>NC_141696.1:1143799732-1144999732 GCF_964263255.1 Lissotriton vulgaris | reverse complement strand
GATAAGACTTCGTTAAACGGCAGCAGAGGCTCCTGTGGGCATGACCGCGGTTTGAAGACCTCAGTGAGGATGTTAGGCCTCACGGCCGCGATGGGGAGCTCAAGGTTTAAGGCCTTGGCAGCCCTCATCAACACCACTGAATAAGCAGCTCCCTCCTCCGATGCCACGGAAGGAGGAGAGACAAAACCAGGGTTAGGAGAGTCATCCAAACCACTGGCGTCCCCCAAATCACCTGTCCAGTCCATGTCATACTGGCACTCACGTGACAGAGGGTCCTCAGACCCCTCCCAGCCCTCACCGTACTCCACATCATCACCATAGTCAGTGTCAACCATGTAGACCGGCTCCACGGGGTCGACAGGCCCCATCGGCGTCGAGCGACGCCGGTCCGACTCCGCGTCCGGATTCGGTGAGGGTATGGGGACGGCGCCGCCCGAAGCCGGCACAGAGGAACCGGCGTCGGGGGCAACCCCGATGGAATCGGCGCCGGAGTGGTTGGACGCCCATCCAGCGTCGACCCCGAAGGCCCTAGCGGCGCCGGGATCGGCGCCGGAGCATCCGACGGCGTCGAGGCAGGGTCAGCTGAACCGCTAGGGCCCCCGGACGGGTTCACTGGGCCCGTAGGCGCCGTGGAACCCGCCGGAGGAGACAGGGCCCTCATGGCCATGAGGAACGCCTCTATCTCCTCAGGCGTCGCACCTTGCCCAGGGACCTGAGGGTATGGAGCAGGCCGCGCCGGCAACTCCCGCGGAGTCGTAGGGTTGGGGTCACCCGAACCCCCGGCCGCATCGCGCGAGCGTCGGGGGGAGTCGGGGGTACGATGACGACGCCCCGACTTCTTGTGTTTCTTACCTGACAAACTCGACGAGTGATGTCGACTTCCGGAGCGCCCGGCTCGGCTCCGCGACCGCTCCCTCGAACGCTCCCTGGACCTCCGGCCGGACCAAGACCGTTCTCGACGTGGGGCCGACACCCGGAGCTCGAGCAGCTTGCGGGACCGCTCCCGCCTAGCTTTGTTAGTCAGAGCCCGGCAATCGACACAGGAGTCGACGTCGTGGTCGGGGCCCAGGCACCGGAGACAGAGTCGGTGATGGTCCGTGACCGACATCGTGCGGTCACAACCGTCACAGTGTTTGAAACCGGGCATCCTACCAGGCACAAAAGATAGATATAAGTTGTAATAACTTGGTCAAAAGACCGGGTACCGCTCTTCAGATCTGCGTCCACTGGCGCGGAAAAAAGAAGAACTGACGTCAGCGCGCGGAGGCGGCGTCTATGTACTCCAGCGACGTCATCACGGCGCACGACGCCGACGACGGACGCGGAGCCGCAGGGGGCGCCTGCAGACAACGCCTACCGACGCGCAAGGGTACTGCTACGCAAAAGTTTCCGGATCCAGACTGACGCCTGGGGATATTCTAAGGTAAGGAATCTAACACTAACGTGTTTCTTTCAGATGAGCTGGTGCATCAGCACAGGTTCTAGTGCTCCATTGAGAACGAGCATCTGTACCTCTTCTTGGAGTAGGTGCTGATGTTCTGCGGAGAGGGTGTGTCTGCGAGGTTAGATGTTTGGTGGGGATGTAGTGAGTCCCAGACAGTAACCTTGTTGTAAGATGGAAAATACAACCATTGGTCAGAGGATCCCTTCCCACTGTGGGAGAAAGCCATATGATCTTCTCGCGACATGTGCAATAGATCATGCCCCTAGTGTTACTCCTATAACTCGTCTGCTGCTTGTGTTGGTAAGTGGCAAGGGGGTCTGGGGAGGTGGTTTTACTGGCCCTGCGCCCCCATACCGGAAGGCATCCAGTGAAAGGTGCCTGGAGAGAGGGTGTCTGGATAGCACCCACTGCCTTGGCCATGTCAGTATCTTTTTTCTTAGCTTCTCCAGCATCATTCCAACTGTGGCCTGAAGAGATGTTTATACTGAAGTGCAGGTTTAGCAGAAGCTGTTCCCTAAGGGTAACCATTTGGTCTGCCCAGTAGTATAATTGAAACTCATGGCCTCCAAGTCCGCCTCCATATACTGGGGCTCAGCACTTCCCATAAGCCACTCTGGGCGAATTATCCGCCCAGTAGAGCTTCTGACAGGTCTAGTGACTTAAATATTCTACTCTATCTAATAGCAATGCTCTTGACCCAATAACTGGTATCAAATTATGTGATCCTGGGAAAATATTTTAAATTCAATGAGCCACCATTTTCTTCATTATCAATAATGAGAGCGCCTTCAAATTTACTAGTACAGCCTGTTTGCTGTACAAAAACGTACCTTGTCTGACTAAACTTTTGCTACATAAATAAAGATCTAGCCACATATAGGATACACATGAACCCTGACTTGCCTCTTAGTAATTAAGGGCAAAGTTGTCAGGGCCGGGGCAGGAACATTTCTCAAATCATGTTTAAAAACTATCGCTTTTAATGAATACTTAACTAAAGTATGAAGTGGTAAACTTTCATTAGCAATCAGGAGATTTTCAATTGGAATGACCACAAAATGTTAAAACAAAGGCGGACTGATTTTGACAATCTCTTTTTTATTTTCAAACAAAATCCATTTTAAGTGTATAGGTGAATAATTTGAAAAAGCGTCATTACACGGTTGTGGAAAGACACATTGCGTAAAATACTAATACTTACAGCTTCTTTCCATTCCCTCCGATTGGATAACCTAAATAGCTCTACTGTTTACATTAAGAGAACTAAGTTTTCTCTTTTTCTTAACCCCTTAAGTGCTGCTGACGGCCAATGGTCGTCAGCAGCGCTACCTCCCCAGTGCTGCGCACGACCATTGAACGTCCATTCAGCACTAGTTCTAATGGACAGCGCAGCACTGGGGAGAAATGTTTACACGCAGCTAAGGTGTTAAAGCCCTCCAAGGGAATGCATGTATTTATTTGATCTGACCGCGTGCTGCTTTCCTCTTCAAATAAATGGTCCCGGTCCGTTCCTTCAGACACCTCAGTTGCATTTTTCATTTTGTTATTCTGACTGCTCCAAAAGGTTTGTTTTCAATCTTAAAACAGTAAATTAAAAGCATTTTTTTAACCCCTCCCCTGCTGATGTCGGAACCGCTCCGTCATCAGCTACGGTTGGGCTGTGCTGATGACGGAGCGGTTCCGTCATGGCCCAGCCGCCATGCCTGCGCGGCGCTGATTTCGCGCCAGCGCGGCCGTTCTAATGAGCGGGGCGGGTCATGACGGTACCGCTCCGTCACCAGCACAGCTCAACCGCGGCTGGTGACGGAGCGGTTCTGTCACCAGCATGCGGCCGCCCCACCCAGTTAGCGCTGCGGCGGAATAGCCGCCGCAGCGAAAGGGTTAAATTGACTGCTGCTGTATCCTCCATTTGAGCGCATTAATGTGGACTCATGCATGTGTCTAAATCATCAAACTGTGCCAGCTATGTTCAGTCTCTTTTTAAAAATAATGTTAAGCATCGCCTCATTAATTTTTTTGCTGATGCTCATCACCAACAAGCATTGTCAAAGTCAATGATCACCTAACAATGAATGAAAAGAGGAACAAGACTTCTAAAAAACATATTCCACTCATAAAATGTTTTGTGAGGTGGCTCACAGCAACGGATTCTAAATGGTGTTCGAAGTAAGGAGACCAACAATAATGTGAAAATTAATGATAAATTGTGAAAAATTAGCAAAGCAAAATGTTCAGGGTAACTAATTTTGGGGTGTAAAAATAAACTTTCCCTAAACTGCCGAAGCAGTTTCTCCTGAGATATGTCAGAAGGTTTGACTTAAAAGAACAGGCATTTGCATTGCAGTAGGTCTCGCATTTGCGAGACTGTTGAGCTACTAGCATTGTAAATGACAAACCTTGTATCTAAGTGGGTTTTAAAAAGAGATAAATAAAAGGAATTGTCATTTATAATGCCAATAGCTTAAAATTTCGCAAATGCAAGACCTATTGTATTGCCAATGCTTGTTACACTTGGGGTGAAAACAAAAAAAAAAAATCAACTCTGCAAAAATACAACCCGTCACTGCCTTTGATAGAACTTCAAAGAGACTCATTTTTCAGTTTTATATAGTGCAAACTTCGAGTGCTTTACATGAGCACCAGTTACATTACACAAGGCGGGGTATATTCATTTTTGAATCACAGGATGTTGAGCCGTGAGGCTCGAACCGGTTTTCTCAGCTCGAGGGTTGGCTCCTCTAATCTTACCACAACCTCGCCCAGAAGAGCCAGTTGCATTTTTAATATTATATACAGCAACGTCATAGTTGCTGTTTATTTATCTTAATCAACTTACGACCATTGACAAAGCCAATAGTCCCGGCTTCTTGTGGGTGATGTTACTTGTGCGATTTGGCTCACCAACGACCCGCTACCGCCAGAGCCAGCCTCCTGGAAGGAATGAAAGACGTTGCAGATTGGATGAAGACCAGTCGCCTGAAACTGAACTCAGACAAAATGGAAGTCCTCATCCTGGGATCATCCCCCTCCGCCTGGGACGACTCTAGTGGCCCCCTGTCCTGGGCACTGCCTCCAAGCCAACGGACCACGCACGCAACCTAGGCTTGATCCTGGACTCCTCCCTCACGATGACCAAACAAGTCAACGCCGTCTCGTCATCCTGTTTCAACACCCTGCGCATGCTCCAAAAGATCTTCAGGTGGATTGCCACCGAAACCAGGAAGGCGGTCACCCAGGCCCTCGTCACCAGCCGACTGGACTACGGGAACACCCTCTACGCTGGAACCACAGCCAAACTACAGAAAAGACTCCAGCGCATACAGAACGCCTCCGCACGGCTCATCCTGGACATCCCCCGCCACAACCACATCTCTGCCCACCTGAGAGACCTGCTCTGGCTCCCAGTCAGCACGATGATCACGTTCAGAGTCCTCACCCACGCACACAAGGCTCTCCACGACTTGGGCCCCAAGTACCTCAACAACCGCCTCACATTCTATACGCCTACCCGCCAGCTCCGCTCGACCAGCCTCGCCCTCGCCATCGTCCCACGCATTCGCAGAGCTTCCGCCGGAGGAAGATCCTTCTCCTACCTGGCAGCCAAGACATGGAACTCCCTCCCCATCCACCTACTGCTGACCCAGGACCATCTCTCCTTCAGGAAACAACTCAAGACCTGGCTATTCGAGCAGTAGCGGACCCCACCCCTCCCAGCGCCTTGAGACCCTAGCGGGTGAGTAGCGCGCTTTATAAATTTGATTGATTGATTGATCAATGGACCGATAGAGCAAAATATCAGTGGGGTGGCATACTATGCTAAGCACAGATTTCTAGCTTTGTTTTAAGCCACGCCCTTAATTACAGTGGCCAAGGCCCTATAAGAGACCCCAACCAGTTTAATCTCTTATTGTGAGTGCTCCACGTGAGCTCTTCCCCCGCTGGACCACCCCCTCCAGAGTGGCTCCTGCTGCCCCCGCCCCCTTCATCCTGGTGTCTGAGACTTGAGCTGTGGTTAGCCTGCCTGCCTACCCCCACCTCCCCCTGCAGTGACTTTACACCCAGGCCTTTGAATGGGGTGTAGGTAGGGAAGGAGCACCCCACTGAAGATGGATGAGATTTACTTGACGCTATCCTGGCTACAGAGCGCTGTATGCTGAAGTGGTGGAGCAAGGGGCGGGGGAGGAGTCACGCCAGCTGGAACCCTCAGCCAGAGACACGTGGGTGAAGTGTCGAGGGAGGAGCGCAAGACATTAGTGTTAGCGTTCTGAGGAGGACACAGGAGGGTGGTGGGTGAACTGAAAACAACCCTGTACGAAGATTTAGAGAACTCGAGATGTTATGGGCTCCGTGGGAGGAGACAGTTCAGTTATGATTGTTCCTTCACATTATGGTGCTTTTGTTTTGTATTGAACCGTCCTAACCAGTGAAAGCATTTGGAAGGGCTCGTACCCAGCTCCATTTGTCCCGCCCACCATAGCTATAGAATGTACCGAGAGGTAACATGGAACAGAACAGTCAGAGGCAGCCAGGATTCCGATTCTGGGATACGAAGCCTGGGGGCACCCGTAGAGGGTTCTTTTGTGGGAAATCAATATGATTAGCTGCAATGATGTATTTCATCCAGATGTAGAGAAGCATATGGGCTATAGACAATACACTATATGTGTCAGACAGAAAACAATACGTGGGTCGGTAGCTAATGGTTGCTAAAAAAATAGAATGTGTGACAAGAATAGGCGGCGCTAGACATCTCTCGCCCCCTCAAAATGACATGATACGATCCAGGTAGAACAGGCAGCACGTCACAGCCGTCAGTAGGCCTTTTGGATGTTTTACTTCGAAAAACACCTACCTTGACCTTTTAGCGAATATCGATTTACATTCAGGGTCTTCCAGTTTCACATTTCCCATTATTTGTATGGACGGGCTTGATGTTGCGCAGTAGAGCAGTACTTAATTTGTTAAACAATAGTTGCTGGAGCCCAAAGTTTTGTTTAGAAACCCGTAGCCTGTCAATGCTACGAATATCAGAGGAGGGGGAGGGGGAGGGGGAGGGGGGCTGGTGGTGACTACCAAGATGGTGGAGTCTTAGTTCCACCTAATGTCTCTTCTATCTACAACCGGTGCAGTATGTCACACGTGCAATAACGGGCCAACGGGCCAGTCACAGAAGCTTCTATCTCTGCTTATCAGCATAAATCCAAACACCCATATGCCAACAACCAAATCTAGTGGAAATGGGCGGGGTAGGGCTGGGGTGAGGCCAGTCTCACTCGGAAAGAGACTGGGAGGGGTGGTGGGACTGAAGAAGCCCGGCGCTGCCGCATGTGTATCAAGGCTGCAACTGAACGCCGCCGGCACCCCGGGCTATAATGAGGAAATCCCACAATGGTTGCTAATCTCAGTTTATGATGAGGGAGGCAAGTCCCACACTTCGCCGAGCTGCAATAGCGACGGGGCCGCTCTTGCAGATGTCAGTTTGTTGTCCACCTGCCTGGCGGCTGGAGTCTACTTACGCTGTGCTTAGTCTAAAAATTAAAAAAAACATTAACAAAAAACGGAGCGCTGCACCCCAAAAGCGGGCGCCACGCTCAGTGTTACAGTTAAAAAATAATAATAAACCCAGCACGGTGTCCCTGAAGCGAGCGCCGCGCTCAGTGTTAAAGTTAAAAAAAAGATTAATAATACAGAGCAAGTGTACCATAGCGCTGCATCCGCCATTGTCCCTACGAGTGTGTATTTTAAAAATAGTGCTCACCCACCAGATAAAGCACACCATGTAACGCCGCAAACAAACAATCCAGCCCGGATGGGCTGGCCGAGAAGGAGACAGGGCGGTATCAAAAATCCTTGTTTTTAATCAGAGGCCATCCTTTAGCATAAATTATGACGACAGCCAATGGGAATGATGGGCAGGGCTTCAAGTTCCCTTCCGAGATCTCGCAGAGCAAGCAGCGCATGCGCTGCGATGCTAGACGAACCCTAAAAAGTGAATCCAACACTAGGAGGCTGTGCAGTTTTACAGTGATACTGTATTGTCCATCTGCTCACTTTGTTAGCACGAAGCTCATTTATATAATTTTGTTCTTAATGTTTTTGCTGTCCGTAATCAGATTTAAGTGTAGCTCACTAAAGCCTCAAGGTGCCAAATGGATGAGACAAAATTGGATATATTAACAAATAGGCCCACTGTAACCATAAGCTGCCTTTAAAATATGATTTTTAAGTGTAGGAAACTGGCTTTTTCTTGCAGTAGTTCCCCCACTTTTAGCCCCCTTTTTAGCAGCTGGATGCTGGTTTTCAACTCTAACTGTGCACTGAGGCCTACTAACCAGACCTTCGAGCATTGCTCTTTCCGTAAAACAATGCATGTCAGATTGTTAACAATTGGCCAAGGACTTAAGCAAGTCCCTAGAGAATGGTACCCCATGGTACCTAGGGCATGGGTCCTAAAGAGGGTCAATAAGGGCTGCAACATAACTAATGCTACCATAAGGGACCCACACACAAATTCCATACAATCATTGCAGGTTGTAAACCATGTGGGAAAACATGATATGGCACACTCCTGTGTGCAATGCCAAAGTCACTGCATTCAATGTATGTACATCACCCGCTTCAGCAGGCCTTTGAGCCCCAGGGCAGGGTGCATTATATTTTATGTGAGAACATATTTGCATATGCAGATGTGCTCCTGTGAAGTCTAGTTTTATTACTAGATATTGCAAGTGAAAAGGGAAGTAATTTTAAGGGATGTACTGGGCACTGGTCACAACGAGGCACCCAGCTACATAATGGCTTCCGTGAAACACGAGGTTTGGTATCAAACACTTCAGATTAATAAACCCACACTGAGGGATTTATTATATGCACCCAGAGGGTACCTTAGAGGTACCCCTGGACTCCACTAGTCTGACTGGTCCTGTCCAGCCTGCCACCACAGATGAGTTTGGCCCACTAGGAGGCAAGAGCTCCACACTGAGGTCAGAAACAATGCATGCTCTGGCAGGAGGTGTTCAGCAGAATGGCTAGTAAATTAGCATGTGAAGGCAGGGAGCTTCAAAGAGCACACCACATTTGATACGCAAGCCTGGCTTCCCCCAGACCCGGAGGATGCCACCCCCTGCCCTGGGACCACTTTGGCACCAGGACAGACGGGAAATTGGCTATGCAGCGAGGCCTGTTACACTACCAAGCTAGACACACCTCTAGGATGGGCAGCCTAAAGTTAACACAAGAGAAAGGATTCCGTCATCTTGAGTGTGGCGGAATTAGTAACTCTGGGACAGTGTGATGCCCATTCCCAACAGGAAGTGGTCATCTAGGGGGTGTAGTGACCCAGGGGTAAGTTGCCCTTTGGCTACCACCCTTCACTCCCCTTAAAGACCCTAGATAGAGTATTTAGGTGGCACCAGGAAATCAGATTAGACTATTGGATCTGAGGATGAAATAAGGACCGAAGAGAGCGAGAACTGAAGCCCTGCACCAAAGATTGGTGCAAAACTTGCACTTTGACTATCGATGGGACCAACTTCGCAAAGAGCTCGACATTCTCCTCAAATCCTTGGAGGACTGCCAAACACTTCAACAACGGGAAAGATCTCCCTTGGAGTACAGGAGCTGATGCCCTGCATCTGCAGGCACCACAAAGCTTCTGCTGGTCCAACGTATTGATAGCCATTGGGCTCACTGAAGTAGCAGTGCGACAGGAGAAAGGTCTTCGTGCTCCAAGAGGATAGATCTGTCTCCTTGCCAGGTTTGGAGACGCCAGGACCCCCAGGAGCAACCCGGCACCAACACCCTGGGTACCAGAACAGCTGCAATAACCAAAGCTTGTTGGTGGTCCTACCCAGACTCCAACAGCACAAAGCATAACCTACTATGTGAGTGGCATGTTGCCCCGCTTCTCCTTCACCGGGTCAAGAAGACCCAGAGTGAGCCTCAGATAGACTGCAAACTGAGGTCTCAAAGCACCCCCTGCTCCACAACCCAAGTCAGAGAGGCGACTGTGCAAATGTGGTCCTGAGACCCTCAGCCGATGACCCCATCCTTTGGTTTTGCCAGACTCGTCAGCTAGTCGCCACCTGCAGCCTCTTTCTGCAGGGACCGAGAACAGCAAGAGTCTCCAGCAGTGTGATCCAGTGGGGCAAAGCACCACTGCACACGAGCTTGCCAGCCAGTGTTCGAGGGGGTCGATAGTGTCCCAGCAGGCTCAAAACTCTCAAGACCTAAGCCCGCCATAGGTTCAACGGGACTGGCACCCCAGTATCCGCTTACAGTCTCTTTTCAACAGGACTATGTCCCATTGATTTTAAAGGGCAACCCGACGCAGAAGAGCAGTACTGCACTCGGACCCCCCCAGAGCCAACCAAAGTGACCTTTTGGTGCTGCCTTGGACCTTGCCCCATACTCACCTTAAGTCCAGAAGAACAGCCTGTGAGTCGTTGACAAGTGAACGTATGCAGTATATGTTTTTCTCCATAGGATAACATTACCAGTGTAAAGATACAAATATTGTATTTGATTTTTTTTAAAATCACTCTAGCGAAAACTACTTACCCGATTAAGATGATCTTGAGGTCTTAAAATCATATAAAATCTGTGTTATTTTTGGGTCTCGCCTAGACAGCGCTTTCACTGTAGCTGGGAGAAATGCTGTATTCAGCATATGGGCCTTAAAAGCTCCACCCACTTTCAAGGACTGCCTTGAAACTCCGAGTTTGTGAGCACTATTTATTTCTTTAAGCTTGAGCTCTCGAGACCAGTGCTCGTGGTTTACAGAGCTCAGTTGTAAACAGGGCTGTAAATCTTGCCACATTGTCAATTGTCAGCTCATTACGCGCAAGCCTCTTTATTGTCACTGCCTCCACGGCCGTGTTTATTTGAGGAGGTGGCTACTACATTAGTACAAATGTTGTCCAGTTTACCTCTTGATTTAGGTTTTCTCACTCAATTGGGGAGTGGAAGGTGCAAATAGACAGTTGCATTTTTCACTGTGGCTGATGGAGGCGTGTGCTTTTTTTTTGCTTAGCAGCGGTCTGGCTGGCTCGCTAGACGAGGTGTGCAGGCCAGCAGTGCCTTGTGTTTATTGATCGGCCCACCCCCTGTGTTCGGGGGACTCTGCAGACCAGGTCTGCAGCTTGCTACCAGTATTTTTGGTAATTGTGCTTGGGGGAAAGTGGAGCAATTGCAAAAACAACAAGTGATGGACCGAATGTGGATCAATGTCACACATTCCCCCAGTCAAAAGATCTGGGCCCAAATCCATCGTTTTTTTGCACTCCACACCACCCTGGGTTAGACAATGGCGATATGCAAATCAGCTCTGACCCTGTTGCCCCATGGGAACAGTCCAGTCCGAACTACAAAAGCCATGTCCTTCCCAGAACGGAATCAAGCATCCGAGGACCGGACCGGTTTCGAGGTAACACCTCTCATCAGCCCGGCTAGCTTGACTCCAAGTGGTGTGGAGTGCCTGGGACCCACGTCTGGGCATCCCCAGCACACTTAGGGTGGCAATTGCAAAAACAACAAGTGATGGACCGAATGTGGATCAATGTCACACATTCCCCCAGTCAAAAGATCTGGGCCCAAATCCATAGTTTTTTTGCACTCCACACCACCCTGGGTTAGACAATGGCGATATGCAAATCAGCTCTGACTGTTGCCCCATGGGAACAGTCCAGTCCGAACTACAAAAGCCATGTCCTTCCCAGAACGGAATCAAGCATCCGAGGACCGGACCGGTTTCGAGGTAACACCTCTCATTAGCCCGGCTAGCTTGACTCCAAGTGGTGTGGAGTGCCTGGGACCCACGTCTGGGCATCCCCAGCGCACTTAGGGCGGCAATTGCAAAAACAACAAGTGATGGACCGAATGTGGATCAATGTCACACATTCCCCCAGTCAAAAGATCTGGGCCCAAATCCATCGTTTTTTTGCACTCCACACCACCCTGGGTTAGACAATGGCGATATGCAAATCAGCTCTGACCCTGTTGCCCCATGGGAACAGTCCAGTCCGAACTACAAAAGCCATGTCCTTCCCAGAACGGAATCAAGCATCCGAGGACCGGACCGGTTTCGAGGTAACACCTCTCATCAGCCCGGCTAGCTTGACTCCAAGTGGTGTGGAGTGCCTGGGACCCACGTCTGGGCATCCCCAGCGCACTTAGGGCGGCAATTGCAAAAACAACAAGTGATGGACCGAATGTGGATCAATGTCACACATTCCCCCAGTCAAAAGATCTGGGCCCAAATCCATCGTTTTTTTGCACTCCACACCACCCTGGGTTAGACAATGGCGATATGCAAATCAGCTCTGACCCTGTTGCCCCAAGGGAACAGTCCAGTCCGAACTACAAAAGCCATGTCCTTCCCAGAACGGAATCAAGCATCCGAGGACTGGACCGGTTTCGAGGTAACACCTCTCAAAAGCCCGGCTAGCTTGACTCCAAGTGGTGTGGAGTGCCTGGGACCCACGTCTGGGCATCCCCAGCGCACTTAGGGCGGCAATTGCAAAAACAAGTGATGGACCGAATGTGGATCAATGTCACACATTCCCCCAGTCAAAAGATCTGGGCCCAAATCCATCGTTTTTTTGCACTCCACACCACCCTGGGTTAGACAATGGCGATATGCAAATCAGCTCTGACCCTGTCTGCAGCTTGCTACCAGTATTTTTGGTAATTGTGCTTGGGGGAAAGTGGAGGGCACATATATCCAAGCAGAGCGGCGTTTCTCAGACGTGCCCTTTTAGTATATTTATTTGGGGTTATGATTGCAGTGAAATAAACAAGCATTCACCCTGGATTAAACATTTTGGGTAAACGATGATGCAGGCATCGGGGAGCCAGTTTTTTTTGTGCCCATCAAAATAGGCGTTCGTTATGCACAGTAAAGGTGGACTGCCACTACACTTTGGTGATCTGCAAAGCGAGGCATGCGGTCTGTATGGATTCCCATTTTGTCATACTTTCGAACGTTATTAGATGTACTCCCTGGAAAAGTCTGGAACTGTTGCATCTACTTGGATCCATCTGCGGAAGACGAACATTAAGGGAACCTTTGTTAATGGGCGGCAGCGAGGAAGTGTATGTTGCAAAACATTCTTTCACGCTGAAGCGGTCCCGGCATTAACTGTGGTGTCGGAAATGTCGATTCTGTACTGCATGTTTATCTTTATTTTTAGGAATCTATTATTATTAGAAGAGGCTATTACTAATGCACAGTACAGCAGTGTGTTGCATATATGGAATCTATACAGGGATTTGAGGTAACAGGTTTGGTTGAAGGCATTTGTTTTAAAGGATAGACTACTTTCAGATATGACAGATGTTGCTAAACATTGTACTGGTTATGGTTTCATATCTAATCACATATATGAAAATATAGTAAATTTGAAGGTCACTGCTAATGGCAATGTATGTTGGCATCCTAGCTATTTGATAATAGTCCATTTTAGCCCCTCCCACCAAGTACATCCTTTAAATTCCTGGCAAACTCGGAGGCTGAAGGTATTATCTGGTGGTAGGTGACGAATTTCAATAAAGTGGCGAGTTAAGTACGATGATTTTGTTTTTCTGAACCAAAACAAAAACTGGCTTCAATAGCGCAGCGTGACGTCACCGGGCCTAACAAGAGGTTATAGCATGTAAAAATAACACCATACCATTACACACATGATTCAACTACACATAATTACACAACACCATACCACATAAATACACCACGAATAATACCACTGTCACATACAAATAATCCGGATACTCCAGACCATGCAACATAATTTCAATCCGCATAATTCCACCGAACGCCAGTTTCACGCCACACAATTCAACTCCACACATTTCGATTCCACGCCACATAATTCAACACCAAACTGCATCATTCCACTCAACACAATTACGTAACACACCACATAAATTCAATTCATTCCAGATAATGCCACATCATTCCACAAAATTCAACAGCACACCACATAATTAAACTCCACTACATACCACTCAACACAAAATATCATTCCACATAATTCCACTCCATGACGCACAGTCCCACTCCACTTAATTCCACTGCACACAACGCCACATAATTCCACTCACTACAAAAATCCACTCAACACCACACAATTCCACACCACAAAATTCAACAACTAACAATACCAATTCAACCCATATAATTCTACTCCACACCACATACATGCACATCACTCCAAAACAGAACACATGGATAAAAGTCATTGTCATTTACAATTCCAAAAGCTCTAACGCTCACAAAGGTGAGACTTATTTCATTGCAAACGCTTGTTATAAATTGGTTTCTCTCACTTACTTACTGCCTATGTGATAAAGTGGTACAAAAGGGGGTGGTGATGGACGGACCACCCCCTTTTGTACCGCTTTTGGCCGCCATAAGTGTGGCAGGGTATGCTCAGACGTGAGTCCCTTGCTCACATTGCCACTGGATTCAAGCAAGCCGGGCTGAAGACGGCTGGAATGCCAGAAACCGGTCCTCGGAAGCTTGTTTCCGGTCCAGGGAAGACATGGCTTGGCAGTTCGGGCTGGACTGTTCCCATGAGGCACAGGGTCAGACTGATTTGCATATAGCCATGTCTGAACTGGGGTGGCAGAGTGGGCTAAAGAACGGTGATGGATCAAACCCAGATCTTTTGACTGGGTGTGAGTGTTTGATTGATTCAGATGCTCCGTCCATCACCGCCCCCTTTTGTACCGCTTTTGGCCGCCATAAGTGTGGCAGGGTATGCTCAGATGTGAGTCCCTTGCTCACTTTGCCAGTGGATTCAAGCAAGCCGGGCTGAAGAGGGCTGGAATGCCAGAAACCGGTCCTCGGAAGCTTGTTTCCGGTCCAGGGAAGACATTGCTTGGCAGTTCGGACTGGACTGTTCCCATGAGGCACAGGGTCAGACTGATTTGCATATAGCCATGTCTGAACTGGGGTGGCAGAGTGGGCTAAAGAACGGTGATGGATTAAACCCAGATCTTTTGACTGGGTGTGAGTGTTTGATTGATTCAGATGCTCCGTCCATCACCACCCCCCTTTTGTGTGATAAAGTGCCATCTTTCTTGCCTTGGTATGCCCCCACTTTTTCTGAACTGCTGATGTGCTTTGACTGAGTGTGCCCTGGGTTCCAGCCAACCAGGTACCCAGGGCCTGTGTTCTTTCCCTAAAACTGTGTTGAAACTAAAACCCAATTGGCATCTCTGGCCACCTGTCAGCCCCTAGTAAATGGTACCCTAGGTACCCAGGGCATGGTGACCAGAGAAGACCCCTGAGGACTGCAGCACCTATTGTGCCACCCTCAGGGGGCCTGTACCCTGACACCCACACACTGCCTTTGCAGGCTGAGTGCCTAAGTACAGAACTAAACAAAGAGTCGACATGGCACACATCCCTGTGTGCTATGTCCACAGAACCCACTGCCCTGGCATACTTTAGTCACCCCTCTAGCTTGGTGCCCTATGCCAGAGGGGCATGAGCCCTGTGCCCCTACAGTACCTAGGGCCATTCCTGAGCACTGTAAGTGCAGTGATGCCATCAAGAGTATATGTGCTGGGAGGTTGTCCTTACGAACTCCACAGCACCATAATGGCTACACTGAAGACTGACAAGTATGGTACCAAACGTCTCAGCACATTAAACCTGCACTGGATTTAATGTAAAAGGCACCAGTGGGCATCTTAGAGATGCCCCTGAAAACCTAACCTAAAATCCTCGTCTGGGCTGAGTGGCTGCAGAGGCTGCCACACAGCAGACGTGTTGCTGGACCCCTGGGTGGAGAGCCCCCGCTCTCCTGGGCCTGCAACAATGCACATCCTGGGCGAGGTGCTAGGTCTCCTCCCCCAGGATGGGCACGGGGAAGATTCAAAGGCATGCCGCCTCTGTGAGCTTCTGCAGACCATTTGCTGTGCCCAGCAACTGGCCCTCACCAGTCCTGACCCCCACTCTGGCAGGAAGATTGGCGGGAAAAACTACGTCAGGAAGGGGTGGTGTGCCAACCCCACCCCTCAAGTGGGGTGGACGAGGTGAAGCAAGACCCCGGGCTCCGTCCATCTTGAAGACGGGGTGACCTGCCCAATCAGAGCTAGGCTCCTGCCCCCCTCCCACAGGAGAGGTGCAGGCTACGGGTGTACCCACCCCAGGACAGGGACCTATTGGCCCCTGCCTTTGCCCTACCTGTAAAGCCCCTAAATTCAGTATCTAGGGGCTCCCTGAATCTTCCTTCCTCAGATCCCAATACGAAAAGAAGAAAGAAGATCAAGAGGAGGAAGACCCGCCGTGTAGATGCTAACAGGACAACTGACTTGGCCCCAGCCCTACCGTCCTGTTGATCCTGGAACCTGCTCCTGTCTAAACTCAGGCAACTCCAGCGGACAGCAACCTTGGGACACCCAGTGGACTGGCCTGCCTTGACCGTCTTAAAGACTGGGACTCCCATCAGCAGAGGCTCTGCTGCAACAAAACCCCTGGTGCCAGCCAGAAACCTCCGGACCAGCCCACTCTGCACCCGCCGAGCCCGGCCCGTGCCCAAGTGATCCAAGATCAGGAGGACGTCTCCCCGGCAACTGGGACCCGAAGTCCAGTGCCCAAAGAACCTCCTCGACAAACTAGACGACGCCTGCAGACTCAGAACTAGGGGCCCCTCCAACCACGACCAGCTGAGGGTAAGCTTTCCCGACACCTAAAGACACCCCTGCACCCGGCGCCCTACAGCCCCCTGTGCCTTCCTTTGGGCTACCTGCCTGTGCTCCAAGATCCCAACTTACCTCTCGAAGTGGTGGTCACCCCTGAAGAGTCTCCGTCCCCGAGCCATTGTTCGTTTGTGACCTTTCCCATTGAATAACATTGAGCGCCCGACGGCTCAAAAGCACCCTGCACCCAGTCGCCCAAGTGCTGCTGGCAGTGCCACCTTTATCCTATCCTACTTCCCCATGTGCCCTGAGCAAGTGACCAGGAGCCCCGCTCCCACATTTGCGTGGCCTGCTAGCCAGCAGCCACCAACCGGAGGCCCCCTGCCCCTCATTGGATAACATCAGGCCTAACTAACTCTGCACACAGCCGCCCCTGTGCCGCTGAGGGTGAACCAACTGTTGCTACCTGACCCTGAGGGACCTCTGAGTCTATGCCCAGAACCTTAACTTCACCTGTTGAGTACTCAACTGGAAAACGGTAACTCACTTACCTGCCATTGGATAACATTGACTGGGTTGAGGTAAAAAAGTGTGAAGTTTTGGAAACTTAAAATATTCATTTAAAATCAACCAAATCCCTAAGTACTCACCAGTGATCAGGAGTGAAGCCAGTACTGTACCTTGTAGCCCAGTACTGAACCGCAAAAGTAATCCTTACCGGGTTTACTAGTAACCTGTATTTTCTCCATATGAATCCATTGTCTGCTTTTCTATGAAATTTCTTCTAAGTGTCTACTTTTGAAAACTCAAAATAATATTTAAAAATCATACAAAATACTGAAACGACTTACTTACCTGTTTTAAGTTGAGACCCCAGTGCTGGACCTAAGAGCCCAGTACTGGATTACAAAAGTAAAGAGATCGTACTTTACCTGCAACCTGAATTTTCTCCCATTGGATAACATTGCCAGATTTCTGTTGAAAAGTTTCAAAGTGTGAACTTTTAAAATAGTTTTATATTCCTGAAAAATCACTTCAATAACTAAAACTTTAGCTTAGATCCCAGGACTGAATCTAGGATCCAGTCCTGGAACTACCAAAGTAATCTACAAAGTAATCAACTGTTTTAAGAAATGTGTTACTTACCTGTAACAGCAGTTATCCAGTATTGGTGTCTTTCATAGATTCACATGCCTGAATCATTCCCCGTCGTCGAGACGGGAGCCTCCGGTACATAAAAAAGTAATGTCCTATAGACATACATAGAGAAAATAGGCCTAAGGGCCTCACCTTAGTAGCCTTTCCTTGTCCTTATGTAAAAAGGACCAAACTCTCACAGTCAGCCAATCAGCTATTACCTCCCCCTAGAACCTTCCTGGGAGGAGCCTCAGTCCCTCAGATTTTCGTACACACCCAGGTAGGTAGGCGTAATACCGTTAGAGAGGGAAGTGAGTCCTTCCAGGGGAGGCGGGAGGGTTGCATGTGAATCTATGAAAGACACCAATACTGGATAACTGCTATTACAGGTAAGTAACGCATTTCTTATCCAGTATTAGGGGTGTCTTTCATAGATTCACATGCCTGAATCAGAATAGTTAGCAATAAGATATGCACATTTCTAATGCAATGTTGCTCTGTAGGTATGTTAGACAATACACATATTATCATATAACATGGTAATGACAGCATAAGCAGAATATTATAAAAACAAAGAATGTGCATACCCGGATGGCGGGATGTAGGAAGGCTCACCTCACTGAAAGAGATGGCGAAGCACCGCCTGGCCCACTGCTGCATCCTTCTGAAGCTCGATATCTAGGAAGTAGTGTCTGGAGAAAGTGTGCGGGGACTTCCAGGTCGCCGCTCTGCAGATGTCCAAGATTGGCACTCCAGCAAACAGTGCTGCTGACGTGGACATCGCCCTGGTGGAATGTGCAGTAACATGATCACTCAAAGGCCGTCCGGCCTTGTCATGGCAGAATGCAATGGCTGAGGAGATCCACCTCGAGATGCTTTGTTTCGTGAGAGGCAGACCCATTCTCGGTCTGCTGTAGGCCACAAATAGTTGCGAAGATTTTCTGAAAGCCTTGGTTTTGTCTAGATAGAACTTGAGACACCTCTTGAGATCTAAAGAATATAGCGTTCTTTCTGCTGCGGTGAAAGGATTCGCAAAGAAAGACCGAAGGACTATCGGCTCATTGAGATGAAAGTCCGAAGGCACTTTCGGTATGAATTTAGGGTTCGGTCTCAGTACCACCCTGTCCTGTTTGAATTGTATAAATGGTTCCTGAATGGACAGGGCCTGTAGTTCGCTTACTCTCCTGGCAGATGTCAAAGCGAGTAAGAGCGCCGTTTCCCATGAGATGTACTTGATGGATGCTCGATGAATGGGCTCAAAGGGATGCCTCATGAGTTGGTTGAGGACTAGATTGAGCTGCCACGTAGGAGGGACCTTCCGAGGTCTTGGGAAGGATCTATAAAGTCCCTTTAGGAACTGTTTTACCAGTCTGCTGGACCAGAGAGAAGGCCCTGTGAAGGTTCTGGTGAACCGTGAGATGGCCGCCAGGTGAACTTTTATGGAAGCGTGCGCCAGACCTGACTGTGCCAGATGTAGGAGATATGGCAGTACCTGCTCGGTGTGAAGTGCAGTGGTCGCAGGTCTTGTTCTGAACACCAAATGCAGAATCTTTTCCATTTGAGAGAGTAGGTTTTGTTGGTACTGTCTGCTCTCGCGTTTGCCAACACATCTCTGCATTCCTGCGGAATATTTAGGCTGCAGAACTCTCTGTGCTCAGGAGCCAGGCCGATAACTTGAGCGATTGCAGATTCGGGTGCTGTACCTGCCCGTTGGACATCGTTAGGATGTTCGGGTGCTGCCGCAGACAAATCGGTGTCCTGATGGAGTCGAAGCAGATCCGAGAACCAGTGTTGTCTCGGCCAGAACGGGGCAATCAGGATCAGGGTACAAGGCTCCGCCTACATCTTCCTGAGGAGTCTTGGGATCATTGGGAATGGAGGAAAAGCGTACGCAAACACGCTGAACCAACCGATGGAAAAAGCATTTCCCAGTGACCCTCGTTGGGGATGCCAGCTTGCGTAGTTTGGGCATTTGGCGTTCCCCTTGGTGGCAAACAGGTCGATTCTTGGGACTCCCCATTGAGCGAATATGTGAGTCAGTGCGTTGTCGCTTAGTTCCCACTCGTGGGAGAGGGATCTTTGCCTGCTCAGGGCGTCCGCGATGGTATTGTCCTTGCCTGGTACATAGTCCGCTTTGAGCGTGATTCCATGTAGTACCAGCCAGTTCCAGATCTTTTGCGATTCGCGTGATAAAGTGAGCGAACGCGTTCCTCCCTGTTTGTTGAGATAGTGCATCGTCGTGGTGTTGTCCGTTTTGACGAGCACCTGGGAGTTCTTGACGCGTGGTAGGAAGGCCTGCAGTGCCAGATACACAGCTCTCAGCTCCAAGAGGTTTATATGGAGCTGTTTTTCTTGAGTGTCCCACTTGCCGCTGATCCGAAGCTCCTGGAGGACAGCGCCCCATCCTTCCAGGGAGGCGTCCGTGGTGATCACCAGAGGTGTCGCCGGAAGGAGAAATGGCAGCCCTAAGGTTAGATTTTTGCGGCGCCTCCACCAGTCCAGACTTTTGGTCATTTTTGGCGTTATCCGTACGATGTCCTCAAAGGAACCAGGACTCTGAGTCCATTGGCTCGTGAGAGCCTCCTGCAATGGGCGCATCCTGAGTCTGCAGTGAGGGATGAGGAGTATACAGGAAGACATCATGCCCAGGAGAGACTTGTAGGTCCGGACTTTTAGGTTCTCCTTCAACGCCACAGCCGTGGCCAGAGAAAGTATTTTGTCTGTCCTTTCCTTTGAGGGGAAGGCTTTCGCGCACTCCGTGTCCAAGGTCGCCCCGAGGAAGGTCATTTTTGTCGTAGGGATAATGCAGGATTTCTTGAGATTGAGAGTTAATCCTAGCCGCTGAAAAAGATTGGTGCAGGCGTTGGAGGATTCGGTTGTGTCTGTTGCTGAGGGTGCCTTCACCAGCCAGTCGTCTAGGTAGGGGAAGACCTGGTGGCCCATTTGACGCAGGAAAGCTGCCACCGGTGCAAGGCACTTTGTGAAAATCCGCGGCGCAGACTTGAGGCCGAACGGCAGGACTTTGAATTGAAAATGCCGTCCTGCAACTTCGAACCTCAGAAATTTTCGGTGACACTTGAGGATGGGGATGTGGTAGTAGGCATCTTGGAGATCCAAAGATGTCATGTAGTCTTCTTTTTCCAGAATGCCTAGTATTTCTTGAATCGTCACCATCCTGAACGATTGGCTCCGTAGGAAAGCGTTGAGCGTTCGGTGGTCCAGAATGGGCCTCCATTTTTTCTCTTTCTGGCGTACAAGAAAGAAGTGGGAATAGAAGCCTTTTCCTTTCTGAGGTGTTGGAACTCGCTCGATTGCTCCCTTCATCAGCATCACAGAAATTTCTTGGAGAAGCAGGCGTAGGTGTTTGTGTGCCCGTCTGCGGGGAGGTGTGGTAGGAGGGATGGAGGTGAATTCCAGGGAATGACCGAATCTTATAATTTGGAGAACCCACCGGTCCGTGGTGAAGCGTTGCCAATTGGTGAGGAAATGGGTCAACTTTCCTCCAATTTGTAAAGAGGGATAGGGTGGCTGGACTGGCTGGAGTAATAGGTCACTGGCGGCCGCCAGTGCCCCTTTTCTGATTTTTGCCCCTGTAGTTTGATCTTCCGTAAGAAGACTGACGATTCTGTTGTTGTTTGTGTTGGTATTGATTTTTGGTATTGTAGGAATACGAGGACTTATTCTGATAGGAACCTCGATAAGAGGATTGACCTCTGGATCTGTTGCCTCGAAAGGACTGGTTCCGCGTCTTCAAGGTACCTAGTGCTCTGGCAGTATCGGTGTCCTTCTTTATGGTTTGTAGTGCCTCATCGATCTTGTCCCCAAAAAGGTGCTGCCCGTCAAAGGGCATGTCTAGCACTTTGGATTGCACCTCCTGTCGGAACGACGTCGCTTTAAGTCATCCTTGACGGCGTAGGACTGCAGCTCCAGCAAGTTGACGAAAGCCGGTCATGGCTGCATCAATGGCACAGTCAATTATTTCCGCTGCTGAGGCTTGACCCTCCGTAAGCAGTGCCTTGACTTCACCTTGGACTGCGTCAGGCAGTTCCGCCAAATAGGGGGCTATGTCCTCCCAGAGTTGGCGATTGTAACGCCCCAACAGAGCTATGGAGTTGGCCACCTTGATGGTCATGGCCGAGGTTGTCGTGAAACGTTTTCCGATCGTGTCCAACTTCCGGCCTTCTTTGTCCGGAGGAGTTGATAGAGGGGAGGAAGGGTTGCGGGAGTTCTTCTGGGCCGCCTGTGTAACCACAGAATCTGGTTTCGGGTGTCCATTGAGACAAGCTGCCGCTGTAAGTGGGGCTTTATATTCTATTATCGGAATAGATTTCGTTGACTTCTGCGTCTGCTCCTTGAAATCGTGTAGGAAGCATTCAGTTTCAGTCGATTCCATAACCATATGGAATCGCTTTGCCGCCCTTTCCACAATTTTATGGAAGCCGCCAATATCCACAGGTGGTGAGTCTGTCTGGCGTGGCTGGGGTGAAGCTGGGGAAGATGCTACATATTCATCCTCTTCATCATGGTCAGAGTGAATTTCCTGGACCTCTCCTTCTTCCAATTCCTCATCATCATCATCTTCGTCTGACGATACTACCACCTGAGGTTGGATTCTCTCACGGTGGGCTTGAGGGAGAGGTTGAGACTGTTTTGGGACTGACGCGGATGCTGGGTTATTTACTGCAGGCGTCTAATTACCACCTTCCGATGCTGGAGTTTCTGGGAAGCGTTGCCTGTAATCTTGTACAAGGTATTTTAGGTCATTGACAAGAGAGGCCGGCAGGCACATCATTGGTGTGACCTCCGTGCGAACACTAGTGTGGACGGAGTGTTCTTGGTAAGTCATCTCCTCTTGTTCCTCGTCTGTGCTCTGGCATTTAACATGAAGATCCGAAATGGAAGTAGTAGGATCCAGGAGGTCCTCTACCTCAGAGTCTTCACTCTGGAAGATTTCTGAAGGCAACTGCGTTTGCACTTTACTCGGAGACGTGGTTTCCGGCGTAATTTGCTGCTTGTTAATTTTGCCAGACGCAGAGCTTGATGTGGAAGCTCCCGTTGTCGTTACTGGAGTCGTCGACGGTGGTAGCGTGAGAGACGACACTTCTACGAGCTTGGATTTCTTCCACGGCTCAGCAAGGGCCATCGTCGACGACGAGTCCTCCGTCGACGGTGTTTTCGTCGACGGTAAGGTCTTCGTCGACGGTATTTCCGTAGACGGCATTTTGGTCGTCGACGATGTCTTCGACGTCGGTGTTGTCGTCGGTGCATTCGTCGACGGCGAGCCCGTCGTCGACGTCTTTGTCGTCGACGTCTTCGTGGTCGACATCTTCGCCGTCGATGCCCTCGTTGACGTTTTCGTCGTCGGGATAGTCGACGGTGGGCTCTTCATCGACGTCGTCGACAGTGGGCTCTTCAACGACGACGTCGTCGGCGGCAGTGTTATCTTCGTCGTCGACAAGGTTTTGGACGTCGACGCCGATTTCAGCAGTAGAACAGATGAGATAGGTTTACCTGCTGACGACGATGATGATGGAGTTGACGTCGTCGACGGTGAAGGTGACGACGCTGTCGTCGTCGACACAGTGGTGGTTACTGAGGTAGTCCTCTGGGTATGTCTGCTAGATGATTGAGCAGGCTTCTTAAAGGTCTGGGAATCTTTGGCAGACACTGAAGATGTTGTAGATTTAGCCTCTGAAGACTTCTTTTGTGCCTTCCTAAAAGGAGTGTCTGAGGGGCCAGGGGAAGCTACCCTTGGCCGCTTCTGAGAGACTTCTGAGGTCTTAGAAACACTACCCTCCGAAGATTTCAGGTGGTCTCTGTCTTTAAGTCTGTCAAGCCAGATTAGAAGACGACCTTCCCTGTCCCTTACGGTCTTTTTAGGGAAAGACCTACATATTCTGCAGTCTGCAGGGACGTGGTCTGGATAAAGGCAATATAAGCACAAGGCATGCTTATCTTCCACATGTAGCCTTTTCTTCCCACATGAAGAGCAGGCCCTGAAAAGGGCTTTCTTCTGGGATTCAGACATTGTAGAAAGCAGTGGATAGAAAACACTTACTGCAGGAAGAAGTGGACAGAAGTAATCCTTGATGAGATGTAGAGTGAAGAAATCACTTCCAAAAGTTAAAATAGATGGTTTTGAAGGAATCCTGAGGAGAGCTCAGGCTGGAGACTCCCTAGCACAACGTGCGGTAGAAAATCTGAGGGACTGAGGCTCCTCCCAGGATGGTTCTAGAGGGAGGTCATAGCTGAATGGCTGACTGAGAGTTTGGTCCTTTTTACATAAGGACAAGGAAAGGCTACTAAGGTGAGGCCCTTAGGCCTATTTTCTCTATGTATGTCTATAGGACATTACTTTTTTATGTACCGGAGACTCCCGTCTCGACGACGGGGAATGATTCAGGCATGTGAATCTATGAAAGACACCCCTAATACTGGATAATATAGGAAAACCCATTGAGCTCAATGCTAAATTGGGTGTAGAATTGTGTTGCCTACTGCAGCCCCTGTACCTATTGTGTTACAAAGTTTATTACCTTTCTGCAAAGTACTCATCTGAGACCTCTCATATTGAGAACAGTATATTTTGATACCTGTTGGTTCTAAAAATAGAACTACTATATCTTTGATATAAAAACAATTGGCCTGGAGTTCAGTCTTTGAGTGTGTGAAACTTTTTGCTGGCTGAGTGTGTACAACAAATGCTTTACACTGTCCTCTGGTACTGCCTTACTGCTCGACCAAGCTACCACTTTAGAAAGTAAGGTCACACCTGGCTTTAACCTCTGTTATACCTCTGGGGTTTGTGGACTCTATACACACTGTACCTTATTCTGGTTCAGTATACATAGAGCCACTTTCTCACAGCATGTTGCAATAAGTGCTTAAAACTATCCTCTGATAAGCCTACAATACAACAAAACGAATATGCTACTTCCAGTTTGCATCTGTTCTTGGCATGTAGGGCTGCTGACATTCATATCTGTGCATAGATCGCCGCCTAGTGTTGGGTCCGGATGATTGCACATTGTTGTCCTGGAAGAGTCTTCGAAGTATCACGAGATAGGTGGCTCCTCCCCTGGACTACAGTGCGCATGGGCATCGACTCCATCCCCAGATTGTTTTTAGCCATTGTGGCCAAGATGGAGTGAAACTTAGTGAATGATGACCATGCTATGAGTATATGTGAATACTGCAGCTGCTACAGGCGCCGGGGAGGAGGGCGGGCGATATGAATGTCAGCAGCCCTACATGCCAAGAACAGATGCATACTGGTAAGTAGCATATTCGGTTCGAGGCATGTGGGCTGCTGAATTCATATCTGTGCATAGAATACATAGCAGTCCCATTAGCGGCGGCCGCCTGTGCCAGCTGCAGCAGTTTGAAAAAGTGTTTTGAGAACAGCCTGCCCTACAGCTGCCTGCTGTTTGGAGTGCACATGAACACAGTAATGCTTAGTAAATGTGTGTGTGACAGACCATGTGGCTGCTCTACATATGTCTTCCAAAGGAATGTTTCCAAGGAATGCCATAGAGGCCCCCAACTTTCTGGTGGAGTGGGCTCTTGGCGGAATGGTAAGAGTGCGCTTTGCTTTAACATAGCAGATCTGGATATATTTAACGATCCACCTAGCAATACCAGCCTTGGAAATAGGGTTACCTTTGTGTTGAGGCGCAAAGGCGACAAAGAGTTGCTTAGTTTTTCTAAAATCCTTGGTCCTATCAATATAATACATTAGGGCCCGTTTAAAGTCAAGGGTGTGGAGCATGCGCTCCGCCAGTGACTCAGGATTTTGAAAGAAAACAGGTAATTCGATTGTTTGGTTGATGTGGAACTGAGACACAACCTTGGGCAGAAACTTAGGGTTAGTGCTGAGCACCACCCTGTTTGAATGAATTTGGATAAATGGCTCTTGTATTGTGAGGGCCTGCAATTCACTAACCCTCCGTAGCAATGTAATTGCTATGAGGAAAGCCACTTTCCATGTCAAGAACTGAATCTCGCAGGCATGCAGTGGTTCAAAGGGAGGACCAATCAGCCTGGTAAGGACCACATTGAGGTTCCACTCAGGAGCTGGTGGAGTCCGTGGCGGAATGACTCATTTGAGGCCTTCCAAAAAAGCCTTGATGGCAGGCACCCTGAAGAGTGAGAGGTGCTGCCTATTTTGGAGATAAGCGGCCATTGCAGACAGATGAATGCGAATGGAAGCATAGGCCAGATTACACTTGTACAGATGGAAAAGGTAACAGATGATGTTCTGAATAGAAGCATCCAGCGGGTTAATGTTGTGGTCCGCACAATAAAACCGCTTCCATTTTGCCGCATAGCAGGCTCTAGTAGTGGGCTTCCTCGCCTCCCGAATGATGTCCATGCAGTCGGGAGGTAAGTTTAGGTAGCCAAACTCTAGGACTTCAGGAGCCAGATCGCCAGGTTGAGCTGTTGCGGATCTGGGTGCTGAATGTCGCCATGGCTCTGCGTCAGAAGGCTGGGTGTGAGATGTAGCCTCTGATGCGGTACCACGGACAGTTCTAGAAACGTGGTGTACCATGGTTGGAGAGCCCACGTTGGAGCAACCAGGATGAGAGTCATCGAGTGCTGCCTGAGTTTGCGTGCCACCAGCGGAATCAGAGGTGCTGGGGGAAAAGCGTACGCAAATTTGCCTGACCAGTTCATCCATATCGCATTGCCCTGCGACTGTGGGTGTGGGAACCTGGCGGCGAAGCTTTGGCATTTTGCGTTCTCCTTTGTGGCGAACAGGTCTATCTCTGGATGACCCCACCTTTGGAAGTACGGCTGGAGTACTGATGGATGTATCTCCTACTCGTGCATCTGGTGGCTGTGCCTGCTGAGCAGGTCCGCCATCTGATTGTCTTTGCCCGGGAGATGCTCTGCCATGAGGAAGATGTTCCTCTGAATGGCCCACTTCCACATGCTCTGAGCCAGATGAGACAGCTGCGGAGAGTGTGTGCCTCCCTGCTTTTGAATGTAGTACATCGCCTCATGTCCGTCCGAATCAACACGACCTTGTTGCATAGATGTACTTTGAATGTTTTCAATGCCATGAAGATCGCCATCAGTTCTAGAACATTGATGTGCATCTTCCCCTGTTGCTGCGTCCATAGTCCCTGCACAGTGTATTGGAGTACATGCGCTCCCCATCCCTGGAGAGAAGCGTCCGTTGTGAGGATAATCTGTGGCACAGGCTCCTGGAACGGTCGGCCCTTGCAAAGGTTTTGTGGATTCCACCAATGCAGAGAGTTGTATGCCCGACCTGAGGTATTTTCTGTGTGAAGGATGTAGCGGAATGTGTAAGTACGCATCCTTCAGGTCTAAAGTTGCAAGAAAGTCCCCCTGTTGTAGCAGTGGGAGAACCTGCTGCAATGTTAGCATGTGGAAATGCTCGGACAGGATGTAAAAGTTGAGGGGCCTGAGATCTAGGATGGGCCTGAGGGATCCGTCCTTTTTTGGAATCAGGAAGTACAGGGAGTAAACTCCCGTGCCTCTTTCCTGCATGGGCACGAGCTCTAATGCCCCTTTTTGCAGCATGACTGTGACCTCCTGCTGCAATAAGTGCAAGTGCTCGCCTGACATAGGACGGTTTTTTGGGGGTATGTTGGGTGGAGTGGATGTGAGCTCCAGACAATAACCAAATTGGATAAGCTTTCTGACCCACCTGTCCGTGGTGATGGACTTCCACACGGGCAGGAACAGCTGGAGTCTCCCCCCGACCGGTGTTGTGTGGTCGTGGGGCAGTGACAGTGCGTCACTGTTTGTTGGCGGTAGAAGACCTGGAGCTATTGTTGCCACGTCCTCTGCCCTTGGCGCTGTTGCCGCGGTATCCACCTCGACTCTTGTTGGCATAAGTAGTCTGGGTGTTGCCTTTGTAGAACTGCGCAGACTGCAAAAGTTGACCCCTTGAGGTGCCTCTGGTGTTGGAGCGACGAAAGGACCCACTCCGAAACTGCTGGGACTGTAAGGCACCCATGGATTTTGCAGTGTCGGTGTCCTTCATTTTCTCAAGGGTGGTATCAACCTCAGGGCCAAATAGGTGATCTGGGTTGACCGTTTGGTTCAAGATGGTGGTTTGAATGTCCGGTTTGAACCCAGATATTCTTAGCCAGGCATGTCTGCGAAGCATAACGCTAGTGTTAATGGCGCGTGCGGCGGTGTCAGCCGCGTCTAGAGCGCACTTTATGGAAGCGTTGGAGATCAGCTTCCCCTCCTGTATTAGCATTTCAGCCCCTTCCTTATATTGATCGGGGAGGTGTTGCGAAAGGGTCTCTAGGGTATCGTAGTGTGCCCTGTCATAGCGCGCCAGGAGCGCCTGTGTGTTTGAAATGCGCCATATGTTGGCTGCCTGCGCTGCTACTCTCTTCCCTGAAGCTTCAAAGACTTTCGATTCTTTGTCTGGGGGAGGAGCATCACCCGTAGTCTGCGAGTTGGCCCTCTTCCGGGCATTCGAGACAACCAGGGAGTCCAGAGGCAACTGTCCCCTAATATAAGTTGGATCTGTAGGCGCTGCCTTATACTTCTTGTCGATTCTTGGGTTGATGACTCTCGCCCTGGTGGGCTCTTTGAAGACTTCAGCAGCGTGCTTTAAAACACCCTTCAGCATCGGCAGAGTTTTCACAGTCTTTTCAGAGACAGAAAAGGTGTCAAAGAGGAAGTCCACGTCCACAGGGTCAGCATGCAGCTGGACGTGTGATTGGCTGCTGCCCGCTCAATGAGGGCATTGAAAGCCGCAGAGTCTTCAGTGGGCGAAGTTTTAGCGGAGAAGAGCTGAGGGTCCTACCCAGAATGTGGGTCCCCAGGCTCACCAGCACCAGACCAGGGCTCTGCCACATCCTCTGAGTCTGTGTAGACTGGATAGCTATATTCATCTTCGTCATCGCACTCACCAGCGTCTGCATCGGAGTGGGTGGGCGAGACTTTGTGAGCTTGTGGTGAAATGGGCTCCACCAACGCTGGAGTACCAGCAGAGTTCATCTTCCGCTTTAGTGGGATCTTGTACGACTCCAATGGGGGCTCCGGGGTGGTTTTCCTCTTCAGGAGGGAAAGCCTACCGGTGTCGGCGTCAATGAAATGTTCTTGACGCTCCTCTTCTGAAAGCCGTCGAGGCCGCGGGCCATGGACCACCATCGATGCCTTCGGCGTCGAAGAGACTTTTTCGGGCACGCCGGCCCCCGGCTTAGCAGCGAAAGCCTTCGGCGCCGTCTTAGGCGGCAAGGTAAAAAGGATCGGCGTGGGCGCCTTCGCCGGTTTCTCCAGAGGCTTGGCCGGCGGAGGGTCCTTCGGCTCGACTGCTGCGGCGCCGTCCCTTATGCGCTGCAGGGACTCTGTGACCTTTTTCGTGAACGCGGCAGATGGACGTGCCGGTTCGACTGACTCCTTAGAGGTCGGTTTCGGAGTGGTTTCCTTCGATGTCCCCTTCGGAGCCAACACACTTGGCGCAGCCCCCTTGGCCCTGTCGTGTGGAAGCGGGGCAGAGAGGGCTTTCGGGTCGTCGGGCCGCTTCTTCGGGTCGGTAAGAGACCTCTTGGGGTCGTCGACCGTCTTCTTGTGATCGAGTCGACCCTTGCCGGCGTCGACTGCCTTCAAGTGCCGATGCGGCCGTGTCCGACCCCTTTACTTTCGGCTTCGACGTAGCAGCCTTCAGGTCGGCCATTTTGACGTGTCCCTTCGGCTCGACGGCCATCTTAGGTTTCTTCGGCGCCGAGGCCTCCGAAGTCTTCGATCCGACCAATGCGATGCGCACTTTCGGTTTCGATATCTGTGGCTTCGAGACCGTAGATTGCACTTTCGGTTTCTGGTTCACCGGGAGTGAATCGGTACCAATGTCCGTGGCCGGGCCAGCAGGCGGGGCCGAGGAACTCACATCAAGGTCTTGGATAAGGCCCGAAGGCGATCCCTCGACCTGGGCCTTATTGATCGGAACGGCCCTAGAGGCAGTTTGAGGAAGCTCCTCGTCCGAGCTATCCCCCATGGCCCCAAGGGCCCCGTCGTCGTCTCCTACCTCCTCGACGACTTCACCGAAATCTTCGGCCTCAGCGTCGTAGTCTTCCTCGACCTCCGACGCGGGGTTAGATTCCGAGATGTCCTGGATATCTTCATCCTCGACCTCCCCAGCATCGAAAATGTCCGTAGGCGCCGGTGCAGATTGCCATACACTTAGCCTCGTCGTGGTCCGGCGACAGGCACTTGTTGCACACCGGATGGACATCGATGTGTGGGTACTTGGAGTAACACACCGGACATCGCTTGAATGGACTTCGGTCCATGATGGTCGAAGAGTCTGGAGCGTCGACTAGGCCCTCCGTGCCGAAAGCACGCGGAAGTACAGAGCTCGGCTCGGAGCCGAGGAAAAGTTGCGAAGCCGAACGCAAGACAATACCGACGCAAGTCTAAAGACCTTTTGGTCTCAAGGCAAGTTAAGTTAAGTTAATTCTTATCGATACCGACAAGAGGGAACCAAAGACATCCGAACCCAATGGCGGAAAAAAACAATCTGGGGATGGAGTCGATGCCCATGCGCACTGTAGTCCAGGGGAGGAGCCACCTATCTCGTGAAACTTCGAACATCTAGAACCTGAACCAATCAAAGCACTGGATCACTAGCGCCGGGAAACCCTTTGTTGGGTAGCTGTTTGCGCTATATAAATGAAATAAATAAATAAAATAAAAAAATAAGACTCTTCCAGGACAACAATGTGCAATCATCCGGACCGAACACTAGGCGGCGATCTATGCACAGATATGAATTCAGCAGTCCACATGCCTCGAACGAGCATTTGGGATGATTAATATTACCCCTGTTAACCAGTATAAGTCGCCGGGACTCTCAGCACAGTGTACCTCATTTTGGTGCACTATATAGGGAGCGAGCTTACTACATTAAGCATTTCAAGAGAGCTGGATTAAAAAATTGTTACAAATATACAACAATGAATTTATATGACAAGCCACCTTATGAAAGAAACCGACATGTACTGCAATGTAATATGGATGTGTTCATACCATCCCTCCTTTCATGGCGACGCTCACGGGAAACAGTGGTCCTCTCTCGGTCAGCTCTTGCTTTTTCCCTCACAGGTGAACGATTTTTTGATGGGCTTTGCTGCTTTTTATGAGGAGATGCAGAAGTGCGAACAGAATAAGGAGATGCCGAGCGCCTGGCCAGTGGGGAGGCAGCTCTCTGGTATGATGGTGAAGGAGTTCTTTTACGGCGAGGAGATACAGAATGATGTTGCTCAGAAGACCCAGACTGTGAAGAGGGAGACTGGTGTCTGGAGGATACAGGTGAATGATGTGGTCCTGAAGGAGATACAGACCTACTGAAAAGGGTCATAAAAGTGGGGGAAGATTAAAAATATTTCCATAAACTTTAGTAAACCTTTACTTTCTGAATTGTCTGGTAACCATGCTTTTGTAAAATTACTTAACTTACTTTAGGTATTAATGCCTTAATTTTTAAAATTGGCAAATGTTATGAACATTATTATTCACTGAAGTGAATAGATGTTTGAAATATATTAACAGATTAGGAGAAATGGGTACCTCAATTTAATTCGGAGAAAGGAAGCTCATCAGTAAAGAGACTAACTGGACAGTTTGTTTTTTTGCAGAATACAACCAACTATTCACACTTTCTTTTAGAAACAACACATCAACAGGAGAAATTTCACTATGGACAGTATAGGGACAATGACAGAATTCCACGGAATTTCTTCTGTTGACTATTAGAGAACATATTAATATCACACCTGCGTGACTGAGAGAAAGAATGTTTTTGAACTGTTGACTTGGCTGGAGCTGGAGATACTGGTCTTCTCCTTGCAGAAGGGGGAGAGTATTCCCTGGAATGAGAAGAATTGCTCCCAGAATGATCTGCAGGACTGGGGGATCGCTTCTGCCGGCGGGAGCCTTCAGAATGGTCTCTGTTCATAAAACCAACCATAGAGAGGCATGATGTTGCAGGGACAGATCAAGAAAATAACTTTACAGTGATATACCTATGATGAACAACAGTTTAAGAACTTTTGTTATAAAGTAGAGATGACCAACTGTTAGAAAGGATAATAAACAGCAAGACTGTAAGCGCTTAAGAAGACCAAATATGCTGAACTGCATAAAGTATTTTGTTATACAACCAAAGAGGTTTTTATTGCAATTTTTATAACAGTGTTCAAAAATGTAGTATGAAAAGTTTACTCTTAGGCTATACCCTTGTGTCAACCAATCTTTGAAGGTACCAATCTCTGGACAGACACCCCCTCAAAGAGCCTTTCAGGTGTTACAATTGCTTGGGTCAAAGTCCAAAGCAATGACTGAAAAAGCTGTGCTGCCTCTTCACGTTTTCGGGATTACTGTGAGCTTTTCATCCAGCTGTCCAGAAAATCAAGTGAGCACAATGGAGGTGCTACAATTTATTTTGTTTCTATCAACATCCACACTCTAATCCTCTGTCAGCAGGAACACCGAAGTTAAACCTCTTTTGAGTCGCTACTTTCTTCTCAACCCAGGCTACGTGATACCTGCCAATGGTTGCCTGACGGCCTACTGGGAGGTGTGTGGGTATTTGTTAAGAGTATATGTTGGTGAGCTAAGTCACCAACAAGTTGGTGGGTACAACAACAACAAAGTTATAGGACTGACCTTAAGGCCTATCTGCACAAATCAGACAGCATCTCAGCAAATGTTTAGCAAACTTTCGCATAGCTTAATCCCTTTTGGGCACATTAACAATTCCTTGCAGAGGCAAGTCTTCAGAGCATTTACTACCTCTTACCTTAGAGAAAAAGAACTGGAGAAATATTTTCTCCTAAGCAATTGGATTTAATTTAAATAAAAGTCCACTTTCTTTTCTTTAGAGCTAAAACACTGACTGGACAATACATTAAGTGTAAACTGTACCAAACATGCTACACCACACCAGACTTCAAGAGTAAAAATAAACTGTTTAATCTTTCTGCGTCTGAAAGTCAAATCCTAACGAGGATGTACAATTCAGCATCTGGTTCCTATGGGTTCCAGGGTCTGGCAAAACTTGTGACCAAGATAGCGCAGTTGCCACTTAGCCCCCCAGTTGGCAGGAAACTGGCCCAACAACGGGCATCCCCTTGTGAGGAAATGGTGCTCAGGTGACTGCTTAGTGTTACAATAAGAGTGCAAGCACAATTTGATTCAAGTTAATGAACAAACAATTTTTCAGTGCAATAAACAAACAGATTTTTTCAAATGTAATAAATATCACCACAAATAAATAACCCACCTTAGCTTTTCTTTTTTATCCTTGTGTTTTTCAACATCACGCATTTTTTCTTTTCCCTCCTTAATTTTCTCTTCAGCGCGATCTTTTGATTTATGTTTTTCTTTGTGTCGCTTTACCACAAGTATTTCTTCCAGAGTTGGGGGAGGTGGGCTTGGAGTACGAGGCCCTTTCTTTTTACTATGGGATCCTTTTGAACTTCTAAAATGGTAAAGAAGGAGGTTTACATGAAGACAGAATAGAGAGCTCATATATTACAAACGGTATCTCTTAATACTAAAGAGCAGCAACCTAAGAAAAGTACACATAGCCGGTGAAAAGAGAGGTTGTCTGCCTTTAACAATGGGATGATATACATTCACATGTTGTATGCAATCACAATACACAAACCATCTAGAACCTGGGTTCCCCATTCTTTAGGTGGTTTAATGGTCAAATAGTATGTTGACCGGTGAATCTAAAAAATAACAAATAAAGATTGTTTTTATTGACGAGCCTTGCAACCTCATGCTCGGTGTCATCTTAAGATTTTTCTGTAGCATTTTTATGTGCCATTGTTGGTTGTGTATGTTAATCTTTCATTCTTTCATGCTCTGGTGAGGCTAGTTAGGATCTATCTTATCTATACCATCTCAGGCGGTCAAACTTATTACAGGAAAGTAATATAGCAAGTAGTGTTGCAGTGTGTAGTTGGGTTAGAGGTTGAAGTAATATTGAATAACTTTCAAAGCACTGCTAATTTTCTTTTTATGTAGATGTCACCACAATAATGCAATCATAATGTGCTGCAGAATTCCATGTTGCAGTTCTGCACATCACAAGCAGGTACATTTCCCATTTGGGTAAATGTCACTCCGGAGAGACTGCTGTTCCCAGACAGGTACGCTATACCCAAACTACAGACTTTGACTGCTGAAATTCCTCCATAATCTCTACAGTAAACCTATCAGTCTATACAAAATGGGCCACTCTAAGGATACTCTATTCCTGTGTTGTGGCACCTAGGACGCTGGATTTTTGCACATGGCGTGGCAAAGCAACAATATAGCTAAATTCTATAACCAGATCGGAGGCGAGAATTATGCTGTACTTTCGTCACCTTTATTTTACAGCAGCCATATTAAACATATAAACAGGACCTCATTTTCCATGATCCATTGATTAAAAGTAGAGCAAAACAACTAATCCATGGCTACAAACTCTTTATAGTCCCTTGCTGCCTCCTTTCTCTTCACTGCTCCAGCTGCCTAAACTAAGAGCCTCCTGCCTGTAGGCAACCTTTATTTGAACTTTGTGCTTTTGACTATTTATGGGTACTAATGTGTTTTTAGGTAGAGCCTGGGCAGCGCCTGCGCAGCTCTGCGAGGCATGCTGTATTTAGGTATGGACTGAAACTCCGCCCATATTTTTCAATGGCTTTGGCCACTGTCGACTGTAAACTGTGTTTTTTAATTGGTCATTAGGCATAGTAGTCCCTCCTTAGTATTACCTTGTCTTATTTTGTAACCTCCCATGAAAACACACCCCGGTACGTGTGAAACTGGGGTGACCCCGGCACACGCCCCGCGGAACGAGGCCGCGAACGTCAAGTCTCCTCTGTTGAGCCGAGTGACAGACGGCTCTGAAAGTGCTGGCCTTAAGCCAACCCTGGCGTCCGAGTACTGCCGCACCTGCAAGCTGGTGAAAATTAGTATTAACAACGTCAAGTGCGCAATCTATGGTTTCGGATGCAGCCCGTTCTCCGTCTAACAGGATTTTTCTTGCTTCTTGTCTATGGTCTTCAGGAATAAGCTCAATAAGGCCAGCCAGATCCGATCACATTTGGCGGTCATAACGCCCGATTATAGCTAGGGAGTTAGCCGCTCTAATGGAGGCTGCTGCCATTGTCGAGAACTATTTGCCTATAAGATCAAGATGGCACCCTTCTTTGTCAGGCGGTGTAGTAATGGGTGTTGCAGGGTTTTTTGATCTTTGTTGGGCAGCCTGAGAAATGACCGAATCTGGCCTGGGGTGGCCAATGAGACAGGATGGACTATTAGCAGGAGCACGGTATTTATTTTCTATACATAGAAGCACTGCTGGAACAGATGCAGGAGTCTTCATTATTTTGATCCCTTCGTTCCAGATGTAATCAATTATCCGGACAGCTTTTGTAATCTTTCTGGATTCCTCCTTAAAGTCATGTAAGAAGCATTATGTCTGTTCAACCGTGACAGGCAATTGAAATCTAGCAGCCGCTGGCTGTATTAGATTGAGAAATCCCCCTATATCCTCTGGGGGTGAATCAGATGGTAGAGGAAGCGGTGGTGAAGGCATTGGAATAATGTATGAATCCCAAGGATCTGCAGTATGGGCATCTGGTAGCTCACCCTCTTCAACTTACTCCTCAGAGGATTTAGTGTCTTGTCCTTGATGAGGGTCTTGTAGCTGTTGTTCTTGAGGAGGGTCTGGAAGCCGAGGCGTTGAAGCAGTAGCGTCAGGTTGAGGAAAAGGATCCAGAACCGCCACAGGTAGAGGTAAAATTCGTAGAATAACCTGCTGTGGGGGAAACCGCTGTTGGTAATCTGCTAGCATGGCTTGCAGATCCTGTATAAGAGTAGGAGGCTGATGGCTCATCTCACTCTGGCGAGACTGTCTATGATAAACTCTATGGTGTGGAACGACAATGTCCTCCTGATAATATTGCTCATGGTAATCTTCCTCATCATCATCATCATCTTGACATTTGATGTGGAGCTCAGAAGGATGGTGAGCTATCCCAAACGGTCCTTCATTCTCTTCGTCCTCCTAATCATCATCATCATCTTTCTGCCCATATGTTTCAAGAAGATGTAAAGGAGTAAGCGGTGAAATATTGCTATACTCTTGTTTTCTAAACGTTTTGAGCTGAAAACACCTAGATGTGGCAGGCGTTGACCGTGTAGGAGCGACAATCGACGCTGGTGCCGTAGACTGAACAGGTAAATTCATAGTCCACGGGCTTTTCGTCAATGTCATCGACGGGGTCGTCGCAGATGGGCTCTTCGCCGACTGGACGGTCGTCGACGGAACAGTCGTCGGCGGGGCAGTTGACAACTGAGGCTTCGTCAAAGATAATACCCTCGTCGACGGTGGAGGCTTTGTCGACGGTACTGTCGTCGACGTGGACTTCGACGCGGACTTCGTCGATGAGGTCTTAGTAGACGATTCTTTGACAACGGTTTTCTTAGAAAGGATAGTAATCCTCGTCGACAGTATAGGAGAGGTTATAGACGTCCTTGAGACAGTCTCCGTCGAAGATGGAGCAGAAGAAGTAACAGAAATCGCCTACAAAGGAGCCAAAACCAGAGGTTTTGAAAGGCTTTTACTCACAGTTTTTGTAGATGCCTTCTTAGACTCCTTGAGAACAGAGGATGGAGGAGACAGCGCTGACCCAGAGGAGATGAAAGGGGAACTCTGTGAAGGGTCAGAAGTAGAGTGAGAAGATTTATGGTGTTTTCTCCCCTCACTCGAAGAGCTGTCCTGGGATCTAGCTCTCTTGCTAGAAGTTGAGGCTCTTCATCCTCCTCAGCCGAAGAGGATTTGAGCCACAACAGCACTCTTGCCTCCCTATCCCTAAGAGTCTTAGTAGGGAAGGTACTGTAAATTGTGCAATCTTTTGCCTCATGATTAGGGTAGAGGCAGTAGATGCAGTCCTTATGTTGATCATCAACATGGACTCTTCTTCCAGCAGGTTATGCAGGGCGTGAATAAAGCTTTCTTGCCAGACATCATGGATTGAAATGAAGAAAACCGAGTGGCACTCAGCGACACTCCCTTCCACACGGCGTGCGGTGAAAATCTGAGAACTGGCTCTGCAGAGAGTGTTCTAGAGGGTGCTGATAGCGGATTGGTTGTAGCTAACTTTTGGTTCTTTTACCATAATGAGGTTGATAGGCTGCTACGATTTTGGCCTCAGGCCTTTTCTTTGGGCCTACTATTATTATTTACCTTTGGCACTACTTTTGAATTTACCGTGGGATTCCCGCCTCGGCGACGGGGAAGGATTCAGGCATGTGAATCCATGAATGACACCCCAATACTGGATAAACAACTGAACCACAGCCCCCCAGGCTTTGGTGAGCTCGACCAGCTGTGCCCCTGTGACCCTCAACACCTCAACTTAGCTGTGCTGTCGCTGGTGCCTGGACCCTCTGCAGCCTGTTTCCAAGAAGAAGAAACTCCATAGGATTGAACTAGGCCCCTGACATGGTTGGCACCCTGCACTCACCGCCCCTGTGCCGCTGGTGGTGTATGTTTGTCCCCCCTGTGCTGGCCGTCACACCCAAAGCGTGGTCCATGCAACTCTTCCTCTTACTTGCAAGCATTGTGGCTCCACGGACCCCCAGTCTCCATTGAAATGGATTGGGCCGAAATTTGATTTTGACATCTGCAATCTGACGCCACTGTGCCGCTAGTGGTGCAGTGTTGGCACTTACCTGACCCTTGCCCATTGCTGACTTTTGGCTCTGAAGACTGGCATTATAAGTGCAGTACTTTGTTTAACAGCAATATTGTTTTCCCCATAGGATAACATTGGACTGTTGAAAAGAAAGTGTTGACATTTCAAAGTGAAAAGTATTTTTAATTAAAAACGTAGTTACCTTATTAGAGAGACCTTGCTCTTAAAATAAAATACAAACATAGAATATTTTTCTAAAGTCGGTCTGGATCTCCATCATGAGTCGTGTATCCATTAGGGATCACTGTTGTGCAATAAATCTCTTACACAACTGTGTTAGGCCTAAGGCTGCTCACCAACATTACCACTAATAGAGCACTTTGGGTTTTACATTGAGCTCTGTACACTTTTTTGGAACCTCTGGACTCTGTGCATAGTATTACCACCTAGTGGTAGTATCATATCCAGAGCCAGCTTCCTACATGTGGTAAAATCAGTTTCTCATCAGACGAATCTTGCAACAGCACCATCAAAGGAACTCAATGACCTGCCTTGCAACTGGGTGATTGGATTCTGGTGAAGAAACAGGTCAGTAAAAGCAGCCTACAAGAAAAATTGAAAGGCCCTTACAGGGTGACTCCATCAAACAGCAGATCCAGCATTTTTAATGGACTTCTGTACAGAAAGATGTAGATCAAAGCCATCTCTATCTTCTTAATGCTGCTGTTCCTACTAGCTGGCGAACACCTGCATTTGAAACAACATTGCAGCATCAATGACAGCCACTGAAGTTGTTGAAACTTCTTTGACAATAGCTTTATCAACCTCCCTCTTCTCCTCCAGTATCAGGTCAATTAGAGGCAAGATGTCATGCCACATCTTCCGATCATAACGCCCTAAAATGGTCATGGCATTTGCAGCTTTGACTGATGTTGCTTCCATAGAACCAACTCTACGGACCAACTTATCTATGCTTCTGCTATCCTTATCAGGGGTAGCAGAAGGCGGCATGATCAGCTTCTTTGATCTGCACTGGGCTGCAGACAAAACAGAGTCTGATTTGGGATGGGAGGTAAGGCAGGCCAGGGAAGAGTCAGGGGCCATGTACTGCTTCTCTAAATGGGGGACTACTGTTGATCCTGTGGCTGGTGTTTGATTAAATTTTAGGCCTTATGACCAGACTAAAAATAGTATAGGTATGGGCCTTATACAACACGTGGCATAGGTCGTCATGATGTGAATCTTGTTGGATTTATCACATTCCTATGTGATAATCCCACTCCTCATTTCTCAGTCACCTGATAATTTGTCGACTTCTTCAAAATCAAAATGTACTGAAACAGGTGAATCCTATGCTCCTATATCCTCAGGAGTTGGAGGGACCAGTCTCGGCACAACTGTTTTTTTACAGGCATGTCTGCTGGAGGTGAAAGGTTTGGAGGTGGCATAGGCGGTGATGGTAGTGGAGCTGGTAGTGGAGGTGGAGCAGACAAACCATCCAGCAGTGCTGAGAGAGCAGACTTTGAAAGGTGTCCATTATCTGTTATAAGGTTGACAAAAATGAAACAGGCACCAGCAAAACCTCAGCCTGTAAAGCCACAACGAGGTGTATAGGGCTGTGGTGGGTGGTCAGCTATGAAAGTCTGTGGTCGATAGTCATACTCTTGGTAAGCCTCCTCATTATCAAAGGCATCTCCCTCAAATTCCAGTACGTAATGGACATTTTAACTGCATAGTAATGTAAGTAGCCTCAGAGAAATCCTGGTCCTCCAGATCCCCTTCCAATTCAGAACCCAGTATTTGGGTGGAAGACTTGCTGTTACTTAAATTGGTGAATAAGTAACTGGTGTAAAAAAAACTAGAAGGAGGCATCTTTTTCCTTTCCATTACGTAAGAGAGCCAAACCCAGCTCTCTATCCTTCAGGGTCTTTGAAGGAAAGTTTTATAAATATTAAAGCGTAAAGCATTGGGGGCTACATAAAATTAGGAAATACATTGCTCATATGGGTTATCAATGAATATATTCTTGTGGTCACAAGCAGAGAAGGATTTAAAGAATTGTTTTCGCTGTCATTCATGAGGACAGTTGGTGAAAGAGAAAAGTTCTCCTTGGTCCAGAAAAGGGAAAGTGGCGGAAGATTACTCCAAAAACAGCGTACAGCACACTAAAAACTGAAGATGGGGTAGGCTAAACGCCAGGGCACATCAGAACAGAGATCTTCTCAGGGTCTCCCTCACACACAACGTGCACTAGAAATCCAAGCTATGGTGGCCTATAGGGTGGAGCACGAGAGCTTGGCTCCTCCACTTCATTGGCAAATTCAGGTTGCTTCAAATGAAGTGGATGTGCTACTAAACAAACACTGCTGTTGAGGCTAAAGGCAATTTTAACACTGTTTACTGCTATTTGAAGTCACTGACACTCCCAACTTGACAACGGGGAATGATTCAAGCATGTGAATATATGAAGGATCAAATGCTGTTTTAGCAGAATAATGTTTTTGCAGCTTTTCTGGTTACATCGACATATGAAGGTACATTTGACAGAGAAGCCGTTTGGATAGTCATAGCTCTTCATTTGCAGGGGACAAGACACTAGGTCATGCTTATTATTATTATTATTATTGGGACATTTGTAGAGCGCTGCGTTACGCACACCGGCGTGTCCACGCGCTGAAAGAGGAAGAGGCAGCAAGCAGGGATCACAAAGACAGAGCCGACAATTATTTTGTGTAGAGGAATGTTTTCAGTCTCGCTCGGAACCTGGCTTCCTCCGGCTCCAAGCGCAGGTCCACTGGAAGTTTGTTCCAGTTATTGGCCGCCAAGCATCTGAAGGACCTGCCTCCCATACGGGCTTTCTTGACTCTAGGGATCTTAAGGAGACCGCCCCCTGCGGATCGAAGCGCACGTGTTGGTTGATACACTTCGATCAGTTTATTCAGAGGGCCGGGTGCCCTGCCATTCAAAATTCGATGACAGGTACAGAGGGCTTTAAACTCCACTCTTCTCCTTACAGGGAGCCAGTGTAGCTTCTGAAGCGCCGCCTTAGAAGGCGCCCTTTATCAGATTCAATATCAGTTGCTCTGACACAGGGTAGTCTGGACCAATTGGCTTTACCCGCACACCTCTGATAAGGGATTTCGTTCAAGGATGTTGTCAGACTTTGGTGGAAAAAGTTGGCAAGATGTCAGATCTTGGGTTCTCAAAAGGTAAGCATTTTGATTTATCCTGATGGTTGAACTCAAGGACTGTCGGACCGAATGGCTCAAGAATAATTGTTGTGGTGCCTGAAAGGAACTTGACAGCAAGCACTTAAAGAATGTTGAGGGTGCCCTTGAAACCCATATCAGTGAAGATGGTGTCCTTGGTGTTGGAGTGCTTCCATTCCGAATACACTACTGATAACTACCGATAACTCTGAAATGTACTTCACCGCTCCTCAGAGGCACACAACAAGGCGCTGGGGTGGTCTCAGAAAAAAAAAAGGCAGTGATTTGACAGCCCTTAGTTTATTCTTTGCAGGAGGCTGAGGCCCATCATTCACTTTCGCCCCTTCTCAGAGAGAGCGGAGTAGTTACAGGGGACCCATTGAGGATGCTATTTCGAAAACTACAAAAAGAAACTGAAGAAAGATCATTTCAAATAAAAATGTGAAATTGAATCACTGTTGAGAAACAAAACAATGAACAAAGAGAGCATATCACATTGACATTTTCAGTAGTGCAGACTGACCTCTGGTGATCAGAGAGTGGTGAAGACACTAAAGACGCCTTCTTCTCTTTTTTGCTGGAGGATGCTTTAGGGCTCAGTTTCCTTTTAGGAGACTTGCTAGATTTTCTTGGTGAAGGGGACGGTGTTCTCTTCGACCTTAAAACCTCAGGGGATATCTAAATAAAAGAGTTCAAGAAAACACTTTTAGATGTTAAGAAAAGGCTGCCTTTTTGTCTAAGAAATTATCCATACTGAACCTACAAGCTTATGTTGCTATCCATTTAGACCAGTAAACAGCTTAGTAGAGCTACTTGAAGTCGCCCAAGTCTTAAAGGCACAATGGGGTTAAAAACGTATTATTAAAATCACATAAAGGATGGTCTAGAATTGCTTTTTCAAAAAAGAAGTTCAAACAAAGTTACAAAGAGTCTACATAATACTTTAAAAATGCATGCATGTTGTTGAACAATTAACCATATAGATGTTAGGCAGAATTCTACCAGATAGTTTATCTGTTAATTGCACTCCAAACACCAGATGAAGCAAGTGTTGCCAATCATTAAACCAGCAGGTGCCCTTTGAAAGTAGCCTTGATTAGTTAGCATAAACAGTTTTCCAGCATGAGTAGCTACTTTATTACCACAATTGTGATGGATATTTCCAACTTTTTCGGGAGGAGCCCATAACACAATTGCTTTCAGAATATTAAATCAGACTAAAGAAGAGCCTTGTACCTGTGAACTATATTGAGGTGGCTGCATTGCAACTACCAATTGAGGTCATTCTGGACCCTGCAGATGTTAAGTTCACTGGAATAAGTGTGGGTTTATTAATACAAGGTGCTTGATATCAAACACCATAGATTTCAGTGAAGCTATCACGTGTAGCTGGGGAACCCATTATTACCAGTGTCGAGCACATGTACTTAAAATGGCTTCCATGTTCACATGTGATAAATGTGTCCTCTATTTTTTTCAATTGTGCCGCATATCAAGATCTCTGTGCACTGCAAACAAGGCTGTGTGCACCAAGCAAGTGATCATGGATTTCAGTTCTTCACTCAGCAATATAAATCTGTGACAATCACCACTCAAAACCTTTGTTTAAAATGAGTGTGAAACAGGTGCATTACACACACACACATAGTTCTATTGAATAACGTCATTAGCCAGCCAATGTAGATACACACCCTCGTGACTTGAATTGTTAACTCCGGAAGCATCTACACCTCAGATTTAGAAAAGGACAGAACACAGAAGGTGCTACTATGTATTAACTGAACAGTAGGGTTGATGCAAGCAGTCAGAATAATGAGTTAGTATTGAATTCCAACCAGGATCTGGGCTTGATCAAATTAAATGTGCACAAAATAAATCCCAGTGTAATTCGCCAACACCGGAACATATTGAGCAGGGCCTATAGGATGCCTGCTTTCAGTTCTGAGTAAAAATCTGCAGGCAGTGAAGATGCTTTCTTATTTATAATTTAAGTAGGCACATAACAAAGGCCTCATATAAAGGGCCAACAGCCCTACTTTCATTCAAGAATGATCCTGACTGGGAGCCACCTGGAGCCTAATATCTAGATTCCAACACAATAGAGGGTAAACAAAGGCACACAAGTATCACTTCACAGGTCAAGTACTTTAACCTCATAGATGCTAGTAAACATCCCTCCCCAGTGCTGCGCTGTCCATTGGAACTAGTGCTGAATGGACGTCCAATGGTCGTGCGCAGCAAGGGGGGAGGTACTGCTGCCGTCGGCCAACGCACCGACGCAGCACTTAAGGGGTTAAAGAAACAATTGAGGCAGTTTTTTTTTACTTTGTTTACTCTTCCTATATAAGCTATATTCATGTACTCGAAGAAGGTAGGCATATGTTAGGAGTGCATAACAAAATGTATGGAATTAGAATGTAGCAGTGCAGGGGCTGTTTGTATTCATATAAATGTATTACTACGTGAAGGAATCCTTTTCAGCAGCACTATTCAACAAATTGAGAAAGATAACAATAAGGTTATAAACCCATGCCTTGCAATTTGCAAGAGGCTTCTTGATGCTGGTCCATAGCTCACTGTGCTACCTTACGACTGCAAAATATCAATCATGGACATTTGTATAGTGCGCTACTCACCCGGAAGGGTCTCAAGGCGCTGGGGGGAGGGGTCCACTACTGTTTGAAGAGCCAGGTCTTGAGGAGCTTCCTGAATGAAAGGTGATCCTGGGTCAGTCGAAGGTGGATGAGGAGGGAGTTCCATGTCTTGGCCGCCAGGCAGGAGAAGGATGTTACCCCGGCGGTGGCTTTGCGGATGCGTGGTACGCGGCGAGGGCGAGGCTGGTCGATCGTAGCTGGCGGGTGGGTGCGTAGAAGGTCAGGCGGTTGTTGAGGTACTTGGGGCCCAGGTCGTGGAGGGCCTTGTGTGCGTGAGTTAGGAGCCTGAACGTGATCCTCTTGCTGACGGGAAGCCAGTGCAGGTCTTTCAGGTGGCCGGAGATGTGGCTGTGTCGGGGGACGTCCAGGACGAGTCATGCGGAGGCATTCTGGATGCACTGGAGTCTTTTCTGAAGTTTGGCTGTGGTTCCGGCGTAGAGGGTGTTTCCTTAGTCCAGTCGGCTGGTGACGAGTGCTTGGGTAACCGTCTTCCTGGTTTCGGTGGGGATCCATCGGAAGATCTTACGGAGCATGCGCAGGGTGTTGAAGCATGATGATGAAACGGCGTTGACTTGTCTGGTCATCGAGAGGGAGGAGTCCAAGAAGAAGCCCAGGTTGCGTGCCTGGTCCGTTGGCTTGGGAGTGGTGCCCAGGGCAGGGGGCCACCAGGAGTCGTCCCAGCCGGAGGGCGGTGATCCCAGGATGAGGACTTCCGTCTTGTCTGACTTCAGTTTCAGGCAGCTGTTCTTCATCCACTCGGCGACGTCTTTCATCCCTTCGTGTAGGCTGGTTCTGTGGTGGCGGGGTCGTTGGTGAGGGATACGATCAGCTGGGTGTCGTCGGCATAGGAGATGATGTTGAGGTTGTGTTTGCGTGCGATGGCTGCGAGAGGGCTCATGTAGACGTTGAAGCGGGTTGGGCTGAGTGATGATCCTTGTGGTACGCCGCAGATGACTTCGGTGGCCTTAGATCTGAACGGGGGGAGGCGGACTCTCTGGGTTCTTCCGGCAAGGAACGAGATGATCCACTCTAGAGCTTTCTCTTGGACTGCGATGTTGCTGAGGCGCTGCACTAGGGTGCGGTGGCAGACAGTGTTGAATGCTGCAGAGAGGTCTAGGAGGATGAGGGCCGCTGTTTCCCCGTTGTCGAGCAGGGATCTGATGTTGTCAGTGGCTGCGATGAGGGCGGTCTCGGTGCTGTGGTTGGCTCGAAAACCGGACTGCGAGGGGTCGAGGGATCTGTTCGTCTCGAGGAAGGCTGCAAGCTGTCTGTTGACTGTCTTCTCGATGACTTTGGCAGGAAAAGGGAGGAGCGAGATGGGGCGGTAGTTCTTGAGGTCGGTGAGGTCTGCAGTTCGTTTCTTCAGGAGGGCGCTGAGCTCGGCGTGCTTCCAGGTCTCCGGGAAGGTGGCGTGTTGAAGGAGGTGTTGATGACGTCCCGGAGTTGTGGTGCGATGATGGAGTCGGCCTTGTTGAAGAAGTGGTGGGGGCAGGGGTCGGTTGGTGATCCGGAGTGGATGGTGTTCATCGTGCGGGTGGTGTCTTCGGTGCGGATCGGGGTCCAGGCGCAGAGGGTGTTGGTGGAGGGCGTTGGTTGGGTGGTTGGGTGAGTGGTAGATGCACCGAAACGGTTTTGTATATCGGTGAACTTGCGGTGGTAGAACGAGGCCAGTGAGTTGCAGAGGTCTTGCGAGGGGGTGATGATGTTTCCGGCGCTGGGGTTGGAGAACTCTTTGACGATGCTGAAGAGTTCCTTGCTGTTGTGGGCGTTGTTGTCCAGTCGTTCTGTGAATTCTGTCTTCTTGGTGGTGCGGATCAGCTGGTGGTGTTTGCGGGTGGCATGCTTGAGGGCAGTCATGTTGTCTGTGGTCTGGTCGTGGCGCCAGGCTTTCTCGAGGGTGCGGCAGTTCTTCTGGCGTTCTTGAGTTCGTCGGTGAACCAGGAGGCTTTCTTGCTGCCGGGTCTGCTGGGAGGGTTCTTCAGTGGTGCGAGGTCATTGGCGCAGTTGGTGAGCCACTGTGTGAGGTTGCTGGCTGCTTCGTTTGGGTCCGTTGTGCTGGCGGGAGGGTTCTGGCGGAGGGAGATGGTGAGCTGCTCGGTGGTGATCTTGCTCCAGTTTCTGCGAGGAATCTGTTGCGGGTGGTGGTGGATCGTTGTTCTTCTGAAGCTGAAATGGATGCAGCTGTGGTCAGTCCAGTTTAGTCTGGTGGAGTGGCTGAAGGAGATGTGCTTGCTGGAGGTAAGACGGGGTCAAGCGTGTGGCCGGCATAGTGGGTGGGGGTGTTCACCAGTTGCTTGAGTCCGAGGTTGGCGAGGTTGTCCAGTAGGGTGGTGATGTTGCTGTCCTTGTTGTTCTCCAGGTGGAAGTTGAGGTCCCCTAGGAGGATGTAGTCGGCGGAGGGGAGAGCATACGGGCTGATGAAGTCTGCGATGTCTTCGCTGAATTGTGTGCGTGGTCCCGGGGGTCTGTAGATGAGGGTGCCTCTGAGGGTGGTCTTGGGATCGGTGTGTATCTGGAAGTGGAGGTATTCGGCGGCGGTGAAGGTGTCGTCGGGATTGGTCGTGATGTGGATGGTGTTCTTGTGTACGATGGCGATGCCCCCTCCAGTCTGGTTGATGCAGTCCTTCCGGGTGATCTTGTATCCGTCCGGGATGGCTATGGCGATGTCAGGCGCTGAGGAGGTGTTTATTCAGGTTTCTGTAAGGAAGGCGACGTCTGGTGATGTTGTGTCGAGCAGGTTCCAGAGTTCGACGGCGTGTCTGAAGAGCGGGTGTTGAGCAGGATGCACTTGAGGTGGTTGCTGCTGGTGCTCGGCCTGTCGGTGCGGTGCAGGTCTGGATGCAGGTGAACTTGCAGGCTTGGCAGGTGAAGGGTCCGTGGGTGCGTTTCGGGGTGGCTCGGCAGCAGGCGGGGTTCCGGCCAGGTTTGAGTGCTTTGAGGGTGGCGGCGTCGTAGGTCCGTCGCGTGGGCTGGCATCTTCAGGGGCCAGGGGTCCTGGCGCAGGGCGCGCTACAGGCGCGGACGGGCGTAGACGTGCTTGCCTTTGGCGCGCCTTTGGCGCACAATCGGCGTGAACGCTGCGCGTACGCACGGGCTCCATCTGAGGCGAAGTGGGAGGGAGGAGCAGCTGGAAGGCGGGAGCGGAGCGGCCAATGGGCTAACCGAAAAGAAAGGGGGATGGGCCGCGAGGGAGCAGCGGCGGGAAGCGGGGGGGCACACCAGGGGAACAGTACTAACGGCACAGAACAATTAACAGAAAAGTAAGAGGATACAGTTACGAAGGCACTAAGAGAGGGTAGCAATACAATACTAACGAGGCACAAAATCAACAGCGGGGAGAGAGGGAATGAGCAGCAGTGAGGGTCACCGGGTCAGCTGGCAAGCCGTGCGGCGTGGGGGGTGTCCTGGGGTCAGGACACTGCATGCACTACCGGATAAGTGTCAAAAGTAGCAACCCACTTACCTTTCTACAAAAAAGAAAATGTGATGTGCTTGTTACATGATGTGCTTTACAAAAGAAGCATTAACCCTCTATGCAGCATTACGAGTCAAAACTGGAACTAGACAAAAGACAGATTTCTCCAGCAACTGCATTAACCCCAGAGTTATCTGACCCTCACTATTATCCCCTAAAATTTCGTGGGCACACATCTCAGCAGAGGGTGTCTTAACCCCATAAGATATTTTCTAATGCAGCCTTTTGAATAATTTAAACCAGAAACGATTGACTGTCACATTTGTCCTCGTTGCCATTTCTTTGCTGCAGAATAAAAAAATAGTTAATATGCAAAATGGACAGACAAACTTTGGTTTGCATGACTGTTCCTCGTGACTGCACCCCCTTTCGATTGTGATGCCTTGACCATTCGTTTACGAGTTTGCACATCAATAAGGTCTCTGTAGTGGGTTCTTGGTGAATTGGTAAAAAAGTGCATGTGGTTTTAATTCTAAGATCAGCACCCACTGGAAATAAGCCTAACAGAGACATTCATTCACCTAACTCCCTAAATTCTAATCGCATATGTAAAGGTCTGCATTCTTATTTGTACGAGCTGACCCTTGAAAAGATTTGAAATATCATACTCTAAAATGTTTGTTGAATATTTTGCAAGGTTGCATTCAATATTCAAGAAGTCTATTTCTTTAATATGTGGAAGTGTTTCCCTTTAATACATCCAAAATATTGGTAAAGTATTTATTAAAAGGGAGAGTTTTTGAACATGAACTGAGAAACAGTCTAGCATATAAGCTACACTTCTGAAATGCAGGCCAGTTCCACTACAAAAAGGACAAGTTACTTGCCTTCGGTAACTATGTATCTGTAAAAGACATAGGTTAGTTATAGATTCCTTACCTTAGAATTACACCCAGGCATTAGACTGGATCAGAGGATTTTTTCTTAGCATTACCCCTGAACGTCGGTAGGAGGCGATGGTCGACTCTGCGTCAGTCATCGGCATTCTGTTCGCGGGCATGAAGTCATGGTGCCTACTTAAACGCCGCCCCTGCTCGCGGACATCAGTTCTGACACGACTTTTCAAACTAGAAGGGCAGAGCTATGCAAGACACTGACCACTAGTGCGCTAAAACTAGGGCCCTGCAAGGGAGTCCCTGTCCCTAGAAGTAGGTTCGCAGAACGGGGAGGATGAGCGGGCGGTAAGGAATCTATAAATAACCTATGTCTTTTACAGATCCATTGTTACCGAAGGTAAATAACTTGTTCATCTGAAAGAGACAGTTAGCTATAGATTCCTTACCTTAGAATAGATACCCCAGCTATACCAACCCCGGAGGAGGGTCTGCAAAATAAGTTCACACTAGAAAGTCCTGGAGGACAGAATGGGCAAAATAGCTGTCCCTCCGGACTTAGCTGTCCTGGCAGTAATGCCTGGTGAACATGTGCAAGGATGCCCACTTGGCTGCCTGACAGATGTCAAAGAGTGGATCTCCAAGGGCAGTGGTGGCTGCCGTAGCTCTAGTGGAATGAGCTTGGAGCCCCACTGGAGGTTCTTTATTTGCCAAAGCGTAAAAAACTTTAATTCAAAGGACAACCCAACTAGAGATGGTACTTTTTGAACAGCCCGACCTTTCTTGGCACATACATAGCCAACGAAGAGTTGATCACCCACCCAGAAACCTTTAATGCGGTCAAGGTAGAAGGACAGCGCAAATTTTGGGTCTAGACGGAGGAATCTCACCTACTCCTTGGAAGGGTGCAGAGTCCAGGGCAGATCCCTGCTGGTCCAAAGAATGTATGTACAAAAGGACCCCTGAAAGAGGGACAGAAAGGGGATCCACAGCCTTTGAGGTGTACCATGCCACAAACTTATTCAATCGGCAGGCGTATAGTGTTTTAGCTTGGCTGCCAAGATGACATTACAGACTTCAGGGCAGAAGGTCATAAGCTGTCAACTGTCGCTGCTCCATCTCCATGCAAGGAGGTGGAGACTGGACAGGTTTGGATGAAGAACCCTCCCCTGCTGCTGTGAATATCTTCCCAAAGAGACATTCTGAGTGGAGCATCGATGGCCATGCTCAGGAGCTCTGGGTACCAGGCTCTTCGAGCCCAGTCCGGAGCCACAAGAATAACTTGGGCCCGGTCATGCTGATCTTCCTCAGCACTCTGGGCAGAAGTGGTACAGGTAGAAACGCGTACAGGAGGCCGCAGTTTCACTCGCAACGAAAAGTGTTGTCGAGCAAGTGACGACTTGGAAATTCCAATGCGTAGAATTGCTGATATTGCACATTCTCTTCGGTGGTGAACATATCTAACCAAGACTCTCCCAACCACTGAAAGAGACCTTGCACCACCTCCGAGTGAAGACGCCATTCGTGATCGACCAGGCACGGGCTGCGGAGTTAGTCTGCCCTGGCGTTCAGAGAACCTGCCAGGTGTTGAACCACCAGAGTCATGCCCTGATGTTCCAGCCATGTCCAGAGAAGAAGAGCCTCTTGACATAGGGTCCACTAAACCACCCGCCCTGTTTGCTGCAGTACCGCATGGCGGTGGTGTTATCTGTGAACACCTGCACCACTTTCCCCTTGAGAGGGGGAAGGAATGCCTTCAGTGCCAGGCGGATTGCCCTGAGCTCCAGCAGGTTGATATGAAGCCTGGATGCTGTCGGAGATCAGACGCCTCTGATCTCTGCCTCTCCAAGATGGCCGCTTCATTCCAGAAGTGAAGTGTGTCTCACTACTGTAAGATCTGGTTAGGGAAGGGAGAGGAATCAGCCTCTGACCCAATCTTGGTTAGTTAACCACCACGGCAGTTGTTGTGCAGTTCCTTCAGAGATCTGGACGTAGTCGGAAAGATTCGCCTGATGCAGTGCACTCTGGAACCTCAGGTCCCACTGCAGAGCCCGCATATGCTATCTGGTACGATCCACCAGCAGGATGCAGGAGGCCATGAGGACTAGCAGCCTCGGGATCATTTATTTATTTATTTTTATTTGCATGTTTATATGGCGCTGCGAATCGACTCCCGGAGGAGTATCTCCGCGCCTTTGGCAGCAACTAAAGAACAGCAACTCGTCATGATTTAATTCAAAGCCCTAAACCAGCTAATAATTAAAAAGGAACGTTTTGAGTTTCTTCCTAAAAGGGAAATGTTCCCTGCATACTCTGATTTCCTTCGGGAGTTGGTTCCACAACTTAGGGCCGGCTACAGAAAGGGCCCTACCCCCCTTTCTAGCTTTCGTGGCCCTAGGAACACAACAGTTCCTGATCTCCTGATCTCAAGGATCTAGATGGGACATAAGGGATGAATTTTTCAGTGAGGTAGCCAGGACCCTTACCCATAAGGCATTTATGGATGACACAGCAGATCTTAAACATCACCCTCTGCCTTACCGGGAGCCAGTGCAGTTTGGCCAACAATGGTTTTGAGGGAGTACGAGGCGGGATGTTTAAAACTAGTCGTGCAGCAGTGTTTTGCACAACTTGCAATCTAGCCAAGATACCCTCATTGGCACCCAGCAACAGACCATTGCAGTAGTCCAGCCTACTTAACACTAGTGACTGGACCAACGTTCTCCTGGTGAAATCCGGTAGCAGAGGGAATACTCTCCTGAGAAGACCAATAACATGAAAACATGAACCCACCACTTGATTAGTTTGTTGTGTTAGGGTGAGCTCATGATCCAGTTTCACTCCCAGATCTTTTACCACCGTTTTGGGCTCAGGGACGGGGCCAAGATCTTGGGGCCACCAGTCCGGAGTCCATAAACGTTTGGCCTCTCCGAAGAGCATCACCTCGGTCTTGGAGACGTTGCACTGCAGGAAGTTGGCTGCCATCCAGCGTGCCACCTCCTTCATCCCCCGGGCAAAGGAGTCACGCACCTCGGGAGTCATGATTTTAAAAGGGAAGAGGAGTTGGGTATCATCTGCGTATGATACTGGAATGAACCCGTGGGATCTCATGATGTTAGCTAGGGGTGCCACGTAGATATTAAATAGCGTAGGGCTCAAACACGAGCCCTGTGGCACCCCCTTTGAGATCGCCACCACCTCTGATTGGTATGGTCCCAAAATGACTCTCTGGGTGCGTTCACTGAAGAAACTCCTTAGCCAGGCCAGAGCCTTGCCTTCCAGACCGATGTCAACTAGTCTGGAGGTCATGATTTCATGTGACACAGTGTCAAACGCCGCTGACAAATCCAGAAGCACCAGGACGACGGAGTAACCCTTGTCCTGTAGCTTCTGAAGATTGTCAGCGACGGACAGCAAGGCGGTCTCCGTACTGTGCCTGGGCCTGAAACCCGACTGAGAGGGGTCGAGTCCACCCGTTTGTTCAATAAATTTTGACAAATACTGATTCACATATCTCTCAGCAAGCTTCCCTATAAAAGGGAGAAGAGAGATCGGTCTCAGATTTGACAAATCCGACCAGGGGATTGAATTGTTTTTACGAAGAGGTCTCACCTGAGCCTGTTTCCAGGCTGAAGGGACTTCCCCCGTACACAAAGATAAATTGACTATATGTCGCATTCCAGCCCCCAGATCATCTAGCAGAAGTGGCATAATACGTGCTGGGATGATATCTGTCGGGCACCCACTCTTTGTTTGCATGACAAGAGCAATCAGCTCTTCAGTGGAGATGGGTGGGAAAGCGGCAAGCTTTTTAGCCTCATTATCTGGGGTCATAGTATGCAGCCGGACTCCACAGTCAGTTGCAACTGGATTGTTAGAGATGGAATTTGACGCAAGTATTTTATTATATATGGCGTCGATTTTCCTGACAAAAAACTGTGAAATGTTGTCACAGAGTTCTTGGGATTCGATCCCCTCAGTGTCACAGGCAGTGGGTTTGGTGAACGTCTGTAGAATGTTATACAGGGTTTTTGCGTTAGAACCCGCAGCTGATAATTGAACTGCTATATGTTGTTTCCTAGCAGCGCGGATTGCTTTATGGTAGTTTTTAAACGACCTCAAAGTCCTCCTTATCATCTGCCTTGTGTGTAGCTCTCCATTTTCTCTCCAACTTTCTCATGGTCTGTTTTGGTTGTCTGAGATCCCCAGTATACCAAACTTCTTGTTTTGGGGCCGGGCGGGGTTTATAAGTTTTCAGCGGGACCACACGATTTATGGTTCTTAACGCAGCTTCACTAAATGCGCTTAAGGCTAAGGTAGCGTTTTCTCCGCAATCTTCCCAATTGGGCTCAGAGTAGTTTTCCCTAAAGTCTGCAGGGACTAGTTTGTTCCAGGGCCTTCTGACATTGGCCATCGGCCTGTGAAAGGCTTTGACTTTATAGTTAGTACGAGTGTAAAACGTAATAACCGAGTGGTCTGTCCAATCAACTTGGTAGGGATTGAGACAGTTAATGGCTGTTGAATTACATAGCACAAGATCAAGAGTATGGCCCGCAGAGTGAGTTGGCCCCTGATTCATTTTATTAAGTCCAAGTGTGGCCAAATCAGTTAGCACAGTCTGTGCGTCAGTGCATGTGGTGATCTCACTGTGGATATTGAAATCCCCCACCAAAATGAACTCAGAGTTAGCTTGCATGTGAGCTGCCAATATTTCCATTAATTTAATGGAAAAGGTCCCACATGGACCAGGAGGTCGATACACAAGTGCACCCTTCCTGGATTCCCTAGAAGTGGGATTGATCGTAAAAATCATAAGTTCCATTTCCGGGGTACACACAGTTTCAATGACAGCAACCTCCAACTCTTGTTTGAACACAATAGCCAACCCTCCTCCCGTTTTGATCGGGCGATCCAGCCTTACTATTCTGTACCCAGTCGGGCCCCCCAGCGTTATGGCTGGGATTGTATGAGGCTTCAACCAGGTCTCCGTTAAGAAACACAGATGAGGTCTCTCCGTTGTAATGAGGTCCCACACCTGCGTTGCATGAGAGACAAGGGAGCGGACATTGCACAGAAGGTTTTTACACGCTAGGGGCGGATCTTTAGGTACGCTAGTAGGCTGAGTAACAGGATTAGGGCTCCGCACTGAACAGGCAGGCTTTAGGTGATGAGCAGTTATTACCGCAGTGCTGGTAAATTGCAAGTGACAACCCAAACAAGAGAAAGGTCCCCCCACGCTGGAACGAGTCCAGTAGGGGCACAGTGTGGTAACATACCTGCCTATTTCCATAAGAGTCTGGCGTGAATAAACCTGAGTTGCGACATGACTCTTCTCCGTTAAGAGGGTACATGATGCCATGGCCCCTTGCCCCTAGCCCCGTCCTGTCGCGGACGGGCGCAGACGGGCTGGTCTTAGGCTCGTCTTCGGCGCAGGAAGAGGCGCCACACTGCGCGTCAACACTGCGTGTTGATGCCGACGAGTTGCTTTATAGTCTTGAGCCTGGGAGAGCTAGAGCGCGAAGCGCTCGCCTCCCCGGATGTTCCTGGCTCTGCCCCGCCTTCCGCGCCCGTGATTGGCTGAAGGGTCGGACAGGGCGGGCAGGCACAGATCTAACAACACGGAAGCAAGTCCCTCAAGTGCGTGTGGGTATGCGTGTGGGTATGCGATTTCATCATATTCACTGAAATCCGGGATAGAGGCTGAAACATCAGTAACACAGCCCAAATATCCAGGACTGGCTGCTCGGAGGATAGGCCCGAAACTGCACTGTGTCCAGAACCACCCCGATGAAAGGGAGCATCTGAGAGGGAGCCAGGTGTGACTTTGGCACGTTGATAGTGAACCCCAGTGAATGCAGCACATCCGCCGTAGTCTGGAGATGGGAGACGACAGCCTGGGGTGGGTCCGCCTTCAGCAGCCAGTCGTCAATATAGGGGAAGACTGGGAAGACTGGAACCCCTGATCTGTGCAGGAGAGCTGTGACCACGGCCATCACTTTCGTGAAAACCCGAGGGGCACTGTTTAGGCCTAAAGGGAGCATGGTAAACTGAAAATGTTAGTGGCCTACCGTGAACCGCAGGTAGCGTCTGTGGGCTACCAGGACAGGGATGTGAAAATAGGCGTCCTGCAAGTCCAGCACCACCATCCAGTCTCCAAGGCTGAGTGAAGACAGGACCTTAGCCAAGGTTAGCATTTTGAACTTATCCTTACGGAGGAAGCGGTTGAGAGCCCTGAGATCTAGAATAAGACTCAGGCCTTAGTACTTCTTGGGCTCCAGAAAGTAGCAGGAATAGTAACCACAACCTACTTCTGGTGTAGTAACCCTCTAGATAGCTTCCTTGCCAACAGAGCTGAGACTTTCTGGCGGAAAAGTGCCAAATGATCCTCCAACATGCGATAGAAAGAGGGTGACATGGAGGGAGCGGTAGTCTCGAAAGGGATGGAGTAGCTCATTCAGACTATTTGCAAGAGCTGGTCATCCAAACTGAACTGTTGTGTGCTATTCAGGTAAAATGAGAGTGCACGTTTTGGGTCCAGACGGTGGAGCCTCTCCCTCTCTGGAAGGGTGCGGAGGCGGAAAGAAAGTGGGCAAGGTGATAGTTTGCCCAATGTGGAAGGCAGTGACAATCTTTGGCAAGAAGGAAGGACGAGTGCGAAGCACAACCTTGTGGATGGCCCGGCATAAAAGGAGGCTTACAGGAAAGAGCCTGGAGCTCATTCACGCGCCTAGAGGAGGTTAAGGCAACCAGGAAAGCAGTCTACAAAGTCTATAAACAAAGAGGACCGTTGTGAAGCGGCTCAATGGGAGCGCACATCAAATAGGTAACAGATTCAAGTCCCACTGCCGCATCACAAACTGAAGAGGAGGGAACAGGTGAGTAATGCCTTTGACAAATCTATTTACAACAGGGGACTTGAAAAGAGAGGGCTGAGCAGGGAACCTGAGAAAGACTGAAATTTCAGAAAGATAGCCCTTAATAGTGCCCAGAGCAGAGCCCCGCTGGGCCAGAGAAAGAAGGAACAAAAGGACTTCTGAAAGAGGGGCAGAAAGGGGATCCACAGCCTTTGCTGGGCACCATGCTACAAATTTGTTCCACCTGCAGGCGTATACCGATTTAGTGGAGGGATGCCTGGCTGCTAGAATGATAATACAGACTTCAGGAAGAAGTCAAAAGAAATCAACTGCTGCCGCTCAATCTCCACACATGAAGGTGGAGGTTGGACAGATTTGCATGGAGGAACGTCCCCTGCTGCTGTGACAGAAGATCCTCCCGAAGAGGCAGTCGGATCGGGGGATCGATGCTCATACTGAGTAGCTCAGGATAACAAACTCTTCGAGCCCAGTCCGGGGCCACGAGAATGACTTGGGCCAGGTCGCGCCTGAACTTCAGCACTCCACTATAGGCGGGAAGGAGGACAATACACCGAAGCTCCACTCGTGACGAAAAGCGTAGTTGACGAGTGCCGCCTTAGAAATTTCAACACTCAGAAGTGATGACATTGCGCGTTCTCTTCGGTGGCGAATAGATCTAACCAAGGCTCTCCCACTGTTGAAAGAGACCTTGCGCCACCTCCGAGCCTCTGGTTCATGAGCCACCACTGCATTTGTTGCGCAGTGCCCTTCGAGATCTGGACGTACTCAGACAGGTTCCCTTGATGCTGCGTCCACTGGAACTTCAGGTCCCACTGCAGAGCCCGCATATGCCATCTGGCATACTTGGTCATCAGGATGCAGGAGCCCATGAGGCCCAGCAGCCTCAAGGTCATCCTGACCGAAACCCAAGACAAGGGCCAAAAGATCAGAATCATAGCCCGAATGTTCTGGGCTCGCTGTTCAGGAGGAGAAACCCGAAACTGCGCAGTGTCCAGAACCGCTCCAATGAAAAGGAGCTTCTGAGAGGTAATCAGGTGCGACTTTGGTACGTTCAACGGGTACTGGGCACAGGTATAATTAACAATTCTGATAGTACAGTAGTTGGAGACAATTGCGATTGACACCGGTAGTCTGGCAAAGCAAGTATGTGATGCTTTATGTAGTTCTGTTTTCAGATTTTACAAACGCCAGCCGACACGTGTTTCATCAACAGGGCAATGCCTGTAACTCATCAGGGCGGTAAAACTTATCATTGTGTTACCATGACAAAAGCAAATAAAATAGTAAAATTGTACAACTTAAGGACTCCAACAGCAGTCCATAGGAAGAAATAATTTATATATTATACATGATTGTATATTAAACGAAAATAATAACTAGTTAGGCACATCGGTGAACATGTGCAGAACGGTGCCGAAAGAACTGAGTGAAAAGTGAGTGGAAAACGCATGACTCGGGAATTGTGAGTATCTGTGTAAAAAGAAAGTAAACAATGGTGCAACGAAACACTGGGTGTGGTGGAACACTACTGGTGCATGCAACAATGGCATGTATAGTAGTGCACAGTAACTTAGATAGATGTGTACTACGTTTAGGCAGTGCACTGGTATGAATGTCATGGTGGTAACCATGACAGTCCAGACGCGTCGGTACATTTGCGAAATGGATATAGTGGTATTATTGTGAAAACAAGGTCGGAAGTGCAAAATTATATACGATAAATACGTGATTTGCCCGTCACGGCGTGGTGGAGGTAGTGATGGCAGCGGGAGGCTGAATTGTGTCAGTCATGTTTGGGCAGTAAGAGAATCCATATATGGTGGATCGATAGCTCGTGCACGTGTATAATTGTGAAATCGAGAACACGAGTGACTTGAATTTAATTATGCGAAAATCACATTATATACACAATATTGGAAACCGCAAGAACGCGTATTTGCATTGCTAATAAAAGACAGTGGCGTGCTTTGTCAACGGGAAGAAAACACTATAGATAGAAGGCTGATACTGGTGATTATGATTATACGATAGGCAATGGCTTTCCTAAAAGTCATGATAACAATATTGCAAGAAAATTCGAGGTTGCTGCGATAAATCAATCATCATTACTATTCAAAAAATTATATACAGGGTAACAGTACGTAGGCATGCATTGCCTATGACTAAAACATGATCTGTGACAACCTGCACGTTCTCTTTTTTTCTTTTCTGCAGGTTACCTCCTGTCAGTCATACCCGACTGCTTCGCGTGCTTTATTACATCGTCTCCATACCATTGACTTATATTTTATCCCTCCATTGATTCGTACTATCACCGGTTCCCGGTGAGTTACAGCCCACCCATGGCCAATGCACTATGTGGTGTACTTTTTTTCCTCCCCGGTATTCTGACCTGCCATTTCCCCCGTTTTCCCTACAGATTACGCATCGCGCCGCTCACAGGTAATCCCTTCCCTTTCATTATCCACCAGGCTCACTTTTGAACCCGTACTTCAGTTTTGTTCACTCACACATTGTGAGTCATCCGTCACCATGCACCGGCGATCACACACAGGTGCCATGTATATTCTTCTGTGGGATCATGTTTTAGTCATAGGCAATGCATGCCTACGTACTGTTACCAGCCCTGATGAGTCACAGGCATTGCCCTGTTGATGAAACACGTCTCGGCTGGCGTTTGTAAAATCTGAAAAAAGAACTACATAAAGCGTCACATACTGGCTTTACCAGACTACCGGTGTCAATCGCAATTGTCTCCAACTACTGTACTATCAGAATTGTTAATTATACGTGTGCCCAGTACCTGTTGAACATTTGTATGGTGTCAAGGCATCCCACGCCCAAACACCATTTAGAGGTTTTAGGGTTCTCCTCTACACTGGCAGCACCGTTTAACCACTTTTTAATCTTGTCCATCACCACATACTATAAACGCACTGTTTGAGCGCCCCTGTCCTGTACCATAAACCCACAGCTGATCGCACAGTAGTATCGCTTACAGGTTTGGCAGCTCAGCAGCATTCACGTATACTCTTGTCTCAGGTGAAGGATAGGGACAAAGAGGCATCGGATCTTTTCGACAACTTAGAAAAAGGCAGACAATCTACAGGTCCTTCAACCAGCAGCAATCCATCACGAAAAGAAACACTGAAAGACAAATTCATAAAACTTGAAAGGCTAAAACTCGAGGTGGTGGGACAGCGCCACCCTCAAGCAATATCTCAGATTGAACAGGGTCCCCAGGGGACTCCGATCACAAATCTTTCGACCATTCGAGGACCTAGACGACTACTTACTTGGCAAATGGGAAGAAGCACTAACCATTAATTCAAACACATTAATCAACATTCTCATTGAAAGCGCGGAAAGAAAAGTGTGCAAGTTACAAGCAGAAATCCTGACATTAGAGGAATAAATTAAAGATTTCAATGTCAAGGAAATAACCGATAAGAACTACGCAATACTCAAAGTTGTCAACACACACCAGAAAAATCAAAGAACAGAAAAGCAGACGACTAAAACGCGACGAAGCATACTACAGGGAAGGCAGGGTCTTCACGTTCGCAAGAGAATACTACCAACTAGTCAAAAAGCCCAAGACATCGGAACCATCAGTGGGAGCGGGAGCAGCCTCAAACGCATCAAGCTCATCCTCACTTAACACCATCCCTAGTGAGAACGAAACAGAAACAGTAAGGAACACAAGCGCCTCTAATTTTGTTTGCGAAATCTTAACCATCAGACGCGAGAAAATGACCCAACAGCATCACAATTCTACCACAAAAAGACCCGAAGAGGCAAACTATCAGGGAAAGGAAGAATACAGAAGGAAATGGAGGTCAGGAGACTCACGCACATTAGTACAGATTCGCAAGAAGTCCAAGTGGTGAACTTCTCTAGCAAGACTCTCTCTCAAGAAATGACGAACGTGCTTAACAAAGGACTGAATTTCAACCCTCAAGATACAGGTGACCCCTGTAAAACTAAAATCGACCTATTCAAATCCATCCAGCGGCTCAAACTCAGGAAACACTTTGCCCACAATCCCAAGGAGATGCCAATCAGGGGTGTGACATGTACTACCGCAATAGAAGGCATGCAAACTATACAAGAGATCAAAGACACACATCTTCTCCTGACCCTCAATGAGATAGCGGACCAGCCCTTCACACCTGAACACCTACATGACTTGGGTATAGAGGATGAAAATATGCTAGCCAGCAATTTAAAATGCAAATCGAAGTGGACGTCCAACCTACCAGCAGGTAACCCTATAGACACCTTTCACACGCTGGTCCGAGAGGACGTTGAAAGATGAAATCAAACCCCATAAACAACGCAAACAGAACATCAGAGACAATCTCACCAGAAGCGAACGGATAGCCTTAAAGGCACTCTCCCTGGATAGGGAAATAGTGAAAAAAGAAGCAGACAAGGACGGCAACGTCATTGTCATGGACAAGATGGACTACGAACAAGAAATAAATTCTCAACTCAATGACTTAACAAGCTACACGCCCATCAAGAACAATCCCAGAGGCTGTGACCACCCATATAAATGACCAATCGAAAGAATGGCACGGCGCAGGACTGTTAAATGACGAAGAAACACTATACCTAAAAATCACCAAACCCATGGCCCGTTGGCTCTACACACTGCCCAAGATCCACAAACCTGCCCCTTTCCCCCCCAGGGAGACCGATAGTATCTGGAATAGGTGGACCCACCGAAAGAATGGCAGAGTACATGGACATCTTTCTCAACCCCCTGGTTAGGAACCTCCCATCGTATATCCAGGATACGAAACATATCCTTAGTATTCTCAACGACATACAGTGGCAAACCGAATGACACTGGCAACGTTGGATATTGTGTCACTGTACACCTCCATAGATCCTGACAAAGGACTGGTAGCCGTCTCTTAATATCTGGAGACAAGACCAGCAAACTTATGGCAACATAATAATGTGATCACTACTATGATGAGCATCATTCTCAGAAACAACTTCTTCATGTTTAACCAGAAATGGTACAAACAAACGAAGGGGGTAGCCATGGGCTCTAGGTTTTCCCCTTCGTTTGTGAATCTATACAAGGGCACATTGGAGACCGCTTGGATTTGGAGCACTAAGGGCGCCGCATGGGTAGACTCGATAGTGTACTGGGGGGCGGTACATCGTTGACTGTCTACTGATCTGGTCCGGCACACACTCTAAGCTGGAAGCTTTCTTCGACCACCTCAACACAAACGACATGGATATGAAATTTACATGCAACTACAGTACCAATAAAGTCACTTTTCTGTACTTGGAAATTTAAATACTCAACACACTTCATACAAAACTTTTCCGCAAGGAGACCTCATGTAATTCCATTCTCAGAACTGACAGCTCGCACCTCAAACATCAGATTGACACTATACCCTAAGGTGAACTCGTCTGAGCACGGAGGAATTGCAGCGATGATGCCGAATTCAAAAACTGCATAAAAGACATGCGGAATTGTTTTCACAAACGTGGCTACAACCAAAAGGTTGTCAACAAAGCAGTTAAGAGAGCTAAACTACTTTACCGCAAGAGCACTCTACTACCAAAAAACAAACCTATTCTCAACACCTCCCAAACGAGGATGATCATGGACTATAACATCAGCCCTGGTGTTAGGAAAAGCATCAACAGACGCTGGAATGTACTTTTGGCTGACACAAAACTCTGTCTCCTTGCATCAGCTCCAAACCACAGATCACATACAGGCGTGGCAAAACGCTACGAACCAGACTAAGCCCTACTGTACTTCCTACGTACAATCCAATCATCTGGCTAAATCCACACATGAAAGTATTCCACAAATGTGGCTGCTATGGCGTATGTAAATGGGCGAGAAATAACATCAAACACTTCCGGGGGATCATAAACAAAAATATGAAATCAACACCAACATAAATTGCAACACCAGATTCGTCGTGTACATTGTGGAATGCACGTGCCACAGTCAGTACGTTGGCAGCACAATCAGGTCCCTCAAGGATCGCATTGGTTAATATGCCAGAGCGATGCATTAGCAAGATCCTCGGTATTCCATAGCTTTACACATAGCTAAGTGTGCAAGCCAGTCTACACACAAGAAATTTGAATTCTATGGTATAGACGTTGCCAAACCCAACATACGCGGAGGAAACCGGGAACTTCGTCAACGTAGACTGGGAGCAACCTAGATCATGCGTCTGCACATGGTCAAGTACGGCCAAAACATGGATTCTGAACTTCAAAACTTCTTGGACCCCTAAAACTTGTCACCTGTGTAGTAGTAATGATACCTACCCCTCACCACTGCGCTTAGTGTCTTGCTATCTTTCTCTTCTAGCGCTTTTTGTAATGAGTTTGTGACCCTGGACATTTACACAATTTGTCCCCCCACATCATACACCCATGATTTTCAATTGATGTGTTTGCACCCAACACATATTCTCCGTATTACACACAATGTTTTTCTATTTGTGTTTTCCATGGTTAATTTTATATAATGTGTGCTTATAACATGTTATATTAATAAGTTTTTGTATCGAATAATTCATATCTTAGAACACAGCTTTGTAAAAACATGATCCCTTTTCTACGCATTTACCACACACACACATCCAAGGTCAGCTTTCTAGTTCTCTTCTTCGTGCTTCCCAACTTCCTGGTCTAGCACGACGCGCATGCGCGCTATTAACCAGGAAGTACATCTAACGACAGTTACATAAGCACTTCTCTCTTGGACCCATCCCGCTTCACAGCTCCGCAGTAACCCATCATCCTAGGTAGGAGTTCCACCCATGAGCCCAGGGACACCCGCCCAGACCATGGTCTTGAGGACACCCTCATAGTCACTACTCTGTGACAACCTGCACGTTCTCTTTTTTTCTTTTCTGCAGGTTACCTCCTGTCAGTCGTACCCGACTGCTTCGCGTGCTTGATTACATCGTCTCCATACCATTGACTTATATTTTATCCCTCCATTGATTCGCACCATCACCGGTTCCCGGTGAGTTACAGCCCACCCATGGCCAATGCACTATGTGGAGTAGTTTCTTTTTCCTCCCCGGTATACTGACCTGCCATTTCCCTACAGATTATGCATCGCGCGGCTCACAGGTAATCCCTTCCCTTTTAATATCCACCCAGGCTCACTTTTGAACCCGTACTTCGGTTTTGTTCACTCACATTGTGAGTCATCCGTCACCGTGCACCGGCAATCACACACAGGTGCCATGTATATTCTTCTGTGGGATCATGTTTTAGTCATAGGCAATGCATGTCTACGTACTGTTACCCTGTATATAATTTTTTGAATAGTTATGATTGATTTATCGCAGCAACCTCGAATTTTCTTGCAATCTTGTTATCGTGACTTTTAGGAAAGCCATTGGCTATCGTATACTCATAATCCCCAGTATCAGCCTTCTACCTATAGTATTTTCTTCCCATTGACAAAGTACGCCACTGTCTTTTATTACCAATGCAAATACGTGTTCTTGCGGTTTCCAATATTGTGTATATGTGTGATTTTCGCATAATTAAATTCAAGTCACTCGTGTTCTCGATTTCACAAATATACACGTGCACAAGCTATCGACCCACTATATATGGATTCTCTTACTGCCCGGGCATGACTGACACAATTCAGCCTCCCGCTGCCATCACTACCGCCACCACGGGCAACATCACGTATTTCCTGTATACAATTTTGCACTTCCGACCTTGTTTTCACAATAATACCACTATGCCCATTTCGCAAATGTACCGACGCGTCTGGACTGTCACGGTTACCACCATGACATTCATACTAGTTCACTGCCTAAACGTAGTACACATCTATGTTACCGTGCACTACTATACATGCCATTGTTGCACGCACCAGTACTGTTCCACCACACCCAGTGTTGTTTCGCCGCACCATTGTTTACTTTCTTTTTACACAGATACTAACAATTCCTGAGTCATGCGTTTTCCACTCACAGTTCTTTCGGTACTGTTCTGCACATGTTCACCAATGTGCCTAACTAGTGATTATTTTAGTTTAATATACAATCATGAATAATATATAAAAAAAATTCTTCCTTTGGACTGCTGTTGGAGTCCTTAAATTGTACAATTTTACTATTTTTGTTGCTTTTGTCATGGTAACACTAGGATATGTTTTACAGCCCTGATGAGTCACAGGCATTGCCCTGTTGAGGAAACGCGTCTCGGCTGGCGTTTGTAAAATCTGACAAATAGAACTACATAAAGCATCACATACTGGCTTTACCAGACTACTGGTGTCAATCGCAATTGTCTCCAACTACTGTACTATCAGAATTGTTAAATATACGTGTGCCCAGTACCTGTTGAACATTTGTATGGTGTCAAGGCATCCCACGCCCAAACACCATTTAGAGGTTTTAGGGTTCTCCTCTACACTGGCAGCACAGTTTAACCACTTTTTAATCTTGTCCATCACCACATACTATAAACGCACTGTTTGAGCGCCCCAGTCCTGTACCCCAAACCCACAGCTGATCGCACGACTTTGGTACGTTGATGGAGAACCCAGCAAATGCAGGAGGTCGGCCGTAGTATGGTGGTGGGAGACGACTGCCTGGGGCGACCCCGCCTTTAACAGGCAGTCGCCGAGATAGGTGAAGACTGAAACTCCTGATCTGCGCAGATGAGCTGCAACCACCTCCATCACTTTCGTGAACACCCATGGGGCTTTGGTAAGGCCAAAAGGGAGCATGGTGAACTGAAAGTGCTAATGGCCAACCGTGAATCACAGGTAATGCCGGTGGGCCGGCAGGACGGGGATATGAAAATAGGCGTCCTGCAAGTCCAAGGCTACCAACCAGTCTTGCGGGTCCAGGGCAGACAAGACCTGAGCAAGTGTGAGAATCTTGACTTCTCCTTCCGGAGGAAGCGATTGACGTTCCATAAGTCTAAGATAGGACGCACGCCCTTGTCCTTCTTTGGAACCAGGAAGTAGAGGGAGTAACAAACACAACCTACTTCTGGGCGTTGCAACGCGCTCGATGGCCCCATTGGCCAAGCTTGCCATAACTTCCTACTGGAGAAGTGCCAAGTGATCGCCCGACATGCGGTGGGACTGAGGTGGCATGGCTGGAGGAGTAGTCTCGAAGGGGAGGGAGTAGCCCAGTCGGACTATCTGCAGAATCCACCTGTACGAAGTAATGGTGCACCAGTGGGGGAGGTGATGGAATCCTGTCACCTAATGGTGTTCGGTGGGTCTGAAACACTGGACTTGGAAGGTTTGGGAGACAGTGGCGGCAGAGAAGGTGGTGGACTGACCCGCCCGCTGGCCCAGTGACCCACCTCTGCGGGTCCCACGTCTGCAGCTGCGCTGAGACTGTTGCTGTGCAGGCATGTGGCTCTGAAACAAATGAGTCTGGGCGCCCCTTCCTTGGACACAAAAGGAGCTAAAAGCAGAAGGAGTGCACATGGCCGACAAGCCAAAGGACTTGGCTGCAGCCCGTGAGTCCTTAAAACGCTCCAACGCACTATCTGGCTAGTCACTAAAAAGGGGAGTGCCATCAAAGGGCATGTCCATCAGAGGGCTCTGGACATCCCTGGAAAAGCCAATTGTCCCCAGCTAGACGTGGAGGCGTAGCGCCACTGTTGTGGAAATCTCCCTGTCCAGCGAGTTGGATGTGTCAAGGCAACAACAAATTGTGAACTTGGCTGCCTCTCTCCCCTCAGTAATAGCTTGGGAGATCACCGTCCGGGCCTCCTCCGCAAACTGAGGCAGCATCTGAGCAACCGTGTCCCACACAGAATGGGAATAACGGCCCAAGAGGCATGCAGTGTTCACAGACCGCAGCCCTGAACTGGCAGAAGTAAACAGTTTCTTCCCAAACTGTTCTAGCTTCTTGGATTTTCTGTCTGGAGGTGCGGAAGGGAATGCGCTTGGGGACGCAGGGGCTTGGACAAGCAAGCTCTAATGGGTTGGGTGTTGAGAGAGGAAAATGGGGTCGCCCGAGGCCAGGCAATGGCTTTAGGCCACATTCTGATCCACAGGAGCCCCTGTGTTGAGCTTGGACCAGGTGGCCAAAAGAACGTCCGAAAGTGCGTCATTAAAGGGCAGCAGTGGCTCTGTAGAGGGAGACGCTGGCCTGAGCACTTCTGTCAGGAGGTTATTTATTTATTTATATTCTTATATAGCGCTAGAATTCGACCCCTGGAGGGGTATCTCTGCGCTTCCGCTTTAACAAAGGAGCTAAGACCTGCTTCTGAGCTGTAAAAGGGCTTGAGTGAATTTCTTAGCAGGCGATAAATAGAAAGGTTTTTAAGATTTTCTTGAAAGATTGAAAGTTGGTGGTATTTTTAAGAGTTGGGGGCAATGAATTCCAAAGAATGGGGCCTTTGTAGGACAGGGCTCGCCCTCCCTGCCTGGCCTTTTTTATCCTTGGGACCTGGAGTAGTTGCGGACTGCTGGAGCGCAGAGTGCGAGTAGGTTTATAGAGAGTGAATTTTTCTTTTAAGTATTTGGGTCCATTACCAAAAAGACATTTGTGAGTTGTACAGCAAATTTTGAATTTTACACGCTGTCTAATTGGCAACCAGTGAAGTTTGACCAAGAGGGGGAGTGAAGCAGACCTTGGCTGAGCTTTGACAACTAGTCTCGCTGCGGTGTTCTGGACCACATGTAATCTCTGTAGTTGTTCCTCATTGGCCGAGATTAACAAGCTATTACAGTAGTCCAGTCTACTAACTACCAAGGCCTGGACGAGAGTTTTCCTGTAGGAGTATGATAGAAAATGGAAAATGCGCCGTAGCAGTCCAATGACGCGGAAACAAGATCCTGCTACTTGATTCGTGTGCTCTTTGAGCAGAAGTGTTTTATCTAGCCGCACACCGAGGTTTTTTACAGTCTGTTTGGGACTTGGTGTTGGTCCCAATTCCGGGGGCCACCATTCAGGGGACCACAAAAGTGTGGCCTCTCCGAACAGCATGACCTCTGTCTTGCCTACATTACACTGGAGGCAGTTTGTAGCCATCCAGTCTGATATTGCCCTCATTCCGTCCGCAAATGATTTTTGTATTGCGGGCGTTAGGTTTTTAAAGGGGAACAAAAGCTGAGTGTCGTCAGCGTACGACAGGGGTGAACCCATAAGTTCTTACAATGTCTGCCAAGGGGGCCACATACACGTTGAAAAGTGTGGGGCTTAGGCATGAGCCCGGTGGTACTCCTTTGGTGAGCTCCCTTGAGATGGAATGATGGGAGCCCAGTCTGACCCCTTGTTGTCGATCCGAAAGAAAGCTTTCCAACCAGGACAGAGCCACACCTTCTATGCCCATCTCCCTCAAACGACCAAGGAGTATCTCATGAGACAATGTGTCGAAGGAAGGGGATAAATCTAACAGCACCAGAATCATGGAGCCTCCTCCATCCAGTGACATCCTGATGTTATCGGTCACCGAGAGGAGGGCAGATTCTGTGCTGTGATTGGACCTAAATCCAGATTGAGACAAATCTAGGCCCTCCGCTGCCTCTATGTACTTGGACAGATGAGTGTTCACGTGTCTCTCGGTCATTTTGCTGAGGTAAGGCAAGGTTAGTACTGACGGCCACCGTAGAGAGCTCGAGGTAGAGCGCCTTGGCTGCTCTACGCAACACCACAGAATATGTGCCTCCCTCCTCCGTAGCCACGGTAGAAGGAGTGTGCCAGGTTCTGGAATAAAATTCATGTCACCTGCATCCTCCAAATCCTCTTCCCAGTCCTGGTCTAGCTCGCACTGAGCTGCGAGAGGGTCCTCAGACCCCTCCCCGTCCTCCACAACCTGCCGGGCAGGTGGAAAAGAGGGAGGCAGATGGAGAAAGGGATAGAAATTCCCCCATCAGCGTCCGTATAGGCGTCGATCGACACCGGTCCGGCGGCGTCTCCAATTCGGGGTGGAAGCCCGGGACGGCGTCAGCCATGGAGTCGGCCTATGCCCGTGGCGGTGCTGTAGACGACGATGTTGGTGGAGGTCGTACAAAGCATCAAGACTGGAGTAGTCGACGACATCGGGGCCGGAGCCGGTGACAAAGAAGAGCGAGGACCCCCAGTCGGGCCCGCGGGGCCCGAATGCGTTACGGTGGGGCCCAGTGGGCCAAAGGGCCATGGCTGTCCTGTAGCTGGGCCGGAGTCGCCGACGGACCCGGGAAAGGCGGGTAGGCCGTTGGCCACTTCGCAGGCTCCGCCGCAGCGGCTGGGGTGGCACCACCTGCACCCTCAGCCATGTCACACGACAGGCTAGGGGAAGGCGAAGAGCGACAACGCTTCTTCGACTTCTTGTGCTTCGTATCACCTAACTCCGAGTGCGAAGACTTTGACTAACGATGGTGGTGGTGGCAGCTCCGCGATCAATCCCTCAACCTCCAATGGGAACGGAAACATGAACCGTGCGGAGCAGACTCCCGGACCTACAGCAACTTTCGGGACCGCTCCCGCAAAGTTTTCCGAGCCATGGTCGGGCATTCGGGGCACGACTCAGAGTCGTGGTAACGCCCCAGGCAGTAGAGACACTCACGGTGCAGGTCCGTCACCGACATGGTGCGGGGAGAAACCGTGCAAGACTTAAAACCAGGTATCCCTATACACCAGGTGTCAAAGACTCAAAAAACAGAGACATTGACTAGGTAACTAACTTACTTACCTCATCCTCTTCGCTCTCGACCCCGGTCCACCCCGGCAGTGTGCCGTTTGCGCAGAGGGTCCCTGCACGAGCGCCACTTCCGGTTCTGCACCACTTCCGCCCTGCCTCTCCACCGTGCAGGTGAGCGGTCTAGTGGTTCACGTCACTCAGTATACAAATGGCGACCTGGAGGAAGCGCAGCGGGAGCGCCGACTTCGCGCCGAAGTCGCGCATAAGTCAAGCCCGTCTGCGCCCGTCCGCGGCCGACCGAGGCCTAGGGCCATGCATGCTAGCCGTCGCATCACTTATTCCTCACATGAACCCCGTTCCTTACATCCCTGCGCCCCCCTCGCCCCTCACATAGTTGCTACCGCTCAGAAATACGGCATTTCATCCTCTCCCCCTTCCACTATTCCCCAGGCTCCTTTCCCTGTCACCCCCTCCCTTAACTCTGCCGCCCCCATATTTACCAAGCCCAGCTCCTCTGGCTCTCGTCCTATCTCAATTGTTTATCTCAACACCCGCTCCCTCCCGAAACATCAACTTGATGTATTTCAACTTCTGGAGGGTGGCAACATTGACATCTTGCTCCTCGCAGAAACCTGGCTCCATGCGGACTCCTATCCTGACATCCTGGTCGCTATACCCACGGGCTACTATATCCTTCATTCCAACAGGACTTCTGGTAGACCTGGCGGTGGAGTTGCTGCCATCAACCGATCTAACTTACAATTCACTTCCCTTACAACCACCCCTATACCAAACTCCGATATCCTTACGTTGAAACTTACTTCTCCCAAACACTCTTTCACTTTGTTTTAGTGTACCGTCCCCCCGCTAACATGCCCTCCTTCCCATCCTTGTTTGGCGATCTCATTTCGCAGATGGCCATCAACTCCGCCAGAGTCTTGATCATTGGCGATTTTAACTATTGGCCACTAGACCCCCATGAATCCCCACCTTCACTTGAATTTTCCGGCCTGTTACTTGGCCTTAATTTTTCGCAACATATCTCTGTTGCTACTCACAACAAGGGCCATACCTTGGACCAGGTATGGACCACCAACCTGGATATTTCCCCCCCTTTGGTTTATCCCTGCACCTGGTCAGATCATTTCTTTATTTCCTTTTCCCTAAAACTTTCAGTCCCCTCCTGCCCCCCTCTTGTTTCTAACTTTTCGGCATGCAATTGGAAGCACGCCGACACTTCCCTCTTTCATTCTACTCTTGCTTCCACCCTTTCCCCTGACCTCTCTGACCTGAATTCTCAAGCAGCCACACTGGACCAATGGTTGTCCCAAGCCAGCGACGTGGTCGCTCCTATTAAAATCATTAAATCTAAACGCCCACACGACGCTCAGCGTTGGTATACTGCCCAATTGAAGGCCGACAAACTCCTTCTTAGACAGGCTGAGCGCCGCTGGAGGCGTAACTATGATCCTTCATTAAAGTCCACCTACACGGATTTATTAAAAGCTTACAAAAAATCTATTATTTTGGCCAAATCCTCCCATTACTCCCAGAAAGTTCTCAACTCTGCATCTAAAACAAAAGAAATTTTTTCCATTGTGGCTGAACTCTCCCTACCTGATCGGGTTACACCTCAGCCTCAACCCTCGCAGGTTGTGTGTGACTCCCTTAACTCTTTTTTTATTGATAAAATCTCCACAATTAAAGACAATATCCCCCCTACTACCACGTCTCAGGTCAGTGCCCTCCCTTCCCCGAATCCTCATTCCCTGCATGAATTCCCCCCTATCTCCCTGGATACTTTTCTTTCGTTACTCCAGGCTGTCGGTTCTGGCTCCCCCCAACGACTGCTGCCCCCCCAAATTCTTAGAGATGCCTTCATGGCCTGTCCCGGCCCTCCTCTTGACCTTCTAAATCGCTCACTCTCCACCGGCTCCGTCCCCAATGCTTTCAAAAGCGCTGTGGTAGTACCTATTTTAAAAAAACCTGGTTCTGACCCTGCGGTCCTAGGTAACTACCGACCTATCTCCCTCCTCCCCTACCTGGGGAAGGTCTTGGAGACTTACGTCACCCACTGCCTGAGCACTTTCATCGAGGAAACTCATTTCCTCGACGATCAACAGGCAGGCTTTAGACCGGCCCATTCCACGGAGGCAGTGGTGGAGGCGGTTATGGACACACTGAGACAGGGGGCTGTTAAGAACTTGGCCCAGGCCCTAGTGTTACTAGATCTCTCGGCCGCTTTTGACACGGTCGACCATGACATTCTGGTCGACCGTGTCAGAAATGCGGGCATCTCGGGCCCGGCCCTGTCTTGGATTGTGTCCTTCCTCCAACACCGCTCCCAATCTGTACAACTGTCCACTTTCTCTGCCCCCCAAATCTCACTCTCTTGTGGTGTTCCCCAGGGTTCTGCTCTGTCCCCTCTTTTGTTTAATCTTTATATGCAGCCCCTTTTAGTTTCTCTCCGTCACTCCTCTGTTACCACCTTTAACTATGTAGATGATCTGCAACTCATCTTTCCCATCGACCCCTCCCCTCTCTCTTGCTCCAATTTTCAAACCACTATGCTTACCATCCTTGAGTGGATGAACTTCAGCCAGCTGAAGCTCAACCCTAGCAAGACAGAGCTGGTTCTGATCGGAGGGCTTCCGCATCCCTGGACTCCCAATTTATGGCCCCCTGCCCTTGGCCCCCCTCCCTGTCCAGTCAACTCTGTAAAGAGCCTAGAAGTTACCATCTCTAGTGACCTCTCGATGTGGCCGCACATCAATGCTGTCACCTCTGCTTCTTTTTACCATCTCCGCAGAATCGGGAAGATTCGTAGATTCCTATCATCAGAGGCTCTTACTTTTGTCATCATGGCCCTGGTTACCTCATGTATAGACTATGCCAACTGTCTATACGTGGGGATTCCCGCATACCATCTCCACAGACTTCAATTGGTGCAAAACCAGGCAGCCAGATTAATTTTTCAGCAGCCCAAACATCAACCCGTTACGCCGATGCTGAAAACCTTGCACTGGCTCCCAGTTGCGCAACGCTGCATCTTTAAAATGGGATGCACCATCTTCAAATCTCTTTCTGCCTCTGCCCCTGCCTTTATTTCTCTCCGCCTGCACCCCCACATCCCCCCTCGACATCTCAGATCCTCCGCTCACAATCTCTTGATCACTCCTAGGTTCAAACGCAAGAAGCACGGTGGTGCCGGTTTTTCTTTTCTTGCTCCGTCCACTTGGAACTCCTTTCCTCTCTCAATCCGGCTTACTCCTGACTATCCCACTTTCCGCAAATCCCTGAAAACTCATCTGTTCCGTCTTGCTCATGACTAGCTGCCCCCACTCCCCTGTGTCCTGCGCCCACTAGTCTCCGAGCGCCAAGAAACCAATTGGTGTATGTGCGCTGTACTAAATTCCTTTAACATAACATAACATAACATAACATAACAAAAGTCCCAAAAATAACTCAGTCAAAAAGTGACTGGGGGTACCACTCTCTCCGGATCTGCGGTTGCTGGGGCGGTAAAATAAAGAACTGCTGTCAGCACGCGTGGGCGTGTCTAAGTAGCTCCAGCGACGTAATCTCGGCGTCTACGATGCCAACGACGTACGCAGAGCCAAACGACAATGCCTACCGACGCGCAGGGGTACTGCTGACAAAAACTTTCCTGATCCAGTCGGATGCCTGGGGGTAATTCTAAGGTAAGGAATCTATCACTAGCGTGTTTTTCAGATTTTTGGTTTCTCTCCACAATGTAATTTTATCAAGATGACTGACACAACAACTGACATACACCTAAAGCCTGTCAATAAGACTGGCTTTGTCACTGGGTGTTAGATGTTTAAGATAAATGAGTAACAATGATTTCTTATAATTAATAAATTAACATTGGAAATGTTTAAATTCTGATATAGTAAGTCTGAATTAAATAGTTTTGAGGCCTGTTGAATGAGTTTTGGCCTTCAGCTATGTGTGCTTTATGTTAGATATGTATCCTTTTCTTTTTGCATCTTTGTCGATCTGCACATCTTAAACCACCTCTTTCCTCTTCATCATCCTCTTTTCACTATCCCGAATGCACTTCCTTGCATCTGTCACTTTACTGCCCCCGTATAATGCACTGCACTCCCTTAAATTCAAGCACTTTAATTTCTCATAATTTTGCCTTGCAAATAATGTTTACATAGTATATATACCCCCTTCTCAGACAGCACCAGAAGTTCAGTTGCAAATGGAATTCATAAACATTGTTCTGTATGCTCTGCAGAGAGGCCAACCCATTGACAGACACTTTGCTTTTCTTCGGCCTTAGCGCCTGCATGCTAAATCAAAGCCCCTCAAACACCTGGCATGGCTCAAGCCTCAACGTATGCACAGAAAAAAACCCAGATAAAAAACAAAATTATAAATTGGGGAATGTAAGATTAAGTAAAGCAAGTGAAATAAGAGGAACTAAATAGCTGAAATGCATTCCCTTAACATTTTTAACAAATGTTTTGCAAGTCAATCCATGTCTTTGGCATCAGTGTTCACTCAGGGGAATAATGACATGGCCAGTTTTAATGTCATACATTAGAGAACTGTCCACTGTAAGCACATATTTCTTGCCTTACAGTGGAAACATTTTTCCTTGGGAGTTAATACTGTGTCTCTTTCCCCTCAATCTCAATGAGAGAGCAAGGAAAGTTGTACAGTTCAAAGCTCAGTTTGGGTTAGCTAAATTATATAATTCATGTCTTTCGATAGAGCCGCCTCTTGGCCTACTTTTCTGAATGCCCATAAATTGGAGCGTGATCGCAGCCGCTCACCCAGGGTCATTAGGATAAAGACAGACATCCTGGATGGAAATCCGTGTATATTATGATGCCATTTCAGAAGCTTTTCACACGCCTCAATTGGTTCCTACTTTTACCAGAGCAAGCAGCAATTGCAGATTATGTGAGCTCTCTAATCTGCAGCGTGTCTGTGGAAGAATAGCTTCTCTTTCATCTGACCTCACAAATGCGCTGCCTCTGCTCCTCGTATTTTGCCCGTGTAGGTTTACATATGTTGTTGAGGAACGGACTTTTGGTGTTGTGCAAGCTTTCCAAGTGGGTGCGCGCGCGTTGGAGGAAAGCCTGGTGCGCACGCACCCACACATGTTAGAGGAAACTATGCATGGCATACCTAACAAGCATTTACAATGCAATGGTTTCTCCTTTGGAAAAGTTAGAGCTATTGGCATTGCTCATGATATTTCTTTTATTTTTTTACTTATAAATAAATGGCATTGTTATTTACATTGCCAACAGCTCTCTCAGCCCACACAGCTCTCTCAGCCCACACAGCCCTCACAGCCCTCACAGCCCACACAGCCCACACAGCTCTCACAGCTCTCACAGCTCTCACAGCTCTCACAGCTCTCACAGCTCTCACAGCTCTCACAGCCCTCATAGCCCTCATAGCCCTCATAGCCCTCATAGCTCTCCCAGCCCTCACAGCTCTCACAGCCCTCACAGCTCTCACAGCTCTGATGACCCATGGAATGATTCTACAAAAATGTACCCAATTATGAGTCCTCAAACGTGCCCAAAATTCTCTTTCCAATTCTGTTTGAATGGAAGGCCTTGAACCAGAGAACTACTCTTTAGAAGATAGTCACCTGGTCAGCAATGGGCAATTTTGATAAAGAATGATTACAATTTGACAATGACTGAACTCAAAGAATGTTAAGTTCTATGAATAGGAGCAGCGCCCGCAAAAATCGGAGCATGGCGACTGAGTGACAAAATCGATTATTTTCATTTTTATAGCACACCACCTCCTATTTTGCATTCATGCTATCTTGAAGCATAAAAATACAGGTTATGAAGATCTGCAAAGAACACAATATTGGCATTTAATACAATATTATTAGTCTTTGGAAAATGGTACCTTGAGCTTGACGAATCATCTCAAAATATATTTTTAATCTTTGGCTGACTTAAAATAAATAACCACGATGCACCATATAAAAAACTGAATCATCATACAGCTGGTTTAATAGTGAAGTAAGTTCGTAATTACCTGTCTAACACAGTCTGGGGCAGTCTCACACATGATTCCTGAAGATCGTCTTCTGATGCCAAATCCAGTTTGACTGTCACAATTGTACTGTATAAGGATAAGACAGTGTGGCAAACATCATTTGCTCTCCGGGGCAGATGAGGTTTCATGAACCTGGCAGCTGCAGGGTCATTCTCATTTTTAGGATTAACATGGTCCGTTTCTTACTTTCCCGCATAAAATGAGACGGATTCAGAAATAAAAAAGAAATAAGTTGCCTTCTCCGTACGAAAAAGGGGAGGGTGCTGTGTATTTCAAAGTTACTCTCCCATACTAAAAAAATAACTGCATGAAATAGTGGTGCTCTTGAATATTACACTCTTAACAACAATCCACAAACCCAACGTAACCTTTACGGCACTGTTTAGGAGTGGTCTTTATTGCTGGTTAGTAAAAAGAAAAGGTAAAACATAAATATCGGTTTTAGGCATCGCCTTAATGCTCAGTTTTACCCTGAACAAGAAATAGACATGCATTTATATAGATGTATGCAGGTTTATACCAAACTCGTTGCCTACAGCTGTTTTACAAGTAAATAAATTAATAAAACATACATATGTACATATCCAAGCCCTGCAGCTAAAATATTTACGCTTAAATCACTAAAATGGGACAGAATTCTTAAAGTACTTCTGAAAACTTTAACTCACGAAAATGCCTGGGTCCAATAAAAAAAACATACGTGCTAAAATCCCTGAAAAACAACGTTATTTTACTTCCAAAAGTACCCGCTCATAACCAAGCTTCCAAATTACTGATGACAATATAACCAAAATTCTATTTATATTTTTAGGCAAGCAAGAATACATTTGGCTATCTAGAAACGTTAGGTGCCCTTCAGCTGCTATCTACAAACTCCAGAATGGCAAAACCATTTCCTTTTTATTTCGCTCTACCCCCCATGCAGAGGGAGAAAAGGGAAGCCGCAGTGTCCCAACTGACTCGTGTGCATCCCGTTTTTAAAAAACTAGCACAAAAATTGAATCTTGAACCAATCCACCCTCCTCTCCTCCCTGTAACCTCTCCCAACCACAATAACCCAGTGTTCAGGCCTTTAGAATCCCTAGCCTTTCCTAGTCCGGTATGCCTGGCCCAGTGGCTCCCCTCCCTGGCTCGCTCCCTCCCCCTCTAGCTCCCATTAAACACACAACAGAGAACGAGGGAGAAAAAACTGAGGCAACGGCAGAAAACAGCACCCTCAAAAAATCCCAGAACGTAAAAACGAAATCAAACCAAAAAGCAGCACAGGTTGTCCTTGCAGTCTCACCAAGTACATTACTCCTCTTTGGGCTTTTTTTCTCCTTTTTTGTGTAGTGCAGATTGGGAAGATAAAAAAAATCTCAGGGCTTTTTTTTGTTGTTGTTTGCGGCTGTCTCTCCCTCCTCTCTCTCTCTTCCCCCCCCCCCCTCCCCCAAGCCACGGGCCTGCGGAAACCTGGGTCCTCTTTTTCCTGGACCCCTCGTTCATGCTCCTAACCTGTAAAATCCTCCACCCACCCCCAATGTGTCACCTCTCCCTGTGTCTCCAACGTCCCTCCATCAGAATGTCTTCACTGATAGCCTCTCTCCTTCCCCTTAATTACCCATATCCTGCTCAAACTCAACCACTCATCCTACTAAACCCCTTTGAGCCCTAATTACCTCCTTCGCATAGCTGTCACTCTGGCATTCGTAAACCATGCTTCCACCACTTCACCTCCTGTTACAGGCTTCGTCTGCAGTACATTGCGATTACTATTCTGCCGGCTTCGGTTTGCGTTCCAAGCCTCGATATTCATTGCAAGACCGTTTTGGCATGCGGTTCTTCACAGATTAACTTACTTGGGTGCTGCTAATGCAAAGTTAGTTAGCAGTCCACCTAACATATCGGGGTTAACTGCGCCAGTTTACACATATTGTTTCTTGTGCTGAAAAGCCGACTGCAAACTAAAACGAGGCTTGAAACGCATGAGGGCAAGCTACCAATTAAGGCACCAGTTTCTTAGTTCACTGGTGCAAGTACGCACGCATTCCTTGCAAAACAAGATCCAGGGTAAAATATGACACACGGACAGCGGGAGGTGGGCGGGAACCGGAACAGGACCGGGGGAGTGGTAACGGCGCATGGACAGCAGGAGGGGGGCCGGGAACGGCGCACGGACAGCTGGAGGGGGGGGGGGGGGCGGGAACGGCGCATGGACAGCGGGAGGGGGGAGGGCCGGGAACGGGCATCGGACAAAATGCATAAACTTACAAAGTGAAAACACATTTATAAACAAAATGCTCCTTACCTGATTGCCTCGTGGGAACTCGAATCTTGCAGCCAACTCCAACAACAGACACTTTTAAAAGGAACAAAACAGGCCGACTCGAAAAAAAAAATAACACACACCCACCACCGTGATGACGAACAGAAGTGGGTGGAGAGGGAAAAAAATGCAGGAACGCCCAAGAATCTGGTCCGGCCTTGACGGACAGATCCATCTTCCAATGGCTAGCCTCCATTTATGGAGCTAGCCAATGGAAGAAGGGGCAGATTCAAGTCCCCCATACTGCAAAACTAAAGATTTCTCCTGGGGGCGGAGCTAAAGCTCCGTGCCCCAGGCGAAACCTAAAAATTGACTTCGACATCAGAGGGGCATATTTGCTCATGCAGATATACCCACACATGTAGTATAGTGCACCCTGCCTTAGGCCTGCAAGGGTGGCTTACCTATACTACATGCAGTGTCTGGAGGCATAGCACACAGGGATGTGTGCCATTTCGCTTTTTCACTTTTCTCTGCATCAAGGCACGCAGCCTGCAACAGCAGTTTGCATGTAGGTGCGGAGGGGTCTCTTATGGTGGCAAAATACATGCTGAGGCCCTTAGAGACCCTCTTTGAGCTTCATTGCCCCATTTACCATGGGGATCATTTACTAGGGCCTTACAGAAAGTGTCAAATGTAGTGCCAACAGAGGTAATAATTGTTAATTTATGGAAAGAAACCTGGTACTGGTGTCCTGGATGGCAGTAACCCAATGAACTCCTGTCAGTATTGCATCAGATACCAGGCAAAAAGGGGCACTTTCCTACAGAGAACCATCTTGTTCACTTGAATTCTTGGGATTCAAGAAAAGATGGATTCAGTATGTAGACGTCCACATAAAACTCACGACATACACATCTTCAGGTTTTTTTTTCCAGCTCACACATTGTATTACAGGTACCAATAATGTGAGTGCAGGAAAGTGCCCCATTTTGTCATGGTCACCTCCACTTTTTTGCCACTCGTACTGATGTTTTATGACTGATGTGCACTGGGTTCCTGCTAACCAGGGCCCAGTGCGAGTGCTCCTTCCCTAAAACAAGTTAAAATGGTCCCATTGTAACACAATTGGCACACACTTTGGCATCGCTGTAAGTCCCTAGTACCTGGTTCCCCTGGTATCTAGGGCATGGGTACCAAAGAGGGTCGCTAAGGGCTGAAGCATTTATTATGCCACCATAAGAGTTCCCAAACAAACTGCCTGCAGCCTGACATTGCAAACTGCATGTCATGGTGCAAACCATGAGTGAAAATACGACCTGGCACACTCACTGTATACCATGCCAAATTCACTGCACGCAATATATGTAAATCTCCCCATAAAGCAGGCCTTGTTAGCCCTAAAACAGTATAATACATTTGAGAGCATATCTTCATGAGCAAATAATCTGTGCTGACTAGTTCACTTTCTAGATGGTACAAGTGAAAATGGAAGCCATCTTAAGTATCTATATGGAAACTGGTCATTACCGGTTTCCCTGCTGGATGATGGCTCTACTGAAACCTATGGTGTTTGGTATCAAATATAGCAAACACAACTAGATTATGGACGGAGTGATAAAACTTTTCAACCACTCACCCCCAGTCAAGAGATATGGGTTTAATCCATTGGGCTTTTGCTCACTATGCCACCCCAGTTTGAACCCAGCCATATGCAAATCAGTCTTGACCCTGTTCCTCATTGGAACAGTCCAGCCCGATCTGCCAGGCCAGATCCTCCCTAGACTGAAGACAAGCATCTTGGGACCGGTTAGGCTAGCTTAATTTCAGTGGCATAGCGAACTAGGGACTTACAACTGGGCATATCCTTGACCACTCAGGGAGAACAGAGCAAACACAACAAGATGTGGCAATCACTCACCCCCAGTCAAGTGCTCTGGGTTTAATCCATCGTTCTTTTGCTCACTATGCCACCCCAGTTTGGACCCACACACATATGATATCAAACACCTCGTCTAACTAAATCTGTACTGTTGCCAATACAAGATTTATTATGGCATGCACCCAGAAGGCACCTTAGAGGTGCTCCCTGAAAATCTACTAGTCCTCTAGTGTGCTGGCTGACTGGCATCGACCAGCCTGATACAACAGACTAGTTTCCGACACCATAGAGGTACGAGCTCACTCACGGTGGTCAGAAACAATGCCCACTCTGGAGGAAGGTGTTCACACCTCCTTCCTCAGGACGGCTAGGGAAAACAAGACATGCCACACATCATTGTGTGCCGTGCATGCAGACACTGCAAGCAGTATAGGTAAGCCACCCCTACAGCAGGCCTTACAGCCCTAAGACAGGGTGCACTATACAACATGGGTTGGCATATCTGCCTGAGGAAATGTGAGCATATCTGCATGAGGAAATATGCCCCTCTGATGTCGAAGGCAATTTTTAGGTAAATCTGCATACCAAGGCCAGGGGCTTCAAAGCACCCACTGCGTTTGATATGCGGCCCCGGCTTTGCACAGACATGGGAGATGCCACCCCCTGCCCTGAGGCCTATTTGGAACCAGGACCGGTTGTAAATTAGCTATGCAAGTAGGTGTGTATCACCACCAGGCCAGTCACATCCCTAAGGTGGACTGTTTGATGTGCTTCACTAAGAGAATGGTTCGACCATTTTTTGTTGCTGGTGGAATTGGGAACTCTGGGACAGGGTCATGTCCACTCTCCAAAAGAAGTCGCCATATAGGGGGTATAGTGATCTCAAGGGTAAGCAGCCTATTTGCTACTAACCTGGACTCACGTTTATGCACATAGATTCAGTATTTAGGTGGCCCCCTAACAGGGAACTCAAATTCACCTGACTGAAGGACAAAGAAGAGCCGAAGAATGCAAGAACTGTGGACCAGCTGTCGATGTGGCAAGCAACCGCTGCCTGCTCCTCTTTTGACAATTGCATAGACCAGACTTATCCTGCAGTTGTGCATCCTCTAAAAGCCTTGGTGGGTTGCTAACAGTTCAATAGCCTGCCAGCATCTCCCTTGAAGTGGAGGAGCCACTTCCCTGCAGCCACCGACTGTAACGTTCAGTTCATTAAGCAGGTGACCCAGGAGGAGATCACTGTGCTTCAGAAGGATAAATCCATCTGCCCACCAAGTCTGGAGACGCCAGAGCCCCCAGGAGCCCACCCTGCACCAATACCTGGGGGTACCAGACCCCTTGCAGCAGCCAAGCCTTGTTCAGTGTCCAGCTCGTACACCAACACCGCCAAGACTGATCTAAAGTCGTCGGACGTCAGCACCAGAGAGGCCATCCTCGAGAAGGGCCCTGCTGTCCTGTTTTGTCCCCCTCTCCAAGTCGACGTTTAAAGTGCAAGCGTCCCGTCGGGACAAAAAAAATCTCTGAACCAGAGCCCCACAGCCCAAGTCCGAGCGTACCAATGGTGCATCCATGCCCCAGAGACTTTCAAGAACAGAGCCCCACTTTGCGTTCCGACAGACTTGTCCCCAAGTCCCCACTTTCAGCATTCTTCTTTTACAGGTTTTCTCCGTAGTGTTTGAGGCTACCCTTGAGACCAGCCCCTCTGCACCCAGAAACACCAGGGTAGGCAAACTAAAACTGCTGGTGATTATAAGGACCATGGCCCCTACTTAACTTCAGTTCAGAACAACCCTACATATCCATCACAAGTACCCCTATGCATTGTATGTTTCTCCCATAGGAAAACAGTACTGTGTTTGAGGCCCATGCAACAAATCTGACAGCTGTACTTTTTGAAAATCGCTAACTCAAAAAGTTCTTAACTAATCTTGTAGATCTTTGTGTCTAAATGAATATGAAAATCTAATGTGATTTTTCTACATTGGTGTAGGACTTCCTAATTGAGTGTGTGTCAAATTTATTGATTGTGCTTGTAACAGGTGGCTAACACTACCCTTTGATAAGCCTACACTGCTCCACCACCCTACCACAAATACAGCATGTGGGATTTTTAAAGAAAGCCCCTGTACACTAATAAGGGATACCTGGACTCTGCACAGCGTACATCATTCTGCAAAAACTAAAGAGAGCCCGCTTCCTTCAGTAAGATAAAGCTATTCTTCACACAGGAGGGTGCCATGTTAAGCTTGACTAGGCCAAAGTGATAAACTACTGTTACAGGTATGTAACTTCAAATTTTTCCAGCATTCCTCAGTACGAGGCATTGTATTATGAGAGTCCAAATGGCACTCTCCAGGCTGGATGCCTCTCATTCCCAAGCTGATCTACTCCTAATAGATTTCGAAAAGACATTTGACTCAGTGGACTGGTCTTTTCTCGTGGCTGTTCTTGAGCGCACTGGAGTAGAGAGGTACATGAGGCGCCTTATCAACACCCACTAGCCCCAGACCGTTGCAAAAATTTGGGTCAGATTGACTCAAATTCTTCAAGTTGGTCTGATTGTCTCTAGGGGTCTACAACCTCAATACTATACAGTTCTGAAGATGGTCTCACTAATGCATAACTAGAGACCCAAACGTCGACTTATACACTTTTTTCTTTTACATTGATTTCTGGTTTATTTTAAGAAAAAGTGTTGCAATTGTTACAGTGAAGGTTTTCAAGTGCATAATAATTACCTTCTTGTTTCATTGTATGTATTGTATACAAGTACCCTGAAAAATTCTAATATTAAATGTAATACTTTCATATATACACCTCATGGAGATTTACTCCATATGATTATTCGCTCTTGAACAGAGTTGTACCAGTTTACAAGAAATTGCCTAAAAGAATTGACGAGTTGAAAGAAATCAATTAACAAGCATATCTTCCATCTTGCTGCCAAATGTTAGCTTAAAATAAACTAATAATTCAATTGAATAAATCCCTTGAAGGCACATTTACCCATCCCTCTTACTTTGCCCGAGCCCTCAAGGGTAGTTTGGGTTGCCCATTTCTCTCACCATGATTTATGCCAGGGCAGTGGTTTGTGGGCATGGCACACAGCGATGTGTGTCATGTCGACTTCACTTTGTTCTGCACCAAGACACGCAAGCCTGCAAAGGAAGGGTGAGTGTCAGGGTACAGGCCCTCTAAGGGTGGCACAATAAGTACTGCAGCCCTTAGAGGCATTCTATGGTCACAGTGCCCTGGGTGCCTGTGGTACCATTTACCAGGGGCTGACATGTGGCCAAAGATGCCAATTGGGTTTTAGGCTTCAATGCTGTTTTAGGGAAGGAACATAGGCCCTGGGAACCCGATTAGCAGGAATCCACGGGTACACTCAGTCAAAGAACACCAGCAATTCAGCAAAAAGTGTGGGCATACCATGCAAAAAAGAGGACACTTTCTCACACATAGGCAACGATATTTGCGGCATCTGGGCTGATCTAACACTTGCGGGTATTCTCACATTAGTCACTAAGCGGGACATCCCTTGAAGATCGAACGCCACAAACATCCCTTCACTAGTGGAATGGAGGGGAAGAGTGGACTGTTGCACCCAATTGAAAAAGTCCATCTATACTGCACGCGGCTGTGTGCAAACGGATTATGGTTTGGAGATGTGATTTATCAAGTGGGCAATTTTATTGTGAAGGTGCTGTGCAGACGTAATTGCAGACTATTTAGATGATTTCAAAATGTAATAACATTTAGTTAAAAAAAAAAAAAAAAAAAAACTTTCCAGAATTCACCAAGATATATATACACAAGTGGGGTCCTACTTTAAAGTTAATGCGCTTGTACCTCATACATTTGTTGGACTAGGGTGGCGTATTTACCACACAAGGTAAATACCCCTACCTCAGTGTGAGGTATTTAACATGTGTGGTAAAAACCTCCTATTCTGAGTTTTGAGCAGGAAAACGAGGTATAAACTGCACATTCAGTTTTTAACACACCAGATTCCCCATGGTTTGCAATTTTTCTGGGCCTTCCCGGTTTCAGCAGGTGTGACCTGCCAGAACTGATCAAGAAAAATAGAGGGTGTGAGACGGATCACACAACTTTTAATTCCGATCCATATGCAAATACATGTTTGAACAGGGATCGGAATTTAACCCTGAACTCACAATGAAGGCTATGGTGTGGTGCAGGCGAAGAACGAGCAGTTGCAGACAGCTTTTCATAATTGTAGAGTCCACTATGCTTTCCTATCACCCTAGTATAGCTACATAGTACTGAATGTGTGTGTAAAAAATGACAGAGGAAGAGTCACTTTCAGGGTGGCAACTCTTAGTCACAGAAGGCATGCCCTCACCCACTTGCGTCTGCCATACAGTAGATAGATGTTGTCAAAATCTATGTATGTAGCCTGATAAATGGTGTAAGAGTGAGTGCCAGCCTTCTTGCCTGTCTAGAGGTGATACCCTGTGTATAAACTTTAACACTACTTAAGTGCCACCCATGCCGTAGGAGTTTTTTTTTTAGCATTCGCCACTGTTCAGACAAAAAGGTGCTCTCCACTGAAAAAACATATTGCTCATGAGGCCCAAGGCTAGTAAATGAAATCATGAGTTCCCTGTAGTGAGCAACTCACAACATGTATCAATTACATCAACGTGGACATTTAAACATTTGTTAAAAGTTAATTATTCCCTTTTGACGGTAGTCAGTTTGTTGTGTTCCCTGGCAAACACATGAGACCTTTGTCGACCCCTTATTGTTAATGCCTGCATCTTATTGAGTAGTTTTGGGGAGTTGCCAATATGCTAAAGAGTTGGTGCTGTGGTCTCAATCGATTTTCGACTTTACATCCCTCTGCCCTGCCTGCGCGCCACCCCCCAATAACTTTCTCTTACTATCTGTTAGCAGGCCTGCTTAGAGGCGAGATTACTACTCTCTTATGAGCAGTTGCAATGAGGAAACCTGTGAAAGTATATATGGAGAATGGGGGAAGCAGGGAGATATTTACGCTCTGCATTTTGAATGATGCTTAACAGCATACATAGCTACTGTTTTGTGTTAACAATGGGGAAAAGGTAGGTAAAGTTTCTAGTAAGAAGTAGTAATCTTAAGTTTCCTCTTACAGTTTTGTCCATAAGAAAGAGGAAGGGTCTACCAGTCTTCCCTCTTTTCTTCTTAAATCTCCTGGGTCAGCATCCCTGTCTGGGAGTGAGACAGAGTGTCAAAGTGTAAGTTTAGTGACCCCTGACAGAAACCTCCAGAGTATTATGAAATTGTGGATTGGTGCTGCGGTTGATACATCTTTGGGACATTCAGATTATTCTCAGGAGGCAGACTGACTCTTGTCTACAACTATTGCTTCCTATTGTCAAAGACCAAAACTGCAGGATCTAGAAACTTCAAGTATTTGCTTTCTAAGAGTGAGGACAATATTAATTGCATGTTCAAAAGCTCCTCCAATAGTGCAATTTCTGATTCAATGGTGCAATTCAGAAAACATCTCACTACCTAATTCTTCACAATAATCTTTCCATCCCAGACTGTAAGTCTTCCCTGCCCCCACCTCACACTACTATGTTGCTTTACTTCTAATCACCTCCATGTTTAACCACTTAATGAAATGAAAAGGGGATTTATATAGCGCAACTGCTGCCCGAGGGCGTCCAAGCGCTGAGTAGAGGGTGTAGTACTCTGAGGGGGAGAGAGGTGGCTAGTTTTTAAAAAGGAACGTTTTTAATTCTTTGCAGAAGGAAGAAAGGATCTGGTTAGATCTTAGGGAAAGGGGGAGGGAGTTCCAAAGTTTGGCGGCGTTGAGTTCAAAGGACCTGCCTCCAGCCCTGGATCTCTTGATTCGGGGAACTGCGGCCAGGCAGGCATTTGATGAAGGAAGTTGTTTACCGGGGCAGTATGGGGTGAGAAGGGAGTGGTTGATCTGTGGGCCAACTCTGTAGAAAGCTTGGTAGGAGACACAGAGGGCTTTGAATTTTATTTTCTCCCTGACCGGGAGCCAGTGGAGAGATCGAATCCCTGCCTTAACTGATTCTCTACGGGGTATCTGGAGTAGGGTCCGGGCTGCACAGTTCTGAGTGCGTTGAAGCTGTTCTAGTACGTATTCTGGTGCTCCCAAATAGAGGGCATTGTTAAAATCAAGCAGAGATTGAATAAGGCCTTGAATGACAATTTGTTTGGCTTCGAAGGGGAGGATAGGAAGAATTTTTTTTAGCATCCGGATTAACCCGAAGCAGATTGCTGATGTCTTAGTTGCCTGAGTATTAAGAGTCAGGGATTTATCGAGCCAGACTCCTAAACTCTTGATGTTCTCCTTCGGGGATGGTGGCAAGCCCAGGCTGGAGGGCCATAGCTGGGGGATGGTGGTGGGGGAAGGGGGACCGACAAGCAGGATCTCGGTTTTATCCCCGTTCAGCTTCAGAGAAGATGCCGTCATCCAGCTTTTTATCTCTTGCATGCAGGAGGCCATGTTGACCTGCGGGAGCCCGCTGTTCTTTTGTGCCAGAGAGACCACGAGCTGGGTATCGTCCGCATATGATATGATCTTAATACCATATTGACGAACGATCCCAGCCAGCGGTCTCATGTACACATTGAACAGCGTGGGGCTTGGGGAAGAGCCCTGGGGCACCCCGCAGTTCAAAGGTTTGCTGGTAGAGCGGATGTCACCATCGAATACCTGAAAGGGCCTTCCACTCAAGAAGGATCTTAGCCAGGCCACAGCATCTCCAGAGACTCCAAGATCAAGCATTTGTTGCAACAGGGTTTTGTGGCACACCGTGTCAAACGCGGCGCTGAGATCGAGGAGGACCACTGCCACTGACCCCCCTCGATCTAAGATCTTTCTATATTCTTCCACCACGGCTAGATGAGCTGTTTCCGTGCCATGTTTTGGGCGAAAACCTGTTTGGGTGACATCCAGTACGAGGTTTTCGTCAAGATGTTTTGTTAGGTGGAGATTAACATGTTTCTCCAGTATCTTACTTGCCCATGGTAACAAAGAAATTGGACGATAGTTGTTGGAGTCATTCACGTTAAGATTGGGGGGTTTTAAAAGCGCTCTCACCATCGCCTGTTTCCATATGGGAGGTACGACTCCCTTTTCTAAGGAACAGTTCAGTAGCTCTAGGAGGGTGGGAAAAATGATTTGGCTGGCCATGGTCATCGTAAGGGGTGGTGCTGGGTCAGAGGGAGAGCCAGATGTTATCTGTTGTGCAAAGGTTTGAAGTGATTCCAGGTCTAATGGTGGGAATTTGTTCATGGTTACTTGACATGAGAGTATTGTATCTGTTGCGAGCTGAGGTTCGTTGAAATTTGACTCGTGGACGGAAGTGGTGAAGTAAGAATATATATTGTTGATTTTTTGATGAAAAAAATCAGCTAAATCATTGCAGCGGCTGATAGGGTTATTCGCTGAAACTGCAGTGGGGAAAATTTTGGAGAGGGTTTTGACGATTTGATAAATTTCTCTGGGTTTAGATCTGGCAGAGAGGATTTTTCCTCTATAATAAGTAGATTGGGCCATAGTGATCCCAAGTTTATATGCCTTTATGGCTTCCTTGTATTTGGATTTGTCAGTGGTAGTGTATTCAAGGCGCCATTTCCTTTCCAACCTTCTACACTGACGTTTTAATTCCCTGAGTTCTTCCGAGTACCAAGGGGCCGTTACTTGCTCTCTTTTTAATACTGTTTTCCTAGTGGGAAGAACGGTGTCGAGGGAATCCTCGATCCATTTATTAAAGATTCCACTATCAAGTAGAGGGTCCTGGGTGAGCGAGGGTTTCGTAGCAGTTAGTTGTATATCCCACTGTTCTAGAGGGAGTTTTGACCAGTTCCTCCTTATTCGTGGGGAAGGAGTGTTAGGAGTGACTTTGTGAGTGAACCAAGTGAGGGGGATGAGAAAATGGTCTGACCACGGGAGGTGCGTAATGGAGCCAACCGAAAGGTTGGGACAGTTACTAAAGACAGGGTCAAGTAAGTGGCCTTTGTTGTGGGTAGGAGTTTTAATTAGATGCTCCAGTTGGATGGCAGCTAGGCTGGAGACTAGTTCATTGGCAGTGTTATCAGAGCGGTCGTCAAAGTGCATGTTTAAGTCGCCAAGTATGGTAAAATTGGAGGCGGACATGGCACGAGCCGCCGCTTGCGAGGGTAATGACCTGTGAAAGTTGTTCAGAGGTCCTGGAGGGCGATATAGGAGTATCCCTGTTAGGCTGTCATTAGGGGTGAATTTAAGACAGAAGGACAAACTTTCACAGTCTGGAATCGAATCTGGCGAGCAGTGACACTGATATCCAGATTTGTATATAACTGCAATGCCTCCTCCTTGTCGTTGGGTGCGATCTTTGCGAATGATCTGATAGCCAGGGGGAAGTGCTTGGACTACATCTGGATCGCAGTCAGGTGTTAACCATGTCTCGGTTAGTAGGACAGCGTCAGGGTTATGTTCGTCAATTAGCAGAAAGATTTCTGCGCTATGTTTCGGCAGAGATCTGCAGTTTAGGAGCAGTATGGTGAAGCTTTGCTGTCCCGGGATATGCTGGTGCTGTTTAAGAGTAGTTTTACAATGAGGGCAGGAAATGGGGAGGGCCAGGGGATGGTGGCGAAAATGACAGCAGGCTTCCTTGGGGGTTTTAGTTTAAAAAGTGCATCAATGCTATATTGAATCCTAGTGGTGGAACCAGGGGGGGTGGCCACTGGCCCCTGTCGGCCGCGGACGGGCGCAGACGGGCTTACCTTTGGCACGCCTTCGGCGCGCTGGCGGCACGCCCGCTGCGCGTGTCTGCTGCGCGTCCTGGGAAAGCACATTTTTATGTGAAGTAGGGGGCGTGGCCTCACGTTTGTAGGCGTGGCCTGCGGTCTCTCGTCGCAAAGGCGGTAGTAACATCTCCACCCCGAGGCAGCGTTCAGATCGGCTGCACAGGACTACTGAGATCGGTGAGGAGGGGGGGGAGGGTGCCCAGGAGAGGTGGTGCAATTTAAAAAACACACAAGTAATTTATTAAAATTTGCTCAGAATTTAGCGTTAGGGCCTAATAAAGAGTTTGGTGAAGGATTACCCCATTAATCAGCTAAACACACGGTCCCCCCACCCCTCATTAACTGGTCAGATGAGTTCTGATGTCAGAGATTAAACTGGCTTCTCATGGTACTTTAACACAACAGAGAAGCCAAGTTATGTTTATTTTGTGCCCTTTAGAGCATGGCTACCACAGTTGATATTTCCATGCCTGCATACGACATGACCATGGCAGGCAAACCATGCAAAGAAAACATTCTGCATGTCAGGAACACATTTATTTTTAGGTTTAAACACTCACGCTCCTGTTTTAGCAGTTTGCTTGAAAAAGTAAACACAAAATGCCAAGAGAGCTGTACAAATGGCAACAGTTTGGTATTGAGTTATACCCTACCCTGCATCTACCTGACTAGTGGAAGCACTGTACCCATAATATTATCTGGCAGACAGGTATAACTAAAATATTTCAGTCAATCCTTTGCCCGGTACCAGAGGCAAAGGCCTCTACTGACCCAGCAGGCCAACTGCCAGGGTCTAAAAAAAACTTTCTGTATTCTGCAAACATTGTTCCCAGCATATGTCTGTATTCTCTAATGTTGCTGTGTATCCTGAAGCAACAAGCAGTTCTTCACTTACCTTATAGACTAGGTTTGCACTTTTCAAATCTTGCCCAATAAAAATAAATAAATAAACCAAGATTCACCACGATGAAGACACATATTGTAGTAAAAATGCATTCAACAAATTAGGGTCGGGATGTAAATCACAGAACGCAGTACTAAAAAGATCAATATAAATCAACAGTGAAGAGTGCCAAAATACAATGGTAACTACAGGACATTCTAAGAAAAAGGCTGTAAGTAGTAGGTAGACAAAAAACACTCCAGACCCCACTCACAGTGATTTATATTTCTAAAATCTGGATGAATAAGGTACACATACCCAGTCTTCAATCAAGTACTGACAGACAAAAGCATTGCTGGGACCTGTGGCAGAGTTTGAACGCTCTTTTCGGTAGTTAGGGAGCCTTCAAGACCAGAACCCATTTTCTAAATCATAAAAGTGTTTTCTCCACTTGTAATTGATTTTTGCATGTGTAAATCTACAAGCAGGGAATTGGAATGCCCTAAGGGTCTGTGAAAACATGCAAATGTATACATTTGGATATACACAAATTGTTCTCTGACCTTGGTGAGTCTTATAAAAGAGAGAGAGGTCTACTTATTTCTAGGGTTGGAGTTAAACACCAACAACTGGTTGGAGATTTGGAGGAAGATGTTCCTCAAGGTCGCAAAAATATTTTCCCAGAGTACCACGTATACCTTTCCATGTGTAAAATACATGCACAAATGTTGTCAAAAATAAGCCTTGAAACCGAGGCTGTTGCAGGTTTCCAGCGATATCCTGGAAAACCTTAATCCTAAAAAATATGTGCAATTACTCGTCAGAAACAATGGCGAGCAGATTTTCAATTATTTTTGTGAATGAGGTCCGAGGTTAGGCTAATGTGGATTGAGTGGAGAGGGTGAGATTCCTGCCAAACTACACTGGAAGTGGTCCTAACCTTCTGACAAGCCCTGTAGAAACAGGATCCTGTTCTCAAATCATGGAAGGTTTCATTCTACATTCTAACATAGATCACTTTGACTGAGATGCTAGAGTCTTCCATGAATGTATACTCACATTTTTTTAAAACATGCTTTGTAGCTATTCAAGGAGAAAGATGCCTTGACCAAAGGCTGGCCTTTTTTCCTTTAGAATGTACTCAAGCAGAGTTGTGAGCCTTGGTTTCCAACATTAACGGATTTCAGTAAATCTTTGACAATAGAACCAAAAGTTCACCCACTGCAACACAATTCTTATTAGCCTGCTAAGAATCAAGCTTTTTTTTAGCATGCACATGTAATAAAAACGCATTGCTTGGCACGTTATCAAGGTATTTATTTTATTTATTTTTATTTTATGTAGTTTGTAGAGCGCGCAGCTACCCCCGAAGGGGTGTCCCGGCGCTAAAATCCAGAGTTTACCAAGGGAAAGGGGGAGTGAAGCAGGAGGAGCAGTGGAGAGACTAAAGTCCGGAAAAGAGCCAGGTTTTAAGTTTGGCTCGGAAGATGGATTCAGAGGGACAGAATCTCAGCTCAATTGGAAGGGAGTTCCACAATTTGGCAGCAATGACACTGAACCCTCTGCCACCAGTTCTAGATAATCTAAAACGGGGCGAGATCAGGAGGCGGAGGTCATTAGATCTCAGGGATCTGGTGGAGCGGGATATCGAAACCCGTTTTTTCAGATAAGTAGGTCCGCAGTCGTTGACGGCTCGATAGGTGAGGGTGAGGACCTTAAACTGAATGCGGCTAGCTACTGGAAGCCAGTGGAGTTCCCTCCGATAAGCAGAAACAGATTGACGGTACGGGATATTACCGATCAGTCTGGCTGCAGCATTCTGGACAATCTGCAGCCGGCCTATCAGGTACTGGGGGGCACCAGCATAGAGGCTATTGGCATAGTCCAAGTGGGACGTGATGAGGGCTTGGGTGACTGTACGGCGGGAATCCAGGGGGAGATAGGGAAGGATTTTTCTGATCATGCGCAGTTTCATAAAGCAGGCGGAGGTGACTTTATTAACCTGGGTTTTGCATGACAGGGAGTCGTCAAATTGGAAACCTAGATTCCGCGCCGAGTGAACGGGGGACGGGGCGGGATCAAGCGCCGTGGGCCACCACCAAGAGGAGGGGATGGAGGTTTTCTGATTAAAAAACAGAACCTCCGTTTTATCTGCATTCAATCGGAGGTGGTTCGCGGTCATCCAGACACTGATGTTGTTAAGGCATTGGCGAAAATTGATGAATGCGGAGTCCGAGTGGTCCCTGAAGGAGAACACCAACTGTGTGTCGTCAGCGTAAGAGACCACCCTGACTCCGTAGGACTCCACAACGTCGGCCAAGGGGGCAAGATAGACGTTGAAGAACAGGGGGCTGAGGGCGGAGCCTTGCGGCACCCCACATGACAGAGGTTTTTTCTCAGACTTGAAGGGACGCAACAGTACCCTTTGACTTCTGGATGAGAGGAAGGACTCGATCCAGCTGAAGGCAGTGCCACCAATGCCTATCTGCTTGAGTCGGTCAAGGAGGATGGGGTGAGAGACCGTATCGAATGCTGCGGACAGGTCGAGGAGAACCAGCATGGCCTCCTCGCCCCTGTCCACGCATTCTCGAATTGTTTCGGATACTTCCAGCAGGGCCGTCTCAGTGCTGAATCCGGCTCTGAATCCGGATTGTGATCCATGCAGCAGAGAATGGTTTTCTAAGTATTCCGTGAGTTGTAGCTGCACGGCTTTTTCCAGAACTTTGGCGGGTTTAGGAAGAAGGGAAATGGGACGATAATTAGCAAAAACAGTGGGATCTGCGTCTGCTTTTTTTAGAATAGGGATCACCAAGGCCTCCTTCCAGGTGGTAGGGAAGAAGCCATGGTGAAGGGAGGCATTCCAGATGGAGAGGAAGGGGCAGGCGAGTGAAGGCGCCAGTTCTCCCATGATTTTTGCGGGGACAGGATCAGAGGGGGCACCGGATTTGCAGTGGATAAGTAGTCTGATAGCCTCGTCCTGGTTAAGTTTGTTAAATGAAAGAAAGGACGGTGACTCTGGGGGACTAGTGGGAAAAGGCAAGGTGACAGGCCCTGTAGGGAAGGAGACACAGAGTTTGTTGATCTTTTCGAGAAAGTAGTCTGAGAGTCCCTCGCAAAGAGCCTGACTCGCTGTGTTCTGGGGAGCCCTGGCCGGAGGGTTAATAAAGTCTTAAACAATGCTAAAGAGCGTTTTAGATGAATTTTTAGCTTTATTAATTTGAGAGGCAAAGTGGTCTTTCATCGCGCTTTTTTTTTGTTTAAGGAATTTTTTTAGGGCCGATCTATATAGAAGTTTGGCTTCGGGGTCGTAGTTAAGTCTCCACTTGCGTTCGAGAGCCTTGCATCTGCTTTTCTCCTCCCGGAGGGAGGTGGAAAACCAGGGAGCAGAGGGTCGCGACCTAGTGGAGGTGATGATTTTCTGGGGGGCGATCGAATCAATCGCTTCAACGAGGGTAGTATTCAACCTAGAGACATTTTCATCAATGTCCGAGGAGAGGTACTCCGACTGAAAATGGAATAACGGGTCCAAGGTGGCGCATGTAACCTTGTGCCACTTTCTTCCCAGCTCCTTCCTTGGGGCCATAGGGGCAGATTTTCGTCCCAGGGTGAGAGAGAATGGAATGAGGTAATGATCAGTCCAGGTAAGAGGGAGGGGCGGGAGGACAGTGATAAGTGGAAAATTGGCGAATATGAGGTCCAGAGTGTGGCCAGCCACATGCGTGGGACCTACAACTAATTGCTTGAGATTGAGGCTATCCATAGTTTCCAACAGGTTGGTTGCCTTCACACAGAGCGGGTTGTCTATGTGGAGGTTAAAATCGCCCAGGACAATGAAGTATTGGTGTTTAAGAGATAAGTCAGCCAGTTGGTGGACGAGGGCAGTGAGGGAGGGGGAGGTGGCGGGGGGGGGATTATAGACTAGTGTGCCAGCCAGGATAACTGCCGCGGAGTCGGAAATGGAGAAGTACATGGCTTCAATTGTACCAATGTTAGCGAGTTTGGTAAAAGTCAGCTGGAAAAGGGATTTAAAAATGACGGCTAGACCGCCTCCAGACTTACCACCAGCCCGGTTCAAGCATTTTATATCATAACCTGGGGGGATAGCCAGATAGATATCCGGAGAGGAGGAGTCTGTGATCCAAGACTCGGTGAGAAAGAGAATATCCCATTCATCAGACGTGATGGACATCCAGATGTCATTGGCATGCCGGGGAAGAGAACGGCAATTAATCAAACCTGCTTTCAGGGTGCGCTGATTAGAGGAGGATAGCTGTAGTGGGGGACATGGGGAGAGACAAGGTTGGCAGGGCGGAAGAGTGAAGTTGCATTGCGAGCAATGGTAATGAGCGGTCTCCAGGTGGTTTGGGATGCAGCGAGAGCTGGTCAAGCAAAGGCGCGTATTAAGTAGGTGAAGTTGGGCATGGGTCCAGCAGGTGCGGACAGGGCTAGTGGAGGAGGCAGGGGGACTGGCCCTGGGCCCGGTCCAGGCCCGGACGGGCCCAGACGGGCTTGCCTTTGGCGCGCCTTCGGCGCGCTGACGGCGCGCCCGCTGCGCCCGTTTGCTGCGCTTCCTAGCAAGACACATCTTTTTATGTCCGTGTGAGAGGAGTCATGGGGGTGTGGCCAGCTGAGGTGGGCGTGTCCGCCGTGGCGCCTCGCCCTCAGTAATGGCGAAAGGTAGCGTTCGTTGCAGCGCTAGGAGCGCTGTTTTAGTGCACAGGGAGGTGGTATAAAAAGTACAAGGTATCACACAACACAATTTTTAAAATGAGCAGATTCACTCCCGGCTTCCGCCTCAGGAGACTCCCGGATTAAAGTGACGCGCTTTCCAGCTGCGCGCACTTTATAGTGTCAAGAGGGGGCGTGGCCAGCTGAGGTGGGCGTGTCCGCCGTGGCGCCTCGCCCTCAGTAATGGCGAAAGGTAGCGTTCGTTGCAGCGCTAGGAGCGCTGTTTTAGTGCACAGGGAGGTGGTATAAAAAGTACAAGGTATCACACAACACAATTTTTAAAATGAGCAGATTCACTCCCGGCTTCCGCCTCAGGAGACTCCCGGATTAAAGTGACGCGCTTTCCAGCTGCGCGCACTTTATAGTGTCAAGAGGGGGCGTGGCCAGCTGAGGTGGGCGTGTCCGCCGTGGCGCCTCGCCCTCAGTAATGGCGAAAGGTAGCGTTCGTTGCAGCGCTAGGAGCGCTGTTTTAGTGCACAGGGAGGTGGTATAAAAAGTACAAGGTATCACACAACACAATTTTTAAAATGAGCAGATTCACTCCCGGCTTCCGCCTCAGGAGACTCCCGGATTAAAGTGACGCGCTTTCCAGCTGCGCGCACTTTATAGTGTCAAGAGGGGGCGTGGCCAGCTGGGGTGGGCGTGTCCGCCGTGGCGCCTCGCCCTCAGTAATGGCGAAAGGTAGCGTTCGTTGCAGCGCTAGGAGCGCTGTTTTAGTGCACAGGGAGGTGGTATAAAAAGTACAAGGTATCACACAACACAATTTTTAAAATGAGCAGATTCACTCCCGGCTTCCGCCTCAGGAGACTCCCGGATTAAAGTGACGCGCTTTCCAGCTGCGCGCACTTTATAGTGTCAAGAGGGGGCGTGGCCAGCTGAGGTGGGCGTGTCCGCCGTGGCGCCTCCCCCTCAGTAATGGCGAAAGGTAGCGTTCGTTGCAGCGCTAGGAGCGCTGTTTTAGTGCACAGGGAGGTGGTATAAAAAGTACAAGGTATCACACAACACAATTTTTAAAATGAGCAGATTCACTCCCGGCTTCCGCCTCAGGAGACTCCCGGATTAAAGTGACGCGCTTTCCAGCTGCGCGCACTTTATAGTGTCAAGAGGGGGCGTGGCCAGCTGAGGTGGGCGTGTCCGCCGTGGCGCCTCGCCCTCAGTAATGGCGAAAGGTAGCGTTCGTTGCAGCGCTAGGAGCGCTGTTTTAGTGCACAGGGAGGTGGTATAAAAAGTACAAGGTATCACACAACACAATTTTTAAAATGAGCAGATTCACTCCCGGCTTCCGCCTCAGGAGACTCCCGGATTAAAGTGACGCGCTTTCCAGCTGCGCGCACTTTATAGTGTCAAGAGGGGGCGTGGCCAGCTGAGGTGGGCGTGTCCGCCGTGGCGCCTCGCCCTCAGTAATGGCGAAAGGTAGCGTTCGTTGCAGCGCTAGGAGCGCTGTTTTAGTGCACAGGGAGGTGGTATAAAAAGTACAAGGTATCACACAACACAATTTTTAAAATGAGCAGATTCACTCCCGGCTTCCGCCTCAGGAGACTCCCGGATTAAAGGTATGCTGGACATGAGTGCTCAAGTTTGGTTCCAAAAATAAATTATATAATGAAATGTGCGGGCTCACTCTGAGGAGTGCATGACAAAACATACTTGGGTAAAAATGCGGCAGCCAGGATTGAAGTACCTGCATCATTTAAATCAATCAATCAATCAGGGATTTGTGAAGCATGCTACTCACCCACAAGGGTCTCAAGGCGCTGGGGGGAGAGGGGTGCAGCTCAGATTCAGCCGAAGAGCCAGGTATTGAGGTGTGCAGAATGGGGGAACGTCTGATGTTGAGCAGGAGCTTGTTCCAGGTCTTTGCTGCAATGCAGGAGTAGGCTCCTCCACCCACTTTGCCTCTGTGGATACGCAGTGTTTCGGCGAGGTCTGCGTAGCGGAGGTTTCTCTTGGGTATGTGGAAGGAGACTCTTGTTGAGGTACTGGGGCCCGGTGTTCTGAAGGGAATTGTTGGCGTGAGTGAGTAGCTTGAAGGTTACTCTCTTCTCGACAGGGAGCCAGTGGAGGTCACGTAGGTGCTGGGTGATGTGGTCATGTCATGGTATGCTGTGGACGAGTCTGGCAGCGGTGTTGTTCTGGATGGTCTTGAGTTTTTGGTGCAAGGATTTGTTGATTTCGACGTAGAGGGCATTTCCATAGTCCAGTCTGCTTGTTAGGAGTACGTCGATGACGGTCTTTCTGGATTCGGCGGGGATTCCATTTGAAGGTCTTGCAAAGGATGCATAGGGTGTTGAAGCACATTGAGAAGACGGCGTTGATCTGTCCGGTCATGGTGAATGAGGAGTAGAGTATAATGGGAAGCTTCCGGGTATAGCCCGAGGGAGTGGGGGGGTTACAGAGGGCAGTGGGCCACCAGGTATTGTCCCACGCTGAGGGGTGAGTCGGAGGATGAGGACTTCTGTCTTCTCAGAGTTGAGCTTCAGACAGCTGCTACTCATCCAGGATGCAACGTCTTTCATCCCTTCTTAGAAGCGGAGTCTGGTGGTGTCGGATTCTTTCGTGAGGGAGAGGATGAGCAGGGTGTCGTTGGCGTAGGATACTATGCTCAGTCCATGCTGTCCGACGATGGGGGCCATGTAGATGTTGAAGAGCATGGGGCTGAGCGATGATCTTTGGGGTACTCCACGGTTGATCTCTGTGGGTTTGGGGAGGAATGGCGTGGAGTCTGATTCTTTGGGTTTGGGAGGTGAGAAAAGAGCAGATCCAGTTGAGGGTGGTTCCCTGTATGCCGGCATTGTGGAGTCTCGCAGTGAGTGCGGTGGGAGACAGTGTCGAAGGCTGCAGAGAGGTCTAGTAGGATGAGGGCTGCCGTGCGGCCCTGGTCGAGGAGAGTGTGGATGTCATCTGTGGTGGCGAGGAGGGCGGTCTCGGTGCTGTGGTTGCTGCAGCATCCGGATTGGGAAGCGTCAAGGGTGGAGTTGGCTTCCAGGAAGATCGTGAGCTGGATGTTGACAATCATCTGGCTGACTTTAACCAGGAAGGGGAGGAGAGAGATCCAAAATATTGCTGGAAAAAGGTGTGAAAGATTTGAGACAAGCAGCCAGCAAAAAGAAACCAAGAACCTGCCAAAACCAAAATAAAATATATGCTCATATGTAGGGACAACTAAGTCAGTGCTTTGGATCTCTTGAGGAAAGGGAAGTAGACGGGAAGGTCAAGCACCCAATATGTTGGAAAAAGCGCAACATTTGGCTAGGAGTAGCCACATCTGCACATGTCCTTCACTTTAATTACTATGACTGATGTACTGATCCATTCACCAACTGAAAAAAGTGTGACTAATTGTAATCAAACAGACCTAATTTGACAGAAAGATGCTTTTTAATTATGGGGAAAATAAGATTAACACACTGTTACGAAAATAATATCAATACACTGTTACAAAAATAATATCTAACAAATAGGAAGAGAGAACCCAAACTAGGTCTAAAATGTAGTCAAGTGGATGGTTCCTTGACAAGGATAGGAACCATAGTGAACAATCCCAGCACTAACAGGAAAGAAAGGAGATCTACTTTTTTGAAGTCTTGCCTCCAAGAGCAGGGAGTCGATGATACTCGGAAGGTAATCTCTCTTCATTAACCTCACATGGGCAGCAGGTGCATAGATTTTGTACAGTTATCAACAATGGGCATTAAAGCAAGGTCAATGTTTTCTTCAAATGAAGAGCAAACACAGACAACTAATCTGATTCACTAACCTCTTTATTGATGATAATCTCCTCCCTCTTCTCCATATTCTCCTGCTCAAGCTTCATTAGTTCTCTCTGGATCTTCTGACGCTTCAGCTCCAACGACAATTCATGGTCATAATCGTAGTTGATATCCCCATTGTCAGAGTCTTAAATTCAAAGTATAAAATATCACCAATTTATTTTTAAAGAAAGAGAATTAAATTAACTAAAAGGGGCGTAGCTGAATTTCAGTTTTTTATGAAGACGGGCTATAAAACTTGTCATGATGTGATTTAGGTTTCTGAAACCTCAACTACCACAAACAAACTAAACCCTACCATGCAGACATTAAAAGAAAAAAGGTGCCCAACCACAATCAATATTATTTTTAAAGTTGCAAAGAAAATCCATAAAATACAAAATGTCAAACAGGTGGCCTCTAAACTGAACAAGTTACTTAGTGTATTACATTTATCAAACTTAAGATTGACCCCTGCCTTAACACACAATACCCATTCCATCTGAGGTTCGAGCAGAGAGTAGCTTCCAAAAAAGATGAAGGTAAGCACAATCACACCGAAGAGATTACCACCCACACATGCTGAACTTGATAGTGTCTTAATCAGTGTGTATAAACATCCTCAACCAAGCAGCTATTGGTAGTGGAGAGGACTGTTATCATAAAACGTTGCAAAAGACCCAAGACAACTAAAGCTACAACGGGGAGCTATATATTCCAATCTTAAAAACCCAGCCCAAAATCCTTTCTCCACATAGATCGGAAATCCTTAATACAGGAGAGGGGGCAAGGGCAAAGGAGACCGACCTTACCAGATGCAGATACAGTGCTCTCCTTTTACACTGAATGCATAACGTTGAAGCCCACAACAAAGAAAGCACTACAAAATGTAAAACTGATAGCACTACTACTTCAATTGTTTATGTAATTATGAAGAAATTATATTCACATCAATATACCATAAATAAACTAATGTTTTACATTTTTTAGATTAGTGAAACGTTTTAAATAACAAAACCGATGACACCCTTATTGATAGGTTAAACATATGGATAAATAATAATTTGTGTATTTAACAAGATATACATTTATTTACAAGGTCATGAAGTACTTGGAATTTCCCTGTCACGGGATGAGACGAAGTCAGCATGAAACTCCAATTCCCATGTCATTCATATCAAGGTTTGTCATTTGGATCCCTCTTTTTACAATCATTTAGAATTCTCAAACGTTGGTTCAGATTCACTTCAAATGACTTCACTAGCATATTCCCTGGTTTGCTGGTATGAGAGTGCATGAGAGAGTATGAGCCCTAGGCCTGTACACTGACCTAGAAAATGCAGGTCCTGGACTTTGCATTAGTGACATGGGGCACCTGTTGCACTCCCACTCAATTCCTCTCTTCCTGTCCACACAGACAGCAGCAAACATTCAGGACTCTTGAGACCCCAAAAGAGAACACAGGTTCATTAAGTGCCACATGTGAATAGTATACTTGGTCACTCAAGAACATAGCTCAACATATTTCAAAGGCTAACGGAACTTAACCAAACCATACAAAGACTGTTAAAAACAAAAAGTTTACACCAATGATCCCACCCTCCCAATACCTCTGCAACAAACTCAGCAACTTCTTCCACCACAAGCTCAAGCAAATCTAGGACAGTTTCATCATACAGGGCCCTCCCACCATGCCCGACACCACAGCACTCAACAGATCCTGCTTAACTGGACCCCGCTCACCACAGACGACACTCAAGACCATGAAGCGCATCCGCTCCGGAGCCCCCTTGGGCCCTTGCCTGCACCACATCTTCCATAGACCAGCCCACTCCATTACCCCAGAGCTTCACCGAACCATCAACTGCTCCATCGAGACCGCCACCTTACCCGATGACTGGAAATATGCCCAGATCAACCCTCTGCTCAAGAAGCCATCCGCCGACCCAACAGACCTCAAGATCTTTAGACCGATCTCCCTGCTCCCCTTCCCAGCCAAGATAATCGATCAGGCCATCAACGCAATACTCTCAGAGCTCATCAAAGTGAACCACGTCCTGGACATCTCCCAGTCTGGCTTCCAAAGCATCGACACCACACTCCTAGCCGCCAACCACGAATTTTTCTGCCTCCAGGACCAGGGCGAAAACGCAGCCCTCGTCCTGCTGGACCTCTCGGCCACCTTAGATACCATCTCCCACCGCACCATCGGTAAGATATCTAGAGATAGACTATTTGCTCTAAATATAAAACATATGCACTGCCATCAGGCTCTTAATGTGGACAAACTGGCAGGACCCTTAAATTGCATTGATTGTAAACAAATAATAGAACTGCATCAAAGACAGTCAGAGATTGATAACAAGATATGCAGAGTCATAAAGGGCGGTCTTATAAATGCCCGATCTATGTGCAAAAATGCACTTCATATTTGTGACCTCATTCTAGAAAATGACTTGGATTGCCTATTTATTACAGAAAGAAAACAAGTTACTTACCTGTAACTTTAGTTCCCCAGTATTGGTAACTTTCATAGATTCCCATGCTTTGTATCATTCCCCGTCGTCGGAATGGGAGTCTCGGTAACAAAAATACCATAGCTGTAGGTACAAAAGACAATGGAAAAAGGCCTAGGCCTCATTACCTTTTGTAGCATATCACCCTCTTTGTGCAAAAGAGACCAAACTTTGGCCTCAGCCAATCAGAGGTGCCTCACCACTTAGAACCTTCCTGAAGGAACCTCAGAGCCTCAGATTTTCGTAGCCGTTGTGTACTGAGACACCATCTGTGCTGTAGGCTGAGCTTTCCCCGGGGAGGTGGGTGGGCGCATGGGAATCTATGAAAGTTACCAATACTGGGGAACTAAAGTTACAGGTAAGTAACTTGTTTTCTTACCCTAGTATTGGAACTTTCATAGATTCCCATGCTTTGTATCAGAGTAGTAAGCAGTTAGCAAGATAATCACATTTTGCATTGTAAATAATAGCAGTAGAGAACATGACATTAGATACAAAATGTGAAAAAATGGAAGGTGGGAAGAAAGGAAAGCTCACCATTAGTGGAAGAGGTTCCTCAGGACAGCCTGTCCAACTGCTGCATCCTCCTGTTGCAGAGATTCCAAGCAGTAGTGCTTGGTAAAAGTGTGGACGCTGCTCCAGGTTGCAGCCCTGAAGATGTCCTTAATTTGCACCCCTGCGAAGAGTGCTGTGGTGGAAGCCACAGATCTTGTGGAATGCGCTCGTATCTTTCCAGTCAGAGGTTTACCAGCAGCCCTGTGACAATGTAATATAGCGCTTGTGATCCACCTTGAAACACCCTGCTTGGACAGTGGAAGGCCTTTACTCGGTCCCCCGAAGGCCACAAACAGTTGGGTAGATTTTCGAAAATCCTTAGTACGTTGTAAGTAAAACTTCAAGCATCGCTGCACATCCAACGAATGCAATGCTTTCTCCGCTGGTGTGGAAGGCTGAGGAAAAAATGTTTTCAGAATGACCGGTTCATTCAAATGGAAATCCGAGGGAACCTTTGGCATGAACCTAGGGTTAGTCCTCATGATGACAGTGTTCCTCTTGAATTGAAGGAAAGGTTCTTGAACGGTCAAGGCCTGCAACTCCCCTACACGCCGAGCCGACGTGAGAGCGAGGAGAAGAGCCAATTTCCACGAAAGGCATTTGATGTCAGAACGATGGACTGGTTCAAATGGGCCCTTCATGACTTGAGAAAGGACCAGATTCAAATGCCATGTTGGAGGAGGCGGTCTCACCGGTGGATAGACCCTGAACAGGCCTTTAAGAAATTGTTTGATTATCCTTGAAGACCATAATGAAGGTCCAGATTCCGTCCTTCTGAATCGTGACAAAGCAGCCAAATGGACTTTAAGTGATGAGTGGGCCAGACCAGACTTGGCCAAGGACAGTAGGTATGGGAGGACCTGATGAGGTTTGGAAGTGAATGGATCAATGTGTTGCTGTCGACACCAACAACAGAATCTTTTCCACTTAAGGCGGTAAGTTTTGTTAGTTGAAGGGGCCCTTGCTTGGGACAAAACCTCCCTAACTTCCTTAGATAATGGCAGGTTCATAAATTCTCGCTGCTCAGGAGCCATGCAGTCAGGTGTAACGACTGAGGGTCTGGATGTAAAATCTGTCCTTCGGACATCGTGAGAAGGTCCGGCAGAATTTGGAGAGGTAAAGGAGGAGCAATCGACAACAGATGGAGCTCCGTGAACCAGAACTGCCTCGGCCAAGCCGGGGCTATCAGGATCATCCTGCACGGTTCCATCTTGAATTTCCTGATTAGTCGTGGTATCAGAGGAATGGGAGGAAAAGCGTAGACAAATGTCTTCGACCAGGGTATCGAAATGGCATTTCCCAGAGAATTTGGATGGGGAAGCCTGCTTGCGTAAGACCGGCATTTTTTGTTGGTCGGGGTGGCAAACAGGTCGATGTCCGGTCTTCCCCACCGGCTGAAGACTTGTTCCAAGACGTCCTGATTCAACTCCCATTCGTGGCTGACCGAGGATGACCTGCTCAGTTTGTCGGCGTTTTCGTTGAGGACGCCCGGCAAGTGTTCTGCCATCAGGGACATGTTGTGTCGGATCGCCCATTCCCAAACCTGCTGGGCCTCTTGTGACAATGGGCGCGATCTGGTCCCTCCTTCCTTGTTCACATAGTGCATGGCCGTGGTGTTGTCCGTCCCGATAAGCACTTGTGAACCTTCCAGGCGAGGAAGAAACGATTGCAGAGCCAGACGTATCGCCCTGAGTTCTAACAGGTTGATGTGGAGGCATTTTTCCTGGGGTGACCAATGACCACTGACATGAAGGTCCTGCAGTACTGCTCCCCAACCTTCCAACGACGCGTCCGTCGTTATCACTTGTGGAGACGGGTCGCTTGCGAAGGATAGGCCTTGGGACAAGTTGTCTAGGTCTGTCCACCATAGGGCCGCATTCTTCATCTCCGGAGTGATAGCCACTTTGTCGTCGAAGGAACCGTGGACTTGCCGCCATTGATTGTCCAGTTGTTCCTGCAAGGGACGCATCCTCAGTCTGCAATGGGGGATCAGTGGAATACACGAAGATATTACTCCCAGCAGAGACTATCCTTTAGAAGAGTAGAAGTTGAGCAGAGCTCAAAGGAGACTCCCTAGCACAACGTGCGGTAGAAAATCTGAGGCTCTGAGATTCCTTCAGGAAGGTTCTAAGTGGTGAGGCACTTCTGATTGGCTGAGGCCAAAGTTTGGTCTCTTTTGCACAAAGAGGGTGATATGCTACAAAAGGTAATGAGGCCTAGGCCTTTTTCCATTGTCTTTTGTACCTACAGCTATGGTATTTTTGTTACCGCGACTCCCATTCCGACGACGGGGAATGATACAAAGCATGGGAATCTATGAAAGTTCCAATACTGGGGTAACATGGCTTAGAGACTGGTCCAATCCGGATACAATTCAGGCTCTGCCTTTGGGCTTCTTAATCCAGAGGTTGGACAGACCTCTTCAGCGGGGAGGGGGATTGGCGATTATTCAGCGAGACTCTATGAAATGTACTACTACAGAACTATCAGAGCTCAAAGGGGCAGAATGTCTCGAGTTTAGACTTCAAGTCCATGACTCTTACTTTCACCGGAGTTCTGATATACCGCCCCCCGGGACTAGCGACCCAGTTTTTAGGAAGCATAGGGGAAGTCCTGTCTAGTCTTTCTCTTAAATAGGCAAATTTTACCATATTGGGAGATTTAAATCTTCACCTGGATAGTATTAGTGATCCAAATGTGAAGTCCTTTAGAGATATTCTTCAAGTCCTGGGGTTGCTGATGTTAACAGTGGAACCGACACATAACGCGGGACATATTCTAGATTGCATTAGCTCAAATTTAGACACAATGAAGGTAGAATGCCCTTTGATTTAAACTTGGACGGACCCTAAATGTATTGCTTTCAGCCTTAAAACCGATGGCAAGAAGGCAATGAGATTGGTCATACCTGAGAATAATTTGCCTATCTCGTGTTGGGGGAAAATTAGTGAACACCCAGATCTTAACACCTGGGCAAAGGAAAGTAGACCGCTTTTAGTGGGGAGTGCAACCATGGACAATAAGAGCTATGAGGGCTAGATGAGGAACATTGGGGAAAGGATTAAATCTCGAGGGACCAGTGCTAAACCAAGACAAAGGAAAATATCTGCTCCCTGGTTTACCTGTACACTAAAAGACACTTCAGGAAAAGTGAGAGTCCTAGAGCGAATATGGCACCGACATTATAATCGTAATGATCGAGAGGCCTACAAAACAGCTAGAAGAGCCTATCATGCAGATATTAAAGAAGCCAAAGCAAGTTACTACACGAACGCGATTGAAGCTTCCAAAAATAACCAGAAGGAAATTTTCCAAATTGTCAATAACTTTAGGAATCCCAAAATACTCTTACATGAAATCCCCCCCCATTCCAGGCCCTTTGTAATGAGATAGCAACCTTCTTTGAACAGAAGGTCATGAGCCTCACCAAAGATTTTCCCAGGTCAATTTAGAAGCCTTAAATGAGAAAGATGATAAACCACACTTGGCAGTGTGGGATACTTTTACCCCGCTTACCCTGGATGAATCCTCCAAAGTTATATCCAAAATTAAATCAGGATCACCATTTGATCTGTGTCCGCCAACATTGTTAAAAGTGATAACAGAGGAGGTTAATCCCTTTATTAACTCAATCCTCAATTCCTCACTCCAAACAGGGGAGATTCCAGATTGCTGGAAAGTCGCCGCTGTAAAACCCCTACAGAAGAAAGCATTACGGGATCCGACAGTCCTGTCCAACCTATGGCCTATTTTGCTTCTCCCGGCTATCTGTAAAATGGCAGAAACCTGTGTTGATAAGCAGTTGGTTTCCTATCTTGAGGAGAATCATATCCTTCACCCCAACCAGGCCGGGTTCAGAGCCCATCACTCTACTGAATCCGCAGTATTGTACACCACAGAGACCATCAAAGCTGCATTGGACCAGGGAAAGAGGGCCATCCTGATCCGGATGGATCTCTCTGCAGCGTTTGACACAGTGTCTCTTGCCATTTTATTACACCGTCTTAGGAATGTAGGCATAGGAGGCACCGTGTCAAAATGGTTTGCAAATTTCCTGGAGGACAGAAGGCAGATTACAATGTTAGGCCAGTTCTGTTCCGAGTAGATGGTGGTTCGATCAGGGGTACCACAAGGCTCTAGTTTGAGCCCTATCTTATTAAATCTATATATGGCCCCCCTGATCGAGCTCATCTCCACTTTTGGAATTAGTACTGTAGCGTATGCCGACGATACGCAATTGGTCCTCACTCTCGATGAAGACCCGGCAGTGGCCGAAAAGTCCCTATAAGAGTGTCTTACGGCTACTTTTGCCTGGATGAAAAACAACCATCTGAAATGCAACTCGGCTAAAACAGAAATTGTGCCGTTTGGTTCCAATAATCTGTTCTCCCCCAGAGTTGTTGGCCAAAAGAGGAAGAAGCCCCGCCCAAATACCATCTTAGCAGCACGAAACCTGGGCATGAAATTTGACGAGTCACTCTCGTTTAAACAGTAGGTCAAGGTAGTGGTGGGATAATGCTTTAATATCATTAAAGGCCTTTAGGAAGTTCTTCTATCTTCTACCCCTACCTGCCAGGCGAACTGTTGCAGTGGCATTAATCACATCTAGACTGGACTACTGCAACAGCCTGTATGCAGGGATCAATAAATCAGCCCTACACAAATTACAGATGGTTCAGCATGCCACAGCAAGACTGGTGCTTAGATGGCCAAGGAAATTTTCGACCTCTGCGGCACTGAAGGAGCTTCACTGGCTTCCCATACAGAAACGCATCCTGTTCAAGGTGTTGGTTGCTTTCAGGGCTTATCATAAACATGGCCCCCTATATCTCTCCAAATATTTCAACAGATACTACCCTACTCGGGATCTTAGATCTGCCACAGCTAATTTAATGAGTGTTCCAAAATTTAAACTCAAGACAAAGGGAGGCAAGTTCATAGCAGTAGTGAGTGCCAAGGCATGGAATACACTACCTCTAAACTTGCGCAACATCATATCTGAAAAAAAATTCAAGAAATCCCTCAAGACATGGATTTATAGCTTGGCAGACTCAGCCTGCAAATCACTGATGTAACCATTCTGATTGAGATATCTATTTCCGCCCATCTTTTTTAGCATTTAAGTCTAAGCGCCAAGATGCTCCCTGGAGTGGTAGTGCGCTCTATAAATGTCCTTCACATCACATCACATCACATCATAAGACTTTGCGGCGCTGGTATTCGCGACAAGGCACTGGACTGGATCCACCCCTTCCTCACCGGCCGAGCACAGCGAGTCAGACTACCTCAGTTCCTCTTAGAACCCACAGAGATCAGCTGTGGAGTTCCCCAGTCTCCTCCCTGAGCCCCACCCACTTCAATGTCTGCACAGACTCCCTCGCTGCCATCGTCAGGAACCACCGACTCCACATCATCTGCTACTGCGACAACAACCAGCTGATCTTCTCCCTCACCAACAAACCCACGGACCAAACACTCCGCTTGTTTCGAAAGACATTCAGATAGATCCCCACCAAATCCAGAAAGATGGTCACCAATGCATTCATCACTAGCAGACTCTACTACAGCAAATCACTCTACGTCGGGGTCACCCAGAAACTCCTCAGAAAACTACAGAATGTTCAAAATGCCACAGCTAGACTGATCCTCACCATCCCCTGCCGCAGCCACATCACCGAACACCTTTGAAAACTCCACTGGCTCTCAATCAACAAACGAATCACCTTCAAGCTCCTCACACATGCCTACAAAGCCCTCCACGACGCAGGACCAGTATATCTGAACCACCGCCTCGGATTCCACGTACCCGCCAGATACCTTCGCTCCACCCAATTGGCCCTGGATGCAGTCCAACTGATCCACAAGACCAGAGCCGCCTCTACATTGAACACCCTGCCTCTCCATCTCAGGCAATCCCTGTTGCTGCCCCAATTCCGGAAGGATCTCAAGACCTGGCTCTTCAGCTGAACCCCAGTGCCCAGATGGTTCAGCAGCTTACTCCCTCAGCGCCTTCAGACCCTCACGGGTGAGTCGCCGCGCTCTATAAATCCCTGATTGTTTGGTACAGGCTCGCACATAGAAACTTTTAAAATAGTATTTTTACTTTGTCCTTCATGAGGATTGTTGAGTTTAGCAACACTGTACCAAAGGCTTGTGCTCTACATGTGTAGATGATTTCAACCAACCAGTTATGATTCAGTCAAACTTTCAAGGCATTTAATATTGACAGCAATACATCAGATATCCTCATGCCACCTACAGCTTACAAAATCCACCATAACCTGGTCTGCGAAGAAACCCTTAAAAACATAGCACAAAGAGAGCAAACCATTGGCAGGCCAAGCCCATAGAAGAATATTCACCAAACAAATAAGAGCAAAATACTTTACACTCACCATCTCGAAGAGTTTCCCAGTCAGCATTTTCTTCTTCACTTTCTGGTGTTCTCTCTTTAGTAATTTTGATGTCATCTTTTTCACGGTGTCTGCCCCTCGAAGACTCTTTCTTTAGATAATAATTTTTAAAAAGTACTTATTAGAGCTCCTGTTCACTATCTTAAGGCCAGGTTATTAGGTCAGTGAGTTTCCGTAACAACCTAATCCCACCATCCCTGTATCACCAATCACTTATAAGCAGACACAAGTAGCAATGCTTAACTGAAAATAAAAACGTGAAATACTCCACAATGTTCTGAACAGTGTTTTTCCTAATCTTTGAACCACTATTCAGGGTTATTCTGGGACATCCTGTAGTCCCCAAGAGATCCATATTGCAACCAGTCATCTACAAGCTCTACATGAAGCTCCTGGAAACTTTACTTAGTGATAACAGCATAAGAATTCACTAATAAGTAAACAGAACAAGTTACATACCTACAGTAATACTCATTCTGGTTTAAACTCTACCTAACCACAGCTTTCTCACCTTAACAACAACCCCAGGACCATACAGGGTCAGGAGAATTTTTGCAGCAATGATCTTGTGTGCGGATAGGTCACGTCTTAAAGCTCCACAGTAACTCGCTTCATCTAATAACTGACAGAGCTGCTTGCAAGCTCCGCCATTCTGCACGGACGTCAGATTCTTAATCTTCTCCTTCCATGCCACCAGACAGAAAGGGCTTAAAAAAACTGCAGGTGACTCTACCCCGATCTAACATGGAACCTCATTATGATGTTCAAGAGTGCACCACATAGAACATGAAAGTGGAAGTACAGCGAGAAATCTGTTAATAAGAAAATATACCAGAAGACCATTATCAAAGGAAAGTAACTTGATCTGATGACGGATGCTTCTAACCAGAGATACTTCACCTTAAGGATTAATCCTACAGCAGTACCTCCAAAGCTGGAGGGTTAGTAGAGTGGACTCTGACCAGTAGTTTTTGCAGGACAGAGGAAGCAAAATGGCACTCCTATCAGATTTGGTTGTCAAGGTACTAAGGTTTCATGAATGTGTGCCAAACCACGTAGCAGCCTAACAGATGTCGAAGACCGGAACTCCCCTAGCAAATGCAGTCATAGTAGTCTCTGCTCAGGTGAAATAAGCCTGCAGGCCAACAAATGGTTCTTTCTTGGTCAGAGCATAGCAGATTTTAATGCGGAGGACTATTCAGCTAAACAAAATGCAGTCATGCACAGACTACCTTTTTCATGCTCTACAAAGAACTGGTCATCCACACAATGGACCCTTGCACAGTCAATGTTAAAGGTCAATGCCCTTCTAGGGTCAAGCCGATGGATCCTAACCTCATCGAAGGATAGGGGGTAGTGAAAAGGACTGGTAGAGTGATTGATTGGCAAATGTGAATAAGTGTCACAACTCTGGGCAAGAAGGTTGTCCGCGTCCTTAGCAATAACTTGTGGTTGCACAGTTTACTAAGATTTTCAAAAAAGGAACAGCAATTAGGCCAAATTGTACTGGTCAGAGCCCAATATTTAAGTCTTTTGTTAAATTTCTCATATCCGTGAACACAATCCAAAAATACATACTATGGCAGTGAGGGCTCAACACCAGTGCGCCCTTGTTTTGAGCCCTCACTGCTATTGTATTTATTTTTAGATTGTTTTCACGGATGGAGAAGGAAGGAATTTAAAAAGGATTACTGTGTATATTTGGCAACCATGGAGGATGACAGAGAGAAACTTGCAGCGGATCTATTTCAACAAAGAAAAACAAAACCCACTGAAGGGAACAGGAATCTACCTAGTAATAGTCTAAGAAATAAGTTTCTATGTTTAGAGAAGATTTTTTTTTAACTGAGCTATCCAAGTGGGGTTATGGAATAACACTTAAAAATACTTGTATAATAAGCATATTTCGAGAGGGTTGGAGAACCTGATCTTTCCCACATTTGACAACCTTGATGACGATCTTTTGCGTGATGCATATTTTAATCAAAAATGTGGACAGAAAAGTTGAGAAACTAAAAATAGTTCAGTTAGAAAAAGAGATAAAGGAAATCAAGCTACGGGATTTGATAGAGAAACATTACTTTATTCTTAACAAAGTGATTAATAGACATCAGCTTCAGATTAAAGACAAAAAAATAAGAAAGATCAGCCTGGGGAGGGTTTTCACTTTTGCAAGAAGTTATGATGAAGTAAACAAACCCAAAACTGCTCCAAACTATGAGCAAATCGCTGAGTTAAGTTCAGTGAACTATACTTGTTCCGATCTCTCATCAAACGATTGGCCCGCTGCGCCTTTCGCCGGCGCAGTGGGCGCGCCGCCGGCACGCCAAAGGAAAGCCAGTCTGCGCCCGTCCGCGCCAGACCAGCGCCTAGCGCCAGGTCCCCTGGGCAACTTCTTACGCAGCTCAGGAGGACTTACAATCGCGATTCACTGCTGAACCTCAACGACAGGGGGAGGAAGGAGAACTGTATCTGCATAATACCTGATAAAAACATGCAGACAGGACCTGTTAAGTGCCTAGCCTGTCTATCTGGCCTTCCTGCTGTCATCTGCAGACCAATTGGAGCGTGCAGTAGATCCCTTGGTGTTAAAGGGGAAGGGCCAAGGAATAGCATAATCTGTTTACTAATTAATGCTAGATCCCTCGTGAAGCACAGTACGGAATGTGCTGATTTTATCCAGGATAGAGACGTAAAAATCGCTTTCATCACGAGACCTGGACGGGTGCCGCATCCGGGCAGGACTTAGTGAAAGCTAGCCCCCCAGGATATCTGTGCTTTGTTCTGGACAGAGGAGGAAAAAGAGGAGGGGGGCTTGCTATCATCTATCATGCCTCCATTGTGGGTTCCTTTCAGTCGGTGGCCTCACAGACGTGTGAAGCGCTGGAGTTCAATCTCTCTCTATCCAATCATCACTCTTTTCAGGGCTGCCTTTTATATAGACCACCCGTGACCAGGTCCCAATTTCTGGAAACCATAGGTAACATTCTGGTGGAAGCGCTGTGTATTAAATCCTTCACAGTACTCGGTGATGTTAATTTTTACCTAGGAGATGACTCTGACTACGACACGTTAGCCCTAGCAGAAGTCTCAATCGGGTGGTAAAGGGGGCCACGCACATAGCAGGGCACACGTTAGATGGTACTTTTACAAACAACCCGGAGCTGCAGTTTATTAATACCAAATCCGTGGCCTGGTCAGACCATTTGGCCGTGCTATTTATTGTTTCGACCCCCCCGTTGAACAGGGCCTTGCAAGCTAGAAAAACAGCCAGGTCCTGCAGAACCTTGAAAGAAATTGATGGTATGGCACTTTAGCACCTGCTGACGTCCTCTATGGTTCCTATGCCGGCAGAGGTTAATAAAGCAGCAGACATGTATACCAACTGGGTCGATCGAGCGTGCATGACACTAGCTCCGCCTAAAATATGTTGCCCTACTGGCACTGCTCTTTCTGCTCCCTGGTTTACGAATGAGCTGCGAGAATATAAGCTAGTCTGTAAAAAATTGGAGCGAATATGGCGCACAAAATATCATCAGGAGGACAAAATTAAGCTCAAGTCCAGCCAAAGGATTTATAAAGATATGATAAAGAAGGTCAAAAGGTACATATTATATCAATAGGATCGAGGGAGCAAGAAATTCATCCAGGGAACTTTGATACTATTGTTAGTCTTACCACCCCCAAGTCAGTGATCATTCCACCTAGCCAGGAATTATGCGAGACTCTCGCCAAGTTCTTCGCAAACAAGGTGGAACTGATCTTCACTGCATTAGAGCCTCAGGTGAGAGAGTCTCTTCTGGAGGGATCACATAGAAACCCCTTAACCAACCCTCAAAAAACTAAATTCGCAGGGTTTGCCTCTGTGAGCCCTGAAGAAATAAAATAATTGCTACATGCAACTAAATCAGGGTCGCCCCAAGATCCCTGTCCGGCGTCGGTGGCAAAGTTGGCAGCCACTCCTATAGAGGACATCCTGGCCGATCTTTTCAATCAGATGTTTAACCTTGGGGACTTACCATCATGTTGGAAACGAGCATCAATGATCCCGCTGCTCAAGAAACCCACGCTAGACATCTCAGATCCAAATAGCTACCGACCTATAGCCCGGTTACCATTGCCAGCAAAGCTTATCGAAAAAGTGATGACCCTACAGCTTTGCACATTCCTCAGATCTTCTCAAGGTCTCGACAAAGCCCAACATGGATTCAGGGAAGGTCACAGCACCGAGACCGCCCTGATTAAATCTACTGAGGAGATCAGGAAAGCATTGGATGTAGGGGGACGAGCAGCTCTGGTCCTCCTCGACCTTTCTGCGGCCTTCGATACGGTCCACCATACGATTCTGGTGGATCGCTTAGAGGACTGCTGGGTTCAGGGGAGGGCCCTTAACATCTTGAAAGCCTTCCTTGAGGATAGGGTTCAGGTGGTGGCCTTAGGAGACTTTGAATCTAGACCTTTCAAACTCCCAGGGGGGGGGGTCCCGCAGGGGTCCTCCCTTAGCCCCACCTTATTTAACATATATGTTTCATCTCTTGCCCCGGTGATCTGATCTTTCGGATTTGAATTAACATCTTATGCAGATGATACTCAGATCGTTGTATCACTGCTCCCGGGGAAAGAAGAAGGAGTAGCTGCAAGATTCCAGGTCTGCATGACGGCAGTCAGTAGCTGGATGGCAGCTAACTGTCTCAGACTGAACTCCTCCAAAACTGAGGTTCTACTCTTTAGCTCGGACATTAGTTTCTACTACTGTAACAGTCTTCTTCTTGAGGCCCAACAAGGGCTGCTTGATAAACTTCAAGTGTTACAAAATGCCGACGTGCGCCTAATTGAGGGCCTTCCTAAATTTGCACCAGTCACACAAGAACTTAGGAAATTACACTGGCTCCCGGTACGCAAACGCATAATGTTTAAATCACTATGTATCGTTTATAAAGCAGTACATGGACTGGGTCCATCTTTGCTCCAGCAGCACTTCCAACTGTATATGCCAGGCAGACAACTGAGATCTGCAAACAAAGGGCTGATCAAGATAAGCAGGATCAGGAAGGCACGATGGGGGGGGGGGGGGCAGAAGCTTCGTCAAAGGGGCGGCCACCGTGTGGAATTCCCTGCCCCTGGCCCTGAAACAAAGTTCAAACCTTTTGGCCTTCCGAAAAGATATAAAAAGGAGCCGGATACTTTGGGGAGCTATCATTTCAGCGCCAGGACACCGCTCGGTAACAGCGCGCTTTATAAATGATATAAATAAATAGATAAATAAATAAATAAATGACGATCCAGGACCAAGCAATGTGACAGGTCCTAAACTCACTACTAGCTCTTCTTTTTCCGAGGAAATCCAACAGATGAAGTTAGGAAGGAAAAAAGGATTGGGAGGACTAGGCGAGGGAAGCGCAAACATCGAAAATACCCGAATGGGTAACCAAAGTCAGAACAGGAACAAAGTATAAAGCAGGGAAAGTGGGAGGTAGAACCAGATTATGACAACCACACCGACTTACAGGTCATACATTTATCAGATAGGGTGCTCAGTCAGGTTAAATTGAAAGTTCTGAAATGGGGGCTCTCTTTCTGTCCAGAAACATTAGGTGACTTCACTGATCTCCAAATCGATTTTTTTAAGTCTGCGAGATGATTGAAATTGAATTTTTTTTTACACTATTGACAAATGTGATGCACCTCAAAAAAGTGTAATAAAAAGATTGGAGCTCACGATTGCTCACATGCAAGATGTTCAGTTGCTTCAGTCATTGTCAGAGGACGATAATGTGGGGTGGAGGAATTGTCTGATATGTTGGATGTTCAATTGACTATGGTTGTACAAGTGGTCCTGCCGGTCCCTCCAAGTTTGTGCCTCAGGATAATCAAATTTGCAGCTATAGACCTTTTTGTAAACAAAACTACAGAGGAGCTACATAGATGAGAGAATCAGAGGTTGTTGACAAACTTGCAAGAGAGGAAACATTTCAGGGGATGAAAGAAAGGAACCTCGGATTTGGGGAGTGATCAAACTATAGTGATAAGGGAAGTGGACAAAGGGGACAACATTGTTGTAATGCACAGAACAGACTATAGTCATGAGATCAAAAGGCAATTGAGTGACCATAGTTGTTACAGGAAGCCTAAGACTAACACCATGAGGGAAGTGGGGAAATTGATTACTGATAAACTTTTCACGGAGAAGGAATTGGGATTGTTGGATGATAAGGAATGTAAATAGAAGCACAACACATGCCCAATATTCCCGTTCATTTATACATTGCCTAACATTCACAAATCATTAGAGAACCTCCCAGGCAAGCCGATTGTTTCCAGCAAAGGAAGTTTAACTGAACATCTTTCAGAATTTGTTGATTTATTCCTAATTGGTGGTGAATTTACCTTCATACATACGAGACACCATTGGATGTGTTGAATAAACTGCAAGATGTGACATGGGATCACAACAGGAGTTTTGTCACATTAGATGTGGTAGGAATATATACGTGTATAAAAAATTATCAAGGACAGCAAGCTTTGAAGCACTTTTTAAGAAGCAGGAGTGCTAGTTTTACAAGAGCAATCCTGTAGATGAGTGATTTGATATTGAATAATAACTTTTTCTTCTTTGAGGGGGAATGGTATCAGATTAGAAGGATGGCCATGGGATCCAGGTTTGCACCCTCTTACGCAAACCTCTTTATGGGGATGTTTGAGAGGGAGCATTCCTGGTCCAGGAATGCAGGGAAATGGATGGACTATATCCTCTTCTGGGGACGTTTTATAGAGGACATCCTGGTCATCTGGGGAGAAACCAAGAATGATTTGTTGGAATATGTGAACTATCCTAATCGTAACAGACATAATGTAAGCTGCACGATGTTCCAATGACATAAACAGGATAACTTCTTAGATGCTCAGTTATACATAGTCAGAGCAGATTGTTTCATAAGGAAACAGCCATGAATAATATTCTAAGAGCAGAAAGTGACCATCTGGCTGCAGTTATCAAGGGCATCCCGTGTGGGGCAATAAGAACATGTAGAAATTGCAGAAAAGAGGATGATTTTCGAACCAGCCTAAACGACTTGAGAATGAGGCTGTCCGCTTGGACGAAACGCGCTTGCTGAACGGACAACTTGTGATGAACAAAATTGATTGAATAAACATTTGGATTAAAAGGAAACGTAAGACTCACAAGTAATTATTTGGATGGAATAAGTTATGGCAAAACAATTACTGTTCTTGGAATATTGGAAGAAAAATGGACTGATTCGGACTCGCTCCTTTTCTACTAAACTTTGCCTTCGTAATACATATTGTATGCATGTTATGTAGGGAGCCATATGGTACAAGAATAAATTTAACTTCTTGTGTGTCCACCCTATACCACACAGAGGACTAATGGGACAAAAGGACAAAATAGTTTTGACTGGCTCAACGTGAAGTTTGATTATTTATATCATTTGTTGAATTGGGAAAGCAATTTTCATGCCACCACGAATTAAGTATGCAAATATATAATTACACTGTTACATGAAATTATATGTGCTGCATGATGTAAATCATTAATAATAATAAAAAGAGATTAAAAAGGCTATATAGGTGTATTTTTTTTGCATACACTACTCTTCTCTACTTCACATATAATGATGTCCCGAAGTTTTCTAGGAAAGATCATCTTGAAAAAGTTGCTTACCTCATTTAACATTCTTTCTGATGGATATGATCACTCCTGCTTATATGACCCCCCACTCAGGCATTGAAATGAATCTGCAATTATTCTGCTGCAGTAACAGGCAACTGGAGCCAGGTGTTGCAATCACTCTCAAAGAAGAATGATAAAAGGGAGGGATGTCGGGAACCGGAAAAAAGACCATATTAGCTCCATGGCTATTGGCAGGCCAAGGATGCAGAGGACATAGCCAAAGTAACAAAATAATTCCACAGCATTCCCCATGATGAGAGGTGGGATGGCGATAAGAGATCTGAAGGAGTAGTCATCTATCAGAAAGAAAATTACCAGAGGTGAACCATGCATTAATAGAGCTTTGTTACTTCAGATTACTTTTTGTGAAAAAATATCAAAACTAAGCAGAAGGAGTGTGGCTGAGGATCCAGTCAAATTGAAACCAAGAAGCTCTAAAGAACAGCTTGCTCAAACTGAGACCGAGCCCTGTGCTAATCATCCAGACATGTCTGGCAAACAAAAACACAGAAGTCCAAAGATACAGTATAGAATATATGGAAGTATACCTTCATTGGAAGGTAAAATTGGCGCAAAACTTACCATCTAATAAGGCAGCCGGCCCCGAACAGATTCCATTAGAGTTTTATAAAATCTTCATAGATATAATAGGTACGGATATGATTGAGGTTATCCGGCAAGCTCAAAGGGGGGGCTCAATTCCAGAGTCTTGGGCCGGGGCGGACATAGTGGTATTTTAAAAAAAGGGCAAGACATCCAAGGAGCCAGGCTCCTATCGGCCCATAACTCTCCTAAATAGTGATGTCAAGATTTTTTCTAAAGCTCTGGCCACGAGGCTAAATAACATTTTGAGTAAAACAATCCACCCCTGCCAACATGGGTTTATAGTTGGCCGCGGAAAAACGCAGCATGTTCGCAGAGTTATTACCCTTTTCGACGCCACAGAGTTCTGAGGTGACCCTATGGCTGCTCTGCTATTGGATGCAGAGAAAGCCTTTGATAGGGTCTCCTGGGATTTGAGGGAAACAATGAAATGGTTTGGCCTGGGGTGCGGCTTGATCAAAGCCATACAGGTATTACATAAGGCACCCACAGCCCGCTCAAGGGTAAATGGTGGCTATACGGCTCCATTTATTATTGAACAGGGGACTCGGCAGGGGTGCCCCTGTTCACCTCTGCTCTTTGCTATATACATTGACCCGTTGATCCGTCTCTTTGAAGTTAATAATGAAATTTCCCCTATCGTCTGCCAGGGCTTCGAATCTTAAGTCCACGCTTAGGCGTATGATGTGGCTATAGTTGCAGCAAACCCTTCTACTGCATTGAGGGCGGTTGAACTAGTTTCACATGAGTTTGGCAAATACTCTGGGTATGCTTTGAATAGATCCAAAACTCAAGTTATAAAGAATAAGCACGCTACTATAGATGATTCCAGAGTTACGGAATCAGCAGTATATCTGGGTATTACTATAACGTCAGATCTGGAGAAACGAATAGAGAGAAATATCTACCCAGTTATAAAGAAGGCGAGAGCCGACTTTGACAGAATTAACAATCAGCATTTATCTTTAGTTGGCCGCTGCAATGTGGTGAAGATGATGTTTTTACCAAAGGTTCTTTACCTATTTAGGGCAATTCCGATGGAGTTTGAGAAACATTGGTTTATCACATTAGAAAGTATTGTAAATCGATTCATCTGGGCGCATGGGAAAACAAGGAGGGCCCTCAGATTCATGTCACTACCACAGGAGAGAGGTGGGGTTTGCAGTCCCATATTTTAGATTTTATTATTGGTCAGCTGCTCTCCAATATAGGAGTATATTATTTGGCACCTACGGGGGACATTGAAGGGGAAACAGGGCTCCCTGATGTATATAAGCTGCTGTTAGGGGGGACCATGCAGAGAACTGTTTCATGAAGTACAATGAGCCTAGTTACTACAAAAGGACTAAATTCAAGACTTTGGTGGCTGCTTTTAAAATCTGAGAAGCGCTGAAAAAAAAAAAAAAGAGTAGATTAGGGAGATTTTATTATTATACCCAATTATTCCAAAACCCTATGCTTCCTGCAATTTTTTCAGATCCAACCATGGCAGAATGGTCAGAGAAAGGGATCTTATACAGAATAATGGCTTCCGTCTGTTTAGGGATATTCAGGCGGAGTTTGGATTAGATAGAAACAATTTTTTAAAATTTTTACAGATAGGTAGTTTTCTCAGAAAGAAGTTGGGGGGCTCAAGGGGTTCCCTAAAATTAAAGTTATAGATAATATTAGGAGTAATACGAAGTGGGTTATTGGATTACTGTATGCTGAAATAACAGAACTAAAACTAGATCTGGATAAGCATTCGGGGAAATGGTTGGAACGGGTGGGGGCTGAACCAGAGTGGTTTATGGAATCTCTAAAATTAGGTCAGGTGGCTCTTTGCTCAGCTGGGCTACAAGCGCAGCACTACCAGACCATATGTGCACTCTACCATATCCCGGCAAGAATCTCACCGGGGGGGGGGGGGGGCGTACAGCTGGGATTTAATGTCCTCGGTGTGGCTTCTTAGTTGCTAACCTGGTACATATGTGTGCATCCTGTCCACACTTGGTAAAACTACTAGAGTCCATCACAACATTTTTACCGTTCGAACAGATCTCCTATATGAGATCTCCCTGCTCCCCCTGGTTGGGTAAACAATATCCTGGTAATTCCACTAATAGACACCGGAATTTCAACATGGGGTGACTTGTTCGTGGAAGGGGTCATGCTTTCCTGGGAACATCTAGCGAGCAAGGTGGGCCCCAACCTCTCTAGATTGAAGTTTTTGCAAATTTCAAGCTGGGCACAAGTGCAGTCAGCTGGAGCTCCCCGTCGTCTCAACATGCCCCTAGGAGGGGGTAGCCAACTGGAATCCTCTTTACTTGATAAAACACCGGCACCCAAGGAGGTTTCCTTTTGGTATAACCTAATCTTGGAAGAGATTGATGGGGAATTCCATCTTCCAGACCTATTATGGGGCTCCTTGTTGCCTTCTTTGAATTTGAATGATTTATGGCTAACCTCCTGCAATGTTCTCTGGGACATAGTCAAACCAGCTTGGCTCCGTGGGAACCACCTGTATACCCTTCACAGGGCCTACTACTCCCCCCAGAGACTGTCTAAATTTTCAACAGGGGAACCGGTGGCGTGTGCCCGGTGTGGCCTAGTGGCGGCCTCGGACGCACACATGTTCTGGGACTGTCCACACTTCCACACTTGAAGTCTTATTGGGATTCAATAGGCAACAAACTAACATCTTCGATAGGTTCCACAGTGGTTATAGATCTCCGGCTAGTAATCTTTGGTGTAGTAGACCAGAAGCGAAGTTCTGCTATTAACCTTTTGTTCTACTCTATATTGGTGGCCCGAAGAGAAATCTGCAAGCGGTGGAAAGAGGCTTCTCCTCCGTCGTTACATGACTGGTGTTCTTCCATGCTACAAATATCAAAAATGGATCTTGCCAGGGCTGGGAAACCAGACAAAAGAGCTTTTTGGCAGATACTCGATTGGTCCCATTAGTTTGTGCTAGGGTTTTTTTTTTCTTGGTTTTTTCCCCCCCAGGTCTGATGATTACGAAGCCATGATATACTCTCCCTGCTAAAATATCTTCGCCCTCTCTCTCTGCGAATTGATGATACAAGTAATGGTGGTAACTGGCTAATGGTAAATATCTGTCTTACAAGTTACAAGGTGTAAGGATTGGCTGGGAGAATGACATAGCTGTAGGGCCTTGGCGGATCCGTACATCATTTATACCCCTACCAGTCTTCAACTGAGACAGCTTGTCAACTCCCCATATGCCATTTTTCCCTGTCCATTGGTTCGACAGATTACAACCATGGTGGAGATGAGGACAAAAAAAACGTAAGTTATAGATAATATTAGGAGTAATACGAAGTGGGTTATTGGATTACTGTATGCTGAAATAACAGAACTAAAACTAGATGATCTGGATAAGCATTCGGGGAAATGGTTGGAACGGGTGGGGGCTGAACCAGAGTGGTTTATAGAATCTCTCAAATTAGGTCAGGTGGCTCTTTGCTCAGCTGGGCTACAAGCGCAGCACTACAAGACCATATGTGCACTCTACCATATCCCGGCAAGAATCTCACCCGGTGGGGGGGAAAGGCCGAGGGGGTGGGGGGGAAAGGCCGAGGGGGGGAAAGGCCGAGGGTTTTTGGGGGGGGGGGGGGAGTCCTCAGTGTGTCTTCTCAGTTGCTGACCTGGTACATATGTTTGCATCCTGCCCACACTTGGTAAAACTACTAGAGTCAATCACAACATTTTTAGATTCATTGTTAGTTCTGAAAGTTACATTTAGCCCTGCTCTGATACTTCTTGGAGTTAGTGTGCAGCAAAACCCGGCTTATCAATTCCTTTTCATGGCAATGGCGGTAGTGCGTATCAGTATTGCTTCGGCCTGGTTGGATCCATTACAACCTACACTTCAACAGTGGTTTTCAGGGTTATTGTCATTGTTTATCATGGAAAGAGCTGTCTATGAGAGAAAGGGGAAAAGGCCAAGAGTGATGGGGCGGCGCATTTGGGCCCCCTTAGCTAGGTGGAAGGAAACATATGGCTTAAAATGTTTAAAAGCTTAATGTAAATCTCTCTGTATATCCCCTGTTCAGTATTGTCTAAATTAAATTTTTGCTACGCTTTCGATTGATATCAGGGTTTTTTTGGCTTATTTCCTTATTATTGCTTTGATTATTAAGATTGTTAAAGACTTTGGCTCTCGCCTCACGATTTCTGTATGTTTATGTGCTGATCTTTTTAAATGTTAAAACAACGAATAAAAAGATTTAAAAAAATAAAAAGGAAGGTAAAATTGGCTCTGAAATATGCTCATCTGAAAATATTTAAAAGAAGGTGATTGCAGCTACCCTGCATGTATTGGGATTCATAGCGTTTCAGAGTATGAAAGATAATCTTGGAAAATTAAGCTGGGGCCATGGAGACTGGACTACTGGACTGTCATATGTTGGAATCTCTACCTTAGGGTGGGATCCAGCCATCTGGTACGCATCATGTCTTCCAAAAAGATAACATGAATTTATGGAGAGGAGAATAACATGAATTTAAGGAGAGGAGAATAACCCATCGGCATCGCTGATATCATTGCTCAGAAAGGAGGGTCTGTGAATTTGTAAGGTATCGCAATCTGTTAAAAAAACATGCATTCTGGAACATGCATCTTATATGCCTATTGTTGGCATTTGACAACATGGTTTTCTTCACGATCTGAGTGAAGATCTTTCAAGCATTACTCAAAATGTGGTCAGTGAAGATTTTGGTGGCCACAAAAGAGAAATCTAATAATCATTTCAGGGTTGCCATATGACGCATCAACAGGCTGAAAACGAAGAGAATGGAAGCCGCTGAATGGCCTGAGAGCTGTACATGAGGAAGGATTTGAGCAAGGCATGCGCTATGCCTTGAATGGCAAGTTGAGAAGGATACAAGGGAGACCATATCGAAAGCTGATTTGAAGTAAAGGAAAATTAGAACGGCCTTCCATTCCCTATCTAGGTGAGACGCGATGACAAGGAGAACAGACTAGTGCCTTGTCAGAGCAGAATCCATTTGTGCTTGATCGAAAATCTTACTCGCCACAAAATGAGATCGCTATTGGTTGACCACAGAACAACATTTTCTAAAAGTAAGTAAGGAAATCGTCAGACGTGCTATGTAAAGCGGACTCAGCATTCAGATATTTTCAAAAGAGGGATGACCATGTGTTTTTTCCATTTATCCAGGAAGATTCCAGAAGGGGGAGTTGCTAAGGTCTCTGAGCACAGGACAAAGGGTGCCCAGGACCTCGGAAAACATTATGAACCGGGTAGGGGTCCAGGGCAAAGCCAGAGTGAACATCTTTGGCTAGTCCAAGGGTGGATGAGACAGTGTGAGAAACAAGATCTTGCAGACTCCCGATACACTACCTCGAGGGGTGGTAAAAAAACAGCAACTAGCGTTACTGGCTCAAGAGGTCCCGTATCCCTTCCCCCGACATGCTTTCAGGTGAATATATGGTTCCATAATCTAAATCGAAAGGAACCCAGTGCTGCGTAGGACTGGTTACTGCAGCAACAAAATCTCAATTCAGTCGGATGCCTAGGACGGGGATTGAGACACTCAGTTTTTAAGTCCCAAAAAATGAGAAGTAATACAAAGGTTAAAAGTAAAACTCAAAGGTAGTATACCTCTTTTTGAAGACTAGCACTGTCATGTTATAGAGCACCAATGTGAAACATAAGACCACGTGCGAATACCAGGGTTCCTGAGAGTTGAATGAGTTGCATTTCTTCCACTTGACTGATTCTCCAAATTGTAGCACTTAACATAATTCAAATGACTAGCTTATTAGACTAAACATATTAATTACAATGCGACTAAGAGCATAATTGGTTATGGAACGTAAGGAAGAAAACAGGCCTCATTTGATAAAATAGCATTCAAAGTAGATGCCTTGCTTTCACTGCCACTGGACCCAGAGCCCTCTGTGCCTGCCAGAATTCATGCCATACTTTGAATTTATGTTTGTCCTTATTAAAATAGTCTCTCACTGAAGACAACAATCGAATTACAACACAGGACAGGGAAAGGCAAGGCCTGCGCTTTGTACACCTGGTCTGAGGGAAAATGATGCAATGCTTCTGGTGCAAGGCTCGAACTGCACCAATACCTGGAACATACAACTGACACGAAGCGTTCCATCACAATTGTAGTCTCTGCACTTAGATGTAAATGGTTGAATGAGCTACAGCTACGATGTGAACTGATTTGGCGAATTTCAAACCATAGTTGCCATGCCATCATCTGTAACCAGAGACGTTTCAGGAAATGCGGAGGTGTGGATCGATTCTTTTAAATTGCTCAAGAAATTCAAAACACAAATTAAAGATGCACATTTTGTCAGCCTCGTTCGCATTAGCTAAACTATACATTCTGCAGCGATTCCACAGAAAAAGTTTCTGCATAATCGGTAAACTGTATTTTTCAGGATGGTTTTTCGAAGCTTGCATCCTTTAAGATTTGGACCAGAGGTGCCAGGGGTGCTGCCGCCCTACTTACAATAGCATCTGTCCTTTACACACAGTTTCCTTCCTCTGTTCTCATACATTTTCATATCAGCCTGCTACACACCCGTAGAAAACAGTACAAAATAAACATGTTACCCGAAGGTCGGCAAACATGGTGCAACAAAACGTCACAGCAGCGCGCTCTTACCCTGACTGGAGACGTCGGCTCTTCCGTACTTCGCTTTGGTGGCTCTGCTTCTATTTCCTGGCGTTTGTTCTTCATTCTTTCCCGCAGGTCTCCAGTAGGTCTTTCTGGTGACCTGTACAAAACAAAGGAACCTCTCTTCATGTAGCTCATTTTATGTAAATAAATGTGGTGCGCTCTTCGCTGCTCTATCCCAGCAATGTCTGGCAGAAAACAGTGCGCGCAGGTGTATGCTAAACCCAGAGGTGCAGGAAGGTAAGGGAGCCGAGGATGCCGTGCTCGCCCCACCCTCTGCATCCTCCACACACACCTTTGTTGATTTTACATGCAGATGTACACGGCTCGGTCCCGCAGAGGTTTCGAAGATGACAGAGCTCCCAGAGCAGCAAAGCACAACAGCTGATGTATAAGGCGAGCAAGCTTCACCTCACTCTGAACAAACAACTAACCAAAGAAACAGACGGAACTACCAAGCCCGTTACAGAGATGTCCAAAGGCGAACCACGGAGTACATCTTTTAGTGCAGATCAGCCCTAGGGCAAAGGCACACAAACCCTGGCTTTATGATATACGTGAAACCAGGATGCCACCATCCAGTTCCCCCTAGAGTTGAAGTACAACACAAAATAATGGAGTCCCTGGGTGGCGGGCTATGCACAGCGGACTGAACATGCACACCTTGTTTTCTCGGTCCACTGAGCCCATCGCTCCCAAGAATAGGTTAGGCGCACTGTACGCAAGGCAGGTGGTATCAGCTGATGGCTACGTTGTAGATTGCGGCCTTTACATATGCCAACAACCTGAATCTGCGCAGGCTTCTATTACGTTTGCGATAGAAAGATGCCTGCTACCCACCCATTACAGCCCAACACTGAGGAAACATGGCACGACACACACGGTAATTGAAAATACCCAAAACAAATAACAAGTGCACTAAAATAGACGTACATGTTGTGGTTCTGGAGAGGAGGGAGGGGGGCCTTGGGGGGGATTGAGGCGGAGGACTCTGCATTAGACTCTTCCCTGTGTGAGCATCATTATGGGAGGGCAGGTTTTGTTTAATGTGAGATATGATCAGGACCTGCAGCAGCGAACGAAATTAACTAGGGCAGGAGCGATTTATTATATCCATGTCAGGCCAAGCTTGGGAAGGGCTTTGAAAAGCTGAAAGTGCTTCGGAACCGCAAAAGTGCACCAGTACATATGAAAACAAGCATTGGCATAGCCAATAAGTCTCACCTTTGGGGCATTATAAGTGTTTCGACAGAGCTATTGGCTTTGTTAACCTTTTTAATATGTGTTGTAGAGCATTGTGAATGTTGTGCAGCATGTTGAAAATGTTATAACTATTTCTGTCACCTTATATCTAACCTAAAAAACATTATATACAACTAGTATTGTACTAAAAACCCCAATGAATACAAAAAATGTGTTCTAGTTTATGTGTTTATGCAATGCTGTCAATTTTTCCTTGCTTGTGGTAATCAATTTTTGTTATAGTTTTTATTGTTAGGGGTGGGATATAAACAACGGGAGGGTGGATGTTGTGAAATAGTATTTTAATTAGATAGGAGTAGTGGAGAGTTATTTGTGGGGAATTAATAGATGTCAAATTTTTATGCCTAACTGAAGTGATGTGGAGTGATGCTGAGGTGGTTGTGAGTAGTGGCGGAGGTGATGCTCAGGTGATCCGGAATGATATTGAGGTGATGCTGAAGTGGTGGTGCGCTGGTTCAGAGGTGATGCTTATGGAGAGGCTGAATGATACATAGGTGGTACTAAGTGATGGTAAGGTGATGCTGAGTGATGCTGTGGCGATGAGTTATGCCGATGCTGTGTAGTTGAACTGGTGCTTATGTGGTGCCAAGTGATGTTGTTTTTGTTCTGTGTTGAGGTGTTGCTGTATTGATGCTGAAGTGGTGCTGTGTTGGTCCTGAATTGCTGCTGGTGTGGGGCTGTGCAGATGCTGAGCTGGTGTTGCACTGGTGGTGGTGCACTGATGTGGAGGTGGTGCTGTGCTAATGCTGAGATAGTGCAGAGTTGATAATGAGGTGTTGCTGTAGTGCATCTGAGGTAGTGCTGTGCTGATGGTGACTTGTTGCTGCACTGGTGGTGGTGGTGCACTGATGAGGAGGTGTTGCTGTGTTGATGCTAATATTGTTATGTGGTGATAAGGTGCTTAGGTGGTGCTATGGTGGTGCTGAGTGATGCTGAGGTGCTGCTTAGTAATGCAGAGGTGCTGCTTAGTGATGCTGAGGTGGTTGTGAATGATACTTAGGTGATGCTGACTGATCTTGAGGTGGTACTGAGTGATACTTTGCTGGTGCTGTTTTTGTGTTTAAGTGGTGCTTAGTAATGTAAGTCTGGTGCTGCGGTGGTCCTGAGGTGATGCTGCACTGGTGTTGATGTGGTGCTGTGTTAATGCTGAAGTGGTGCTGCATTAGGGATTATTTTCTGCTGAGGTGGTGCTGTGCTGGTTCTGAGTTGGTGCTGTGCTAATTCCGTGGTGGGGTGAGTTGGTGCTGCATTGCTGCTATGCTGATGCTGGGCTGGTGCTGAATTGGTACTGTTTGATACTGAGGTGGTGGTGTGCTTGTGGAAGGTGGTGCTTGTTGGTGCGGAGTAATACTGATGTGGTGCTGAGTGATATTGAGGTGGTGCCGATTGATGGTGAGGTGGTGCCGAGTGATGCTGGGGTGGTGCTGAGTGATGCTGGGGTGGTGCTGAGGTGGTGCTGAGGGATGCTGGGGTGGTGCTGAGGGATGCTGGGGTGGTGCTGCACTGGTGATGCGTTTGTGCTGAGTTGCTGATGAGGTGGTGTTGTGTTGATGCTGTGGTGGGGCTGTGCTGGTGCTGATTTGGTGCTGCACTGATGCGGAGGTAGTGCTGTGTTGAAGGGTGGTGTTAATTAAAGCATAGGTAATGCCGTGGTTAGGTGGTGCCGAGTGATGCGGTGGTAGCACTGAGTGATGCGGTGGTAGCACTGAGTGATGCTGTGCTGGTGCTGTCCCGATGCTAAGGTGGTGGTGCTGCACTGATGCAGAGGTAGTGCGATGGTGCTGCAGTAGGGCAGAGGTGGTGTTGAGATAGTGTTTTGGTGCTGTGGTGGTCTGCGCAGGTGCGGAGGTCTGAGGTGGTGCTGCACTTGGACTGAGTGATGCTGAGGTTGGTGTTGTGGGAGTGCAGTGGCGTGCAGTGGTTTTGCATAGATGACTGGCTTTAAGGTAACTCTTATTATAAAAAACTGTGTGCCTATGCAAAGACGTGCTTTTCTTTTATGGTATACTTTCATAAGCTTAACAGAAAAGTGAATTTAATTAAAAAAAAAACTTCACATAATTGGGATGCACCATGTAAAGAGTTTGAACGTCTGAAATATTTTTTTCCTTAGGAGCACTTCCCACATACTTAAAAACGCATTTGCTCCCTTCTATCGTTATTTGGCATCACAGATAGGCTGCTCTCTTACTTTGCACTATGAAAACGGAAAGTGTGAAACCCAGCAAATGGCAGATGCAGTATATTTGTTAGAGAAGGGAGATGTGATTACGTACGTCTAAAACTGTAATTTTATATATGCAGATTTCATTTGGTTTATGCATAAAGTATAGGCATTTTGATCATTATGTTATTTAGTAGTGTTCTAGCACATCATGGGGCGCAGTAAACGTTTCCACAACTTTCTATACCATTTTAAATATTGTTTTGGATGTGTTCACAATAAACTTTTTATGTTTTTTGCTCTGAAATACAACGTTTTGTTTTGATCCTTTACGTCTTGGCAACAATAACCCAGTAATTCTTTCTCTATCTAGTTGATATCCCCAACTAATAACTTAGCAGCTTAGGAAGTAGATTTTAGTCCCAGTGGGAAGCTTCACAACCATTAATTTAGAGCTGTTCACTTAATGTTTACATACCAATAAAACACACATATGCAAGTAATGTTGGGGAGGGCAATGTTTACAGATATGCCAACTTCCGCTTTCATATAGTATAGCTATGTTTCTAAACACAACTACGAAGTATGAATTGTCCGTCACTCAAAACGTTTTGTTGGAGCCTTCTTGCTTAAAAAAAACAAAAAAACAACAAAAAAAGTGGAAAAGCTTTACAATTAGTTTACATGCTAAAGTAGCCTGAAGGCTTAAATATACAAATGTTACCTTTTAAGCTATGCACTGTGCAGTGGGGTGAAAGGAATGACGCACCACAGCTGTGCAATGTGCAATAAGGTGAAAGGAAGCATGCACCACGACTGTGCACTGGGGTGAAAGGAGACAGATCACATATCTGCACTGTGCAGTGTTGTGAAATCACTACTGTGCAGTGGGGTGAAAGGAAGCACTTGCCACAGCTGTATACTGGGCAATGAGGGGGAAAGGAAGCACGCACCACAGCTGCGCTGAAATGTGAAAGGAAGCACGCACCACAGTGATGGAAGCACGTGCATGTTAAAAGGTGCTGTCCATTTTTAAGCTGTGTACTGAGCAATGGGGGGAAAGGAAGCACGCACCACAGCTGCACAGAGGTGTGAAAGGATGCGTGCAACACAGTGCTGAAAAAAATGTGTGTGTTAAAAGGTGCGGTCAATTTTTAAGCTGTGTACTGGGGGAAAGGAAGACTGCACCACAGCTGTACACTGTGCAGAAATGTGAAAGGTAGCACGCACCACATCTAAGCAAAGGCATTATTTAGCAGCCGGTGCAAGCACGGACAAAAAGCAAGTGGTAATAAGTAAGTGCCCATGTGCAGACACCGGCTCAACTAAAGCCACTGGACCAAGCGAGCACCAAAAGCAATATGGGGAAAGGAAATGAACCACAGCTGCGCACTATGCAGAGATGTCAAAGGTAGCATGCACCACAGCTGCGCAGAGGTGTAAAAGGAAGAATGCACCACAGTGATGAAAAAAATGCTCATGTTAAAAGGTGCGTTAAATTTAGAAGATGGTACCAAAAAAGAGGCAACTACAGAGTACCTCAAATGTCTTCACAAGAACATATTAATGTGAGAAGTTGGCCTGGCATATGCTGTCCACTATACTAGTGGGCACCTTGCACCAGTCCAAACGACCCTTATTGATGGTAGGTTTAAAGACAACCTATATAGAAAGCTATCCTAGTGGTAGCTGTGGAGAGCAGCCTTCAGGCTAAGTCTTGAAAGAATGTAAAGCAGCTTGTTATACCAGTCTATAATCTCATGAATGACCAAATAAAAGGAGAACCACGCCAGAGGGGGGGGGGAGGGTCTGTGTGTGTGCTTGCATATATATATATAACAAGGCGGCAACGCCGAAACGCGTCTAAGCAGACAGTGAGTGAATAAATCGAGTTTGGATTGAGATTCATGGTGTCAGCGCCTTCTTCGTATCGGATGAGTTTGGCAAGATTGGATATATATATATATATATATATATATATATATATATATATATATATATATATATATATATATATATATATATATATATATTTATTCTAAACACATCCCACTAGTCTCTTTATGAGGCTAGAGGCAAAAGTGCATTCGGTAAACTTAATTAGCACACAGTAAATTAGCACAATATATGTTGAGACCTAGGGGCGTACCAAACCATATATTAAGAAAGTGGTATAAGAACCACGACTGATATAGATGCAAGGCCTAGAACCTTTAGAACGGCTAAGGCCACCAGGAACCACCCAAGGTAGTAACACAGGGTACCCACGGGGGACGCGTGCAGTGTCTAAACACAGCCGCGAATCACCATTAACTTCTATGGGGAAAGTGGAGGTTGGAAATTTAAAGATTAAGGACACTTAGAAGAGGACTTGGAGCAAATCCCTTTCAGAACTAGGAGGTGTAGGAGAGTAGGGTCTGCAATCCTATGATCACCCAGATTTTTTTGCTTTTGTTTCACTGGTTTACGACTTTCTCTGGCTGTGGGCCTGCCAATCAGACCCACAGCCTGGCTGTTCTCTTTCTAAATTACCTCATGTACCCTAGGTGCATCTACCAATTGGTACTGGGCCACCTTATCAGACCCTGTAACTCAGGGCATAGGTGTACCCAGGGCTGCCAGGGGCTGCAGCACGTATTGTGCCACCCCTGGCTGGCCTCCTAAATTTGACACAACTGGCTGCATGACAGCTGGGGCAAAGTCGTGTAATCACCCTTTGCTGTAGGTGTAGTATACCTATACCTAACCCTAAAATGGACACACAGATTCCTATCAGTCACTCCTATGGCAGGCCTTGACAATCCTGAAGGCAGAGTGCTTGGAATCGTGTGAGATGGTGCTCTGGCATGAGCTGAGCCTGTCTGCAGCTTGCGGAATCAAGTCCTAATAGCTGTTCCATGATATCGCATACCATATACTCTTAAGTGCATTATAATCCTCGCGGTTAAATGCTATCTTTGGTATTGCTTTATCAAAACATGTCGAGTAAGGTGTCATACGAATTGGAATACTAACCCCTCGCCAATTCTGGCGACGGGGTTAGCATTCCACCCTTCTAGAGGGACACGACATGTATGTAACTGTGAACCCCGGTTAAAGTTAACTGAAGCCTCAGCTCCACAAAATGGATGCTGCCACCACAGACACGAGTCTGACCCCCTGCAGCTGGGAGTCCTTCCAGCGAGGGGAGCCTGGACAAAGGGTTTCCTGTCAGGGGCGGTGCTAGCACCGTCCCAGACATGGTTTTGTGTATCCTGGGTAGGCAGGGCTTTACAGGAAGGTGACTGCTGAGTGGCACCCCGGTGCTCACTACGCATAGGCCGGTCTGAACCAGTTCCAGGGGCACACCAGCCCCTGGCCTGGGGAAGTCCGGCATGGCTGAGGGGTGTAACCACCCCCCACCTAGTCCCACCCATAGGCAGGACCTAGTCACCGGGTCAGCCCCCTTTTTTAGTATAAAGATGGGAGCGGGCCCCCTGTTAAAATTAGATCATCTTTGGAATCAAGATACCACTTTCTTCGAAAGGACTTCACGATTTCTTCTTCAAGATTCTCCCTTGTGGCTAAGGAGTAGTCACCCTGCATCCGCAGGCACCATCCTAAAGAACACTGCGGTCTGCTGCAAGTCCTTCATCACGAATCCGACGACCCAGCTCGACGAGACCCGGCTTCCCTGGCCCCTCTGACCTCTACTCACCTCTACAGCCCAGCTGAGAACCGTGAGTGCGACGAGACCTCAAGGGACCGACGATCGCCAAGACTGCACGACATCTTTACTGCAAGCCCACCGTGTCCTCCACTGGTGAGTGCTTTGGGGTCCGAGAAGCCCCGACCCTGCGCAGCTCCAGCACCCAAGATCAGCCCCCCTGCATCTCCACGATCTGCGTGGGGCCCTTCTGCTGTTTGCTGTGCACCGCGTTGTTTGGCTACTAGCCGGCTGGCTTGTGGCCCTCTGAACGACGCCCAACGACTTCACGACTGCTGGTCTGGTTGCTCCAGGCTGGCCTTTGCTTCCTTCTTCAAGAGAGGCACCCCGGACCCTCCTGGTCCACTCCAGACGCCATTTTAGGTCCACCGCGTGGGCTTGAATTTGCCAAGGCTTTGTTGCCCAATCCTGGGTCCAGCGACGCCGACAGCTTCTATCTTCGTGGGACAGCTCGATCCTCCATCCTGGTCGCCGACAACGCCTCCTGGTCCGTGAGATCTTCGAGTCAAGCGTCACCCACTCACCTAGTCGAGGTGGCTACCATCCGGTGCCCTCCTGGTGCCCACTGACTACTGGCTAGTAGTCTCGAACTTGGTCCCCTCTGCTTTCAGGTGTCATCTATCTTCAAGATCCAGGCTTGGATCCGACTGAACTTTCTTCACTGGTCACCGGCCAGCATCTTTTCTTCCGGCTCCTGGTCCGTCTACGAGGATTCCCGACGTCTTTTCAGACCTATGCAGCTGCAGCCCCTGGGCTAGGTAACTTCGGCATTTCGGTGCCCCAGCATAGCCTCACTATCCAAGGGTCAGAATCTACTTTCGTTTTCTCCCTACCAGGTCGGGTTCGCCCGAGAACACTAACTTTCTAATTCCTAGCTACCATAGACTTTTGTCCCGCATCTCGCGTGAGAGTGCACACACTGCACCCGAGTCCCCTAGGCCTCCTAGACATAATCTAACGATTCCCTAGTCAAGTCCTAGCGATTCCAAAAGCTATTAGTACTGTACTTACCTGCTAGGAATTTCGCATTCCACTTTCAGAGTATATGGTTTTCCGTGCCCCTCGGGCATTTGTATATACTGTGCTAACTTAAGTATTTTTGTAAGAGTTTTGGTTTGTGCTTAGTACCCTGTCCTCATAAAGAGTACAGGGCTGTTGTGATCTTTAAATAAATAACTGTTTATTTTCATAACACTTGTGTGGTGTCCTTTCACTTGGTATTCAAGGGGTATATGTGTGGTAAACAGCTGGCTTAACGCGCCCTCTCGAGTCTTTAGCCTTAGACTGCTCGTATCCACGCTACTAGGATAGCTGGTCTATAAGGTTGACTTACAACCAATCATCAATAAGGGTTGCTGGACTGATACATAGTGTTCACTAGAATAGTGAGCACTGCATATCAGGCCACCTTCTCACATTGGTGAGCAGCGGTTGGGATTTGAGCTTGCTGTTGTTTTACCACACGTATCCTAAGAATATCTTGTTGAAAGATCACATAAGTACTGTTAGGTACACATAACTAAAGCTTAGAATACTCTGAGTTCTACTGAACCAGCTGTTGTAGCTCCTCAAGGCTTAGCACACCTTGGCTGCAACTCTTAGCAAGGGATCAGTAGGTAAACACATAGTGTAGGTAGGTGCATCACTTACACCACACTAGAAACAGTATGTCGGACAAAGGAGGAAACACTGAGGTTCCCCTTGTGTCAGTTGACCCTCCACAGGTCATCCCTTCAAGATATACTGCGCTTAGCTTCCATGAGTTACGACAAGTGTGTACCTCTAGGAAGATTAAGCAGGGGTCTAACCCCACAACTGCCTTTCTGATTGGTCTCTTAGAGACTCATGATGCAAGGAGGGCTGGTAACCCAGACCCTTCTAATTCAGATGGCAACATGCCCTCCTTACAGGGTCCCTTTGATGCCCAGGACCATCCTCTTCAGGAAGCAGATGATGCTGATGATGAGGATGATGATTTGGTATCAGGGGATGAGGCAGAAAAGGAACAGGTAGAAGTCAGCAGACTAACCAGGTCCAACTTAAGCAGACATGAGATGGGCACTAGGGGACCCTTGGGGCCACTCTCAGGTCAGCTTAACATTGGGAATGGACGAGATAGATCTCTATCAAGAGGCTCTATCAGATCCCTTCATACCAATGGCTCTCAACGTTCCTCTCAAAGGGGAATGACATCTCCCCAGAGGAGAATGTATGAAGCTAAGGAAAAGGCAGCCAATCTGAGGATTGAAAGGGAAGAACTTGCCCTGGCCAAAGAGAGGCTTGCCTTTGCTAGAGAGCAACAATTGAGTGGGACAGTCCCCACTGGTGGCAGCATTGTACCTAGCAATAGGGAAAGGAGTTTTGATACAAAACACCTTGGTAAGATAGTGCCCCCCTTTAAACAAGGGGATGACATCCACAAATGGATTACTGCTTTGGAGAGGGCCTGCACTGTGCAAGGTGTTCCCCCAAGTCAGTGGGCAGCTATCTTGTGGCTCTCCTTTGAGGGTAAAGGAAGAGACAAGCTCCTCACCACAAGGGTGGAGGATGCTAATGATTACCAAGTCTTGAAAAATGCACTGGTTGATGGGTTTGGCCTAACCACTGAGCAGTACAGGGTGCTGTTCAGGGATACCCAGAAAACTCAGTCTCAAGATTGGGCTGACTTTGTAGATTGTGCCACTAAGGCTTTTGAGGGCTGGTTGCTGGGCAGTAAGGTTACTGATTATAAAGGATTGTACAATTTGATGATGAGAGAGCAAATTTTAAACAATTGTCAGAACCAGTTGTTGCATCAGCATCTTGTTGACTCAGATCTGACCTCTCCCCAAGAATTGGGAAAGAAGGCAGACAGATGGGTTAGAACAAGAGTTAAACAGAACCAGGGCCAGAATCAAGGTGGTCAGAAGAAAGCAGACCAGAAGGGTAAGGATTCGAAAGGGGAACAAAATGACCAGAAGTCTTCGACAGGTCCCCAACAACCCAAAGAGGGTGGGGGTCAGGCTCCCCAAAAGAAGAAAGAAGGCCAATCTAAAAGGTGGTGCCAATACTGCAAAAGTAAAACTCACTGGTTTAGTGAGTGCACCAAGAAAGGAGGAGGGCAGACTCCTGCCACTGCAGCCCCTAAGGCACCTGTGCCCCCTAGTACAGCCAGCAGTGGTAGTGCACCTCCCAAGGGTTTAGTAGGGTTAACCCTGGGTTCTGAGGGGAGTGACAACTTAGTTGGCACCCTCACTCAGGCTGTCCTTGTCAGTACAGGGGATATGGATATGTCCCCTGACATAAGTCCCAATACTTTGGGCAAATACAGACAGACACCTTTTATTAATGGAAAAATGGCTCAGGCCTATAGGGACACTTGTGCCAGTGTCACAATGGTGACACCTAGCTTTGTGGACCCTGGACAGATCATGCCAGGTACAGAATTCCTGGTGACCAATGCAAGCAATGTCACTACCAATCATAGTATGGCAATTGTAGCTTTCTCCTGGGGAGGGGTAACTGGCCAAAAGAAGGTTGTAGTTAGTTCAGACCTCCCAGTGGATTGTTTGTTGGGCAATGATTTGGAGTCATCACAATGGTCAGAAGTGGAGCAGAGGACTCATCTGGAAATGTTAGGTTTGCCAGCACATGTGTTTGCTGTGACTAGGTCACAGGCCAGAAGATGCCCCACTGAACAGGTGCTGGATCCTGGAACAATGGACCAGACACCTTCCAAGAAAAAGAGCAGTAGGGTTAAGGCTGTGCCTTCCCCCTTGCCCCAGGTTGTGGATCAAGTCTCAGAGGAGGCTGACCTGCAGGAATTGAGGGAAACTGAGCCTAGAGAGTTTGAACTTGATCAAGTTGAATTCTTGGGTTCAGGGGGACCCTCAAGGGAAGACCTGGGGAAGGACCAGTTAGGCTGCCCTTCTCTTGAACCCCTCAGACAGCAGGCTGCTGCTGAGGCTGCTGGGAACGCCACAGGTACCCACAAGGTATACTGGGAAGATGGACTCCTGTACACTGAGTCAAGAGACCCCAAGCCTGGCATGACCAGGAGGCTGGTTGTACCCTTGTCTCAGAGAGGTTTCCTACTTACCTTGGCCCATGAGATTCCCTTAGCAGGACACTTAGGCCAGACAAAGACTTGGGACAGGCTTGTCTCACACTTTCACTGGCCTCACATGAATGAGGATACCAAGGAGTTTTGTCGCTCCTGTGTCACTTGCCAAGCCAGTGGTAAGTCAGGTGGCACAACAAAGGCCCCCCTTATACCAATGCCTGTGGTGGGGGTGCCCTTTGAAAGAGTGGGGATTGACATTGTTGGTCCAATGGAACCCCAGACAGCATCAGGGCACAAGTTTATACTGGTGGTAGTGGATCATGCCACCAGGTATCCTGAAGCTATTCCACTTAGGACCACCACAGCCCCTGTGGTGGCAAGGGCCCTAGTTGGAGTGTTCTCCAGAGTGGGCTTCCCTAAGGAGGTTGTCTCTGACAGAGGTGCAAACTTCATGTCAAGCTATTTAACTGCTATGTGGAAGGAGTGTGGTGTCAATTACAAATTCACTACACCCTATCACCCACAATGCAATGGGCTTGTTGAAAGGTTCAACAGGACCCTAAAAGGGATGATTCATGGACTACCTGAAACACTCAGGCGTAGATGGGATGTCCTGATGCCCTGCCTTCTGTTTGCTTACAGAGAGGTCCCACAAAAGGGGGTTGGCTACAGCCCTTTTGAACTTTTGTATGGGCATCCTGTGAGAGGCCCCTTGTGTTTGGTGAAGGAAGGATGGGAGAGACCTCTCAAAAAGCCTGCAACCAACATAATGGACTATGTACTTGGTCTCCGCTCCAGGATGGCTGAGTATATGGAGAAGGCATCAGAAAACCTTAAGGCCAGTCAAGAACTTCAAAAAGCTTGGCATGACCAAAAGGCTGTCCTGACTGTTTATCAGCCTGGACAGAAGGTGTGGGTGCTGGAGCCAGTGGCCCCAGCAGCACTCAAAGACAAATGGTCTGGGCCCCACACAATCCTTGAGCAAAAGGGAGAGGTCACCTACCTGGTGGACCTTGGAACTCCCAGGAGTCCCCATAGGGTACTCCATGTCAACAGGCTCAAAGCATATGTCGACAGGAAGGACATGAGCTTGCTCATGGCCATAGATGAGGGACAGGAGGAAGAGAGTGACCCTCTCCCAGACCTGCTCACTCAGAATCCTGATGATGGGTCAGTAGATGGTGTTGTCTTTTGTGGCAGCCTCTCTGAACATCAGCAGAAAGACTGTAAACAGGTTCTTCAGTCTTTCAGACGTATGTTCTCTCTGACACCCAGTCAGACCAATTGGTGCACCCATGAGGTTGACACTGGTGACAGCCTGCCAGTCAAGAGTAAAATCTACAGGCAGCCTGATCATGTTAGAGACTGCATAAAAACTGAAGTGCAGAAAATGTTGGAATTGGGAGTCATTGAACCCTCAGATAGCCCTTGGGCTAGTCCAGTAGTTCTAGTGCCAAAGCCTCACACCCAAGATGGTAAGAGAGAGATGAGGTTTTGCGTAGACTACAGGGGTCTCAATGCAGTCACTAAGACTGATGCCCATCCAATACCAAGGGCAGATGAACTTATAGATAGATTGGCTTCTGCCAACTACTTAAGTACATTTGACTTAACAGCTGGGTATTGGCAAATCAGGTTAGCTGAGGATGCCAAGCCCAAAACAGCATTTTCAACCCCTGGTGGGCATTATCAATTTGTGGTAATGCCCTTTGGTCTGAAAAATGCACCTGCCACCTTCCAAAGGTTGGTGAATCAAGTCCTTACTGGGCTGGATGACTTCTGTGCAGCATATCTAGATGATATTGCTGTCTTTAGCTCCACCTGGGAGGATCACCTGGTCCACCTGAGGAAAGTGTTAGAGGCTCTGCAAGCAGCAGGCCTCACTATCAAGGCCACCAAGTGCCAGATAGGGCAGACACAGGTTGTATACCTGGGCCACCTTGTAGGTGGAGGCCAGGTTCAGCCACTGGAGAGCAAAATACAGTCAATCAGGGACTGGGCTCCTCCAACCACCCAGACTCAGGTTCGAGCTTTCTTGGGCCTGACTGGATACTACAGAAAATTTGTCAGGAACTATGGTTCCATTGTGACACCATTAAATGAACTGACAAGTAAAAAAATGCCAAAAAAGGTTCAGTGGACAGCAGGCTGTCAAAAAGCATTCGATGACCTAAAGCAGGCCATGTGCACAGCACCTATCCTTAAGAGTCCAGACTACTCCAAACCATTCATTGTCCAAACAGATGCTTCTGAGTTGGGTGTGGGAGCTGTTCTTTCTCAACTGAATTTTGATGGTCAGGATCAGCCCATTGCTTTTATAAGCAGAAGGCTGACCCCCAGAGAGAAGAATTGGTCAGCTATTGAGAGGGAGGCCTTTGCTGTGGTTTGGGCCCTGAAGAAGCTGAGGCCATACTTGTTTGGCACTCACTTCAAGATTCAGACCGACCATAAGCCCCTCTTGTGGCTAAATCAGATGAAGGGTGAAAACCCCAAACTGCTTAGGTGGTCCATTTCCCTACAGGGGATGGACTTTACAGTGGAACATAGACCTGGTACTGATCATGGCAATGCCGATGGGCTCTCCAGATATTTCCACTTAGAACAAGAAGACTCACCTGGTCAAGGTTAGCTTATTGTCCCAAAGTTTGGGGGGGGGTCATGTAGGAGAGTAGGGTCTGCAATCCTATGATCACCCAGATTTTTTTGCTTTTGTTTCACTGGTTTACGACTTTCTCTGGCTGTGGGCCTGCCAATCAGACCCACAGCCTGGCTGTTCTCTTTCTAAATTACCTCATGTACCCTAGGTGCATCTACCAATTGGTACTGGGCCACCTTATCAGACCCTGTAACTCAGGGCATAGGTGTACCCAGGGCTGCCAGGGGCTGCAGCACGTATTGTGCCACCCCTGGCTGGCCTCCTAAATTTGACACAACTGGCTGCATGACAGCTGGGGCAAAGTCGTGTAATCACCCTTTGCTGTAGGTGTAGTATACCTATACCTAACCCTAAAATGGACACACAGATTCCTATCAGTCACTCCTATGGCAGGCCTTGACAATCCTGAAGGCAGAGTGCTTGGAATCGTGTGAGATGGTGCTCTGGCATGAGCTGAGCCTGTCTGCAGCTTGCGGAATCAAGTCCTAATAGCTGTTCCATGATATCGCATACCATATACTCTTAAGTGCATTATAATCCTCGCGGTTAAATGCTATCTTTGGTATTGCTTTATCAAAACATGTCGAGTAAGGTGTCATACGAATTGGAATACTAACCCCTCGCCAATTCTGGCGACGGGGTTAGCATTCCACCCTTCTAGAGGGACACGACATGTATGTAACTGTGAACCCCGGTTAAAGTTAACTGAAGCCTCAGCTCCACAAAATGGATGCTGCCACCACAGACACGAGTCTGACCCCCTGCAGCTGGGAGTCCTTCCAGCGAGGGGAGCCTGGACAAAGGGTTTCCTGTCAGGGGCGGTGCTAGCACCGTCCCAGACATGGTTTTGTGTATCCTGGGTAGGCAGGGCTTTACAGGAAGGTGACTGCTGAGTGGCACCCCGGTGCTCACTACGCATAGGCCGGTCTGAACCAGTTCCAGGGGCACACCAGCCCCTGGCCTGGGGAAGTCCGGCATGGCTGAGGGGTGTAACCACCCCCCACCTAGTCCCACCCATAGGCAGGACCTAGTCACCGGGTCAGCCCCCTTTTTTAGTATAAAGATGGGAGCGGGCCCCCTGTTAAAATTAGATCATCTTTGGAATCAAGATACCACTTTCTTCGAAAGGACTTCACGATTTCTTCTTCAAGATTCTCCCTTGTGGCTAAGGAGTAGTCACCCTGCATCCGCAGGCACCATCCTAAAGAACACTGCGGTCTGCTGCAAGTCCTTCATCACGAATCCGACGACCCAGCTCGACGAGACCCGGCTTCCCTGGCCCCTCTGACCTCTACTCACCTCTACAGCCCAGCTGAGAACCGTGAGTGCGACGAGACCTCAAGGGACCGACGATCGCCAAGACTGCACGACATCTTTACTGCAAGCCCACCGTGTCCTCCACTGGTGAGTGCTTTGGGGTCCGAGAAGCCCCGACCCTGCGCAGCTCCAGCACCCAAGATCAGCCCCCCTGCATCTCCACGATCTGCGTGGGGCCCTTCTGCTGTTTGCTGTGCACCGCGTTGTTTGGCTACTAGCCGGCTGGCTTGTGGCCCTCTGAACGACGCCCAACGACTTCACGACTGCTGGTCTGGTTGCTCCAGGCTGGCCTTTGCTTCCTTCTTCAAGAGAGGCACCCCGGACCCTCCTGGTCCACTCCAGACGCCATTTTAGGTCCACCGCGTGGGCTTGAATTTGCCAAGGCTTTGTTGCCCAATCCTGGGTCCAGCGACGCCGACAGCTTCTATCTTCGTGGGACAGCTCGATCCTCCATCCTGGTCGCCGACAACGCCTCCTGGTCCGTGAGATCTTCGAGTCAAGCGTCACCCACTCACCTAGTCGAGGTGGCTACCATCCGGTGCCCTCCTGGTGCCCACTGACTACTGGCTAGTAGTCTCGAACTTGGTCCCCTCTGCTTTCAGGTGTCATCTATCTTCAAGATCCAGGCTTGGATCCGACTGAACTTTCTTCACTGGTCACCGGCCAGCATCTTTTCTTCCGGCTCCTGGTCCGTCTACGAGGATTCCCGACGTCTTTTCAGACCTATGCAGCTGCAGCCCCTGGGCTAGGTAACTTCGGCATTTCGGTGCCCCAGCATAGCCTCACTATCCAAGGGTCAGAATCTACTTTCGTTTTCTCCCTACCAGGTCGGGTTCGCCCGAGAACACTAACTTTCTAATTCCTAGCTACCATAGACTTTTGTCCCGCATCTCGCGTGAGAGTGCACACACTGCACCCGAGTCCCCTAGGCCTCCTAGACATAATCTAACGATTCCCTAGTCAAGTCCTAGCGATTCCAAAAGCTATTAGTACTGTACTTACCTGCTAGGAATTTCGCATTCCACTTTCAGAGTATATGGTTTTCCGTGCCCCTCGGGCATTTGTATATACTGTGCTAACTTAAGTATTTTTGTAAGAGTTTTGGTTTGTGCTTAGTACCCTGTCCTCATAAAGAGTACAGGGCTGTTGTGATCTTTAAATAAATAACTGTTTATTTTCATAACACTTGTGTGGTGTCCTTTCACTTGGTATTCAAGGGGTATATGTGTGGTAAACAGCTGGCTTAACGCGCCCTCTCGAGTCTTTAGCCTTAGACTGCTCGTATCCACGCTACTAGGATAGCTGGTCTATAAGGTTGACTTACAACCAATCATCAATAAGGGTTGCTGGACTGATACATAGTGTTCACTAGAATAGTGAGCACTGCATATCAGGCCACCTTCTCACAGGAGGTTCTAGAGTCAACACCCACGGGAGCACCGGAGTACTCAGGTTACCTCACCCAGGGAAGCCGGGTGCATTGGTGTCTTTTCGTGTCGGGTTTCATCATCTATTTCAAAGGCGAGCTGCTGCAAAGTGCTGCTGGCAACCAAGTGGAAAGTGCCCGGGTGGATCGGAGATGTGAAGACCCTGAAAGCAGAGGGGATAGAGTCTGGGTCACTTGCCAGTGACCCGGAAGGCGATGAGCGGATGCCCACCGATGTCGGGTGATTTCAGGCGAAGAAGTTGAAGCTTGACTCTTCAGCCACGACGACCAGGTGCTGGATTCGAGCTGTCCCACAAATGATGTTGAGTGCTGCGGCGTCGGTTTCCGGATTGGACCCAACAAGTCTCGGCAACAGCAACCCACGCAGAAAGCAGAGATTGGCTTCGGTGCAGACCAGCAAGGACTGAGGAACTCACCCTTTGGAGGGGAGTCAGGGCATGTCTGGAGCAACCAGGGAAGCCCAAGGAAAAGAAGAGTTGCCTCTGTGGGGGCCCACCAGTCAACGGACCAGGGATCGCGAAGGGGCCTTGAGCAGAAATCCTAGAAGCGGGCTCACAGAACACTCGTAGAGTGTAGGCCCACAATCTTCGGTGCAGATGGTGCTTGGGGCTTGAACTACAAGTAGCCCAATGAACAACTTCGGGAAAGCTCGGGAAGTGGATGCACTAGCAAATGTGAACGGTGTCCAGGAGTTCCGGTCCCACGTCACTCGTTAGGGCTGCGGGTCTCAGCTTTGCTGGGATCTCATGTCGGCCTCTGAGAAGTCTGGAAGTTTGTGTCCTGAATCGCAAATACTTCGGGGTCCGCGGGAGCCTTGAAAATGCAGACCGGCAAGATGCTTCTTTGGTGCCTGTTTGAACAGGGGAGTCACTCCTTGACCCCAAGGGACATTCTTCTGTCTTCTAGTCGTGTTGAATGTCGAAGTTCCAGGATGTATGTTGCAGAGTTTCGTCCAGGTGTAATCTGAAGTCCTAAGGACTGAGGTCCCATACTTATACTAAGAAAGGGGGTTGGACATACTCTGGGGACCCACCTATGGGAGGGTCTAGGAAGAGGGGTGGTTACACCCATTCCCTTTGTCCAGTTTTGCGCCAGAGCAGGGGCTGAGTGCCCCTACAACCGGTTTGAACTGGCATATGTACAGGGACACCAAGTGTGCCCCCAGCACTGTCTGAAAAGCATTCTCTGAATGCACCCACCCAGCTCCAATACACTAAAGCCTGTAAGGGAGGTGGTAACACCTCCCTGTGACAGGAAACCTATTTACAGGCCTCCCCTGCCGGAGTTTCGTCCAGCAGCAGGAGGTCAGACCCATGTCTGTGGCTGCAGCATTTATTTTGTGATGCTGGGGCTCTTTTAAACTATTACTGGTTAGGTCAGTGTGTACATGTCTCTCCCACTAGAAGGGTGGAATTCTACCCCCGCCACCAGGACTGGCGGGGGTAGGATTCCAAAGCGTTTGACACCAAAGACATGTTTCTATGCAGCCATTCCAAAGTTAGAATTTACCGCAAGGTTATAGCGCACTTAAGAGTAATGGTCTGGCTGCATCACAGAACAGCCTCAGAGAATAGGCTCCGAAAGCTGCAGAGGGGTCCCTGCTCATGCATGGGCCCATTCTCACACAAAACAAAGTACTCTGCCTTCAGGATTGATAAGGCCTGCCATAGGAGTGACTTATAGGTTTATATGTGTCAGTAAATAAAGGTAGATATAGGCAACCTATATCTTAGCAAGGGGTGCATGCACCAACTTACCAAGGCTGCAGTAGTAGACCGGTGGTGCCATTTTGGAAGGCTTCCCTGGGGTGGCAGAATACATGCTTCAGCCCCTGGTAGGCCTCTGGGGCACCTATACCCTTAGTACCTAAGGTACCATATACTAGGGACTCACAAGGGTAACCCAGTAACCTATCTGGAGCGCACCTAAAGTACATGCAATCATTTTTGAGAGGAAGCAGAGAGGCTGGGGTCCTGGTTAGCAGGGCCCTAGCCAGACTAAAGTCGAGAAACAGTGAAACACCAGCAAAAAGTGGGGCAAACCATAGTAAGCAGATCCTCCTCTCCTACAACTAATACAAAGATAATGGTGCAGGAAGAGAGTGCTGACATAGATGAAATGCAAGTGCTGGAAAACGAAGCATGCACTCTTGTGGCGGTGGGGTATGTCCCTTTGCCAGGGGGAAGCGCCTGGTTAGTATCTTATTGTCATGAATGCGAATGCTGGAAAAGAAGCCCGCACTCTTGTGGCGGTGAGGTCTGTCCCTTGGCGGGGTGGAGGGGTTGCGCATTGCAAGGAAAGCTGCAAGGTTCTTGAAATGAAACCACGGCTCACGAGCCCAAGTGGGAGCTACTAGAATCAGTATGAGAGATGTTTGCCTGAGCTTCCAAACCAGAAATGGAAGGAGAGGCGGAAAAGCGTAGGCAAATATCCTAGACCAATTCATCCATAGGGCATTGCCTTTGGATAGAGGGTGTGGGAACCTGGAGGCGAAGTTTGGGCATTTCGAGTTGTCCACTGAGGCGAACAGATCTATTTGTGGGAATCCTCATTGTTAAAAGTATGGAAGGAGAACCGGAGGATGAAATTCCCACTCGTGAATTTGTTGCCGCCTTCTGCTTAGGAGGTCGGCAATCTGATTGTCCACTACTGGGAGATGCTTTACCAGAAGATGGACTTTGTAATGAATTTCCCAACACCAAGTCTTCTGAGAGAGGCGTGACAGATGCATAGAATGTGTCCATCCCCTGTTTTTATACATAGAACATTGCTGTCAAGTTGTCAGTGCGGACTAGGACAACTTTCCCAATGCAGGGAGACTGAAAAGCTTTCAGTGATAGATATACAGCTAGAAGCTCTAAATAATTGATGTGCAGAGCTTTGTACCCGTTGTCCCATAGACCTTGAATTGTCAAGTTGTGAACATGAGCACCCCAACCTGTGAGGGATGCGTCTTCTGTTAGCATGATCTGTAGAACTGTATTGATAAAAGGCCGACCTTTTGACAAGTTTGTTGTGTTCCCCCACTGCAGAGAGCAATGGGTACGGCTGTCTACCAACACTAGATCGATTAACTGGCCCGGACACTGATTCCACTGACATGCTAAGCACTCCTGTAAAAGACGCATGTGCAATCCTGCATGAGGGAATATCACAATGCATGATGCCATCATCCCTAGCAGTTGCATGATCGTTCTGGCTGCTAAGTATTAATTGGCATGAAACTGCATTAGCAGAGCTTGAAAATTCTGAATTCTGGCTGCATTGGAAGAAGCTAGAACTGTGAAAGTGTTTATAATTGCTCCCAGATAAGACTGCATTTGTGAAGGCTGAAGGTGAGACTTTCGAGCATTGACTGTGAAACCCAAGTGGTAGAGTAGGTCTAATGTAGTCTGAGTGTGGTGTAGGCACTTTTGGTGTATGCAGGCCTTGATGAGCCAGTCGTCCAGGTATGGGAAGACATGAATTTGTTGTCTTCTGAGATGTGCCGCCACTATCGACAGACATTTTGTGAATACTCTGGGAGCAGTAGTTACTCTTAACGGGAATACCGTGAATTGATAGTCTTTTCCTGCAATCACAAATTTGCGATGAGCTGTGTGAACCGGAATATGAAAGTCTCCGTCTTTTAAGTCTAGTGGGGGCATAAAATCGCCTTGCTATAGCAGTGGAAGGATCTGTTGAAGCGTGACCATGTGGAAATGTTCTGAAACTATGTACAGATTAAATGTTCTTAGATTCAAAATTGGTCTTAAGGAGCCATCCTTCTTGGGAATTAGAAAGTACAGAGAGTAAACTCCTGAAACTTGGTACTATAATGGAACTGGTTCTACAGCTTTTTTTGTTAAGAGAGCTTGTACCTCTTGTTTGAAAATCTGCAGGAGTTCTGATGAGAGTTTGTGAGTGCAAGGTGGAATGTTGGGAGGATTGCTGGTGAGTTCCAGGCAATAACTATGGCGGATAATAACTAGCACCCATTTGTCTGATGTTATGGAATGCCAAATGGGGAGAAATTGTGAAGTCTTCCCCCAACAGGTGTTAGATGATCGGGGAAGCGTAGGCAAGTTACTACTTATTGGGAGAAGGGGAGCTACGTGTTAATATGCCCTTACCTCTTCCCTATAAAATGGTTTCCTCTGTACCCTCCTCTAAAGAAACCTCTACCGGAAGAGGGTTGCGTGTTGGATTTGTACGAGGAGCGTGTTGGATTTGTACGAGGAAGTGTTCGGGTCGGAGGATGTAGTTTTAGACCCTGCTCTATAGAATGAGTGTCGAAAGGAGCCTCTGCTTGAAGGAGATTGCAGTGCTCCCATGGAATTCGCCACGTCTAAAGGCTCATCAACCTGAGGTACGAAAAGATGTTGCTTGTTAAAAGGAGTGTTTAAAATAGAATGTTGTAAGAATGGTTTAAAACCTGAAATTCTAAGCCAGGCATGCAGACGAAAAGAATGCTGGAGTTAACTTCTCTCGCTGCAGTGTCAGCAGCATCTAGCGAACATCTAATAAAGTATTAGATATAGATTTTCCTTCTTGGACTAGCTCTTGTGCCTTTTTCTTGTGCTCTTCTGGGAGGTATTGAAGTAGGCCTTCCATCTCGTCCCGGTGTGCCCTGTCATACCTAGCCAGTAGGCCCTGCGTGTTGGCAGTGCGCCAGTGATTAGCAACTTGAGCATCAACCCTTTTACCAGATGAGTCAATAAGCTTAGATTCTTTATCTGGGGGAGGTGCATCTCCAGATGTCTGTGAGTTCACTCTATTACAAGCGTTGGAAACTACAAGTGAATCTAGAGGGAGCTGTAAACCTGATCAGAGGGTGACGGTTTATATATATTTTTTTTATCAACCCTAGTTGTTAAAATTAGGGCACAAACAGGGTCCTTAAAAATGTCATCTGTATGTATCATGCTTTTTAACATAAGAAGACTCTGGCTAACTCTGTGTTAAGACCCTAGAGTCTAAAAAAAAAATCATCACAAGTCCGCTTTATGAAGTAACCCCATGATATGTAGCTGCTTTGGAAATTAGCTCTAAATAAGGAACATTACCATCTGGAGGTGAAGGTTTTGCTGGGTATAGGTCTGGATCATTATCCAAAGGTAGATACATTTTATAATCATCCCACGGATCTGTAGGTAAAGGAATATTGTCATCATTATCATCCCCATCTCCTAAATCAGGCTATGTGTGAGGAGATCCTTGTGGTGTTATGTGTAGTGGATTTGAGCCTGGCAGGCTGAAGATGGTGGAAGTGGTGGAGGGGATGAGAATGTAGGATGGATAGGACTTGCAGCAATGTCTTTCTTTTTCTTAAGGGGATCTTGTATCCAGTGTCCTCTGAACTGACTTTCCTTTTGGAAGGAGTTTTGGCTAATATATGTTGCGTGTCTGGATTGATGTAAAGATTTTTCTGCTTTGGATCCAATTTGTCTTTCATAATATCTCAAATTGGTTACAGGGGATCTGAAATATCTTCTTTGGATGTAGGCGGCGAAAGTTTCGGTGCGGAAAAGGACTTGTCCTTTTCCTTGGAAGGGAACGGTTTCGGCTCCGAAGCGGACTTTTGTTTCGCAACAGAGGATTTAGGCTCCAAACTAGATTGGTCTTTCAGAGTGGAATGTTTCGGGTCCGAAGACTATCTGTCTCAACTCGATCCCGAGCAGGAAGGCTTGACTACTTGTTTCGGTGCCGGGCCCGAGGGTGGGGCATCAGAAACGTCGTCTCAGTGCCGGCCAAGGCCCGAAGCGGTACAAAAGGGGGTGGTAATGGACGGAGCATCTGAACCAATCAAACACTCACACCCAGTCAAAAGATCTGGGTTTAATCCATCACCGTTCTTTAGCCCACTCTGCCACCCCAGTTCAGACATGGCTATATGCAAATCAGTCTGACCCTGTGCCTCATGGGAACAGTCCAGCCCGAACTGCCAAGCCATGCCTTCCCTGGACCGGAAACAAGATTCCGAGGACCGATTTCTGGCATTCCAGCCGTCTTCAGCCCGGCTTGCTTGAATCCAGTGGCAAAGTGAGCAAGGGACTCACGTCTGAGCATACCCTGCCACACTTATGGCGGCCAAAAGCGGTACAAAAGGGGGTGGTACTGGACGGAGCAAGGCCCGAAGGCAGAGGTGGTGAAGAAGCCTTATGTTTAGTGGAAGAAAGCTTATGGGGTTTTAGTACTTACGACCGACTTTAGTACTCACGACCACTTGTACCGCTGGAATGACTTCGGACTCCAATTCGATCACTAGGTCAGAATCAGATTCTGCGACTGGAGGCCTCCTCTTCTTCCGTGGCTGTGGCTTCATGTTTGGATCCTTCTCCGAAGCTATCTGGAGTATGTTGAGTGCTTTGGCGCTGCATTTCGTCGTCGTCGGGCCTGATGATCTCGAAGAGTCTTTTTCGATCGGAATGACAGACAGGCCTAGCAATCTTCTTCCTTGTGGTCTGGAGAGAGGCACAAGTTGCAGACTTGGTGTAGATCAGTGCAAGGGTATTTGGCGCGGCACAGAGGACAGAATTGAAATGGGGTCCATATCATCGGCAGAAGAATGGACCAATGCGGCCAGGCCTGCAGGACGTCCATGATGTTTTTGATCGAAGATGAGACTTTCACGATCTAATGGATACGCGAAGAGAGGAAAGCGCGTACAATAATGCCATCGAGGGTACAGTGGATTGCGTACCAAGGGGAATCCGAAGGGCAGTTTCAAACTGGAGAGACTCAATACACGTCACAACCCGATGGCGGAAAAAAACAATTAACAATTGAGTCGATGCCGGGGGGCGCCAGAGGGCGCACTGCGGGATGGCTGGCTGAAAAGACAGCTCCGCCGGACGGACATCAATTCAGGTCCTTTACTCCATTTTGAGCAACCGAATCTTTTGCTAACAGCCATGAATCGAAAATGGAAGGCACAGAGAATCTAACGATGCCTTCCTGATGGCGATCCCACTAACACCCGAGGAGTACAGTACATCGGAACTCTTATGAAGGAGCCAGCTCCGTCCGGGTAAGATGGCGCCTGCAGCCCGAATGCCGCTTGAAAACGACCATAGCCTGCATGAAACTCACTGATAAAGCATCCCAGGCTTCGAGATCTAATTCAGCTACTGCTGCATGGCAGCTATATGGCACAACTAAAAGAGGGGGGTTTCCTTTCTGTGGTTATTTTATGGTTATTGTATAGTAGATCAAACCAATAGTATCAGACGCCTGTTGTGAAACAGTTTTAGCTTTAAACAATTTTACAATATCCTCTAAGACATATGTATATACAGAACCAAAAGTTGTATCAAAAAGTCACATTTATTAAAAAAGGAAGACACAAGTATTCATACTAAAGAGTTCATACAGTATCATACAAACATACATTTCTTCCAAATATTACAATATAAAAACATAAGGAGACAAGATAAAAACACTGTTGTCGACGCGTTTCGGTGCTTAGTCGGATAAGACACCTTCTTCAGGACTAATGATTAAAAACTTCATAGATCTAAAAGAAACATATGTGACATAAATTAATACAAGGTATTGGAGGATTTCTTTTTCACATAGAAAAATAGAAAAATATTTGTATCACTACATACAGGGTCTTAGCTATTGGTAGTCAAAATGTCTTACACTTAAAGCGTTTTCAATTCGCTATGCCAGTCTTGATCCTGGAGCGTAAAGTTCCTTTAAACTGTATATTCACCTCTGTCTGACAATCTGGAGGGTCTAAAGTAACAACAATACTTAATGTTATATGCTGCTCTCGTGTGTGGCACACGTCTTATTATTTTACATGCGCCAATGCTTACTTGGAAATGGTGTGCCGGTGTCATGAATTTAAACGTTACTTCCGTCGCCTATTTTGTATCTAGGTCGACTTGGGGTGTTCGGGAGCCTTCTTACAAGTAGATTCCTTGTTTAGACAAACTTCACATCTGTAGGTTAAAAGCAATGGACATAATCTATTTCCATGTTTGCTTTATGGTACTTCTGCGTGCAGTTTGATTTCATTGTTCACTGTCCGCATTATAGTCAGGCACATATATAGGCTCAAAGCAATGGACATAATCTGTTACCATGTTTACTTTATGGTAATACTGCGGGCACAGAGAATCTAACGATGCCTTCCTGATGGCGATCCCACTAACACCCGAGGAGTACAGTACATCGGAACTCTTATGAAGGAGCCAGCTCCGTCCGGGTAAGATGGCGCCTGCAGCCCGAATGCCGCTTGAAAACGACCATAGCCTGCATGAAACTCACTGATAAAGCATCCCAGGCTTCGAGACCTAATTCAGCTACTGCTGCATGGCAGCTATATGGCACAAGCCCGCTAGATCAGCGCCTGTCAACAAAATCGGCATAATTCAATATCCGTACACCAACAAAATGGCGGCGCCCAGGGTGCTTCAAGATAGCTGAGGGAATTGCACCATTGCTTTCCAAACGCACCCTCCATGCGGAGCGCAATTGCAGAGCGACTACCCTCGGCTGCATCGGTATTTTGAGTATGCCATGCCGCACTTCAGGCACGAGGTCACTAATCCAGCGTGAGCGGCTTCTATGCACTGTGCGGGCGCCATAGCAGAATGTGCCGGGGATGTAATGGTGCCATATGCAGGATTGTCAACTGTAGACCTTTAATGAGCGAAGCAGAAATAACGTCTCCTGTGCCGCCTGGTGAACGTGTTGAGCGCTGCGAAACAAAGAACGATTGAGTAAGGTCGGGATACAGCGCTTATACCGTACACGGCAATTACAACCACCGTAGTGCACAAACCATCTTGCCCGTTACCCGTCAGCACTACTTGTGATATCATTGCTACAGGAGGAGCATGTTACCCTTTGACGCTGGGAACGCCACGAACATTATAATGGGCAGAGACAACGGCAGGGCCAGCCACAGTGACCCCATTTTGGCTACAGCACAGATGTATTTCAGGCCGAGCGGCCATTTTGTCCACGCGTCCTGAGGCACTACGCAAGCTACCATCAGGGAGATCTGCTATTCACATCCTCCCGCGATCACCGGTCGGTGTCAATGGCGCTCCCATTATAGACCTTTCTAGAAACAGTACACTTCAGTTGTAGTCGGAATCTAGGAGTCCTACCTGAGGGCAGGGCGGTCATAACAACAAGCGCACACGTGCGGTGGAGTGCTGCATGACTGACCTGCATTATTATCTTACACTACTGGCGTAGCCCTACCGCTTCGAAATGGGGAAACCGGAAAAGCAACAAACAAAAATCACGTTCGAACAACGTAGACCGACACGTGGCCAAGCTTCACACTCAGATACGGAGACTGATGCAGACGGCACTACGGCACAGGGAATGGACTCCATACTGAAGGCCATCCAGACAAGCCTCCAAGACATCAATGGCAAGCTAGACCATCTCACCAGCTGCATGGATACAATGGCGGCAAAGGTGGACCGACATGGGGAACGACTAGATGAGGCTGAAACGCGAATCTCGGCAGTGGAGGAGGAGGCGCATACTAGCACATCCAAGTGCACTGGATTTGAGAGATCTTAGAGGTGATCAAGTCCAAGGCGGAGGATTTGGAGGCTAGATCACGCCGTAACAACATACGCATCGCAGGCGTGCCAGAATCCACAAATACCGGCAAAATGGAAGCGCATGTTGAGGAAATGTGTCTCACGCTGTTTGGTAAAGAGAAACTGTCTCCAATCTTCATAGTAGAAAGGGCTCATCGTTCATTGGCGCCTCGTCCTCCACCTGGCACTCCACCCAGACCAATAGTGGGCTGCATCTTAAACTATCGTGATCGAGATGACATATTGCGGATGGCACGAGAATTGAACTCTCAGCTACCAAAACAACCGTTTAGAATTCTACCCAGACTACACACTGGCTGTGCAACAAGCCTGCAAAAAATTCACCAATGCAAAAGCGAAGCTAGCGACCTACAGGTGAAATACGTTATGCTGTATCCGGCACGCCTAAAAGTTACCTGGGAAGGACAATCGACGATGCTCTCTACGCCAAAAGCTGCAAATTACTTCATCAAAAAAATCGCCAATCACCGGAAAGAACGCAGGCGCCAAGATCAAGACCAAGATACAGACTGACTAACATCTGAGGAAAGCATCACAACGGATAACAGCGTGAAGAAGCCCAAAAGCAGGTGGGGTTTGTATGGGTGAACTCGACTTGATGTGCTCTCCGGAGATGGTCACCTTGAGGGTGGTAAGTCTTCCTTGTATACTATTGCCAGTCACCCGCATACGCGGCCTCACTGACACTGATACACCTACACTGTCTAGATGAGCAGCTGGTGCACTGTGACCTATTGGGCGGGCCACCCTGGACACCTCTACACTGCTGTGGCAGAAGGCTATGGTTACACATTAGAAATTTACAGGGTACAGCCCACACATGTACCAATCGAGACAATGGTAAGAAATGATGTCCTGTTTCTATTTCTGCTGAACTCTAACGGGTGTGTGGAAATCATTTAGGGAGATTGGCGCACGACACTGCGGGAGCAAATGTGAACCTCCTCTGATGTTTATTGATACACGGTGATTGACCCACTAGCAGGGCCCATCCCACCCCCTCCCAGATGTGGGGTACGATCAGAGCATACAACACCGCCCCTACAAGGATGGGTACTGTTTTGAACCTGCACGGTTATGCATAGGCTATGGGCGTAATCAGAGCGGTTCCTAGAGAGAGGCCAATTCTCCGGCCGACATGGTTAAACTACTGCATACCTGCTCTACTGCAAGGACCCTTTAAAATGCTTTGTGACTTGTAACACCATGAGCTTCAGGTTGCCTGTTGATGCACACGTTATGCACTACGTCTCATTGAACATGTATGCTTTAACATACTACATGAGTTGTTGATGTGATGCTTTAGTCCGTCCACATCCATTAGATTGGATGGAGATGTGCAGCCCGGGCGGACCCCTCCTGGGTAATCACGACGAAAGTTCCATTAAGTTAAGTTGTTAACTGGGGTGTGGCATCAGCAGGATTGGGCTGCTGTTGTGGGAGGAGGGTGGGTAAAAAGGGACACTGTTTTAGTTACTGGACCAAACTGCTTAAGATGCATTGCTGAAATCCAAAGCGAGTATAATAACTGTATTATGTTTACTGCCTGTATGTAATGTAACTCACACATTGCAGGGAGTTGTCAGATAGTGTGAACAATAGACGCTACCTGTCAGGCCTATCGATCCACATGGCGACGTCCCCACTGAGTAGACAGACATTGAATCTCCTCACATGGAACATTAGGGGGTATACTAACCCGAAGAAAATATGGCAAATATTTGCATGCCTAGACAGATGGCACACAGATATAGTACTACTGCAGGAAATGCACGACGCCCCACACACACGTACACAAGTAGGAAGGCGATGGGCGGAATCTATCCATAGTTCTAAATACTCTTCCTACTCCAGAGGGGTCTCAATATTGGTGAAAAAAGGGACAAATTTTCGAATCGACACAACGATGCTAGACACCAATGGCCGATATGTTATACTTAAAGGGACACTAAGGGGACAGCGACTGACAATGGTTAACACATACGGCCCAAATACAGATACACCGGATTTCTGCCATGAGATCTGGCAACATTTAAGCACAGACGCTGATCAGATTTTGATTTGGGGTGGTGACCTGAATGTTCCACTAGACGACAGCCTGGATAGATCGGGCAACACAACTGAGCAGCATAAACAAGCACGAGCGAAACTGCGTGATATTATGCTGGAATTAAGACTTCAAGATATATGGAGGGCGCGCAACCCGGGCATTAGAGAAGCGACACACGCATCAGTGGCGCATGGAAGTTGATCGCACATTGACTATTGGCTAGGATCGGATGATCTACTATTGTGGACCCGAAAGATCACACACATGCCCAAAACTCTCTCGGACCATAACCCTATACAATTATCCCTTCAAATCCCGAATTACACACCACCGCCCTACAGCTGGAGTTTCAATGCAACTGCCCTTACAGACTCACTCTACGCGGACACCATAGAAAAGGCGATAATAGAATCCTTTCAGCTGAATGAGCAATCCACAGAGAACGCGAGCCATTATGGGAGGCGTTCAAAGCCACGATACGTGGAGTCTGCATAAGCACGACAGTAGGGATCCTGCGGGACATTAGAATGCAGCTGAAACGTTGCTAATCTAAGCTTAGCACACTGGAACACCAATATGAGCGCACACAACACCCATCTGTACTTAGCGAAATCCGGAAAACACGAACGGAACATCAATCCTTCGCATTAGACGAGATCAAATACCTTAATAAACGTCATATAGCCAGAACATACGGAGAGGGGGGCCGCCCTGAACGGACACTAGCGGCCAGAATATGTGAAGGCCTTAGAACCCAAACTGTAACACAGATTCGAGATGATGATGGAACCACACACACGGACCCAATGGGTATCTTGCAGAGCTTTGTTCAAAACTATAGTGACTTATATAAATCACTCCCAATCACTGTGGAAGAAGTCACGGAGGTGATCCAATCGTTGCCCAATGGCAAGCCTCCGGGCCCAGATGGGTTCATTGTGAGTTCTACAAGGCGTATAAAGACATACTGGCGCCTCATATCGTAGCACTGTTTGGTGCAGCATATGATGAGCAAATACTCCAGCCCAAGCTGCGTGAAGCAATGATTGTAGCACTTCTTAAACCTGAAAAAGACCCTTAGAGTTGCAATTCATACCGGCCACTGTCCTTGTTAAATGTGGACTCTGAGATCCTCGCTAAACTACTCGCTACACGGCTACAACCCCTCATGACCAATCTGGTCCTCCCGGATCAGTCAGGTTTTATACCATCCAGAGCTAAAACACATACCACCAGGACACTATTTGCGGTCTCCCACTACCTGCTCCCGAACACAAAGGCAGTGGCGGTCATGTCGGATGCCGCCAAGGCATTTGACTCAATAGAATGGCCATACCTAACCACAATACTTCATAGGATGGGCTTCCTCTTAATATTTATTCAATGGGTACAACTACTGTACACATAACCCACAGCGAGAGTGAAAATAAACAGATATGTATCTGAGGCCTTTAACATAGAACGCGGGACTAGGCAGGGTTGTCCGCTATCCCCTCTATTATTTGCCCTGGCCCTGGAGCCCCTGGCGTGCATGGTAAGACAGAATCATAATCACCTGGCGCTTCAATTCCAGAGTAGACTCCTACACATTTCGCTTTATGCGGACAACATGTTGCTCTATGTTCGTGATTCTGAACGTAACCTAGATCCGCTATTGCGAACATACATTAAATTCTGAGGACACTCGGGGCTCCAGATAAATTGGGAAAAATCATCCATCTTCCCTTTAACAGACACTACTATGCCACACGCGATAGAATACCCCTTGGAGTGCCAGACAGACACCATACGCTACTTAGGGATATGGTTTCACAGAGACCGGGAAATAGTCATAAGAACGAATTACGGCAGGGCCATAGACGCACTGGAGGACAAAATTGAAAGATGGATACAGCTCCCCCTATCCCTAGCTGATCGGATAGCGATTGTAAAAATGGTAATACTTCCCAAACTCCTATACCTATTCAATAACATTCCCGATCAACCACCAAGGGAAGTCTCCAAGCGCATAACAACGATGGTTTTGAAACTGATATGGGCAGGTAAACAGGCTCAAATCAACCTAGCGACACTGACATTGCCTTACTCCAAGGGAGGATGGGTGGTACCAGACTTCTTCCTATACTATTTATGTGCTCAAGCCCAGTATGCGACCTTCTGGTACCATAAAGTTCCGTACTTGACCCATGCGGCTATCGAGGAGGGAGATGCTTTGCCGGTACCTCTGGACGCTATTAGCACACATAACAGGCCACCACTCCACAACAAAGACATCAATACCATTGACACCACTAATGCGGCATGGAGACAACTGAGTCAACTAGCACACAAACTGCCACTCTACGCACCAGCTTTACCACTACACCATCATCCCAATCTGTCTGTAACGGGTGAAGTGGGCATGGGAGTCCTGAATCAGGTGGGCTTGGGGACGATGGGAGACCTATATAAAGATGGAGTATTCCTAACGGAGCACGACTTAGCATACATACAAAACCGGACTCTGCTATTCAAATTTACTATGCACAGAGAGGCTATCAAACAACTTTATCCTGATTTCCCTAACGAGCCACCAGCTTTAGGCACACTACAACTCATTCTGACATACCAAAACACCACACATTTGGTCTCATGACTCTACACGTTGGCGCAGACAGAAATTGGCTGTAAAGCAACCAAAGCACAGGACAGATGGAACATGGTGCTGGAGTCTCCCATCACCGACAAAGACTGGGAGACTGCTTGCACACTGACTAAATGCTTACACCTAATGGCAATTTGCGAATTATACATTTTAAGTATCTACACCAAGCATACTACACTCCTGTACAGTTATATAAATATGGTCTGCATGCGGAGGCACGGTGCACAAGATGTGGCTTCAACCAGGCCGACTTTATTCATTTAGCGTGGTATTGTACGAAAATACAAGCCTACTGGGTGGATATAATGACAGCACTGTCTGAAATGGTTGGCACTGATATAGAATGTACTATACATGGATGCCTACTGGGACTGGTGGGGGGAGTAAAAGCTGCGAAACGTAAATTTTGTGTGGTGGCCTTGCTTCTGGCTAAACGCAGAATCTCTATGTGTTCAGAAAGTAAAAATGTACCTTCGATCAAACTATGGCTAAGTGATATGTCTCATTGCCAAGACACGTTAAGGACATACGAAGAAGAACTGCCGACTAGATGCAGGTCTAAGAACTGTTGGACGTTTTTGACAAGCTATCTGAACTAACACGCCTCTGACTAAGGCACCTTGACACTGTTATACCATACAACTCTTAAGCTTACTGTAGTGACATGTATACATAGGCACCAACTGTATCTAAATGATGTACTTTCGATTGGATGATGAATGCAGTAGTGGAATGGTCCATTTCGATTTCTGTATGTTGACAGATCTGATGTATTACTGTACTACTTTTTTCCTTTTTGAAATACCAATAAAACAATTATAAAAAAAAAAACTTAGTCGATGCCCATATGCACTATCACCGAAAGGAGGAGTCACCTTACCTTGTGACTAGGAAAGACTTCTTATAAGAAACACATCTTTCAAACTTCCAGACACAACATTAGATGACCGGAGTATGCAAAGCATGTGTATCTATAACACATATGCCTTAAATAGCATGATTTTTTGGATTTGGTGTAATTAAGAAATTAGGTTAAAAATGTATGTGTATATATAGTGGCCAGGTATCACAGAGGAACTACTTTTGTGGACTGTGGTATCGCAAGCTCAAAATATGCGATCTGACTGGGTGAACGAAAAATGAAGAGAAAGTTGCAGCGGCTATGGACTATTGACTCATGGACTCGGTCAAGTGTCATAGAAAATGAATAAAAATAAGGGGAAAAGGTAGGGGTACTCAGACCACCTGGATCCTTGAGGGTGGTCCCAGAAGGACACACCAGTGGTCAAATTAAAGAACATGTTACTTACCTTTTGTCATTCCTTGTAAGAAACTGCCCTCTTTTTGCATGGTTACCCCCACTTTTTCCTAAACTGCTGATGCACTTTGAGTGTGCCCTCAGTTCCTGCCAAATAGGTACCCAAGGACTAAGTTCTTTCCTTAAACTGCATTTAAAACAAAACCCAGTTGCCACTTTTTGGCCACAGGTCGGTCCCTTGTAAATGGTTCCACAGGTACCAAGGGCACTGTGGCCAGGGAAGGCCTCTAAGGGCTGCAGCCCTTGTGCCACCCTCAGAGGCCCTGTACCTTTACACACACACTGCCTTTGCAAGCAGCATGTTTTGGTACAGACCAAAGTGAAGAATCGACATGGCACACATCCCTGTGTGCATGCCTACAACCCACTGCCCTGGCATAGTTCAGCCACCCCTCTAGCTGTGTGCACTAAACCAGTGGTGAGGGTACAGGTGCATGAGCCCTGTACCCCTACAGTGTCTATGCCAATTCTTAGACATTGTAAATGCAGAAATGCCATTAAGAGTATATGGTTCTGGGAGTTTGTCATTACAAACTCAATAGCATCATAATGGCTTTACTGAAAACTGGGGCGTTTGGTATCAAACCTCTCAGCACATTAAACCCACACTGCTGCCTGAGTGGGATTTAATGCAAAAAGCACTCGGAGGGTATCTTAGAGATGCCCCCTGAAAAACGACCTAACACTAGTGTCCATGCTTCTCGCCAGCTGCCACCACCAGACATGTTTCTGGACCCCTGGGTCAAGAGCATGCTGCTCTTGGGGGTCTGAAACAATGCACATCCTGGGATGAGGTGCCAAGCCTCCTCCCCAAGCATGGGCAGGTTCCACGAAGGGGAAGCTTCAAATGCTTGCCGCCTTTGAGATACCCCAGGCCTTTGCTGCTTCAGCAACTGGCTCCCACCGGTTCTGACCCAGACTTTGGGAGGAATAATCAGCAGGAAAACCAAGGAAGGAAGGGAGGTGTGCCAACCTTTTCCAACCCCACCCTTCAGGTGGGGGAGATGAGGTGAAGCACAAGTCAGTCCCCACCATCTTGCAATTGGGGGGACCCAGCCAACCAGAGTGAGGCATATGCCCCCTTCCCACTGGAGGGTGGCATAATAGGGGGTATACCCACACCAAGGAAGGAACCCATTGGTCCCAATCTTTACCTACCTGTAACACCCCTAAATGTAATATTTATGGGGCAACCTTGAACCTTGTCTCCTCAGACAAGAAGAGAAGAAGAAAGACCAAAGAACCAGTGCTGAACTAAGAAGAGGAGGATGCCCACTGACCTGGCCCCAGCCCTACCGGCCTGTCCCCATCTCGAACCCGCTCCAGCGAAATCCCGGTGTATCTGCAGCCAGCAACCTCAAGAACCCCGAGGACCTGCCCTGCCTTCCAAGTCAAAGACTTTGCTTCCCGTGAGCACCGGATTTCCTCACCAACAGACTCTGGTCCCAGCCAAAACAGTGAGTCTGCACCACTCTGTACCAGACACCCACAGCCCGAGTTCGAGTGGCCCAACACCACGAGGAGGTCTCTCCGGTGATTCTAACCTGAGATCTGGTGATCTTCGACCTGCCTCCATCCGACAAAAGACACCTGCAGTCTCTTTATGGAGGTCCCCCACAACTGCGACCAGAGCTGATAAGAAAACCTGACGCCTAAATACTACCCTGCACCTCAAGTCACACGGAACTGGATGGCCCAAACAACGGTGTCCCCGCATCCCCATGCATCCCAACTTACCTCTCCAACTGGTGCTCACCTCCAGAAGATCTTAGTCTCCGAGCCTGCAGTCTTTGTTGCAACCGGAGAATCCCCATTGAAAACAATAGAGCACCTGATGCCAAAACAGTGACCTGCACCCAGCCACCCCTTTGGGTGCTAACTCGGATCCCCCTTTGCCCTGAGAGGAACACCAAGAGCTTTGCTCCCACAACCTGTGACCTGCTTGTGAGCAGCCACCAACCGGTGGCCCTCGATCCCCCATTACATAACATTGGGCCTCAACACTCTACACCCGGCCGCCCTACTGCCGCTGAGGAAGCTTTGAGAGTGTATCCTGGACCCTGAGGGAACCCTGGTCTAACCCCAGAAAATACATTGACAGTTTCTCCTTTAAAATTGTTCCAAGTGTGGAGTTGGTTTTGTAAAAACTGCTTTACTTACCTTATCTCTAAGAAATGTCCCAGTGTGATATCTAGGCGTATCACACCGAGTAGAAAAAGTAATCCATAAAGTAATCTGTAAAGTAATCAAAAGTAATATAACTAACTTTCACTGTATTAAAAAGATTTACAAACCTGTAAAAAAGAAATGTTCATTCATTTTCCTTGTATTGTTCAACCTGCCTTAGTAAAGTACCCTCAACACGTACCTGCACCAGGCTTGCTTGGTTCTAGAAAACAAATATAACTAAATAATATTGTTCATACAAACAAATTGGTCTGAGTTCAGTCTTGAGTGTGTGACATCATTTGCTGCCTGAATGTGTACAACAAATACTTAACACTAACCTCTGATAAAGCCTTACTGCTCTCGCCCCCACCATACCACAAATAGAGAGTAAGGTGCTATCTACTTTTACGTCTGCCTACCTCTGGGTTTCCACTGGACTCTGTGCACACTATACCTCATTTTGGTGTAGTATAGTATATACAGAGCCAGCTTCCTACATGCCTTAGCTGATAGAGTCTATCTAGCCGCAGATCCCTTACCTTAGTATTTCCCAGACAGACTGGATCCACAAGATTTCCTTGAGTAGTACCGATGTAGGTGGCGTCGTTTGGCTCTGCTTGCGTCATTGGCATCATCCACGACAGAAGCGATGTCTGCGGCACCTAAATAAGCACCACACAGATGCACTGACGTCTGTTTATTTTCAGAAGAGCGGAGCCATAAAGAAAACTGACCACTGGTGCGGAAAACTAGGGCCCTGAAAAGGGAATGCCCTGTCCCTAGAAACCCGTTCGCAGAGTGGGGGGATTGGTAGGCGGGAAGAAACCTGCAGCTAGCTATAGTCTCTACCAGATTAGTAACTTATTCATCAGATAGAGACTTACAGCTGCAGATTCCTTACCTCAGAAAAGATTCCCAAGCAAGACCATCCCCGGCGGTGTCTGCGGACCAATTTCAAATAAGGAAGTCCTGCAGGACCTCACGGGCAAAATGCCCATCCCTAATGACCTAAGTGTCCAGGCAATAATGTTTGATGAATGTATGCAGGGAAGCCCAAGTTGCTGTCGTGCAGATATCCAGGCCCGGAACTCCATGGGCTAATGCAGCAGTAACAACATTAGCTCTGGTAGAATGAACTTACAAGCCTTCAGGAGGTTGCTTCTTGGCCAGTGCGTAGCAGAATTGAATGCAGAGCACGACCCATCTGAAGATGGTCCGCTACTGCAGAGCCCAACCTTTCTTTGCACCAACATATCCCACTTAGAGTTGGTAATCCACCCGGAACTCTCGTGTGCGGTCAAGGTGAAATGACAATGCTCTTTTTGAGTCCAGATGATGGAGTAGCTCCTCCACTTTAGAGGGGTGTGGAGGAGCCTAAAAAGTAGGCAGTATGATGTATTGGCCTACACGAAAGGGAGTGACCACTTTCGGGAGAATGGACGCTCTTGTGAGGAGCACCAGTTTGTCAGGATAGACTAAGAAGTAAGGCAGCAAGGATGACAAGGCCTGCAGCTCACTTACTCTTTGGGCAGATGTAATAGCTACAAAGGAAGCTGTTTTAAGGGGACAATTATGGAGAGTCCTGAAAGGAGCACACATCAAAAATGTTAAGACCAGATTAATGTCCCAGTGAGGCATTATAAATGGAGAAGGACGGAAAAGATGAACAAGACCTTTCAGAAATAGATGTACAATAGGGGATTTGAAAAAGAAGGGTTGGTTAGGTAACCGCGGAAAGATAGCTCTTTAGGGTGCCCAGAGCACAGCCCTACTGGGCAAGAGAAGAAATGAAAAGTAGAACTTCAGAAAAGGGTGCAAAAAGGGGATCAAAGTCTTTCTGCACACCATGACACACATTTTCCAAAAGCAGGAGTTTTCCAGCTTGGTGGAGGGAAGCCTGGCAACTAAGATGACATTACAGAATTAGGGAGGAAGGTCAAAGGTAGTCTACTACTGCCGCTCAATCTCCACATAAGAAAACCGAGACGGGACAGATTCGGGTGGAGGACGCTCCCACTCAACTGAATCAGCCTCCTAACTGGAGGATTGATGGTCATTCTCCAGGGCCCTGTTGTTCTTGATCTTCTTGAGAACTCTGGGCAGGAGTGGTATGGGCAGAAATGCATATACGAGGCCGGTGCTCCACTAGAGGTGAAAAGCATCTCGGAGCGAGAGTTACCTTGGAAACGCCAATGGGAAAAACTGCTGACATTGCGCGTTCTCAGTGGAGGTGAACAGATCTAACAAAGGCTCTCCCCACTGTTGAAAGACACCTTGCGCTACCTCCGAGTGGAGATGCCATTCGTGATCCACTGGGCATCGACAGCTGAGTTAGTCTGCCCTGGGGTTCAGAGACCCTGCCAGGTGTGGTAACACCAGGGTCTCTAGACAAAGGGTCCACAACCACACCCGTCCTGTTTGCTGCAGTCCCACATGGTGCTGGTATTGTCTGCGAACACCTGCACTAGCCTTCCCTTGATGGAGGGTAGAAAAGCTTACAATGCTAGTCAAATCGCATGGAGCTTCAGCAAGTTGATATGGAGTCTGGATTCCACCAAAGACCAGAGTGCTCTGATCTCCACCTCTTCCAGAAGGCTGCCGCATCCCAGGAGTGACGCATCCATCACTGTTGTGAGATCTGGCTGGGAAAGAGAGAGGGGTCTGTCTCTGATCCAATTGCGGTTCATGAGCCACCACTGCAGATTTTTCTTAGTTCCCTCCAAGATCTGGACCGTGTCAGAGAGACTCCCCTGATGATGTGCCCATTGGAACTTCAGATCCTACTGTAGCACCTGCATATGCCATCAGGTATGATGTACTAACAGGATGAAGGAGGCCATGAGTCCCAACAGCCTCAAGGTCGGTCTTACCGAAATCCAGTATAAAGGCTGAAACATCGGTATTATAGCCTGAATATTCTGGACTCGATGTGCAGGACTATAAGCCCGAAATGGCACTGTCTCCAGAATAGCCCAGATGAAGGTGAGCATCTGAGATGGAGGCAGGTGTGACTTTGGCATGTTAATAGTGAACGCCAGCAAGTGGAGGAGGTCTGGAGGTGGGAGATGACAGCCTGGGGCGAGCCTGCCTTTAACAGCCAGTCGTCAAGATAGGGGAAGACTGGCATCCCTGTTCTCCACAGAGGAGCTGCAACCACCGCCATCACCTTGGTGAACACCGAAGGGGTGCTGGTAAGGCCAAAAGGTAGCACAATAAACTAAAAATGTTTGTGGACTACCATGAACCGCAGACAGCGCCTGTGGCAAGAGAGGATGGGAATGTGGTAATATGGGTCCTGCAGGTCTAACACTATTATCCAGTCTCCTGTGTGCAGAACAGACGGGACTGGAGCCAACATGAGTATTTTCAACTTCTTCTTGAGTAGGTATTTGAGGGGTGGTGGGTCTAAGATAGGACGAAGGCCTCTGTCCTTTTTTTTGGGCAACAGGAAGTAGCGAAAAATAACCACCACATCCCACCTCAGGAGTCTGCACCCTCTCTATGGCACCCTTGGCCAAGAGAGTCATGACTTACTGGTGGAGAAGTGTCAGATGATCCACCGTCAGCCATTCTTGAGAAGGTGAAATGGAGGAAGGGGCTGTCACAAAGGGAATAGCCCCTTCACACAATTTGCAAAACCCACTTGTCCGATGGTATGGACTGCCAGTGGGACAGGTGTTGGTGAATCCTGCTGTCAGCTGGGTGCCCGTGTTGGTAGGAAGGCATATTAGAAAGGCTTGGAGGTTGCAGCTGCCAGGGCTGGGGAGGGAGGTGGGGGGGACGAGTCGGGGGGACTGACCAGACCACTAGCTGGGTGACCTACAAGGTCTGTGGGTACTGCATCCATGCAGAGGCTGGGGAGCACGCACCGGGTCTGGGTATCTGGAGTAGGGTGTTGTGTGAGGAAATGTGGGTCCGCTGGAGCAGGGTGATGGCGGCGGGCAATCGTCCTTTTCAGAAAGGCACCTGTGTTGCATTTGAACCGAATTCCCCAAAGTTAGTCAGTGTGGGCTTTGTGTGGGCTTTGTTGAATGGGAGTAGCAGTTCTGAGAGGAGACTCCTGGCTGCAGCACATCTGTCAGGATGTTAGTCTTGACTGCCACGGAGGGCAACTGAAGGTTCAAGACCTCAGACACCCTCCACACTACCATTGATTATCAGGCCCTTTATTCCATATCATGAAAAGGGGGGAGAAAGAAAAGCTATATATGGAGCATTAAACAGCCCACTGGCTTCACCCAGTTCCTCACACCAGTCCATGCTATGGTTCTTTTCGTATGGCTGGTATTCTTCAGGGTCCAGCGACCCCTCCGATCTAGGAGGCAAGGCTCCAGTCGGCGCAGGATACTCCGTCGGGTAAAAGCACCCTTCCTGCTCTGTATCGAAGTTGGGGATCAGAATGAGGATGGAGGCGCTGGGAGCACCACCATCGGGATCGGCATAGGTGGGTGGTTAAGTTGATATGAAGGACTCCGGTCAGGATCCAGAAACAGATTATGAGGCCGGACTGGAGCTGGAACGGAGTGGCCGGCGTAGAACCAGATGGGGCCCCTGCCAACCCCTCGGGCACGAAGGCACACCGGAGAGGTCGGGCCCCCCAAATGTGAGGTGTATGGCTCATGAAACTTCATCAGTTGGGCGCAAGTCGCTCCGGCTCCCATTAAATTGGAGAGGCACGGTGTCGGCTTAGGCTCTACCGCAGGGCCAGGGCTTGAATGACGATGCGCCCTAATTTTGTCAGCCGACGAACGAAATTAAGTCTAAGACCTCCGTGACCACTACTTCTTCTTGTGACAGGAATTACCCGAGGGTCTCGGGCTTCAAGACTGCACCCGGGATCCCGCACGTCACGGCATGGCATGTTGAGCCACCATGAGCTTGAGGGTTCACTCCTGCAAGGCTTTGGATTTATGGCACAACAGTCAGCGCACTACTTTGGGCCGTGGTCGAGGCACAGCAGGCACACAAGATGCGGGTCCGTTACTGACATCAGTTGATGACAGGCACCACAGGGCTTGAAGCCAGCCTTCTTAGAAGACATCCCTGCCACACCAGGAGGAAAAACATGAAAATCGACAAAACATCAGAAAAATCCAATCAAAAAGTGGTTGAAGGGTAGCTCTTCCCCTAGTCAGCGCTGGCTGGCAGAGAAAGAAAAGAACTGACATCAGCACACCTGGATAGCACCTATATAGGTGTCGCGGATGTCACTTTCGGGGCAGGCAACGCACGTGGAGCTGAACGCCGCCACCTACCGCCCACAGGGGTACACCTCATTAAAAAGTCTTCCAAATCCAGCCTGACGCTTAGGAAATCCTAAGGTAAGGAATGTGCGGCTAGAAGTCGCTATCAAATAATATTTTTTTCTCTGTGCTGCGGTACTGCCAAAGGGTTCATCGTAGCCCCTGTGTAATTTTGTGTTCGTACCGTGGTAGCGGAAAAAAAGGGAGCAAGACTATGGGGGTAGGCTAGCAAAGAACCCCTTGCTGCACCTGGGTGGTTGGGCGGGGCCAGACTCTGCAGCCAACCCCACATTGCACACGGCCAAAGAATGTGAGCAGCATGGGGTTGGGAGAGCAGGCCTCTGCCAGGGTTGGGTGCACCCGAACTCACGCTGCATACGAATAAAGGACAGGCACAGCATCGGTTACCACTGTCCGCTCTGGGTCGGGAAGGGAAAGGGTCCTGCAACTGACCCAATCGCGGACCAGTAACCACTACTGGAGGTCTTTCGCAGTCTCCTCTGAAATCTAAATGTGATTTAGAGCGGTCCTCTTGATGTTGTGCCCATTTTACCTTGAGAACCCACTGCAGAGCCCGAATATGCCACTTGGCATGCTCAGCCAGCAGCCTCAGTCTACCTTAATGAAATCCAGTACTGAGGCTGACATTCGGGATCATAGCCTGAATGTCCTGGCGTCTCTTTTTGAACTGTAGAAAAGTCGAATTTTGTTGCAGTTGTCACCCCACTTTATGCCTAATTATTGTACTACTAGATGCTGGTTTTCAACTCGGCAAGTGCACTGAAGTCTTCTAACCAGACCTCAGTGCCAGTACTCTTTCCCCTAAAACAAGTCTAATTGGTATCCAATTGGCAATAACTTTAGTACCGCTATAATTCCCTAGTACAAGGTGCTCTGGGTACTAAAGAGGATCCTTAAGGGCTGCAGCATGTCGTATGCTACCCTAAGGGACCCACTGACAAATTACAAGCAGACTGCCATTGTAGGCTGTGTAAAATGGTGCAAACCATTCTGAAAACATGGTGTGGCGCACACAACCTGTGCCATGCCAAACTACACTGCAAGTACTATATGTAAGTCACCCATACAGCATGCCTTCGAGCCCTACGGCAGGGTGCATTATAGCATAGTGAGGACATATATGCATGCGCAGATTTGCCCCTGTGATTTCTAGTTATATTACTAGATATTGCAAGTGCTCAGACAAGCCACCTTAAGACCTGTACTGGGCACTTGCCATCACAAGTTAACCAGCTACACGATGGCTTCACTAAAAATGCTGGTGTTTGGTATCAAACAACTGGTCTTATTATATCTGTAAGGATGCCAGTAATAGATTTATTATGACATGCACCCAGAGGGCACCTTAGAGATGCCCCCTGAAACTTTACCAGTGTCATAGTGCACTGGTGACTGGACTCTTCCAGCCTGCCACCACATACATGTAGAGCCCACACTCTATGGTCAGAAACAATGCCTGCTCCAGAGGAAGGTGTTCACACCACCTCCAGCAGGATGGCTAGTGAGATTAGCATATCAAGGCCAGAGCCTTCAAAGCCACTACCGCCGTGGATAGGAGACTTCAGCTTCCTCCAGACCTGGAAAATGTCACCCCCTGCCCAGAGGCCCATTTTAGCTGCAACAGGTGAGAAATTAGCTATGCAAGGAGGCGTGTCTTACCACCTGGCTAGTCACATCTCTAAGGTGGGATACCTGATGTGCTTCACTAAAGAAGGGTTCCACCATCTTGTTTTTTTGTGGGATTGGGAACTCTGAGAAAGGAAGTAGCCATGTACCGGGTGTAGTGACCCCAATGGTAAACAGCACATTGGCTATCACCCTTCACTCGCCTTTATGCCCCTGTGAGAAAGTGGCTCTATATACATTGGACTAGAATGAAGTACAGTGTGTATAGAGTCCACCACCCCCAGAGGTATAACAAAGGCTAAAGTCAGAACTGACCTTACTCTCCAAAGTGGTAGCTTGGTCGAACAGTAAGGCAGTACCAGAGGACAGTGTAAAGCATTTGTTGTACCCACTCAATCAGCAAAAGGTTTCACACACTCAAGGACTGAACTCTAGGCCAATTGTTTTTATATCCACAGATATAGTTGTTTAACTTTTAGAACCAACAGTTATAAAAATATACTTTTCTCGTTATGAATACTCTTATGTAATTATTTTGCAAAGGAGCATTAAAGTTTGTGCACACAGTGAATACAGTATTGGTAGTAAGAAGCACAATCCTAGGACACACTATAGCATTGAGCTCAATGTTTTGTCTACATTTAAATACAGTTGATTACTATGCAGATTACTTTGGTAGGTCCAGGGCTAGATCATAGATTCAGTCCTGGGGTCTAAGCTGAAACCAGATTAGCAAAAACGTTTTAGTTACTGTAGTGAATTTTCATGAATATAAAGAGGTTTTAAAAGTCCACACAGAAACTTTTCAATGGAAATCTGACATTATACAATGGGAGAAAATTCAGAATGCAGGTAAAGTATGATCGCGTTAGATTGTAATCCAGCACTGGTCTCCTAGGGCCAGCATTGGGGTCTTAACTTAGAACAGGTTGGTAATTGTGTTTCAGTATTTCTTGGGATTTTTAAAGAATATCTCAAGTTTTCAAAAGTAGACAGAGAAATTTCATAGAAAATCAGACAATGGGTTCCTATGGAGAAAATACAGATTACTAGTAAACCCGGTTGGGATTACTTTTGCGGTTCAGTACTGGACTGAAAGGTACAGTACTGGCTTCTCCCCTGATTACAGGTGAGTACTTCGGAATTCGGACTTTAGCTGATTTTATATGAATATTTTCAGTTTTCAAAACTTCACACTTAGAACATTTTCGAGTCAAAATTGGTCAATGTTATCCAATGGCAGGTAAGTGAGTTACCGGTTTCCAGGTGAGTACTTGGTTGGTGAAGTTAAGGTTCTGGGCATAGACTCAGGGGTCCCCCAGGGTCAGGTAAGTACAGTTAGTTCAATCCCAGTAGCACAGGGGCAGCCGGGTGCAGAGGTAGGTAGGCCCAATGATATCCAATGAGGGGAAGGGGGCCTTCGTTTGGTGGCGGCTGGCTAGCAGGCCACGCGGCTGTGGGAGCTAGGCTCTGGTCACTTGCTCAGGGCAGAGGGGGGGGGGGGGGGGCAGTAGGATAGGACAAAGGTGGCACAGCCAGCGGCACTCGGGCGGCTGGGTGCAGGGTGCTCTTGAGCCGTCGGGTGCTCAATGTTATCCAATGGGAAAGGTCAAAAAGAAACAAAGGCTGCAGGCTCGGGGACGGAGACTCTCCAGGGGCGACCAGCATTTTGAGAGGTAAGTTGGGATCTTAGCGCACAGGTAGGTTCCCCAAAGGGAGGCTCAGGGGCTGTAGGGCGAAGGGGGCAGGGGTGTCTTTAGGTGTCGGAAAAGCTTACCCTCGGCTGGTCGCGGCTGGGGTGGTCCCTGGTTCTGCGTCTGCAGGCATCGGCTGGTTCGTCGAGGAGGGTCTTTGGGCACTGGACTTCGGGTCCCAGTCGCCGGGGGGACGTCCTCGTGGTCTTGGTTCGGTTGGGCCCGGCCCGGGCTCGGCGGGTGCAGAGTGGGCTGGTCCGGATCTTCCTGGTTGGCACCAGGTGGGTTGCTGCAGCAGAGCCTCTGCTGATGGGAGTCCCAGTCTTCAAGAGGGTCAAGGCAGGCAGGTCCCTCCGGGTGTCCCAAGGTTGCTGTCCGCAGGAGTCGCCGCGATTAAGCAGGAGCAGGTTCCAGGATCGACAAGACAGGCAGGTAGGGCCGGGGCCAAGTCAGTTGTCGTCCTGTTAGCAGCTGCACAGCGGGTCTTCTTCTTGATCTTCTTTCTTCTTTTCGTATTAGGATCTGAGGAAGGAAGGTTCAGGGAACCCCTAAATACTGAATTTAGGGTGTTACAGGTAGGGTAAGGACAGGGACTAATGGGTCCCTGTCCTGGGGAAAGTACACCCCCTAGTCTGCTCCTCTCCTGTGGGAAGGGGGTAGGAGCCTAGCTGGAATTGAGCAGGGCTCCCCATCTACAAGAAGGCCGGAGCCCGGGGTCGTGCCTCACCTCGTCTCCCCCACCTGAGGCGTGGGGTTGGCACAGGCTGGCACACCCCCCATTCCAGACGTAGTTTTTTCCACCAGTCTTCCCGCCAGAGTGGGGGTTAGAACTGGTGGGGGACAGTTGCTGGGTACAGCAAATGGTCTGGAGAAGTTCACAGAGGCGGCATGCCTTTGAGGCTTCCCCCTGCACCTCGCCCAGGACGTGCATTGTTGCAGGCCCAGGAGAGCGGGAGCTCTCCACCCAGGGGTCCAGCAACATGTCTGCTGTGTGGCAGCCTCTGCAGCCATTCAGCCCAGACGTGGATTGTAGGTTAGGATTTCAGAGGGCATCTCTAAGATGCCCTCTAGTGCATTTTACATTAAATCCCACAATGGCATCAGTGTGGGTTTAATGTGCTGAGAAGTTTGGTACCAAACTTGTCAGTCTTCAGTGTAGCCATTATGGTGCTGTGAAGTTCGTAATGACAACCTCCCAGCACCATATACTTTTAATGGCATCACTGTACTTACAGTGCCCAGGAATGGCCCTGGGTACTGTGGGGGAACAGGGCTCATGCACCTGTGCCCACTCCTCTGGCATAGGGCACCCAGCTAGAGGGGTGACAAGTATGCTAGGGCAGTGGGTTCTGTGGGCATGGCACACAGGGATGTGTGCCATGTCGACTCTTGGTTTAGTTCTGTACTTAGGCACTCAGCCTGCAAAGGCAGTGTGTAGGTGCCAGGGTACGGGCCCCCTGATGGTGGCACATCAAGTGCCGCAGCCCTCAGGGGTCTTCTCTGGTCACCATGCCCTGGGTACCTAGGGTACCATTTACTAGGGGCTGACAGGTGGCCAGAGATGCCAATTGGGTTTTTAGTTTCAGCACAGTTTTAGGGAAGGAACACAGGCCCTGGGTACTTGGTTGGCAGTAACCCAGGGCACACTCAGTCAAAGCAGTTTAGAAAAAAGTAGGGGAATACCAAGGCAAGAAAGATGGTACTTTCTCACAGCCCCTAAATTCAGTACTTAGGTGGCTTCATAACACCAGAAACTTAGATTCACCTAAAGAAAAAGAAGGACAAAGAAGAGACCAAGAATGCAAGAAAAGAAGACTAGCTTGGACCTTGGCGCCAACCCCTGCCTGCTCCTGTCTCAATTGCAAAGACCCAACTCGTCTCACAGCTGTGGATCCTCCAGAAGCCTTTGGGTCTGCCAGCACTTCACAAATCAGCCAGCATCTCCTTTGAAGTGAAGAAGCCACTTCCCTGCAGCCACTGACCGCAATATTCCGTTCAGCGATCTGCTGACCACCGGGACCTCTGACGCAGCAGCTACCCTGGAGAAGGAAATTGTGCTGCAGGAAGTCATATCCATCGCCTTACCAAATCTGAAAACACCAGGACCTCCAGGAGCCGCCCTGCAACAATACCTGGGGTACCAGACCCCTTGCAGCAGCAAAGACTTGATCAGTGTCCAAACCGGACGCCAAGATCAGCCTTCCGATAAGAGACGTCAGCCCCAGAGAAGTCATCATTGAGAGTGGCCATGCAGTCCTGTATCATCCTCATCTCCGGGCTGACCTAACAAGTGAGGGCCTCCAAAGCAAGCGGTCTGCCGGACAAAACAACTCTGCAAACGAGCCCCACGGCCCAAGTCTACAGACGTGCTAGCTGACCCCAAAGACCTTGAAAAACCGAACCCAACTGTGGGTTCTGACAGACCTGTCCAAACTTGCAGCATTTTTCTGTTACGTTTTCTCCATAGACTTCAGGGAAGCATCTAAGGAGAAGTCAGTGTGAAACTGCTTTTTCTCTCCTTTTTCACTCGTTTTTTACCCTCACTTCTATCTCGCCCTTCACTCTCCTTCTGGGTCTTTCCTCCATTTTCTGTCGTTTTCCTCTCATTTCAAACTCCCCCTTCACTCTCCTTCTGTGTCTTTCGTCCGTTTTCACTCGTTTTTTACCCTCATCTCAATCTCCCCTTGCACTCTCCTTATGTGTCCTCTGTGTCTTTCCTCCATTCTTTCTTGAACTTTTGCTGCCTTATTTGCAATTCTCTCTTTTTGCCTTTTTCCTATTGCCTTTTTCAGCCTGTTTTTCCCTGCACTGCTGCCTCCCCCCCCCCCCCCCCCCCACCCACCCCCCCAAGCACGACCAGTGCGACTGGCTCAATCCAGCTCCCCCCGCTCACGCCTCCCAGCTGTCCAGCCCTCCCCGACCCCTACTTAATGGCGGCGGCTGCAGGGACAGGCGAGCGAGACCACTGACTCATTGTCAGTAAAATTGCTCTCCCTCCCTCGCAACTCCACCATTAAGTGAGGCCTTCCCCCGAGCCGCTGCACTATCTAGTTTTGGTGTTCGAGGCCATCCTCCACCCGCAGGTTTCACCTGTGCCTCATCCCTGTCTCCATTCTCTCGCTCCTCTTTTTCTCTCCTTTTTTACTCGTTTTTTCCCCTCATTTCAAGCTTCCCCCTTCACTCACATTCTGTGTCTTTCCTCCGTTTTTCACTAGTTTTACCTCATCTTAATCTTCCCCTTTCCCTCTCCTTCTGTGTCGTCTGTATCTTTCCTCTACTCTTTCTTGCACTTTTGCTGCCTTATTTACACTTTTCTTTTAGCATTCTTTACTGAAACCTGGACCAACACCACCTTGGGAACGGATATTGCCATTCCCCAAGGATCCCAGATCTAGAGGAAGGACCGCCCCACCCGCCCAGGAGGAGGAATTGCCATTGTCCACAAATCCACCTTCCGCCTGAGTACACCAACAAGCCCACAGACCTGATGGAACACCTTCACTTCAAGATACTAGCCAGCCCTATCTCCACCATCCGAGGAACCCTCATCTACCGACCACCTGGACCCCCCTGACTTTTCGCCAACTCCATCACAGACATAATCTCCCTGCATGCCATTGTGTCCACCAACTACACCCTACTGGGAGACATCAACTTCCACCTCGACAACCAACTGGACCCCAGCACCACCCCGGACAACCTCCACAACATTGGACTCTGCCAAATCGTGATTGAACCCACGCACTCAGCAGGACACACCCTAGACCTCTTCTTCAAAACAGGAAACTCCATCACCTTCAGCCACACTACCGAATTCCCATGGACTGACCATCGATGCGTCCACTTCACCTTTAGAAGACCCACCATCCAAAAACACCAGCACCTGCTCCCAAAAAGAAACTAGACCAGAATCACAGACTACCAGCTAACCTCATCACTCAGCAACTCCACCCCAACCATCTGGGAAAAAAAGACCTCAACACCGCAGCCCGAACCCTGCAAAGATGGATCTCCGACAGCTCCTACACCATAGCCCCCCTCAAGAAAAACAACTTCACCCACGCCATGAAAGCTAGATGGCTCACCACCGAACTTCGAGAGTCCAGACGCACTTGCCGCCGCCTCGAAAAGACCTGGAGAAACACCAAATCAACAGTAGCCCACAACAACTTCAGAGCCGCCACCAACGCCCACCACCAACTCATCAGACAAACGAGGAAAAAAGGTGATTGAAGACAGATTCTCCACTCACACATCCAACAGCAAATAACTATTCAATATCATCAAGGAGTTCGCCCAACCCACCAGCAAGTTCACCAACATCCCTCCCTCACAAGACCTCTGTGACAAACTCAGCACCTTTTTCCACCACAAAATCAAGAGAATCTACGACAACTTCGATGAAAACAACCAACACACTGAACCCTCACCAACCACCCGACACCCTGAAGTCAGCAATCGACAACTGGACAGCCCTCACCACCGAAGACACACTGAAGACGATGAAGTCAATCCACTCAGGGGCACACATGGACCCCTGCCCCCACCACATTTTCAACAGAGCCACCGACACCATCGGACCCATGCTCTGCCACACCATCAACCGCTCCCTGGCAACCACCTCGTTCCCTGACAACTGGAAACACGCTGAGATCAACCCCCTCCAGAAGAAACCCTCGGCGGACCCCACCAACCTCAAAAACTACAGACCCATCTCCCTACTCCCGTTTCCAGCGAAAGCCATCAACAGCCAACTCGCCACATTCATCGAACACAACATCCTCGACTCCTCCCAATCCTGCTTCCCCCCCCAAAAAAACACACAACGGAAAGCGCCCTCCTCGCCGCAACAGACGACAACCGTACCTTACTGGACAAAGGAGAAACAGAAGCCCTCATCCTCCTCGACCTCTCAGCGGCGTTCAACACAGTCTCTCAACGCGCCCCAAGACGCAGACTCCACGACGCAGGGATCCAAGACAAGGCCCGCAACTGGATCCACTCCTTCCTCTCCGGCAGAACGCAGCGGATCAGACACCCCCTTTCCTCTCGGACCCTACACCTACCGAGTACCTCAGGGGTCCTCCCTCAGCCCTATGCTCTTCAACGTCTATATGGCTCCGCTCGCCCCCATCGTCAGAACCTACGGACTCAACATTGTGTCATAAGCAGACGAAACCCAACTCATCCTCTCCCTATCAAACGAACCCAATACCGCCAGACACAATTTTTGAGAAGGCATGGAAGCCGTCGCCAAATGGATGAAAAACCGCTGCCTACAACTAAACACCAACAAAACGGAAGTACTCATCATGAGCCCAAATCCAGACGCCTGGAACGACACCTGGTGGCCCCGCCGCCCTCTGAATCCCGCCCACCCCCACGGACCACGCACGCAACCTGTGAATCATCCTGGACTCAGAGCCCAAAATGGACTGCCACATCAACTCCGTCTCGTCCTCCTGCTTCCACAACCTCCGCCTCCTACGCAAGACCTTCAAATGGATCCCCCTAGAACACAGAAAGACCATCACTCACGCCCTTGTCACCAGCAGGCTTGTCCACGGCAACACACTATGCCGGAATAAACTAAAACCTCACCCGCAAGCTACATAACATCCAAAACGCCGCTGCAAGACAGGTCCTCAACCTGCCACATCTCCCAGCACCTGCGCACACTCCACTGGCTCCTCCTCGAGGCTAGAATCACCTTCAAGATTCTCACCCACGCACGCAAAGCCCTCCACAACACTGGACCAGCATACCTGAACAGTCTACTCAAATTCCACGCACCCCAAAGTACCCTACGATCAGCCCAGCTCTCCTATGCCATGATACCCTGCACCAGAAAGAACGTATCGGGAGGCCTCCCCTGCTTCCGCGCAGCCAGAGCCTGGAACGACCTTCCGCTCCACCTCAGACAGATAACATTGCTCCCCATCTTCGCAAGAAACCTCAAAACCTGGCTCTTCAACAGACGCCTTCCTTGATAGACTAGAACCTGCAACCACTCCCTCCCCCCCTACACCCCCCCCCCCACCAGCGCCTTGAGACCCTTACGGCTGAGTAGTCACGATGAACACCTGATTGATTGACTTCAGAACATTGCAAGTGAACCCCAAAGATGACAAGAGGTTTGCTGTAGTCTGTGGGAGGCCAACTTCTGCATGGGGTGAACCTGCCTTCAACAGCCAGTCATCAAGGTAAGGGGAAGACTGGCACCCCAAGCTCTGAAGGTGTGCTGCCACCACAACCATGACTTTCATGAACACCCGAGGGGCGCTGGAGAGACCAAAGGAAGCACATCTAACTGGAAATGCTCCCCTCCAACAACGAACTGCAGGTAGCTCCGAAGGGCCGGCAGGACGGATATGTGAAAACAGGCACGCACCTATCCAGTCTCCAGAGTTGAGGACAGACAAGACCTGGGCCAGGGTGAGCTTCTTGAATATTGTCTTCCGGAGGAAGTCAGTGAAAGGGAAAATATCAAGAATACACTGAAGGCCTCCGTCCTTCTGAGGCACCAGAAAGTAGCAGGAATAACAACCACGCCATATTTCTGACACTGGCATCTATTGGACAGCCCTTTAGTCAAACCGGATTACAATTCCTGAATTAAAGTGGAGAGAAGGTCCTCAGTCAGTCATTGGTTGGATGACGGAAGATGCGACATGGATGAATGGAAGCATAGCCTTTGCAAACAATTTGCAGGAACCATCTGTCCAATGTGATCGCATGCCAACCCAGATAGAATCGGAGTCTGCATTGCACCCGGTGGCTGCGTCCCTTTAAGGGTACAGTAAAGTAGTTTGGCAATTGGGGCTGCAGTGGGCTGAGCGGCATGCAGACCTTGGTTGTGGGGGCAGTGGGCACCTCTGCCTCTCTCGCAAAACTGCTGGAGCCTTTAAAGGTGATTGACAGTCTTAGGGCAAGGGACACCTCTGCCAAAGCCACGAAAAGAGCGATGCAACTGGTGCAGTTGGGGGACGAGACAGAAAGGTCCAGACAGCAAGCGGTGACCCTACTCTCTTTCAAACGTTTCAAAGATTGAGTCAGTGTTGTCCCCAACAGGCAAGTCCCATCAAAGGGCGTGTCCATCAATGAGCACTGGACATCGCCAGAGATCCCAACAGAACACAGTCATGCATTGCTGCAGATGGCAATGCTGATGTCAATCACACAACCAATGGAATCGGTGGTGTCAAAGCCACAATGAATCATCCATTTGACACCATCACAACCATCTTAAACCGCCTGTGACAGCACAGGGATATGATCTTCCGGCACAACAGGGAGCACTAGTTCCACCAAATCCCAAAGGGCGTAACTAGTTTCAGCTTTGCAACCATACTCCCCACAGAACCCAAAGACTGTGGTTTCCCGGAACCTGCTCGGCGTGTCTTGAGAAAAACACAGCCGGATCGCTAGTCGGCATCATTTATGGTCGGAACTACAACGGTATCTGATCGTCTTCGAACCTCCGACAAACAGGAAGCGTTACCATTTTGCAGGGCTAAACTAGTGGAGGAAAATTGGCGCTTGGGGAGTGGTAGGGAAATGGTTTGTATTGGAACTGCTGGTGGAAGCCTGTACCACAAGGCTTTCCAGAGAAGGGTGCGGAGACCAGAAAACAGGGTCACCTGGAGGACAATGGCGCCTGGCTATTTGTCGATTAACTGGAGGACAACAGCAGGACACGAGCATCAGTCGGAGTATCTTGAAGGGCAGGAAGAGCTCAGATGAAGTCTGGGACAGCTGAAGGACCTCAGTCAGAACATTAGTTTTTACCTATAGGGAGGAGAGTTGGAGATCTAGGATTTTGGCCACCCTGAGCATGATCATGGCGTAGGAAGCAGATTCTTCCATTGCTGGCCCACGAAGAGTGAAAAGAGCCATCTCTGGGAGATGCTTCGCCCAAGCCTTCATACCAGTTATCCTGATGGAGCTGAGCAAACTCATCACACTGGTCAAAATCTTTATTAGTCGGTGCCAAAAAGGAAATGCAAAATAAATTGCCTGCCTTGTCGATAGCTGAAACGGGTACCTCAGTTGCATTCAGGTGCAATGTCTGTCGAAGTTGGATCAGCGTAAACTCTGAGTAGACAATCTGCGCAGCCTCCTAGGGCGGCGTGGTCAGCATGGGCGCCAACGTGCCAGGGCCCAGCATGGTTTTAGACATCAGGACAGGATTCGGAGGCAAGAGCAGCTCAGTGGGACCAGCTGGCGCAGAGGGTGAACCGTCAGCAATATTCCTGGTGGAAAGCTTCTTGGCTCCTTGAGGCCTGAAGGCATGTCAGAAGGAATCACTAAGAACTGACTAGCTGGGACGTAGCTGTACGAAACTCTTCGATCTGACACAGCGTGGAGGAAGGCTCAAGAAATTTGGTTTCTGCCAGAACCAGCTGATGAATCGTCTCAAAAGTCGGCTGACTACGAGAGCCTGATTGCGACTGCTGACGCAGCCCACGCACTTGCTCAGAGGAGTAACAGTAGTGTGAAGGAGTGGAACTAGACTTCTTGTGCTTACTGGAAGACTTGGAACATTATGAAAACGGCCTTTGGGGCAGATCCTTTGATTACGGAACCTTTGACGCAGAATGGACTTGTAGTGGTCCCAGCACCAAGTTTTCGTATGCCTGGTGACGTAAAGTTTTGCCTTGCGTTCCCTGCTGCCTTTCAGGTTCACTGACACACACTCTCTGCAGGTCTTGGAGTCATGGCTTGACCCCAGACCCATTAGAGACATCGGTTTGCAACAGTCACTTCACGTTTTGACACCTTTTGTTTTAGGGGGTGTCATTCCTGGCCCGCTGTATTCGAATGTTGGAACATCTACTTAAGGTGTCTCAGACGAAAGGAAGCTTAAGATACGCATCCTGAGGAGCAAAAAGAAATTAAGTGACGTCAGGATGCAGGAGTGTCGCATACATAGGCCCCACAAATCATTTCCAGAGCGGAACAATGTCAGTATGAGGCCACTAGGCACCACCTTCCAGCGGGCATAGGTACTGCAAAAAAAGGTTTCGGGATCCAGTCAGGCAAACATTAAAAAGAGGAGGAATCTGCGGCTAGAAGTCTACCTCAAAAGTTTACCTACTTGTAATCCTAGTTAATTAAGTATTCTGTTTTCATCCTGGGGACTTCATAAGCCCGCAACAGTGGATAGGTTGCAGAATCACAATGAAAACATATTTCCAGGTATAATGGAGTAGCATAAAGTGGCACAGAGAGGCGTGATGTACATTGGTGTGGCGTACAGTGGTGTGGCGAACAGTGGTACAGTTGTTGTTGTAAGTAACTTAAACATGGAACCGAAAATCAATGCAACAGTATGAGGCGTAAAAGGCATAAATGGCTAAAAGGCAAAAAAAATAGCCATGCGGCAGCAAGCATCATGAAAGTGTAAATGTATCGATAGTGTGCCTTTTATACATTATAATGGCTTTATCTAATCCGCTTAAAATCTAAATTTTAGTTGTACGAGTAAGCCGAAAGATGCAGGTGTAGATAAACAATGTCCAAAAATGCGTTTGAAAACAGAATGGAGAAAACAGCATGAAAACTGGAATCAGGGTAGTGTCCTGTAAGGCATACTATGATAAGTAATATGAAAATATAAAAAGATGTATATACAAACTGTTGCAGTGAAACACAATAGCACAAGCAGTGGATGTTCACCGACTAAGAAATCAATTGGTTCTTGGTCCATGCTCCACACAAAGAAAAATTAACACCTGGCACGCAATAACCAATTAGGAGGCAACAAAGAAGAAAGACAATGATGCCAATGTATGCTAAACAATAAGAGGGCTAAAAAGCTCCAGTGGGCAAGTCAAACATGGAAAAGGAGGAACGCAACAACAGGGGCAAGGAAACTGAGTCTGACACGAATCCAACCAATCTTGAGTAATGACTAAATTGGTGGAGTATTACTTTCTCTGGACAGATAGCTGGAGCAGTCTATAGCATGACTGTTAAAAGACAATCTTGAGGGTCGCAGTTTCTCTTAACATTTCACATAGTCTTTGGTCCGTATTAAAAACTGTAAATACCATTATTAATTTCACAATCCATCAAACGTATAAAGAGAAGACTTTAAATTTACCTTCGGTAACTGCCAGAAAAGCCTTTGCCCCTTGGTGAAGGTCCATGTATGTATCTACAGGTCTTTCCAAAACTGCAGATACCAGTGTTCTGCCAGTTACGACAGTGTGTCTGCAAAACAAACAAGACTATTTTGGGCACATTTTTCAAACAAGAACCCAAATACATTGAAGCAGGAATTGAAAGAGAACTTGAATTATCAGCACAGAATAATTACACACGCCTAAGGAAGACAAGGAAGGTGGATTAATCATTTGAGAAGATACCCTCACTAGGGGACTGTTGCAGCTTTTTCGTGTCCAACAACTGATTATTCTGAGTCACAGAACAGAACACTCAGCTGCACACCAAACAGGATAAATGATGTATGGAAAAGCATGTGTTCTAACTTCTGTCTCTAGCAAGCAATACATTTAAAAAGAGTGAGCTTATTTATATCAGTGTAGCAGACATTAAGATTTCTGCAAAGTTACCTGTTATGGTGGCTGCATTGCCTAGTTCACTCAGGCATGATATGCTATAAGACAAACACATTCAGGATACACTAAATCTTAAAACAGTTCAATTTGAAAGTGTTTCTTTATTTTTAAGAATATAAACTAGAAAGGGCCTTGATCATTTGAAGGTCTTTTGCCTGCCTAGGTAAGATTGCACTAAACAGCTTCACAACAATCATAAGCTATGTGCTGCCCTTCACAGCTACTTAGTCATATTCATACTTTGCACCAAAGTGACATCAGACAGTGCCTTAGGGAGAAAATAAGGTTGTGTCATCATCTCTGCTGTTTATCTACAAAGATAATGAAAGGCTTGTCAACTAAGGAGGCCCTCAATTCACAAACTCATCCACTGGAGGTAGACACAATAGACACAGTAGATTATTTTTTTTTACAGTGAGCAACAATCTCTCTTGTTCACTGTGAGGCCTCCCAGTTACAAGGATTAAAAACACAAGAGTGTTGCTCTGTGGTCGAGGGGGCACCTAAAGTGAAAATGGCACTACTGCCACCTCTACCTGTCATAGTTGGATTGGTAGTGGTGTTGGCATGAACAATAACAAATGTAAACACTTTTTTTACCCACCTCCTTCAGGGTCAGATGCATAGAATATTCATGTTAACTTCTATACGTGTAGGTTAGGAGTAAAATATAAATGTGACTGGGGCTTCGCTGTGTGGGTGCAAAGAAGCACAGGATTGGGCAGGAAGGGAGATTAGTGCAAACTTTGAAGACTGGATTTCTGCATTCCTTCCCTTCACCTATTTTCTTACTAGAAAGTATTAGTGTTCTGGTGGTGGTGGGCGGCTGGGAAGGGATGACAGTATCTGATCCTTCCCTTTGAGTTTGTAGTCCGTTTCCCTACCAAAGTGTTTATCTTCCCATTTTTGTTCTGCTGCATCTACCTGACAGAATTTGCCCTGTCTGGCTGAGTCCGATACACACACATACCAAGCCAGTTGGAGCTAGCTGAAGAAGGGCTCCTGTTGATCAGCTCGCTGTGCGTGCAGGATTTGATTGGTGCTCTAGAGCCAATTGATCAGCTCTGTGCAAAGAGAACTGGTCTCCCTGGTATGAACACCTTTCAAATAATTCTGGTTCAGCCAGGCGGAGTACTTGTATACTTGAATAGGCTTATATACACCAGGGAGCTGCAGGATTTCGCAAGCCTCTTTGCTTAGAAAGTGCTAGCTGACAGTATGTGCCCCAGATGGCAAGCATTAAATCAAGGAAAAAGTTTTAGATACCAACCACACACTTTTTTCAATCCTTGTATTTAAGGAAGAAAACAAACCAGTATTACTCTTAGGTTTGTTGGGTATATCTTCTTCGTACCCTTTTTAATTTCTATTTTTTCATTTTTCAATAAGATTTTTTATGTATGAAAAAGAACACATTTATACCATTTACACATAAATACAAAACATTATTCACACATATATATATATATATATATATACACACAATATACAATTTTTTCACTTCATATACACAGATCCTTATCTATACTTGACAAAGTGACACTCAATACCGAATTCAATAAACCACATATAAATGCAGACAATCAAAACTTATTTTTGAAAATAAACCACACATGAATTCATTGGTCTATAAATCAGTTGATGTCTATTTTATATGCACATAGGTTTATTGAAATGCCATGGCAATGGCAATGCTGACTTCGTGTCTAGACTACAACCACTCCCTGATCGGGAGAATCCAAGGGGGGAGGAGTGTAACGGGATGGAGGGTAACGCTACCGATTCAGGCTGGTGGACCCCTGACAGTAATAACGCCCCTTCTTTACCACAGAACTCATGGGGAGCGGAGACGGATGAATGGTGGAACAAACAGGAGGACTGTGCCTTTAACTGCGACGAAGAAGTACGGGAAGACACACCCCCCTGTGACGTACTCGTCACTCTCAACGAATACGGCAGGGAACGGGCAGACACGCCTTCTCGTGACGCATGGACAGGAGGAGGAAACAAATACGTGGAAGAGGAAGAGCCGGTGTGCCCCGACACGCGGGAACGGAGAAGAGAGGAGAGCGAGGACGGAACGAAGTGGATGGACGAGGAGCATTGACGAAGGGAGAAGAGGCGAAGAATCCCGGAGGAGCGGTGCCAGGAGGCTCGCGATACCGCGCTGCGCCCAGGCACACTCCAGGAGGAGGAGGAGTGTGGCTCTCACAGGTGCGTGACCGGGTGGCTGGCTGGTGGGGTAGGCGGGGAGCCGCCGTGTAATTTAGTGTACAGTTTCCATACCAGTGAAACCTTCCACCCACTTTTGACCTACCTCCCTCAACCTGTGTTCCTTCACTCAGTCCCCACACTAGTCCTGCACTGTATATAGTCTCTGCACAATCACCGAAGCCCTCACTACCCCAGGTTACCCCACGGGAAAGCCTACACTGAGAACGGAATCCTGAGAGAACGGAATCCTGGCGCAGTGGCTATCATCTACAATGATAAATACACACTGTTATCCTCCACTCCTACTACATTTCCAGGTATAGAGGGGTTACACTTCTGCCTCCAAATTACCCCCAAACTGTCTCTAACTGGCCTAATTATCTATAGACCCCCGGACTGCCCGGCATCATCCTTGTGTGAGCTTATGGACTTTATAATCCTAAACTCTCTAGCCCACCCGCATTATATCGTAGCCGGTGATTTTAATATTCACGCCGACAATCCAGATTATCCACAGGCTACTCACCTCATCACAACCCTGCAAGCGGCCAATCTAACTCAAGTTATCTCAGGCCCCACGCATCGGGCGGGGCACATGCTGGACCTTTTCTTTTCCAACATACTGAATACAAAAGCTAAATCTCCGATACCACTGCTTTGGACGGATCATTTTTTAATTACTATGTCAATCTCACTCTCCTCTCAATCTCAGATTACAGGGAAACGCTCCTATGTGCGGAGAAAATGGGAAAATTTATCCGCGGACACCCTATGCCCGGCGCTTATAGAAAATCCCCTACCTCTAACCTCTGATGTAAATTCCGATGCCGTATCAATGAACTCGTGGATTGGCAACTTAGTGGATTCCCTCGCTCCGGCCAGAGTCGCAACGTCGCGCAGAGATTTGCCCTCTGCACCGTGGTTCTCCCCTGAGCTGATGGCCGAAAAAAGTAAATGCAAAAAGTTGGAGCGCCTTTGGCGAGCAAATTACTGCGATTCAGCCAAAACCAGCTATAAAAAAGCCCTTCATGCCCTCCACTTATCCATAAAAAAAGCCAAAAAAATCTTCTTTGCGACCTCCATCCAGCAGGCGGAACAATCAAGTAAAGAAGTTTTTAAGATTGTTCAATCTTTCTTTAAACCTAGAGCCATTGAGACTGAAATCATCCCATCCGCAAGACTCTGTGAAACCATCTCAAATTTCTTTGACACTAAAATAATAAAAGTGTATGATACTTTTACGGACTCCGAGCCTACATTTATGGATGAGTTAGGAGATACTGAGCCACCCGCTACCTCCTTAAATCAATTTCATCCTATCACCCTCTCCGAGGCACTGAAAGAAATACTAAAATGTAAATCCGGGGCACCTGATGATCCATTCCCACCTAAACTATGGAAACTGATGTCGGATGCAATCGTAGTTCCCCTTTTACATATATGGAACACGTCCATTGAAACGGGCACGTTTCCGGATTGCTGGAAACAGGCCACGCTCCTCCCGTTGAAAAAAAAAACCTCATGGCGCGCCGGATGATCTGAGCAATCTCCGACCCATTTCCCTTCTAGCAGCCCCTGGAAAAATGCTCGAAAAGCTGATCCAAATTCAGCTAAATAGCTTCATTGAAGAAATAGGCGCCTTACATGAAACTCAGTCTGGGCGCCTTACATGAAACTCAGTCTGGCTTTAGGGCCGGTTTTAGGCCGAGTCGATCAGGTGGTCCTTAGATTCAGGAGCATCAGCTATGCTGGTGCTCCTGGATCTATCAGCTGCTTTTGATACGGTAGATCATAGCAGACTGCTGATGCGGCTGAAGGACATAGGCCTAGGAGAAAAGGCACTTAGTTGGCTACACTCCTACCTCCCAGATCGGTCCCAGAAAGTGGCGCTGGGCACCTTCTCTTCTAAACCCAAAAGCCTCTGGTGTGGCGTCCCGCAGGGGTCGGCACTGAGCCCCTTGCGGTTTAATGTTTATCTGGCCCCACTTTTCACTCTGATTGCTAAATGGGGGGGGTCAAGGCAATATCATATGCTGATGACACACAATTGGTCTTCCCCTATAAAGACACGTCAGAGGCAGCTTTTAGTAAAATCAGGGGCTGTCTTGAGACGTGGCTAAATGGATGAACACAAATAAACTTAAAATGAATGCTAGCAAAACGGAGGTGTTATTCTTTGGAAAACACAAACATCCCCCCCCGGACCTGTGGTGGCCGCCTGAAATGGGCCCAGCCCCATCTCCCGGAACCCATGCAAAAAATCTGGGAGTAAGATGGGATGAGAATCTTTCCTTCCTGCCGCACATACAACAGCTTACCACTGGTTGCCTGCATAAACTCAGAAATCTTCGAAAATTCCTGCCTCTTCTACCAGTCGAGTGTCGAAAAACGGTTGTTCACGCAACTATTACATCTCGACTAGACTACTCAAATGGCCTCTACCTTGGTCTGCCCAAATATTTGGTGCAACGTTTACAGATCGTGCAGAATGCGGCTGCGAGATTGATAAAACGCGTTCCCTTTAGGCATCATATCTCTCCGCATCTGCACGAGTTACATTGGCTCCCAGTGGTAAGCAGAATTAAGTTCAAGGTGCTAACCTTGGCGTTCAGAGCGCTAAAAGGCACTTGCCTCAACTATCTAAAACTTCGACTTCCCCGTTACCACCAAAAGCGAGAGCTGCGATCGAACTCTATGCTCAAGCTAACTATCCCGCGTGTGAGGAAAGCTAGACTTGGAGGCAGGTCCTTCTCGGGAGGCACGGCAAAACTTTGGAATACCTTGCCCCCTGCCATCCAATCTGCCACGACAGAAGCTAGCTTTAGGAAGCTCCTTTTTATGCAATAATACTGAATTTCCTCCTGGCTACTCGCTCGTTGCTGAAGGACTCGCTAGCGCCGGGACACCTCACCCAGAGGTAGCTGTTCGCGCTTTACAAGCTTCTGTATTATTATTATTATTATTATTATCTCTTTTCTCTTCCTGCATGTGGCGCTGGAGGCCGACCCGGGACAGAGACTCAGAAGAGGAAGACGAGAGGTCAAGTTTCCACAGAGCCCGTGACCTAGCGGCAACTTTGGATCCGGCCACACTAGCCAGGGAAAGGAGGTCCCAATGCAAGAAAAAGACCTTTATTAAAATAAAGCCATGTTTACCTCATACTGTTGTCAGTGTCCCTCCATCTGAACCGCAACATAGGTGTTTGTCAATTTTATGACTTAGCAATCTCATAATTAAATGATAGCTGTTGGAGCAAGTTTAGACCTTCTTCCAAATCCGGAATCGGTCTAAAGAAATTTCATTGCCAGGTGCAAACAATTTTTCTCTTTGGCATCTTAATTGCCTTCTGATTTTGCACAGTAAAGCAACATTTGCTCTGCATTGGTCATTTGGTAACCTTGTATTATTTTGCAGTAAGAACACAAATCATCTAGAGATTCTGAACCAGATTTATTAATTCTTTGGCTGAGTTTGCATCACAAAGGTGACACAAATCCAGCACAAATTGTTGTGGTTGGATTTACTTTTCAACGCAAATCATGATTTGTGTAGGAAAGTTGTCCACAGTAACGCAAAGTAGCATTATGCACCAAATTGTGCTACTTTGCATCAAGGGGGGGCATACCACCCAAAGGATGTGAGGCAAATTCCCATCTAATACCATTTGAGCCAAAAAAGTTTGTTTTCAAACAGGCATAACAGGGGTAACTTTTGAAAGTCTCCATATTTTTCAAACTTTGCAAGCATGATGCACTTTACAGCACACATACAATAAGAAAAGTCTTAAAGGATTGTTTTGTACTGGAAGGATCCCATTCCAGTACAAAACCTATGCTCGACAGAATGCTCACATCCTTGTAGTAAGGTCAGGCACTTAAATTATAAGATTTTGCGGTTCTGGCATTTTCGGCACAAGTATGGATTAGCCACATGTGCCACATAACCCACCATCTCCTGTATAATTTGAGATTTTAATCCCCAAAAATAGTTTCTAGCTTGATTGAATAAAAGTTACTTTAACTGGGTCTACCCATATTGCTGCGAAGTGGAAGAGCCTTCGCAAAGGTTGACTGGTCGCCTGCCTGTTACTGTTGAATGTGGGTGTTAAATTGGTAGTAATGAGGTGAAACCTTTGCCCAGTTAGTGTTAGCAAGTGTGAAATGTCAAAATAATACTATGACAAAATGTGCAGCATAAAGCTGCATAACTTGCCTTTTCTCGCAGCATAATTCAACCCTGCCGCATAATTTGGTCCTCTCCTGACACTTAATTTCAGTGGATCAGACTATGGTACAAGACAAAGGTGGGCAAGCCAACATATTAACAGGGGCAGCTGAGCCAAGGGTCTGCTCTGGCTCTTAAGAACCCATACACAGCCCATGCCTTTAAAATACGTGGCATGTCAATCATGCAGCACATATTATGTTAGACTATAGTAAGGTGTTTTCTGCCCAAAAGACAATGCAATTAGTGAACTAAAAGACAAGTCAGGTAGGGGTCATGTGTACCTATATGTGGCCTAAGTTAAAATGATAGATTGCACAACTTTATTAGCTATTAAATCAAACACAGGAGTTGTTTTGCACAGTGCAAAGCCTAAATTCATGTATTTGTGATGATGAACAAAGAGGAGACTTGGTTTAAAAGTATTTGCCTAATCTTTAAGGGGAAAGTTTGATTTTTTTTTACAATGTTTGGAGCAACTTCGACAGGAAAGTATTGCAGCTCTTTACTTGAGAACCAAGACTAAAACCTGTTTCCCTAGTACGAATGTCAGCAGCACTGGCCGTAATGTCACATCCACACCCTCTCAATGCAGTGTGAAACACAGTCACATGTGTTTTGTTTCACACTTCCTGCTATGGGCCTCACAAAATACTAGAGAAGCAGCCCCTTTGTCATTTCATTGATTTATTGGGGGCGTCTTGGTGCACAGTTTGCCTTGAAAAGGAAGTTTTCACGCGTCCCTTTTGTTATGTATTTTGTTCCTCGAGGTGAGAGCGTGCTACCACAGTGTGTCTGGACACAGTAAGAAGCAACGCTGCTCACGTGCGCAACCTAGAGGAAACATAGGTAGTGACCCCAGGGGCAGGTAGCTCTTCGGCTACTACCACTCACTTCCCTTAACACCCCAAAATTAAGTATTTAGGGAACCCTGATAACAGATCTTCAGATTTCCGTTGGACACAAAAGAAGGAGTGGAAGACGACGACTACTGCGGACCCGAGAACCGATGAGTAGGACTGATTTGACTCCACCCCTGTCGGCCTGTCTGCTGCACCCGACCCTTGTGGAGCAACTGATTAGTCCTGCGGCTGTGCAGACCTCAAGAAACCCAGAGGTTTTCCAGTCCTTTGCAAATTGCCAAAGAATCTACCTTGGAGTATAGGAGCTACTCCACTGCAGGCGCAGGGACCATAGATGCAAGACCTAGTACACCAACCCGTCACCCACGGGGTCTACCGGTGCAGCACCTGAAGAGGTAGCAGTGCTGCCACAGGTCAGATCCGTCCTCCCTCCCAGTGTGTGGACGCCAGGACCGACCAGAGCAGTAAAGGGCCAATCCCTGGAGTACTGGACCTCTTGCAGCAGCCAAGGCTTGCTGTGCCCAGACAGGACACCAGCGCCGAGGGAATAAAGGGACAGTGAGACTCAATCAATCATAACTTTATTCGACAATTAAGTCATAAAAGCATTTCATAAAACATCCAATATTTACAAATAAAAGCTGCAAGATAAATACCAAAGTACATTTATATAAATATACTAGCAGCCCGCCCCAGCGTTGCCTGGGGCAGAAAGGGGCTGGGGGCAGTACACCTGCTCCCGCCCCGACCCCCTCCCGCCCCGACTCCCTCCCGCCCTGACTCACTTGTGCCCCCTTCCCGCCCGACTCACTCGTGCCCCCCTCCTGCCCCGACTCACTCCCGCCCCGACTCACTCGCGCTCCGACATTTTCATTTACTGCTGCCTCCTTCTTGCCTCCCCCTGCATCACACAGTCTCACTTTCCCTTTCCTTACCTGTGCCGCCGCTCCTCACTGCACAGCCGCTCGTCACTGCACCGCCCTCCTCCTTCGTCGTCATCACGCACGTCGCGTCGCGGCCAGCGCTAGGTTCCGGACGGCGCTACTTTCAGGGGACTACTTAATTTTTTTAATTTACTTTTTTTTAATTTATATAGCCTATGTCCATCTACACACCCTGATATTTTCATAGATGTATCGGGTGTGTAGATTAGCACTGTGGTTCCCGAGTTTACCTGGCCAAAAGGTGCAAGTTCTCTCTTTATAATAGTAGTATAGAGTATAGATTAAAAATATGATTAAACTTCCACAAGACAACTGCCGAGTATCATCATTACATAAACACAAGTCTATAATTTTTTTAAATCGAACAATTTCTCCTTTGTTATTCGATAATCCATTCAGTTTACGCTAATCTAGGGCGGTAAACAAAAAGCATCATTACCTATGCAGAACTACTGCTTGGAGCGAATTACCAAAGCCCATTTCAAGAACATGGCTACGGCTATAGCAATAGGGGGACTTGGGTCTGTGGCTAAGATTCTCAATGCCTCCCTATATCTGCGTGTTCTAATTAATCGGCATATAGGTTTCACCCACTTTTTTCGAGGTGCAGCATAGCTGGGACAAAAAAACAAGATATGACTTTCAGATTCTTGCTGGTCCCTGCACCACGGGCATTTATCGTCGTCAGTTGTTCCTGCCCATTGTTCTGTAAACACCTTTATCGGGAGAGTGCCTATCCTAAATTGAAAATAAAGATTACGATCAATCGGGTTCTCTATAGCATTCCAGTATGGTTTCAATTATTGGTCGAGCTTTGAATTCAAGAAATCTACCTGTAAGGTGAGAGGAGAGACCTTTTGCAAATGTTGTCGTAATAGTCATCTCCCAGTAGCTGGCTTTCAAAAGATTCTTAGAGGGAAATACTGCATTTGCGGGGTCATCCCAAAGTTCTCTCATTCCCAATCTTCGTAACAGGGATTTAATTTCCTTTAGCCAAGTTATTTTTTGGAAGGAGTTTATTTCAATAATATCTTTTAGACCCCGAGGGTGATGCAAAAATTCCTCAGTGGTCCATATTCTGTGCCAATACAATAATGGACGCAGAGTAGCTAGGTCTTTACCTACTTTCCTCCCAAGATCCCACATCAGTGGTACTAATGGAGTACTTTGCAGGACACCTATGGCTTTTCTCAAGAACTCATTTTCTGCCAATGTCAGGCTTTTAAGCTTCTCGAATACCCATAATTCAGAACCATAGAGGACCGAGCGTAATACCTTCGTACCATATATCTCTAGAAATGGACTAATAGGTTTCGGTATAGAGTTCTTAAACATTTTCAGGAGGAGACCTGACTGCTACTGGTGCTTTAGTACAGCCAAATCAAGTTGGCTATTCCAGCGCATGTCCCTCTGCAGGGTCACCCCCAAATAAGTAAAGGCATCAACCTGCTCTAGTGGGCAATTATCCATATCCATGCTTCCTCTGTATGGTTTAAAGGTCTTGGAGGGTTTACGATCATTAAGGGCCATAAACTTTGTTTTTGCAGTGTTTATTTCCAGTCCGTGCGAACGACAAAATTCTCCAAACCGACAGAGTCCCTTCCTGAAGGCCACTCGGTGTCTTGGAGACTATCAAGGTGTTGTCCGCAAACATGAGGATTGGGACACGATTGCCCGCCATCACAGGGGCATCAGTTGGTTCCAAGGAGAGGTAGTCGGCCACCCCGTTCACGAAGAGTGAGAACAGGGTGGGTGCTATGACACATCCCTGCTGCACTCCCCGCTCAACCGGAAAGGTTTCCGTCACCTCTCCTCTTAGCCCCCAACAGACCCGGGCGAAATGGTCCTCGTGCAAACACACAACCAGATTCAGCAATTCCGGGGCCATCCCCAATCCCTCCAGGACTCGCCACAGATTTTGGCGCGGCACCATGTCGAAGGCCGCCCTCAAGTCCACGAACACTGCATACAATGTCCCTTTCCCCAATACCACCGTCCTCCAATAGAGGATAACAAACCGAAATACCTGGTCAAACGAACTAGTCTTGGTGCAAAAACCGGACTGGAGTGGGCTCAAGATGTTATTGTCCTCCATCCAGGCCTGAATTTTCCCCAAGACAAGACGGCCCATAATCTTCTGAATAGAGTCTATAAGGCTGATAGGCCTATAGTTGCCTGCCTGAGCCTTGTCCCCTTTCTTATACACAGGCCTAATTTCTGCTCCCTTCCAGGAGTGGGGACAGCCATCCCTTGGGCTATAGCATTTACTAAATAGAAAATGTATTTCCGCCAACGTTGCCTATCGTTTAAAAACACGTCGGCAGGAATACAATCCATCCCCGGGGCTTGTCCCTCAGTTACTGAGTCTAATGCCCTATCTACGTCCCCTAGACTAAAAGCATCATCTTTATCGGAAATGAATGGGGGAATGCTTTCACTATCGTCACCGCTACTACATGCGTATTGCGGCCCAAAATAATTAACCCATGAATCTTGGGCAACCTTGTTCTGCGGGCAATCCGGACACCCACCCCGATCCCATTTAAAAATGTCCCAGAAAGATTTAGAGTCTTTAGCTGCACACGCTTCCTTAAGTTCCCTCCATTTACCCTCTTTCCATGCCTTTTTTGCAGTGGCCTGAGTTTTCCTGTAGTTACCACGTGCTGCTCTTACTTTAATAGAATCCCTTGCTTTTAATGCAAGGCTCAACTCGACATGTAATTGCCTACAGGTAGCATTATACCAGCTCTCAGGCTTCTTTCTTTGCTTGTTCCTATCTGAGCCTGATTTACAAAAATATTTCCGGAGCTTAGCAAATAGATTATTATGGGTATCCAGAAGGGAGGAATTCATTACCCCATTGAGTGCACCTGTCTCCAGTATTTCCAGTGCCCCGTCAACTTCGCTCCTAATAGCAGTCAGGGCATCTGCATTCTTGGTGACATTTTACCACTTAAGGTGGCGTTCATCATTCGTCAGGGCGATTTCAGCACCCTGTGCGCCCCGGGTTACTACTCCTCCTCCCTCTAGGCCCAACCTAAATTGTGAAGTCAAGGGATTGTGGTCACTCTCAATGCGGTTTTTCACCTCCATATCCACAAGAGAGTGCCACATTTGTAAATGGACAAGCAAATAATCTATTCGGCTAGACCTTAGATCGTTATCATAAGTTCTAGCTCCATTCCTGTCCAAAGTTGTTCGGCCGTTAGCTGCCCTTAGATGGTTACCAAGACATAGCCCTTTTAGTTGCATTGCGGCCTCTGACCATCTACTTATGGGCTCCAACTCAAGTTCAGGGACCCCGACCGGGAGTCTTCCTCCTCCGTTAGACTCAAGACCTCGTGCCCTAGTGGCTCAAAAGTCGTATTAAAATAACCCGCTATCAGGGCCAATACATCACTTAAGGCCTCAATTACGGCTTCTAAGGCTGTTACTACTTCCGATTTCTTTCCCCTTGCATAAACATTAAATATAGCAATGTTTTGGGTAGCAGAGAAGGTAAGGCGTACCACAAGAATGTCACAATTTTGGACAGGAAAAGACTGAATCTTACAGTTTAGGTTTTGTTTGACCCAAATCACCAGTCCTCCTACAGGACGGCCCTTTTGCTTCTTCGCAGCCGGGACATAGAAATTAAGGAATCCCACCCTGTGTACTGGCTCAACAGTCCAAGTCTCTTGAAAGAGACAGATATCAAAGTTATCAATTAAATCTGTCCACAACGGGTGGGAGGGTGGTGCAAGTATAAGAAAGGATTCAGCTCTTGACTGCAAATAGTGTGCCATATCCGTATCACATGACGCCGCTATCACATTGCAAGCGGATAGCCCCAAACCCTCCCCAGCGCAAAGGGCCCGGACTTCAAGAACTGTGTTCCAATCCAAACTTCACATCTATCCCTGCTCTCACACCAATAATCTCTCAATTGAGATCAGCAAAATACACCCACAGATACACATGAACAGATTGCTCGCTTGCTCACCCCCGTTGTTTTGATTACTTGGTTTATTCCCCCCCCCCCCCGCTTTTTTTCTTTCCTCATTCATTGGTTGTTTTTCCTTCTCCTTTTCTTTTTATTGACCTCCTTTTTACTTTGCATATTTATGCATATTTCCCCTTCCCCCGGTTGTTCAAGTTTGTGGTGTCCCAACAATTTTATTAACGGGCACATTGGTTAAATTGTTTGGAATACACCCTGTTGGACGTACTCCTCTTGTCCTTTGATTGGTTCGCAATACCCATTTCCTAATTCGTGGATCACCTAGGACGACACGTCTCCTACATATGATCAGACAAGGGCAGGAATATCACACACATACGAGGCTGCGACATTGAGGGACATACCCATGTAACACAAGCCACATTTATGGTAGATCCAGACGACAGATCACTCTCTGGGGAATCACTAGGCATACAACCACCATACCAGACAGGGCCTTGTTCCGGGAAGAGCATCGTTATCTCAGCTCTTAACTGTATTCTTCTTGCCCGGCGAGGATCACCTGCTCTATGGAGATGGGAACAACTATCAGTTACAAAGTACTATTTGGAATTGTTGTTTTACTTCTGCTTACCTTTATCCTTTTACCCAGTCAGTTGTGATATGAGAACAATGCCCTGTATTACATTACTGATACTAATAGCTATTAATGAAAATTGAAAGGATGACTTGTTCCATTTGCCCGTTGTTTTGACATGTATTGTGAACATATGTTGAAAACTTAATAAAAGATATTCAAACAAAAAAAATCTATGAAATCTGCCCAGTCTGGCGAGGCCACCTTCGACCCCATACCAGCCAGATTCCATGACATCAATGATGTCAAACATATTTCACTGGGAGGGCTATTAGAATACTCAGTCCCCTTAGTGTAGGGAACTTGACATGGCATTACATCCAATTCAGAATTTGGTTAGGGGTTTTCCCTTCTCGGTACCGTACCTGGGGCATAGGTCATCTTCAGCCTTCTCTGTGAGAGCTACACTCCTTTCATTTGGGCCAGTTCTAATTGACCTAAAACTCAATCTATCACACGCCCGACTGTCATTCTCAACCAGTGGATCCATACTCCCACAATCATAAATTTGCTGTCAATCACAATCTACCAGCCCTGATAGGACATCAAACACATTAGATAACATTATGTTCCCTGGGAATTTTCCCCTGTTCATGGAATAGGCTGGTGCATAAAAATGAGACAGTGGTAGCGATAAAATTGAGGATGCTGTATCCCCTGGTGGCCAGTTACAAATGTATTTGACAGTATTTCTATCCCTAAAATTAATAATTATGCGATCCCCTACAGTGGACTTTGGCTGTTTCCCCACCCACCCAACTCTTCTAGCGAAGAGGATTTCTGCACTCATATGGGATGGTAGTGAACGATTATTGTTAAGCCAGAAAATACACTTATTCTTTAGGTCCATATATGTTTCCCTTTTCCCCTGATTCAGTGGAGGGACCCCTGCCAAAATGACCACATAAGGAGATGATTCTGGGGGGAGCTCTATAGTTGGTAGACCAGCTACAATATGGGCAGGAACTTGTTTCTGGGCCACAGGTCCACTAGGAACTGTTAGCTGTATTCTATCCTTTTGTACTGGTTGTTCTGCCACTATCGGATTAAGTGGAATGGATTCAGGACAGGGCTCCAAAGATTCAGACAAACCAGCATTATCACTCATTTTACAGGGTGCTTTAGGGTAAATAACTGCTGCACTTAGTCCTGGGACACCAGACAGCTTACTGTTCACCCCAATGACAAGATTCACCCCCCTCGCCTGTACTGATGCAATTGAAAGTTCAAGACACACAAGTCTAGATTCAATGGAGTCCAGTCTGTCACACAATGAGAGGCAGGCCCTCTTAACGATACACTCTAATTTTGTCCAGAATGATGGGCCCATCTGGCTTTGTATTTCATCCCTATCGCATGATGGAAAAATATCCCCATCGGTCGCTAGTTGTGTTGTGGCGGTGGTAGGAGATTTATGGGAAGAGGCTGATATCAGAGTCTCTTTAGGTAAAGCCTCATTAGGCAAAGTTTATTTCCTTATTTTTGCTCTTCTCCCAGAAATTTGTGCTTGAGCCCCAGTGCGCTTCCTTTTAGTTGTCGGTCCCAATGACTGTTGAGGTCCGCCCGCTTTAAGGTTACTGCTAGCTGACCGGGTCTTAATATTGGGCGAATACAAAGACCCTGCAGTAATACGGGAGTTAGTCACAGGTCTCGTGTCCATTGAGATAGTGGGACAGTCTGTCTGGCATATTAAAGGCCCCTCAGGATGTAATAGTGTTTGACATCTCTCTCCCTCCCCCGGGGATGATGTTAAGTCATAGGTGTTAGGCTGTTGGGGGTCTGGGAACTGGGCTTTAGCCAGACTGCCCATTGAAGATCTCTTATCGAAAGCAATGTCCAGAGATAATCTCTTTTCTGTTAACTCAATGTCCCGGGCTAAAGCTGTAGATACTCTTACCAGAAAATTGTCCAGAGTACCCATTAGTGACCCTCCAGTAGATTTCCTATTATCATCACCCATGGTAGGTGAGGCAGACACGGTACGGCGGAAAACAGCTCAGTTGGTAAAAAAATCCAAAACAGTACCAAGCAATACCAGGAAACACAGCCTCTCACTGACCATAATTAATGATTTTAGAGGGGTAGCCCGTCCCGTCCTTCACCGGGCCCGGGCTTCGCCCGGCTCGTCCCGAGTGCATCCCGCGAAGCGGGGTGCTGCGCTTCTTAAATGTGCCTCCTGGCGCTGCTGCGGCGTGGGTAGAGCGCGCCGCCGCTGAGGCTGCCGGGAATTGCAGTCCCGGGTGCGGCGGCGCGGGTAGTGGCGTCCGGTGACTCCTGGCGGTGGCGGCAAAAGGTAGGGCTCTCACTCCCTACTGAAAAGCTCCCCAGCTTCGCCGGCCGCTGCGCTTGTTAAATGCGCCTCCTGTCGCTGCTGCGGCGTGGGTAGAGCGCGCTGCCGCTGAGGCTACCAGGAATTGCAGTATCGGGGTGGCGGCGCGGGTAGTGGCGTCCGGTGACTCCTGGTGGTGGTGGCAAAAGGTAGGGCTCTCACTCCCTACTGAAAAGCTACACAGCTTTGCCGGCCGCTGCGCTTGTTAAATGCGCCTCCTGGCGCTGCTGCGGCATGGGTAGAGCGCGCCGCCGCTGAGGCTACCAGGAATTGCAGTATCGGGGCGGCGGCGCGGGTATTGGCGTCCGGTGACTCCTGGCGGTGGTGGCAAAAGGTAGGGCTCTCAATCCCTACTGAAAAGCTCCCCAGCTTCGCCGCCCGCTGCGCTTGTTAAATGCGCCTCCTGGCGCTGCTGAGGCGTGGGTAGAGTGCGCCGCCGCTGAGGCTGCCGGGAATTGCAGTTCCGGGGCGGCGGCGTGGGTAGTGGCGTCCGGTGACTCCGGGCGGTGGTGGCAAAAGCTACTGAAAAGCTCCCCCAGTGAGACTCACTTCATGAGTGGCCCAGCTGTCATGTTTGACCCTCATGCAGAAACAAAGATGTGAGTCTGTGACCGATGCAACCCACCGCCTCAAATCACCTATGCACCTGTGCTCAAGAAAAGCCCAAGGGAGGTGACGGTACCTACGCTTGAGTTTGCCCAGACTTGACTTCCAGTCGCGCCTGCAGCCTCTTTCATACAACTTCAGGAAACTCCTGCACCGGAATTGGGACCCCTAAAGACATCACTGCACCAACGCCCCACAACCCCAGGCAAAGTGGACCAACCAAGGTAGGGCTGCTCATCACCAATGGACATACAGGGTATTTTTATACCCATACTATGTTTTACAAGCATGTGTGCAGCTTGACATGCCTATTTTGATTGTCATATGTTACCACCACCAGACATAACAGAAGAAGGTTTCAGAGAATCAGACCTAGGGTAAGTGCCAGGGAAAGCAAACAAGGGAACCTGGAATCAGCAGAAAGGGTGTAGAAAAGGGAAACATGAGGATCCACAACTGAATAAAAAATGCACAGTCAACATGGTCCTGTGCTCAAGCTCATAAATGATTTAAGAGAGACATTGTGGTTGGTGGTATCTTTGCCATGCGCAGCTTACTCAAAGGTCACTGAGCACTGCAGCTTCAGGCTTTGCATGGCACTGCTGCGAAGGTGGTCAGAGGAGGAGGGCAGGATGAATGGAGGACGCCAGCACGAGAATCTGGTCTGCTGTGCTCACCTGGCCTCTCTCTGCCTCTAGGGTCACTGATGCCCTAAGAGAGTGCTGTTGGAAAGGCCCCTGCTGTAGACTACAGCCATGGATTTTTGTTTGCTGCAATGCCAATGGAACAACACACAAACGAAAATATAATGTAGGTAGGAAAAAAGGAATAGGTGACAACGTTTTTCAGCTATAATTTTATTCCCAGATGACCATTTTTCAAAAATCATATACCATTTTATTTATTTATTTAGAAGTTTTGTATAGCGCTAGCTGGACCTCAGGGTATCAGAGCGCTTCACAACAAGTACAATTATGAGCATTTTTGGCAGAGACAAAATCTGCAACTTACAAACTTAAGCGCGTTATAGACATAGTTACAATACAGATCTTGTGGTCGAACAAGAGGGGTGAGGCTGAGGGGTTTAATGAAGAGGAGTTAATTTGCTGATAGCGAGTGGGGTATTTATCAAACAAGAAGCGGTGCGTCTGGAAATCCCTTCGATTTTAGTTTTAAGACAACTGTTTTAGTCCACATTGAGGTTATGGTGCGGTGTCGAACACTACTATTATGTCCATCAGACCCTTTTGGTAGCAGGGACAGATACTGTTTGTTAGTTGTCCAAAAACATGCAATAGTTAAAAGTTGCTTTTTAAAATAATTTATTCTGTACTGACCATACATCAATTAAGACAAAATGTGAATGAATGAAAATTAGATAGGAAAGAAACCTATGCATTTTTTTAAACGTGCCTATGATTCTGAGTTTAGGAATATTAGTTACTTGAACAACTCTTAATTTTCAGTTATCAAAACTATCATGCAATTTAGAAGACATTCGCAGAATGTGTTCTTTCTTGCACACTTCTTTATATTTTGAGGCCGAAAATAGTGGGAATTCAATTGATAAAAAATGTAGTATTTTGTTTTCCCTCATTTCTCCCACGTGAAATCAATTATGTCTTCACATGATTACAACTTTGGTATGTTCCACTAACACGCTTTAGGTCCACCCACCCATGGAAGGTAGCACTTCAATCAGAAGAGGACCCTGTCTGTGTCCTTTCTGGCGGTAAATCTTCCTCGTTGATCAATGCATATACCCCAGAGTACCAATCAAAGTGAATGTACATAGCGCTAATGGAGTTGACTGCTTTCACTTTCACGCTGTGAGGTCAGCATATTAATACTCGAAAAGTGTAATAAATAAGCAAGGACAAGGTGAGAGGGGAATTCTTTCACAGCAACCTGGAGGTTTTTTTTGTTTTTCAAACCAAAACAAATTCTTCTGGTGCTTAAACCAGAAGGATATTCACCCCCAAAATGGAGGATGCGATGTTCAAGCTTAGACAGCAGTCAACTTATTGCAGGTCAATTGTAGCACGCAAACGTTCAGGGTTTTTTGGATCCTAAAAGCAAATGTGCATTAGAAGTAAAAGACGTCACCTCCTACACTTCTGCAACATACCAATGTACTTAAAACAAGGTGCTCAATGATAAGGCCACTGATTGTAAATAAAAATCAATTATATTGTCAACTGTTATCCTGAAAATGTTGGCAGAGTCACTGTCCTCTTTTATACCCTTTATTGAAACATTAGAATGAACCTCACTTAACAAGTATGTGAAGAGATCAACTGTTTTTTTAAGTTATAAAAATGAATAAATCGTTTCCCATTGCTCACCCCAAACAATAGAGACTTGGTGGTGTTTGTGGCAGTGAATTTATGGTTTGTCCATGGAGAGAAACATTTCCTCTGCTTTTCCAGCCTTGAGGATCCAGGGCCAGGTTTCAAATCTGGATCATCCATACACTATTTACCAATGCTGGGGAATATCTACTTAAGGATTCTCTCTCTGGCTTTCTAAATAACATACAGGAGATATTGTCTACTTATGAAAGGTAGTACCATGCTGTCATGCAAACACACAGCCCCTGGCTACAACTCCTGTACTGACAAGCATTTAAGAGGGCTTGGAATTTTCATAGTGCAGACAAACTTGCAACCTGATTCACTTGGGGTTAAACAGAACTTTCTACCTCATTATTTCGAAGAAAACTTTAATGGTTTATGTTCTAATTAGTATCATGCACTATCGCCTACATACCATTAACTAATGAACTTTAAGTTAAAAGTTAGCGAAGTAATAATTTGGTAAATTGGTCTGATTATGAATTAGGACCACACATAATAAAATCTTTTTAAAGGGGAAAAACAAACTTACTTCCATAGATTTCTAATGTTTGTACTTCAGGGTTGGGTTCAATAATGGCACTCAATCTGTGTCCCAAAGCTTTAATACAAATGAATGAATTCTAAAGCTCTAGCATCTCAGTAGTGGATTTTCTATGGACCCTGGACAATTCAGAAACTACTTATAACTAATGCTCCTTCAGACAGATATGTGTATACAAATTAATTTCAGAGATATTTACTCCAACACCTTTAGATACAAGAAAGAGGGAAGAGGTATAGTGAGGTGAGGGGTGTACAATGTGTTAACCTATACACAGTACCTGGAAGACGAGTTAGGCTCCACATCTATTTATAAAATGTGTCCATTGCATCTATACGCATGTCCTCTCAAACTGCTTGTCCTGTACACACATCCATTGGGATTGGAGGAGAAAAGGGAGCATTAAGGTGTTCTTAACTCACCTCTGTACTCATCCCAGTACTGGGTCCAAGCCTTTCAAACACACTGGGCCTGCGAGAAGTGCTATCCGAAATGGTCTTGGTATTCTCCACTGTGACTTTCCGTCTTATTTTAGACATTTTTGGTTTCTTTCGCCCTGAAAATAAAAAAAGGTCAATAAAATTGATTATGTAGTTCACGTCGAAAAGGAGCAGCTCTCAGATTTGCTGGGGTAGGGAAAAAGGAGGGACAGGCAAGTTAGAAAAGAGCAAAAGTCTATGCACAGTGGGAAGAGTTTTGATAGGATTCATTGCAAAGCACTGGTTGAAGCTGATGGAAGGACAGAAGCGTAAAACTGGGATTTTAACTATTTCTATCTCAAATTGCTCATGTGCACCATGCCCTTTTTACCACCCAAAACCCAGTGAAAACGTATGTATACCTGGTTTTGTACTTCCGCACTCAAAATAGGAGGGTGGAAAAAACATATATGTTGACCTTTACCACAGAGATGCACCTGAAGGGAAATGTGATCTTTTGGAGAAATTGCGATAAAAGAATCAACATTGATCCCCTTTCAGAGCAATCTCCCAGTCAGCTCGTCTGGGTGAAGGGAATCTGCTTGCACATGCAGATAAACGATTTTGATATGGAGCAACACCCGTGCCATTAAGTATCTACAATGGCTTCCTGTCAAACAAATGATCAAATTCGAAGCCATGTGTCTAATGCACGAGAACCTGCTTGGCTTACCCCTGTTACACCAGTTATATCTTTCAAGCCCAACCAAATGCCTACGATGGCGTGCCTCCCTAAATGATCGACTGCTACTTCCATCAAAGCGGAAACTGTTTAAAGGCAGACTTCACTAACAAGGTACCTATCTCTGGAACTCTCTTCAACCAGACCTCCATCAAGAAACTAACTTAAGTAGCTTCCACAATTTTCTGAAGACCCAACTCATCTGCCAAGTGTTTGCGAATTAAATACTGACCTATACTGCAGTCTAGCCCTTCCCCCCACTTCTGCTCCATCAGCGCTCTATGGTTTCATGTGGTTGCATGAATAAACACATGAACGAAAAATAAAAATAAATAAATTAAACAAAATCTGGGGCAAGCGACAAACCAGAACATCAGTTTCATTTCTTTCTAAAACTACCCACATACATTGCATCCAGTTTAGCACTTATGAGGACCTCTATACAATTAAGAGTATGTACACTCCGGATATCCTCACACTCAAGAGTTTCATGGAATCAACAAACAAATCAGAGGTGTGTTTTCTGTTAAAGATCTAGAATATAGATATCATAACACCTCCTTCTGAACGAATTGCAATTATCAAAGCTGCAACCCACTGCGTGCACCTTCCAAACAATTAAGATCTCTTACCATCAGGACTTTTGCCCTTCTTCACAAGTACCTCTTTAACCAATCCCTTATTGTTGGCACATACCCCAATGCGTGAAGTAAGCTGTGGTATGTGCAGCATACCTCATTATAAAAAAATCTACTTCTGTTGATCCTTCCACTCTGCCAAATTATAAACCAAAGAATTGCAATGTTTTATTTTCTCTAAAATAAAAACTGTTTGTCTGCATTCATATCACACTGTACTGCTTCTCAAATAACCTTCTCAGCTCTTTTCAATCAAGTGTTTCCTTCACTGCATGAAAACCAGACTTCTGCAAATGTTCAACATGATCACCAAAGCCCAACATAAATCGTCACCTCTTCTCCTTAACATTCTTTTAGACCCGTTCACTGCATTTGACATGGTACATCACCGTACTAGAGTATACATAACTGAATCACATGCCTGGCCCCCAAATGTCTCAGGTGGCTCCTTCTTGGTTGCCTGGAATTCTGAAACCTTGATACACACCAGTTTATACACCAGTTTTGAATTTCAGTCACCTCTCTAATTTGAAGATACTCAAATATGTAATGCTTCTTTTCTACGCTCTCGTCCTTCAAGCACAATATGCAAACTGTCTCACAGCCATATGCGGCTAGATGGATATATGCTAACTCATGATAACATTTTAAAATTGAAATGGAGTACTTTCAATCATTGGCAGCACAAAGCTCTACGAATCTGCCAAGTTTACCTGGCACACTGAATTTGACCTCTGCTAACATTAGGGTTCTGTTGAGCCTATCTATGAGGATGGATTTTCTTTTTTTAACGCAGCACATTAGGCTAGACTAATGCAATACTCTACTTGTAGGTGGACCCCAGTACTCATTCGCCACACTAGACAAAGCCTATACCTTGCACAAAAACTCTGTACAATCCCCTAATGTATACTCCAACCTATACATATCGCCACTAAGGTGACTGTTTCTCTGCCAAGAACAAACTAGTTTATACGGTAGTGTTGCTTGTATTTAAAGCAGTGAGTGGCAGAATGGGACATATCTTGCTACACTGTAACCTGCAGCCTAAAGTTTGATAGTCTTAATCTGCCAAAGGCATCTAAGCAGTCTTGTGCTGCTTCCAAGTTCTTATCGTTTTACTTTCTATCCACTCTTCACTAGAACTCTACCACTAGACATTTCGAAGTTTCCAAATAGAAAGTTCTGTGTCATTATTTCCAAACCGGAAGAGAAAAATGAGCACTACCATCACACCACTCTAAATATATGTATCATGGCAGGCACCAGCAGCACTGATTAATGACTGCAGAATCGTCACAAAGCTTAAGACAACGCAGAAGGTGAGTCTGCTAAAGACCAAAAATGGTGGCGACTCCATGATTTAACCAGGAGCAACCCTGGCAGAGCTGGAGGACCCGCCCAAGCTCTCGAGAGTCACTGGGGTCCAGCAGGTGAAGGCCAGTGAGAACAGGGATGTTCAGTGACAAAGCACGGTGGGGTTGAAAAGGTGAGCACAGATATGCGTGCACTGGTGCCTGGACGGGATAGTGGACCCGTCGCTGTTCAACATCTACATGGCCCCCTTCGCATATGTGGCCCGCCAACATGACCTCAACATCATCTCCTACGCCGACGACACCTAGCTCATCCTCTCCCTCACAAAGGACCCGCACACCACCAAAAGCAACCTCCACGAGGGAATGAAGGCCGTTGCAGACTGGATGCAGAACAGCCGTCTGGAGCTAAACTCGACAAGACGCAGGTACTCATCCTCGGACCCACCCCCTCAGCCAGGGATGACTCCTGGTGGCCGACCACACTGGGAGCAGCACCAACACCCACGACCATGCCCGCAACCTAGGATTCATCCTCGACTCATCCATCTCCATGCCTAAACAGGTCAACGCCGTCTCCTCCTGCTACAATACCCTCTCTGCATGCTCCGCAGGATCTACAAGTGGATCCCGACCAAATCAAGAAGAACGGTGACACAGGCCCTAGTCAGCAGCAGACTGGACTACGGCAACACACTCTACGCAGGAATCCCAGCCAAACACCTACGATGACTAAAACGCATCCAAAACACCTCCGCCCGACTGATCGTCAACGTCCCCCGCAGCAGCCACATCACCCCCCCCACCTGAGAGACCTACACTGGCTCCCAGTCGACAAGAGGATCACCTTCAAGCTCCTCACCAACGCACACAAAGCACTCCACAACGCCGGACCAGCCTACCTGAACAGCAGACTCAACTGCCACACCCCGACCCGCCAGCTCCGCTCCGCCAGCCTCGCCGATGTCCCGCGCATCCAACAAACAACCTCCAGCGGCAGATCCTTCTCCTACCTCGCCCCCTAACGACCTGGAACACCCTCCCTACCCACCTACGGCAGACCCAAGACCTACTCGCCTTCAGAAGACTCCTCAAGACCTGGCTCTTCGAGCAGTAGCGCCCCCCCCCCCCCCTCTCAGCGCCTTGAGACCCTCACGGGTAAGTAGCGCGCTTTACAAGTACTCCGATTGATTTATTGAGGAAACTGTGCAATAAGAAGCCCTCTTGCCACCACTTTTGCATGCCTCCCCCACACAGGTGCAGAAGATCAGTGTACCTAGGCCCAGGGGGTGACACAGTCAGCCTCTTCTGCCGGCAACTTTCTGCGGAGTGTGAGGGGAGATGCCCTGTCTGGCAGACTGGCCTGGATGGCCTTTTACAGTGCAGTTTGAGCCTGGGAGCTTTGATGGCCGACCGTTCATCAGGCGGCCATGACAGATCCCTGAGAAAGGCCACCACCTCGCCTGGTACTAATTGGAGGGGTGAGGCCTGAGACCCATACCTTGCGCTCTGGGGTTGATGCTGCCCGTGCTGTGGAACACAAAACCCCCCTACCACAATTACAGGGCAGTCCATGCCCACCAAGGTAAGAGAGGGCAACGCAACACCGATAGGGACTCCACACAGATCCTTCACCCGTAAATCATAACCTAATCAGGCGGCTCGGCCTCTCGGCACCGTACGACCAGCATGGACTTACATACTTCACTGCCGGCACGCCTTACTCCATTTCATGCCTGCAAACCCCTCCAAAAAAATAAAATAAGGACACCAATATCAAAGAAATGTTGAACAAACCACCGCTTAACAAAAAAAAGAAATCAGAGCAATCCCCTGTCACCCCACCCGCTCTCTCTTCTCAGGACGCAACACCTGAAACTTAAGAACAGTCGTCTAAGGAACCATTGACCCGCAACAGCTCTTTGGGGCCTTGAGAGATACTGCGGCCCTCGGACAGGACATTGCAGCAGACTTCAAAGGATAAAGAAAGTAATGAGCGCCAATGGGAACTGCGAGACAAACGGCAACCTATACTACCGCCTGGATTGCAGGCCGGTTTGGGGGGGGACTGGAAGAGTAAGTGATGCGATTCTTCAGGCAAGTGGCAACGGAACTGGTGGACAAGGACATTCAACTTGAGCACATAGACAGAGCAGGCAGACCAGCAAAGACCTTGGGCACGCCTCAAGACATCCTCACATGCCTCCACTCCTATAAGCAGAAAAAAATCATCATAGCAGCAGTCCGGGATATGTCTATCATCAATTGTGAAAGCGTGAAAATCTGTATCTTCCCATATCTCTGTCAACTCAGCCTTCAGTGATGCAGAACACCACGAAGAGCCATAGCTTTCTTTCGAGAAAAAGGGATTAGTACCGATGGGCGAACCCTTTCCGACTTATTTTTGTATGGCATAAGGGGACGCATGCAATTTGCACCCTCCAGGAGGCGCACACTGACCTAGGTCCTGAACTCGTCTCAAAGTACGAGATTTGAAACCCTAAGGCCCGGTCCTCCTCACGATCCATAGGTAAGTTGTGCGCTGCAAAGTCATCGGCGGCAAAGTCCTTTGCATATGAAAGTCATGAGACGCGACCAGCTTTCTGCAGCAGCTGCAACAACAGGAGTGCATCGGAGCCTGAAAATGACTGACCCTTTGACCAGTGACTCAGTTGCTACTTACTGACACTCACATTCAGAGGTGGAGCGGACCACTGATCTTCGGTAAGCCCTGGTGGTACTGCTGCACCCCTGATATTACACACATTTGAACCAGATTACTCCTACTTGTAGTCTGGGCATGATGGTTTACTCCCTACCATGATTAAAGTCCTTAGCCTTAATGTTCAAGGCCTCACTGCCCCAGTGAAGCGACTGGCCTGTATCGCTATACTTAAAGAAGTCAAATGGAAAATATAGGTCTTACCCAGGAGACCCATCTCCTCCAGAAGTATTGGTACTGTTGGCGTTCCCGCTGCTTTGAACGTCAGTTTTTCCTCCTCTGGCTCTCAGAAACGTGCCGGGTAGACAGTCCTTCCAGCCACACACTTCCCCGATTGCATTATACAAATCATGCTGAGATAACTGCACTCCAAATACCCATATACATTTACAATAGCCACAGTGTATGCCCCCAATGACCATCTAAAATCCTTACTCTTGGCTTCCATGGGTAGGTTAAGGACATCCTGCGACAATTGCATCCCGATAGGCGGAGTCTTCAGTTTGGTAGCACATACCCTCAGGGACAGAGCAGCTCAAAGAATAGGTCAAACTGGGACCTTTATAATGGCAGGCCTTCAGCAGTTGAGGGATATGGGACTTGAAGATGTGTGGCTACACACATCTCCGACAGGGCATATACATTTTACGCCACAGCCACATAGACCTTTTCCTAACGTTGCCTCTGATGACTTTGGCCATCATGGGAGAGGAATTGGGAATAGGGGCCCTGTCTGAACGCTCTCCTGTTATCGGAAACATACGCATTCCATCTAACTTATCATAGTCAGGCAACTGGCGTCTAAATTTCAAGCTTCTGCATTATGACTGCGTCACCACCGAAACTACCACTGAGATGCGCAAATTCCTTGACCTAAATGATACCCCAGAAATTCCCTTTGCCTTGCTATTGATTACCTTGAAAGGGGTAATAAGGGGCACGTTAATCGCTGTATCTGTGCAACACAACAAAGACAGGAAAGTGAAGAGACTTATGTTAGAAGGTCACGTGAGGGATCTCGGAGGGGCATTAACGCTCGGGCACCCATCAACTCAGGCGCCAACTCAAATCAACTCGCAAGGAGCTTAACGCTTTGGATATAGATATAGCTAAATATGCCTTCATTCGCATTAAACAAAAGTTTTACTCTGGCTGTAACCAGGAGGGACGTTTTCTAGCCCATAGGTTGTATGCCTAAGTTTAGGCAAAGGATATCTGAATCTGAGACACAGCAGGGAGACACAGTCTGTCAGGACTTGCAGATTGTGCAAGAATCTGAGCGCCTTTATGCCACATTGTACACAGTGGAGACGCTTGATTTGAATGAAGCAAACAGGTACGTTGCTTTACTCCCTGTGGAGCATTCTCCTGATAAAGATTCCACACATATGGATAGGGATATCCTACTGGCAGAGGTTCTGGCTGCCATAGCCGGGCTACAGCAGGGTAAGACACGGTCAGGATGGCTACCCTACAGACTTCTATAAGACATTGGTACCGACACTGGCACACGTCTTGGCCCACTTATACAACTCTTTCAGCATCTCAGGGACCCTCACAGAGACCATGATAGACGCCATTATCACTGTGATTCCAAAATACAGTAGACTGTGTCTCTTACCGCTCCATATCTTTGATGAATGTGGATGCCAAAATATTTACTAGCATATTAGCCACCCGCCAGACCCCATACATGCGGGGTTTGGTCGACCCTGATCAGGCAGGATTTATCCCCGAGAGGGACTGAAGCAATAACACCAAGGGCCTCTGTCACCTCATACACAAGTCTCATCGATCACGTATACCAGCAATAATGCTATTGGTGGACGCTGAAAAAGCATTTGACCTAGTACACTCGCCGTACCTGTGGGAGGTATTGGCCAAGTTTGGCCTTGGCCAACGGTTTCAGAAATGGGTGTGCAGTATTTATGCCGTTCTGAGGGAAGGGGTCAGAGTGTTGTCACAACCTCTTAGTATTGCATGCAGCACTGGACAGGGCTGTCCTGTCTCCCCTTCTTTTCACCCTGTATATGGAGCCGCTGGTGAATAGGATATGGAGTAGTCCACAAATGATGTGCATCACCAGGATGGTAGAGAACATACGTTGGCAATGCATGCAGATGACCTCATGATATCGCTCGCTCACCCTTTTAGGTCTCTTCAGCATTTGGTCTCAGAACTAGAGGGAGTTGGCAAGGATTCGGGCTTTAAAGTTCATCTTCAGAAAACGTAAATATTAGGTCTCCCAGTACTGGAGGTGGACTGCCTACACCTTGGCTGCCTCTTTCCCTTTAACTGGATTACACAAGGGGTCCCTTGCCTGGGTTTGCAAATCCACTTCACCTTGGAGAAATTGGCAGATTGTAACTATGGATTGCTACTCACCAAAGGCATGGTGGACTGCAGTCTAGGACGGGAGGTTCCCCCTCCTGGATGAGAACATAGGCAGCAGTAAAAAGTTCTCTTTTGCCCAAAATACTACATGTGAAGAAGACACTGCCACTCCAGCCCCCACCACACATTCTAGGGAAGTTGCATCAGTTAACTGAACATTAAATCAGTGATGGCAAAAAGGTCAGCATGACCAAGAAACATGCCATGGAGGAGTGGTGCCTCAGAATTCCCCATTTGACATACTACTATCAGGCAGCACAACATAGATATATGGTTGAATGGTCACGGCACGCGTCTGAGAAACACTGGTGCTTTGAAGATCAAGCGACAGTTGGGATCCCTAAACCACACAGACCAATGGGGGTACACATCTCTGTGGTCGTGGGCACTTGGGATAAGGTGCAGGTATCTAAGAAACTGTCCCCTGCGGCTCACCCCAAGTACCGATACTTGGGAACCCTGACTTTCTCCCCACCTTTCAAGGAACATCTTTCTTGCAATGGCAGATTGCCAGTTCTAAACAGGTAGGTTACCTCTTTGTCTAAGAAGGCCTCTTCAACTTTGCCAAAATCCAATTGGAACTTAACATATCGACTAGTGCATACTGGCAATATTTAGCCATCAGACACTGGGTCACACAACCTCATATCAAACCATATGCAAGCTGCCCACTCACATCCTTCAACCAGTGGCTTCTCACTGCACGCACCATGGATTAGAAATGTCTGTAGGACACTTATTCATTTCTTGATACTCCATCACCCACAGTCCCATCCTCGTTACAAAGGTGATAGGAGCGGAGTCTGGATGCTACTATACCCCCCCAAGGAATGGATAGATAATCTGCTTCACACGCGCACTTCCGCTTGCAGTGTCAATGGCGAAGAAAAACCCATTAAAATAATGCTTTATTGGTAATATGCACCTGAAAGAATAGATAGTTAAATGGAACTGGGATGATACAACAGTTGTTGGCGGCAGTGTGGTCACCATGGTACACTAACCAACACACATCCTTTAGACAATGCCCAAAACTGGAACACTTTTAGTCAGGGGCCCTTGTGGATATTTATGAAATGAACAACACTGACTTTTCACGCTTCCCTGGCTACACCTTGTAGGGACTCCCTAATGCACTTGCCTATCCCGAGGGCACTGAGGGGCAAGGCTATCACTCTGGCGCTTTGTGCAGCAAAATAAACGATCTTAGCTAGATGGAGAACAGACACTGTCCCAACAAAGCGGACTGGCTTCACAAACTTTGGGGCCTTCCAGGTATGGAGCAGCTGATGGCTGTGGTTGACCACAGACTGTCCCAATTTAATAAGACATGGGGACCCTGCATATGCTTCGTCTCCAAGGAATTTAGAGAGCTGTCCTGTCCAACCTACCTAAGAGTGCTCTGACTCATGCAAGGAGAGAAGGTTTTAACTGGAGGGGCTCTAGCGAATTCCAAATTGTCACATTACTGTTGCTGACAGGACTGCATTGTCACGCTTATAGATGAAAACTGTTGCCTGCACTTCCCCTATATTCTCCAATGATTTCACCCTACAAGTCCTTCTCTCGGTCCTCTTTCCTCCACCTCCCTTAGTTGTGTATTGTCCCTTGGTCGCCATACCTCACTAGCCAGTGGATGCAGGTCAAAGTTGCTTTGAATTGTTGATACTCTTGAAAAACCTAAATAAAACAAATGTAAGCCTAAATATATGTAGTGCACATCTGCAGGCTCAACAGTAATTGACCTTTACAAATAACGTTGACAGCCTATGATATTCAAGCAACTTGCATAGTCAAACTATTCTCTGAAGACCTTTAAAGAATAATGATGACCACACTAACATCTATAACAGGTTTCCGACTGAAACATCATATTTGTTCTACATAAATAAACAGACTTGCCGAGTTAAATAGAACTGTGCTTTCTTTGTTTGTCTCTTGTTTGATACTAAAAACCAAACAGCACAACAATCTGTACACAAGCGCTTGATTGCAAAACAAAACGTCGAGACGGCTGTCCAAGCCAAAGCGGCCTTGTGCAGAATATTGAAACTCAAATCGGTCCTTTAAGTGGCAGCCCATCTAATATCGAACACAAAAAAAGATTTGAATGCATCACACCTGTTCTTATATCAACAGGTTGGTTTTCGAAGGTATATCCCTCTACCCATAAAACTGCAAGCACAACATACAAGTCAATCTACCTGAACACTTCTGAATATCCATCGCGGAAAGTATAGTTCTCAAGCATATGCAAAGCGTGAAGAAGCCAACTCCTGCTCAAGTTGGACAACCCCATATTAAGAAAGACCAACACCCACAAGAGTGCCTTCTTCGGAAATGTGCTAAAGAACTGGGATACTCTTACAATGTGCATCAGTAAGGCCACTTAGATCATGACTTTCAAGGGAGACTTCCAGAATTTTGTAAAATAAATTATGCCTGTCACCAGAATATAGACAAGGTTTCTCTGTATTAAAATGGTTATATTCCTTGTACTGTTAAACTGTTAACCCCACTGAAAAAAAAGACAACAAAAACGAATCAACTAATGCTGAAACAGATTAACCTCATATAGGAGGGACTTGGGGGCGAATTACATTAAAAGTTTGCAAATTGACCCACCTGAGCAGCATAGGACTTAAATGTTTATTGGGGTCTTTTCCCAAAGGAACGGGCTGGCCACAGCAGTTTACCCTCTTTCACACCATCTACAGGCCAAGTGCCTGGGGCACACAGTCACACAACCAGACCTTCTCCTCCCCTCCCACTGAAGCAGGGCTTTAGTTAAAGCCTTCTGACCATCAGGCTTAGGCTTTCCACTGTCCATAAGTCACCTGACTATTAAAGATAGGGCCTCATTGACGGCATGCATTCGGGCTCGTTTTAGTCCCAGGCTTACGAATTTCATTGGTTCCAGGGCTTACAGTTTCCATGATTCCCAATGCCTATGGCTCCTAGTGGTCCAGGTTACTGATCACTAGAACTACAATTTAAAACAGAACGTTAGGACATCCAGGTAAAAAGGTGGCAGGTTAAGGGTGCTGTTTGTTTGGGGTTGTTGAGACCTAGAAAGGGCCTAGGGCCAGAAATTCCTCCTTGCTGCCTTCAAACCACTCACCAGTGCGAGAAATAATTATTACTACATCTAGGCAATAACCCTCATTATTAACAACGTTCACCGACATCTACAGGTTGAAAATATTTATTATTGAGCTGCAGGTAACTTATCACACACTCCCACTATCTAACTCAGGGCTCGAAAAATCTAAAAATAGATACTATCTAGATGCATAGACTGTTCCAATTTTAATTAAAAAAGAGGCAAGGAGACTTACCATGGACAAAAAGATTTTTTTTTTAAACTCATACACACACATTATATATGCGTGGGTGTCTCTAACTGCGAGCAGTTTATGTTTGATATAATGTGGCCGTGCTCAGGTCACGGAGTCTACCCCTCTGCTGCCTACGGATCCATGCGCCTTGGACAATGTGGCGCGATGAATGGAGCAACGTACCTGTTCTTGTGGCGTAAATGAAGCAAGGGCCGCGTTCTACCTCAGCATTGCTCCCGAAGGAAGTGACACAGTGGGGGGTATGAGTGAAAAGCAACATCCACTACTGAACCAAGATTATCAGGAACTACGACTTCCATGATGCACAGTGAATCTTCCAGCCTCAAGGCTGACACCTGGGGGGGGAATCACCTGACTAGCAGTGCCTTACTTTCTATCACCAATGTGATACATTACTTCACGTCACCACGGTGATAGCTAACTGGTATTTTCCTCATACTTGGCCGTGGTCGGGATATCAACAAGGCTACCGAGCATGTGTCCACTTTGTATCACCCGCCGGCCACGTCACCCGTGTGGTGTTCGTTCCATCGTAACCAGATGAGTAAAAGTTTTGCCGGCTGTGTATCTAAATGAGCGCTTCAGCGCTCTAGTCCTCAATCAGTGACTCTGCACTGTTCACATCAGCGGTCTTGCCCATTGGAGCATTCCGCGCATGCGCGACTAAGCCACGCCCATACCCGGAAATGCGAGCATTGCTCGCTCAGCTAACGCTATTTATGCCGCCCCTGCTCACCTGGTCCCTATCGTCGAGACCCGGTCTAGAGGGATTGTGCAGGTTCATTAACAGGTGCCTGGCATCATGGGCGTGAGTGTTTCCCACACCGCATAACCAGTACCAGCTGAGTACCTCTCTTGGCTTCTTTTGACAGTTTGTCCGTCTGTTTATTTCTTTGCAGGATGTGCCAAATACGCCATCACCCCCTCCCGCGGTCTATGTGGTGATATTTTCTCACCTTTCAAGTGAGAACCTTCGCATTGTTATTTTGTCATTGCGGGGGATAGGGGTCACTGGCCCTTGGCCCATTGATCCGCCTGTGACACACATCCAACGCGCCCGGCGTTGCCTAAGGGCTTACTACTAAAGCTCCCCTTTTTCCCGTAGTATCACATATTTCTTTGGCCCCACTTGGCGCATGGTACCACACACGCGCTCCGGTGGAAATTATCCATTGCCCACTGGCACAGGAACTTTTCTATTGATCGGCAGAACACCGACCTGCTGTCTTGGACGCAGCTCAACAAACACCTGCAGGCGGTGTCACTTAACTTTAGAGTTAGTTTAGTGTTGTGTATTTGCCGGTCCACACGAGCACTAGTCACAGTTTTGAGACTCCCAAACTCGAGAGCAATAATTTATTGTTTGTTTGTCTCTTTATGTTTGTCCGTGTCGTCTGCCTCCATAGGTGCATTTTCATTTTTGGAGTCTCTAATCCAGAGACAAGTAGGGGTCTTGCCACCGTTTTTTTTATTCGTGTGGCCCCCTCCCTAATTGCACTTTTTCAGACGATTTTTAACTTTCACGTCCCTTGGTAGGATGGGCCTTAGCGTGTCCATACCGCCGGGGTTTAATTCACCATAGGTCCTGACGAATGCCAGGTTAATTATACAGACATTGGCAGAAACATGTTGACCATCACTTAATGATATTGGAAACAGACCATTCAATTTAGTTGGTCTTGTTTACCAACACATTTTTAGGTTTCGACCTGGCGAGGGGCACGCAGTGCCCCTCCCAGTTCGAAAACTTTTGTCTTCAGTAGGGATGTTCGGACCGCCTCTGTTTCCAATTGGCTAGCTCCATAAATGGAGACTAGCCATTGGGAGACAGAGGCTGTCAATCACGCTTTCTTTCGAAAACGCGATTCGGGGGCGTTTCTCGTTCTTTTTTTAAGCCCCGCCCCTTTGTCCCGGGCCGCGCTGTGATTGGCTGACGGCCCGGGACACCCCCGTGACGTCATTTCCCGGGCCGCGCTGTGATTGGCTGCCAGCCCGGGACACCCCGTGACGTCAGCCAATCACAGCACGGCCCGGGACCTGACTTGTTTTTTTTTTAGTCCGCCTGTTTTCGTCTTTTTTAAACTGTTTGTTGTTGGAGTTGGCTGCAAGATTCGAGTTCCGACGATCAGGTAAGGAGCATTTTGTTTCGAAATATGCGTGCACCGTGATCCTTCCTCCCCTCCCGCTATCCGTGCGCAGTTCCCGCCCCCCCTCACTGTCCTGTGCACATTCCCGCCCCCCTCCCGCCGTCTGTGTCCTCGCCCGCCCCCCTCCCGCCGTCCGTGTCCTCTCCCGCCCCCCTCCCGCCGTCCGTGTCCTCTCCCGCCCCCTCCCGCCGTCCGTGTCCTCTCCCGCCCCCCCCCCCCCGTGTCCTCGTAGGTGCTTGTTAAGATTGTATGTGATTTACATACTCTCCTTAAACAGTAAGATATATTAAATAGGAATGAAAGGGCCAATTTTTCAGCCTCTACAGACAAAACTCTCCTTAATATTAGCAGTGAACATCACCGAGTTAGGTAAAAAAACATACATCTTAAGATTCAGCCGTTTACCAGATCGGCATGTAACCACATATCCCAGCATGCCCTAAGGGACTTTGGCAGTTTTCCAAATTCTCTAGCACAAAGGTCTAACAGCAAAGGGAAACTGGGTAATATTAAGATGGCCAATATACACAGGCACACTGTTCAGAATGTATTTGATGATTATCATCGTAAGAGACACACTACATTTCCCATGAGTCACGAGTTAAAATGGTAGTTCTAACTCAGTGTCGTCAGTGGGACGCGCCGACTCTCAGCTTAAAGAGTTACATCTGGATTAAGAATCAGCCATTTATCAGATCAGCAAGTAATTACATTTCCCCGCATGCCCCAAGGGACTTTGGCAGCTTTCCAAATTCTATAGCTCAAATGTCCAACAGCAAAGGGATATTGGGTAATATTATGATTGCCATATAATCACCATATGGAGTATACACGGGCACACTATTCAGAATACATTCGATAATGATTATCATCATAAGAGACATACTACATTTCCCATGATGCTAGAGGGAAAGGGTAGTTTAAACTCAGTGGCTTTCCAAATTCTATAGCCCAAAAGTCTAACAGCAAAGGGATATTGGGCAATATTATAATTGCCACAAAATCATCATATGGAGTATACACGGGCACAGTATTCAGAATGTACACGATAATGATCATCATCGTAAGACACACTACATTTCCCATGATTCTTGAGTGTAAATGGTAGTTCAAACTCGGTGACGCCATTGAGATGCGCAGACTCTCAGCTTAATGAGCGACACCTGGAGTTGAGGGCTTTTAAACAAGCCGGCTACCCCGCCAAGTTACCTCCGCCTAGTGAGAGCCATCGCGCAGAGGTACCGACGGATAGGTAAGCACTACCTCCAGGACCCTGTAAGAATGCGGGTGCGATTAATGATACGATTGTGTGACTTTCTTTTAGTGAATATCGCTCGATTGAATGATTGGGCTTTCCTCAGATAAAGTAGACCGTAATCTTTAAGCATTTTCCTCGGTGCATGTAGGTTTGAAGTAGAACCGTCTTTTAGGGTTGTTCCATTTAATATACACGGACCGGATGCAATTGGCACGACTGCATACATCAAGCATTTCGCAGCACAGCCTCACAGTCCGAGGCTTTTTGTTATAGAAGAGTGGACATGAGGTAATGACTCTTTAAGGAAGAGGGTCTGAGGTGTATGTAAACAATACGCTCGGTTGGTAGAACGGCCCCTAAATATTCACATGATCAAACGCGTCAACAAGATATTTAACATGATTCTGTGCAGGGTGACAAACTAAAGGTCCCTGCAAGAAACAACAAACAAAAAACTAGGTACTGACATATTAATCGTTTGTCAATGCCGACGTAACCAATACCAAATAAATGTAGTTCTCGATGAACTGCGTGCAGAGAAGGTTCACCTCGACACACATAGTACAAACAATATATTGGCGGGCGGCAGTCTCCCCCTTTGGTCTCAGGGTGAAAGTTGAGAGTCTCAGAGCAAAACGGCATGTGGAGCCCCCTCAATCAGAAGTGGAGTCGAGCTCCCCGAGGCAAGGCAAGCGCACGTTTATACCCCAGTGTTGATATTTCTAGACTCAAACACGCTTGCACCTCTGTGTCACAGAGATGCAAATGAAGAAGAGATGGGGGTGGATGCAGATGGCGATCAGTAAATATCAACATTGGTACATTGTTTAGGCCCAACAACTAAAAGCTTAAAATGCTTAATTCGAGTGCCAAGGGGGCTTCATATCTCTACTCGGAGCCGGGAACTTCTGATTAACAGAGCCACAAAACATGGCAGAGACAGTTTACAATAACTAAGCAATCGCATGGGCCAGTTGTATTTTGAAGATGGCATGGAGAAAAACCAAATCCCTGCGGCCTGGTGTACTATCCATGTTCCGTGGGGCATCCATTTGTAGGTAATGGAAGAGGTTAATTAGCCCAGCATCCAAAAAGTTCTAGAAACCTCTTACTTCTATTCGTCCCTTGCTGTGCTTGCTTCCCTGCACCCTCGCTGTGCTTGCTTCCCTGCCCCCTCGCTGTGCTTGCTCTCCTAGGTGTGTGTGTGTGTGTGTGTGTGTGGCTCTGGAGGTGTGTGTGTGTGTGGCTCTGGAGGTGTGTGTGTGTGTGGCTCTGGGGTGTGTGTGTGTGGCTCTGGGTGTGTGTGTGTGTGTGTGTGGCTCTGGGTGTGTGTGTGGCTCTGTGTGTGGCTCTGGGTGTGTGTGTGTGTGTGTGTGTGTGTGTGTGTGTGTGTGTGTGTGTGTGTGGCTCTGGATGTGTTTGTGTGTGTGTGTGTGGCTCTGGGTGTGTTTGTGTGTGTGTGGCTCTGGGTGTGTTTGTGTGTGTGTGTGTGGCTCTGGGTGTGTGTGTGTGTGTGTGTGTGTGTGGCTCTGGGTGGCTCTGGGTGTGTGTGTGGCTCTGGGTGTGTGTGTGTGGCTCTGGGTGTGTGTGTGTGGCTCTGGGTGTGTGTGTGTGGCTCTGGGTGTGTGTGTGTGGCTCTGGTGTGTGTGTGTGTGTGTGGCTCTGGTGTGTGTGTGTGTGGCTGGCTCTGGGTGTGTGTGTGTGGTAGTAATTGCTGTCTTCTGAGCTCGCCCACTAGGGTACAATAGGTCTTACATTTGCGAGAGATTAAGCTGTTGGCAATGTAAATTACAATGCCATTTATTTATCTGTTTTCAAAACCAACACAGAAATAAAAATTTTGTCATTTACAATGCCAAAAGCTCTAACTTTTGCAAAGGCGAAACCATTGCATTGTAAATGCTTGTTTAATATGTCCTTGTTGATCAGCCATTAAATCAATTTTTGATACAATCAAGGCATTTTTAAACCCACCACGTCACTTTTTTCACGTAACCTGTCACTTAGCGCTCACATCTTCACATTACCCGCTCCGCAGTAAATCTGGCGTTGAAGCACACTCCCAGTGGGGCCCGATGATGAAGCATGTCACCGACCAGGTCGGTGAGTGAGGGCTTTCTAAACAAACCAAATAGGTGTTGTTTCTCCTTTGTGCTCTAATACTTGTGTATTCTCTAATCAAGTAACACTCTTTCATTGTTGTTCTTAAAAACGTAATTGATCATATTCATGAAAACTTAATTGGACATTTTCAAACAATGTTATCAGGATAAAACCTGTTTCAAATCCAAAGTCCAATCCATTTTTACATGTGCAAAATAACGCATATTTATAAGCCTTTTAACAGTCGTAATCGCACATCCTTCAACTAGTCTATTTGTATGTACAAATTAAAGCATATTTGTAAACTGTTGGAATGTGCAAAAAATGCAAAACATAGTCCTTACTAGGCTAAACCTCCTGTGCAATTTTTGACATTTAGGCACGACCTAAAACATTTTTGGGGTATTAACAGTAGTGCAAAAAAACGTCATCATAATATTGTATATCAACGACTTGGTTACTCGACAGAGACGTTCAAACATTGCATCTGGAAAGAGGCAGTGCATGTAGAAAAAATGCGAGAAAGGAACTCATTTCCTGCCGGAAATCCAATTCTCAAAAAAAGTGCACATACCAAACACTGTTTATTACTTATTTTTTCATGTTTTCTCCTACTTTTTGTTAAAAGAAACACCAATAGTATTAAAAATTAATTATGTGTTACACTAAAAACCAAGAAAAAGTCACCGTAAAGCATGCAAACTCTACCCCTTAGTGACATAAAAAAAACTGAAACATGAAAGTCAAAAAAGTGTGTGGTTGGGGAAAATACATACTAAAGTTTCATAACCAACCTACTCAATATTTACAGAAGTAATCACAGTTGATCCAAAAAATCTCCTAGGCCGATTCACGGCATCCTTTCCTAAGGTAAAAACTGGTCACTTAATCTATTTACAAGCAGTAATGTAAGTCTTCTGTGTTATTTAATCCATTCAGACTTTTACTGTCTAGTTCACATATGGTTCTAGATTCAAACTGGCGGAGTTTCTTTTCTCTGTCGCCTCCCTTTTTCTGCTTGGGAACTGCCTTTATAACAAAATACCGGAGACACCTCAACTCATTGTTGTGTTCACTTTTGAAGTGCCTCGCGACAGGATATTGAGGGTCATTATTAACAATTGCACGTAAATGTTGGAGAATTCTGACGTGCACCTGCAGCTTTGTGCTACCCACATATCTTAGGCCGCAGGTGCACGTCAGAACATAGACCGCAAAGTCTGTCCTGTAATTGAAATTCCCATTTATGGCTACCTCAGTTGGACTAAAGGGAGTCTTGTAATGGGTGGTATTAATACCGAACTTGCATGCTCTGCAAGAGCTGCATTTATAAAACCCCTTTCTGCTAGTCAACCACATGTTACTGGTAGTGTTTTCGGGACTATTTTTTACCACTTGTGATCTCGTAGATGGGACCTTTCTGAATGTGATCATAGGCTTTTGGGGGAGTCTTGGGGCAGTACCCCATCAGTCAAGACTATCGGCCAATTTTGCTTAATAATTGACCTAATTTTCCTTTCTTGCCTACTGTATGTAGTTATTAATCTAGGCGTATCTTCTGCCGTTGTAGCTACATCTTTGATTGTCTCTACACTAGGCAAGAGAGTTTCCATGGATCCGATGTTAACCTTGATTAAAGCTGTTTGAAGACATTTCTCATCGTATCCTCTTTCCCGAAATCTGTCAAGTGCTTCATACGCACAGATCTCAAACTCACTTTGATCACTACAGATTCTTTAGAACCCGAGTAATTCACAAAAGGGGATATTGCTTATAAGGTGCTTAGGATGTGCACTGCTGGCGTGCAGGATAGAATTACCTGCAGTGGCTTTTCTATAAAGGGTTGTAGCAATTTTTCCTCCCTGTATAAACACCTTCACGTCCAAAAATTCAACACAGCTTTTGTCCATACGAGAAGTAAATTTCAAATTGACTGAGTTGTTGTTAATTGCAGAGATGAACTCTACTGCACTCTTTGCCTCACTCCTCCACACTATAAAATGTCATCTATGTACCTTAGACTAATACAAAGCTACCCCTGTCAAGAGTTCAAAGATTTTATTGTTCTTTTATGTTCTGTTTTCTTTTCTTATTTCAACTCATTCTTTCCATGGTTGTAACCAAAGCGTATATATCCTCATGATATCAATGATGCCAAAACATGTTCATTATTCCCAATGCATTTAGGGCTTTCTGGCAGCCCTTAGTCAGGGGATTACTTTACAAGTAAAGAAAATGGATACCCATCAATAATTGAAAATAAGAAAAGAAAACAGAACATAAAAGAACAATAAAATCTTTGAAGGTATTTTTGTTGTGAAAACTTTATCAAATTCTGAACAAGAGAATTAGACTCTTCAGTCTTTAAAGCGGTGCACGGAGGAGCCTTCCCTTCTGACAGGGGTAGCTTTGTATTAGTCTGTGATCATCCACGCTGTGAGGTTCAGACAGAGATTCCACTGGAGCACGCAAATGAACAAACCCTTTAACCTCTTCGCCGCTAATGACAAGGGTAACTCGTCATGGACTTTCCATTGATTTCAATGGAAAACAAATAAGGAGTAAAATAATGCCTTAGCAGCCAAGTGGTTATGGATAACCAGAAAAATACCCAGCGGTGCAAGTCTCATTTACTATTTTTATCTAAGTACCTTAGCCAGTAAAGTACATGGCTATTGTACATCAGCGCATGCACCCGTTTCAGGACCTGCTCCTCCCACCAGCCTACGTGTAAACACGCATAGCTGGGGGAGAAGCAGGCCCCCATTGCTACACCTCTTTTTTGGAGATACATCTCCTCCTTAAAGACAAAAAAAGTTGTTGTTTAAGCACCATGTAATGGCTTGAATCAGCATCTTATTGTGACCATAGCATTCAGCCTGTCTAGTGTTTAAAAAGAATTCAACTGCATTGATGCCAGCTTGATGTTCTATGCTGGTATACAGCGATTCTATGTCCAAGGTGATAAACATAAGGTCTTTTCCCCCAAACAATATTATTTACTTCGGTTAGAAAATCACCAGTGTTCTATACACATGTGGGTAAAGGTTTTACAAATCCCTGTAAAAAGTAGTCCACATATTCGGTGATGTGTTCGCCCATACTTCCAATGGCCGATATTATAGGCATGCCCGGTATTGGGGTACAGTTTTTATGGACCTTGGGATAAAATATATCCTGGGTACTATTGGAAATTCAACTTGTAAAAATGTGAATTCTTCATTGGATATCATCCCCTCTCTTTTCCACTTGGACAATAAATTATTCAAAAGGTCTTAGCTTGGGTGTAGCGACGATAATCCACCTTCTCATAGCATGTTAAATCACGGAGGTGCCTGAAAGCTTCAATGATGTAGTCCTGTCTTGGCCAGATGACAATATTACCACCTTTGTCAGATTTAGAGATCACAATTTCTTGATTCTTGCTCAACTTCTTTATCAAGCTGTTATATTGTTTCTCATGATCAGTTCTTGTTCGTTTTTTATGCTTGACCTGATAATACAATGTCTTAATTTTTTCTGTGATTACTTCGTCAAAGATGTCGATACTCTCTCTCTCATATATATATATATATATATATATATATATATATATATATATACACACACACACACACACATACCATAAGTTAATTTTTTGCATATTGGAGTGTTGCCAATGACACGCAGTGGGGACCCTTCCAGAATGGTTCACGGGCTCATTGGTATTTACCCGGAACCGTCACACTTCTCGACGTAGCAGAGGCTTTGCTGTCGAATGGCAGTCCATTATTGATGGATGGATGGATGCAGTTAGTTTAACCGGCATCTCGGAGCATGCAACCTGCGAGAGACTGTGTGGTTGGGAGCGAGGGCACAGGAGCTGTTTGTTACCCTGCACAGCGCTATGATTCTCAGCCTGAGCCCAATTCATTCAGCTGCTTACTTCAAGCAATTAATGACTAGGCTGACCGGGACATTCAGTGTGACTAAGAACAAGCTGCATGCTGGGAATTGCAGTCTTAACCCAACTAAGGAACTGAATGGACTCGTAACAAATTCGGCACAGGTGTGATCCACCCTACTTTAGGAGCAGGAAACTAACTGAAATGAAAGCTGAAAACTAACGGAAGAGAAACCAGGGAATTGAGAGCACCCGTGGCATTTGATAAAGGCTTCGCCGAAACGCGTCATGCCAAGTGTTTGAATAAACGGCTCCAGAAAAGTCCCTCCGTGTCCCTGCGTCTCCTTTACCATAAGAAGATAATTTTTTGTATGTATATATATATATATACATATATACATATATATACGTGAGCAAGGCTCCAAGGAGCCGAAACGTCATGCGGCATACTCTGCAGTAATTAAACGATATGCACCTAATTGGTCCGTGTTCTGGTGATTTTTTGGCGTCCTACCTGGCGTTGAACTGGATATTCGGAATATATATATATATATATATATATATATATATATATATATATATATATATATATATATATATATATATTCCGAGGTTTTTCTGTCTCTTTTGTCCATGGAAAGTCTCCTTGCCTCTTTTTTTTAAATTAAAATTGGACAAGTCTATGCATCAACAGTATCTAGTCAGCTTTCTTCAAATCTAATTTTCAATATGGATACCGCTCTCATGATTACTTCTTAACTGATGATTTTACTCCCACAATTTCAGCTATATACATATCTAACATCCCCTCCATTATTTAAAGGAAGAGAATCGACAATATCATCTCATCTTTACAGCTTGATATGCAAATACAACCCATACAAGTTTAAAACAGTCACCAACTATTTACATTGTCAGCATCTTTTATTATCAAATACTAAGCAGTACACAGCATATCTATGAAAATAATTTTAAAAGTAATGTACTATTGAATAAGTCCTGATAAGGGGAGACAAAACTACCAAGCAACATGAATTTCATCCAGTAGTTCCCGCTCTGTTCCAGACACTTTTTCAACAATTATCAACTTTGTACACAACGTTTTGGCTCATCACTTGTTGCCTTTGTCAGGATATATATGGACTATGGCCTAACAGACAGGAGGGGACACTTACATATGAAGAAGAGCATGAGATGAAGAGATTCATGCAACTCGAGATTAAAGTCAGGAGAAGAGTGAGTGTCAGTGGAATAATGGAATTTTCAGTCATGACCAACGTTACTGGCCACATTAGCAATACAAAGCTTTCCTTATCATAATGTTCTCCTAAAATTATCCCCCCTATACTAAAAAAGTCGATGCTTCCCAAAAAATTGCAATTAGCAAATGAGGGCCACTGATTTTTTGAGGCGCTCAGGCCTATTTCTGGGCCCAATCAGACTCCGATTAAACTTATGTCAGTATAGTGGTCTTAACCGCTTCGCCGCGGCAGACATTCCCAGCCGTCCGACGCACACGCCCATCGTGACGTCAGACGCATCAAAAAGGTTAGGTTACTTATACTGTTGTTTACTTTTTCCTGTAACTCATACTGTTGTTCACTGTGATGGTTAATATGAAGTTTTCTTACGAGTTGAATTCTAGAGCTCTGATTTCTTCGGGTCAGTTGCTCAGTGTTTTCATGCGGGGTAGACCTACATGTTGTTGGCTTCGACCAAAAAACAAACAAGCATTTGCTAAACAATAGGTTTCGGTCGTATTAGTTAGATGGAGAGTTCTTGGCTTTGCAAATTGGAAAGAAATTTGGCGTCTGTCTGGATTGGTTTTGTTATTTACTGACTTTTGTAGCAATTGTGGCATGCCACACTTTAGATGTATAAAGCTAAAGTGCGGTGTGCCGTCATTGCACCAAAAGTCAATAAATATAAAAGGTCTATAAATAGAAAGAAAGGTGTGCTGTCGGCGTCTTTTTTTCCCCATTTATTTACGGTTGTAGCAATCACGGCACGCTGTACTTTAGCTTAATATGTGCAAAAGTTAAGCGCAGTGTGTGGCGATTGCTATGAATGTAAAGACAATGGAATAGAAATGCGGCGTCCGCCCTCCTTTGCTTTTCTAATTATTGACTTTTGTAGCAATGGCGGCATGCCACACTTATGCTTTCAACATCTACAGCTAAAGTGTGGCGTGCCTTCATTGCTTTTATAGCAATCGCGGCACGTTGCGCATTACTTTTGAACATTATGCTAAAGCATGGCATGAAGCTACTGCTATTAAAGTAAATAAATGCAAAAGAAATGCTGTGTCTGCCCGCCTTTATTTATTGACTTTTGTAGCAATGGCAGCACGCTGCGGTTGAAAGCTAAAGCGTGGCATGCCATCATTGCTACAAAAGTCAATATATAGGAAGAAAGAAAAAATTATTGTGCAGCAAAATCCAGGAAGGACGGCAGCAATAATGGCAGGGAGGGGATGCGTCTGTGGGAACAGATGGCCAACCAAAAGAAACACTCAGTGATGTCCCTGTGGGAGGGAACCAAGCACCCACTGATCAACCACAGTAAAGTAATTTCCCAAAAGGCAGGTCAGGTGACCAACTAACAAGAAGCGCTGGGCGGAGCTTAAGGCTCCTATTATGAATACAACAGGTCTCGAAGAGACAGCGCAAGCGCTGCCTAGGCGAGACCTAAAAACGAAACGCTTCATTTACCTGCCACTGACGACTTTACTGACACCACATCCAATTAACCAGTTGGACTAGTAGTGCTTTACAAAGTTAGCGTGTCAGTCATAAGGATCTCCTTTCCAACAGGCGGATCAGGAAACTTTGAAAAAGCACTTCAAAACCAAAAGATGTCTCTGAGACTGAGAGTCTCAGGTTTGGAGGAGCACGCCTCCAAGTGTAGGGGCAGCACTCATGACTGACAAGCAGGGCACGAGTCGGGTGTGGTATCTTGGGCCACTAGGCCCACATGCTGAACAAGCAACCACAAAGACACGGTAGTAGAGCAATAGAACTGGGCTCTGGGCACATGCGACCAGCCCCTTTTATTAAAAGGGTCACCTGACTGGTGACGCCTGTGATGGTTGGGTGTTCAGTGTGAGTGGAACACTAGAATGTATCCAGCTGGATACTACAGGGGGTACACGCAAGTACACAGCGTCCACCCACTATTTTCACAGGGTGGACACCGTCCCCTCTGCCAAGATGTTTGGCCCCACAGAAATATGCTAAACTTGTTCCGGTGTGTTCAACAGCGCCTGTACGCTGTCTGCTTTCCATTCCAGCAGCAACGTGCAGGCTGCGATGGAGCCTTTTTTTTCCAACTCCTGCTGGGCCAAAGTTAAGGGGCTATCCAGCCCCCCTTTGCTAGTATATGCCGAATGGGGCCGCTTGGAACCTCATACTTAAATGTAAATGAAACAGAAGGGAAACAAAGGCACACAAATTGCCTTCTCTTCACAGATACTTGAGAGGCATGCTTTTACTTTGTTCTGTCCCTATATATTAATGCAGACAATATAAGACTGTCAGATGGGTTGGTCTGTTCCAGTATGTACACAAATAATTTAAATAGCGCTATTTTATTTCTCTTATTTGCACATTGCCTTACTTGGTCAGTCCCCCCACTTCTTTATATAGGACTTGTGCCCTGCAAACAAGGATGTAGCAGGTTAAAGAGAAACACGACAGATAATACCAACAGAAAACGTAATAGTCGAATTCTGAACGGCGCAAATTAGAAGGGGTGATCTGCTAAACTTGGACAGTACTCTAGACAGAGGCACTGCCATCTGTTCTGCTCTCATTGCACCTTTGTTGTCAGTGTTTCACAGAGTGAGGACTGTTTACCTGAGAGAGAATGGACTGTCTATTTGAGGGACCATACCCAATAAATATTCTAGGAAGAAATGGGCTTCTGTCCCCTAGACAGGCACAATACCCATAACCGAGGGCAGACACTCAGAGTTAGACAGGAAGCGCGTGCTCACCCTTCAGTTTGCGCGAAGGCTGCCAGCGGCGGCCGCCGCCTCTGCGCGAAGAATCCCGGGCCGTGACAGATGCCTGAGCGCCGCCTGGTACTGGGAGCCCGGAGCCTCCTCCCAGTGCCCGCGGACCAACGAGGAATCCTGATAGGACCCTACTCCTACTCCTCCTCCTCCTCCTCCTCTTGCCGCGATAACCGCGGCTCTCGCTGCTGCTACTGCACCAAGGAGGACTCCCGGGGGGTCCTCCTATCGCACCGCTTCTGTTGCAGCTTCCTCTACGCTCTGTACTGCGCATGCGCTCGGTCCGCCATGGCTTCTGCGACAGTGACCTCAAACTCGCGCGCCGTAGTCGAAGGGGTGGGGACAAGCCATCTCTCCGCGGTCCAATAGGGGGCGCGAGCGCCATACCTAAACTGAAGGCGCTTCGGCAACGAGCAGGTCTGAGGTAGTCAAGGGACCGCCCTCTGTCCCTCCCACTTCTTACCATCTCCCTTTATGACGAGCTAGATCTAAAAACGTAATAATCGGACTTAATCGGAGGCGGTTACCATCGCCAGCATGAAAGGCAGCATTCACCGACCTTAGCGTTTCCACCCCAGCCCATTGCCATTTAACACAATACAGTGGCATCAGTCCGTACTCCGTAGCCGCCAAGGTTTCATATTGCTAATAGGTGACATTTTCATAATTTCATTGTAATAATGAGTGGCACTCAACGACTGTGAGTGACACGTTTTCGCAAACAGTATACTATCACCGACACTTAGTAGTAGCATGGCACAGCCCACAACCTAGCTGGACAACTGCTGATGAGCCGGGCTGCAGATAAACAATACATTGGCAATGTGAGGTCTCAGGCCGCAGGCGCGGGTGTTACGCGGCACAGCAGCATACAGAACACACTTGACACCAGATTTGCTTTCCGCGTGGTCCGGACTGCCTTAGCCGACCACGCCTCCTTTATTTTATACCCTTGCGCCTGACGTAACCAGCCGCGCACACGCACCCTCTAGGACGCGGGCAACTAGACCGCTGCCTCGCGATCCTAGACATTACATTCCTTTTAACCTTTATTTGAACAAAATTGCGGACAGCAAGAATTAAGGTACCACAATAAATGAATGTCGTTATGCAGGTTACCAGTCCGTGGCTTCCAGTCAGGGGATCAATCCACCATGAAGTCTGCCAGTTGGGATGAGGGAGCCGAGTTCTTCCTCAGACCATACCCGGTCCGCTCTCCTCTTGCCGGGGCTCTCCGCTGGGTTTCCCTGGGTGTGGTGTTCACGTCTGGTCGCCTAGTAGGAGAGTGTGTGGTGTTCGCTTTCGGGGTCTCAGGTGTCATTGGACCCCCGGCATGGTCTTCCCAGTGGATGTCTCGATTTGCTGTCCCTGACTCCTCGAGGTCGTCAAGTTGACTGGGGGCCTCCTGACTCCTTTCCGGTTCCTGTGGGTCGATGGTGTCCGGATGGGCCTTCTTAAAGAAGGGCACGTTGCGGGTAACTGTTTCGGGGCCTCTTTGAGCTGTCGTCACCATGGTACCCTTTCTACGCATGACTGTCCAAGGTTGAGGTTCGAAGGGGAGCCGGAATTTGCTTCCTGGATACCGGTCTCTTACATATACTTGATCCCTTTCTCGGATCTCTGATTCCTTGGCCTTCCGTCGCGAGTTGGCGTAGTTGTTGGATCGGGCTCAGCCTCCGTAGTCCGGTGCGGGGTTAGCCGGTACTCGCGCAGAAAAATATATATGGCCCTTTCCAGGCGGGAATTCTTCGGCATGGGCAATCCTAATGATCTTGTTTAGGGTACGCATGAATCTCTCTACCTCCCCGTTGGCTTGAGGCCAGTGGGGGGTTTATCTTCCTATGATGAATTCCCCAGCTTTGGAGGTATTCTGCAAACTCTTGTCCTTGAAAGGGGGGACCATTGTCCGTTTTGACCACTTCAAAGATGCCATGAGTGGCTATAGTTTTCTCGAACTTTGCAATGACTTCTTTGGCAGTTTGGGTTTCGACGACCTCTACTTCTGGGTGCTTGGTGAAGTCGTCAATGATAACGAGGACGTAACGTCCGTCTGGTAGGTGCCCGAAGTCTGCGCTCACACACTCCCACGGTTTCTGCGGGTTGTCTTCTGTGATGACCGGGGGTGGGCGCTCGGGTTGTCCTGCTGCTTGGCACCATGTGCATGTCCTGACCACCTGTTCCACCAGTGTGTCCATTTCGGGGAACCAGCTCTTGGTCTTGACCATGCCCTGGTGTCCTCTGTGTGCCAATTCCACAGCCTGGTGAGTCAGGCTCGCCGGCATTACTATCCGCGGGCCTGGCAGTAGACAACCTCGGTTGTCGAGAGATAGTTCTTCCTTCACCCTCAGGAGTGCTTCTAGGGAGGCTTTGGCTTGCTAGTCCGTCTGCTCAGGGAAGTTTGGATCGTAAGCCAGTCATTGGCAAGCAGGGCACCTGCCGCCAGTTGCAGCACTTCATCATTCTGAGTGGCTTTGATGATCATCTCAAAGCTCATGGGGAGGGGTCTTGACCGCTCCAGTACGACTCTCACGTACTCTTCCGTCTCCTCAGCATCATCCTTCTCCAACTTGGTGGCAGCGCGGGGGTGCCTGAACAGGTAGTCCGCTGGATTAGTCGCCCTGGGTCTGTATTCTACCTGATAGTCGTACACCTGCAATTGGAGAATCAATTTTTCGATCCTCAGGGGCGGCTTCAACACTGACACCCAGAACAAAGGTATCAACGGCTTGTGGTCGGTCGACACAGTGAAGGGGTGTCCGTACACATAGACATGGAAGTGTCTGCAAGCCCAGTGGATTGAGATCGCCTCTCGCTCAATCTGGAAATTTCTTTGTTCCGTGTCAGTCAGGGAGCGGCTAGCGTAGGCTATGGGAGCCCATTCTTCATTGTTTTGCTGCTGGGTCAGCACGGCTTCTAGGCCGTAAGGGCTGGCGTCGACTGCTATATTCGTGGGCTTGGCCGGGTCAAAGTACGACAGTGTCTGGTCTGCCGACAAGGCCTCTTTGGTGTCTCGGGACGCCTTCTCCTGTTCTTCGCCCCATTGCCAGGGGGTGGTGGATTTTGTTAGCTCTCGGAGAGGCCTGGTGAGATTGGATAAGTCTGGTATAAATCGCCCACAAAAGTTCACCATGCCAAGGAAGCTTCTTACTTCAGATATGTTGGATGGGGGTGGAGCGTCTTTCACATCCTGGACCTTGTCTGGGTCAGGGGATATCCCTTGGTCAGAGAAAGTGTACCCGAAAAAGCTGATTTTGTTCTGTAGAAATTGGCACTTCTCCCGGTGCAATGTTAGCCCTGCGTCTTTGATCCTCTGCAGTACGCCCCTCAGTCTTTGATGGTGTTCCTCAACGGATTTGGCATAGATCAACAGGTTGTCGCTTACATTTAGGACTCCCGGAAGCCCGCTGAGCACCTCCCTGATTGTGTTCTGAAAAACCTCGGCGGCACTGGAAATGCCGAAGTTGAGACGTCGGTAGCGTCGGAGGCCTATGTAGGTGGAAAACGTTGTTATGTAGCGGGAATCTGGGTGGAGAGGCAGTGTTCTTACTAACCTGGTCTAGACCGAGCCAATGTTGACACCCTCCGCTTTACCCAAGCAGACGTAGGCATCTAACCAGCAACAACTCCATATATGAGTGAAGATATGTCTAGCAGTAGGAATCTGACCACACATGGCGTCTTCCGTGGATTTCCTTGTTTAACTATTTGAGTTTTAATAAAGCTGGTGTGCAGCTGAAAGAAGGCACTCCTTTAAGAGTGTTGCTTCTCTCAACACCTGTATGCCAAACATACAATGTCATACTGACTCCTTATTCCTCTTTATTCGGTCAGGTTCAGTCTCAATAAAGAGTAGAATAGGTACCTGCACCACCCCCCATGAACTGCCTTGCAAACACAGGTCCCTTGTGCAGAATGTAGCTTTCCGTGGCCATGAGGAAGTGAAGCCAAGTACAGCTGAAAGGACTGCGTAGCCGAGTAAAGAGGCAAAGGCTTTTCTTAATGGATCCATCTAGTCAAATGTGCCACCCACAACCCCAAATCGCTTTCAGGCCTTCTTGTGCACTGCCAACTTGTAGGGTTCTAGGAAGAAGTACAAAAAGTTACTTTAGCTTGCCAGAGCAATATGCCAAAATGACAAGTAAATTAAAAGCAGGAACTGAGCACCTAACCCAAACGTTGCAACATAGATACTTTATGAAAGAGACAGTTTCAGACCTGCGATCATGTATTGCCCGAAGTCTTCCGTTGCTCTACACAGGAATGAGTGTGCTGCCACATGAGTGGGCCTAGAATTGAGGAGTAGCAACGAAACAAAGCTTGTCAAAAATCCAAATGTTTTGTCCCTGAAAGGCTTTGAAAATGCAAGGTTTTATTTAATACCATTAGACACTGAGAAGCTATCTGAAACTATAAAACTGTACATTTTATAGGTGAGGTAGAATAGAGATCCTAACCAGTCATAAAAAATATTAATAATTTGTATGAAACATGTACATTCACAGAAGCTAGTCACACTTCAGAACAAGTCGGGCGGTACACTATGATAAACACAGATTTTTACCGTGTGTTAAAGCCACACCCCTAATTACACTGGCCACGCCCATTGGAGAGACCCCCCCCCAGTTTTTTCATCCCACTTATAGGCCTTCCTAAAACCCCTCACATGTGCCCTACTGGTCGTATATACTGGTCGTATAATACATATTAACATTGTATGCCAGTGAGCGGGACTACTGGAAAACCAGAAGCTAAAATCGCTGCCAGCCCTCAAATCTTACTGACCAAGCTACGCCCTTGGTCGCTTGTCAGCTCTATAAAACAATCTTTGAAAAGAAATAGCGTATATGTTGAAATTGCTTTTCTTAGTGGGCAACAGTTCAGTCCCATCAGGAATTCGACCCTTCTCCTACACGTCAGCATCAACAGAGCCCCATAGTCGGTGGCATAACGCGCGTGCTACCTCACTTGTCTCGCTACCTTTAATTAACCTGACTGGCTGCAGTTATACATCTGACCGGGGAAAGGGTACGAAATATGAGCATTTACCGCGGCATTCTAAAAACAGATTTGATGTCCAGTGGGGGGACCGCGAGAGATAACGACAAGAAAGACGGAAATAAAACACATTTTCGGAGGAAAACGTAACAAAACATATGGCGAGCCGGTCTGAAATATTTACTAGGCGAGATAAAAGCAATAAAGGGGTTTTGAAAAGCCATAAACCTTGTAGTTGAATCACATGAGGCTTTCGGACAGTTATTCATTTCAATTTAGGGATGGTGTTGCAGCTGCTCGTGAAAGGCTCTCTGACACGATCCAGACAAATGAACCCCTGGGCCCCCAGATTACCCATCACTCCGAGACACTGATGATGAACCTACAGGGCAAAGGTCATTCATTGCAGATACAACAAGCTCAGAGCGACATTGCTATGTTCTCGTTAGCTGAATTTTGTAGTCTTGGCAGGGCGTGCTCTAAGTAGGATCTAGCCCACACTCTGACACCACTCGCCCTGGGGCCTCTATAGCTCTCCCCTAGGGTTAGCCCTCTTGTGTAGCTCATAGTGCCCTTTCCAATGGACTAGGAAGCATTGTGCTGCGTTCCAGAACAGTGGTGACGGTTGGGGCCAACTCTGCTGCCCATTTCTGTATTGAACTTTCAAGCAGGAGGTTTCCTGGTTATTGCAGAGATCATCTGGCTGATGCTTACTTATAGAGTTGAGTGTTAGCTCCGCACTTGGACATAATTTGGGACACACAGTGATTGATGAAAGTGGCCTAGAAGCAACCTTGGGACTCCACCAGGGTGGGTCCCATAATACAAAGAAGCTTTGCTTGGGTCTAGCAGAGCAGAGGCACACAGGCGCGACGTCCAAAGCTCTTCTGTCACTTCATGCCCTATGAGGATGTGGATGGGGCACCAGTAGCATTCAGGGTGGGGGCAATGCCATCTCTAAATTAGTAGCCTTCTCAGATCAAAACTGGATTGGCGCCTTCTCGCTAGTCCGCTCTGCCTCCCGCAGCCTGCTCGCACTCACCCCTGGCCGCCTCGCTGATGTCTGCACTGCGCTCTCTACTATCTCCAGCCTCCAACTTCACTTTCAGTGTCCCTGTCGGAGGGGGGAGCTCTGTCAGCTCGTCAAGCAGGGGCTTCGCTGCCTATCGCGCTCCTCTTCACTGCACGATGTCGGCAAGCCACGGCCAGCTACAGCACACGGAGCTGCAATGCACCTTTTAGCCCAACCGCGCTTACTTTCAATTTCACTCACGAAGGCCACACAAGGCTGTCCTGTGAGGCTTTGATCGTTTCCATCATTGCTAGTGGTTGATGGAAACTTCAACTCCGGAAGGAGGGTAGCAGAATTAGGTTGCCAAATAGTGAGCACCAGCGTTCATTATGCCCCGTAGGGCTGCATGTTGATTGTACACTGCTACGTGAGACGGGCAAGGACCGAGCGTGATGGGGGTGTGCGTGTGTGTGCGCGCGCGTGTGTGTGTGTGCGTGCGTGTGTGTGTGTGTGTGTGCGCGCACGTGTGTGGTGTGTGTGTGTGGTGTGCGCGCGCGTGTGTGTGTCTGTGTGCGTGTGTGCCTGTTTGTGTGTGTTTGCGCGCGCACGTATGTGTATGTGTTATTCGCTTCCTGGCAATGTGGGACAAGAGATGTGCACGGCGTGTGGGTGAACGTGCGCGCTCACATGGGAGAATCCCCTGCACGTGCCCATCCCCTGTCTCACATTCCCAGGAAGTGAGTAACAATAGACGCTTTGCTGGTCGCAGTGCTTCGCACTGCGAACACCAGCTCGACCTAAAAATGACATGGGGAAAAGGGTGGTGAATAATGTATTTAATTAACAATTTCTAATTTATATGAGTTTGATTCCATTTATAATGGGATTCTTAAAGTGACATGGGGCAAAGTGTGGGTAGAAATTTAATTTCAAAACTTAGGTAAAGTTACTAAATGAATTGAATATTTAATAGATAATCATTCTAATTTAGAATGACAATTACATTGATAATTATTTGTTTTTCTAGCGCTTTAATAACAGGTAATGCAATGTATAATACATTAATTAAAATGTAATTCTAAAATAACATTTTTGTTAAAAAGAATATTCTTTGGCTTTGGATCAGGATAAAAAAACTATACCATTCCATTGTATTTATAATTTAAAAAAACAGTAGATGGCAGTGTTGTTTCTTTAAAACATCTGTAAATTGCACTACTTACTGATTGAACACAGCACAATAATGTGCACATAGAATGTTGATTGATTGATTGAATAGAGATTTGTAAAGCGCTACTTTGCCCGAAGGCGTCAAGGCGCAAATGATGGAATAAAGCCAGGTACAGATATAAAGACACAGGGTATAGAGGCCTAGGAGTAGGCTTCAGTAAAGAGTAGAGTTTTAAGGCCCTTTCGGAAGAGCAGAAGAGATTCCTGGCCCCTGAGCTTCGAAGGGAGCTCGTTCCAGAGTCTAGGGGCTAGAGAGGAGAAGGCCTTACCTCCCCATCTCGCCTTAGCGACTCGGGGGACGGTCAACAAGTTCTGGCTGGCAGAGCGCAAGGCTCTGCCGGGGACATAGGTCGACACTAAGGTCCTGATGCCTTCAGCTCCCGCACCATGAAGAGCCTTGTGAGTGATGGTCAAAATTTTGAATTTTATCCTGGCATGTACCGGGAGCCAGTGGAGATTTCTCCTAATCCTGGTACCTGAAGAGCGTCTGGGGGCATTATCAACAAATCTCGCTGCCGCGTTCTGGACGACCTGAAAACGATGGAGTAGTTTATTACTCATGCCAAGATATAAGGCATTGCAGTAGTCCAGTCGCGAGGATAGGAGGGCAACTGCAACCAGTTTCCGGGCATCAGGAGAGAGGTAGTGGGTACATTTTCTTAATACCCTTAAAACCCCGCAGCAGGTTGAGACCGTTCTGTTTACTTGCCTGTCAAAAGCAAGTGAGGTGTCAAATATGACTCCCAGGTTACGGGCGACGGAAGAAGGCTGGGGACAAGTTCCCAGTGTTTGGGGCCACCAATCATCTGACCAGATCTCCTTATTTCCACCAAAGACCAGGATCTCCGTCTTTTCCCTGTTTAATTTAAGGAAGTTCGAGGCCATCCAGCCTGCCACTGCTTCCATACAATTTCGGAAGTTTAGGGCCGTGGTCTCGACGGATTGGGACAGGGAGACCATGATCTGGGTGTCATCGGCGTACGAGAGCACTTCCAGTCCAAAAGTTCTAACAAGCCTAGCAAGAGGGACCACATAAACGTTGAAGAGTGTAGGACTCAAAGCAGAGCCCTGCGGGACCCCACACTGCAGAGGCATGGCATTGGAAAGGAAGTCACCCAGTTTGACCCTTTGCTCCCGATGGTTAAGGAAGGAGGTGAGGAGGCTCAGAGCCAAACCCTTCACTCCCGTCTCACTGAGGCGGGAGGCCAGAATGGTAGGGGACAGGGTGTCAAATGCTGCTGTAAGTTCGAGTAGGATCAGAAGAGTTGTCTGACCACTATCGACCTTAGCGCGGATGTTGTTGACCACCACTGTAAGGGCTGACTCATTGCTATGCGACTTTCGGAAGCCATGCTGAGATGGATCAAGCAGGCAGGTCTTATCCAGAAAGGCGCTAAGATGGAAATTCAGATGAGCCTCCAGCATCTTAGCTGGAGTGGGAAGAAGGGAAATGGGACAAAAGTTCTTAAGAATCCCAGGATCCAAGGAGGCCTTTTTTAAGAGGGGCTTAATGATGGCAGTCTTCCAGAAGGCTGGAAACTCACCACTGGAGATGGCTCTATTCATAACTTCCAACAAAGGGGGAAGTAAAGTGTCCCTGCAGTTTTTTAGAATTTTGAGAGGACAGGGATCAAGCGGAGATCCTGACTTGGTCGAATCTAGGAGTTTATCCAGGGTCTCAGTCGTGAGGAGATGAAAATTGGAGTAGATGTCATTGGGAGCTGAGGTGTAGTCTGGGCTGGGAGGGGGAACATGAGTGAGGTTATGAGTCTGAAGAGCTGTGTAAATATCCAGGATTTTAGTATGGAAGAAGGTGGAGATCTGATCACAGAGTTCTTGAGAGGAACTATGGGATCAGGGTGCTGAACAAGAGATAAGGTATCTACCACCTTGAAGAGATCACCAGGGGAGGTGAGGGATGAAGTTAGCATGGACAAGTAAGTTTGCTTTTCGGTTAACACCGCCGCTTTGTAGCTCTTAAGGAGATTTTTATGCTTGTTGCCAACAACATATAGAGATCATGCACTGCTTATGATGTCACATATCAATTTATCATAGTATATTCTACCACATTATTGATAACATTAGCACAACATCTGCAATTACATCACCGAGCTCAACACTGTACATGGCAGGGGTGCGGGTTAAAGTTACTTCAACTATAACTGGTGAATTTCAGTGTTTTTCTTGTAGTTTAAAATGTAAATGGTAATAGTTAGGGCACCAGAGTTTCCCGCTGATGCGCGCCAGCAGTTCCCCACCCCTGTGCTCTCGCTGGCCGGTGTGAGCACGCCAATAAATAAAGATGGGCGGAGCTGCGATGGCAGTCCAAGCCTAACACCATTACCGCAAGTGGTTGTGTTTATTGCAGCACGCGCTAAGGCCTCAACGCACAGCCAGCAGCGGGGGAGTGGGCCCCTCCTTGAAATGCAACATTGGCGACAAGGAGTAGCGGCAACTTGCGCCTACATGGGGCAGTATCCACTGACTGAAGCACCTGCCAGACTCCACTGCAGAAAACCCTGCCACCCCACAACTCCAGTTCCAGCAGTTGACGAAAGGGCAACAGCATAAAGCTTCTTCCTCGTACTCCAGCATCCATTGAGCAAGGAATCCATCACGGTGCAGGCTGGGTGAGTCCTGCAAAACACAGTGAAGACACACTATCGCTTTGAACACAGTCAGTTCAACCTTGTGCTACACAGAAAGATGCACGTGGGCCCATGCCACACTCTGCAGCCTCACACCGCCATGGGGGATCAGGACAACGCAGCCCAGGCCCCAGCCCCGGCGCATCCGCATCACCCTCCTCAGGTGTCCTACCCCCATTTAGTGAGTCTGCAGACCCCACCACAGCGGCGCCGAGATGGCAGACCTGGCTTGGCTGCCTGGAGAACTATTTCATTGCCACAAGGGAGAAAGATGGGGTGGTGAAATGCTCGCTGATGCTCCACTATGCAGGGGAGGAGATCTATCTCCTATTTAAGCACCTACCGAACACAGGCCCTCCCAAAGACTAAGCCGCGGCAGTCACCGCCTTAAATGCTCGCTTTAACCCACAAATGAACCCAGACTTCGAACACTTCAAGCTAAGGCAAGCAAAGCAAAGAGAGAGTGAGTCGGTAGACGCCTTCCACGCGCGACTCAGGGAGCTGGCCGATACTCGCCTCATGGGGGAGCGTGCAACGGAAGAGATCAGAGCCCAGCTGATTCTTAGGATACACAGCAAGATCCTGCGAGGCCTCATACTCAGGCAGATGTACATACCAATGAACGACATCCTTGTCCTGGCACGGTCACACGACCTTTCGGCAGCAAGGGTGGAAGCGATGGACATGGCACTAGTGCGTGGGGCAGAAAAGAGCGTTGTTTTCAAAACAGAAAGGACTGACGCTGTAAGAAAAAGAGACAAGTCATACATGCCACGCAATCACCGGTCACAAGCCCCGAAGAATTACTGTGGATACTGCAGGTATGAGGAGCACCCCGCACAGTCATGCCCAGCGCAAGGGAAGACATGTACCAACTGCGGCATCGCGAACCACTTTGCGTCAGTGTGCAGAAAGAAGACACAACGTAAGGAAGGAGGCTGACCCAGACATATGAGGAGAAGGGTCCGCCAACTATCACATGCCTCGCTCTCCTCTCAACCACGAGGGAAGAAGAGCGAACAGACAGTCTCCCAAGGAGACGACTCCACCTCGGAAGACGAAGGTGAAACATACTTAATCTCCTTCACCCGAGCCCTGAAGAGCAGGTGCCGACCCCAACCTTGCTGCACAGTACAAATTGCAGGGTCAGATGTCAATGCGGTAATCAACACAGGGGCCTCGGTGACAGTGATGGGGTCCAGCAATACAACAAGCTAAGACCCAAACCGGAACTCAGACCATCGAAAGCCCAGATCTTCGCATATGGTAGCAACTCACCACTGCCCCTCCGAGGCAAAATGACTGTGCCAGTATGGTCAGAGGGCGTCATGATCACCATCGACATCCATGTCATCAACCAGGAAGTGGACACGCTGTTCAGCAGCCATGCTTCGGAAGACCTAGGGCTGGTGATGTTTGCCAGGAGAGTACAGGCAGACCAGACAGAGGAATTGCTAAGCCAGTTCAAAGATCTGTTCAAGGGCCTAGGGAAGATAAAGAGAGCCCACATCCGGCTATATTTCGACCCAGCCGTCCCACCAAGAGCCCTAAGACACTGACGGATCCCTTTTCATCTCCGACTACTAGTAGAGGAAGAATTACAAAAGCTTGAAGACCAAGGGGTCATAGAGAAAGTGTCTAGACCTGCACCATGGGTGTCATACATGGTAATTGCAGAGAAGCCTCCCCAGCCGGGGAAGTTCAGACTCTGCATTGACATGCACCTCTCAAACAAGGCCATCCCGTGGGAACACCACATAACGCCTACTATGGACGACATTGTGGCTGACATGAACGGATACAGATGGTTCTCAAAGCTGGACCTGAATGCGGGCTATCACCAACTAGCCCTCGCCAAAGACAGTCAATACATACCTACGTTCTGCACGCACCTAGGCCTCTGGAGGTACAAGCGGTTAAACTTCGGCCGCCAAAATCTTCCAAAAGGCTGTCAAAGAGATCCTGGTTGGGCTACCCGGCATCCTGAACGTGAGTGACGATATCCTCATCCACTCGAAGACGGCAGAAGAGCATTACCGGCATGGAGAGACACCCTGAAGAGGCTCCTGGACCATGGAGTCACCTTACACAAAGAAAAGTGCCTGCTGTCCAATCAAAAGATAGAGTTCTTTGGCTACACGTTCACCCAAGAGGGCATACAGGTTGATCCCCGGAAGCCCCCCTTTCTGTGGCGGAAGTACGCAGCTTCCTGGGAATGGCCATACTGTGGCTGCTTCATTCCAAACCTAGCCACAATCGCAGAACCTCTCCGAAATCTCACACAGGCTGATGCCGTGTGGCAATGGGGCCTAGCCGAAGAGACAGCGTTTCAAGCCGCCAAGAGAGCCCTCCTCGACCTCCTTTGACCCCCACAAAGAGGAACAAGATCCTTGTAGCCACCAGCCCCATGGGCCTTGGGGCAGTCCTCACCCAAGAACAGGAGCCCGGTCGATGGGCTGCCCCTGCGTATGCCAGCAAAGCTCTCTCTCTGATAGAGAAACAATACTCTCAAATTGAAAGAGAAGCCCTAGCCATCTGGTGGGACTGCAGGCACTTCCACTTATATATCTGGGGACACCCGTTCACCGTTGTCACGGATCACCAACCTCTGGTGCGACTATTCAGAGGAACAGCACCTCACCCACCGCCAAGGATTGAAAGGTGGGCCATCGGGCTCCAACATTAAGACAGGGACATGGTCCATCGGCCCAGCTCCAAGAATCCGTCCGGCTTTCCATCCAGGCAGCATCCGGACACAAACAGAGAAGAAAATGAGCTGGCTGTGATGACACCGAGGCACACCTAGACATGATCACAGCGCTAAGGTGCCGCAGCTGAGTAGGACCCAGTCATGGTCAAAGTTTGGGACACTATCCAAAGAGGGCTGTGGCGCCAATTCCTACAGTCAGCCAACATGTGGTCGGGCCCAGAGGACGGCCTACTGCACATGTGGAAAGTCACGAATGAGCTCAGCCTCACCCAAGGAGGCGTTCTCCTCAGAGGACCCCGGATCATCATCCCGGCATCCCTGCAGCAGCGGGTGACACAACTTGCCCATGGAGGCATGGAATGGAGCCTCTGGACGTAACCTTGTGCGATTTGTATTAGTGGAGTCAATCTGGATATTATGCGTATTGTTTGAACACTATACTTACCTATTTAAGGATGATGAAATGATTAGCACACCGCCGATCATGGTCCCAGAATGCATTATATAAGAAGTCGCGATGACGCTCACAAGAGCACAATTGTAATTATGCAAATGAGGGACTATAAAATGCTGCATGTTACTAGTGCTTAAAAATGGCCCGTGATTAAGGACTGTGATGAGTTTGAAATGCATTGGGCCTACATTTGGAATTTGCACCTGGATTGCTATTGAATTGTAATAACAGGCGCTTTGAGGGAGAGTGCGTCTCTGTTTTGTGTGGCAGAGATGATTAATTTCTTTTAAAATTGGAGGCAGTATGGAACATTTAACCGGACTGTCTTTCAACTAAAGTCCCTATGCACTTTTTCGCTTTTATTAAAAACTGTACTGCAATGTTTGAGATGCTGTTAAGCATTATTGAATAAGCACTGCGGTTCGGAGGAAAGCACAACAATTATAGTGCATAGTGCATTATGGGAATTGGAAGCTGTAGAAAGTCATGTGACAGCCCGGGGATATTAGTGCATGGTCAGCATGTGTTTGAATTGAATTCAACTGTGATCAAGGTTCCTTGAGCTGAAACGCGCCAGGAAAACAGAAAGATGACATGCTGCACTGATTATTGTGGAATAAATTCTTGGTGCATGACAGAAATTGGGCTTCAGCGCTTTCTTTGGCTATATATATATACATATATATGTCAGGTGATCAAGCTCCCTAGAGGAGTGAAACGCGTCGTGGGTGGACACTGGTCCTATGATTTAATTCAATAAAATCTTGAAACTCTGCTATCCATTTGTGGATGTATACTTTCTTCGTGAACCACAAGCTACGAAATTGAAGTCACTTGAAAGGTCTGCACCTGGTCGTGCTTTCGCCGAGTATTGGTGAAACAGGAACATTACTTTCATATATATATATATATATATATATATAGATATATATATATATATATATATATATCCTTTCAAGAAGCTCCTGCTGGCAAACCGAACGCTTAAAGAAGTGGCTCGTATCCGGCGTGAACAAGCGCTTTCTAAGCGCGAAACGCGTCACGAGGTTTATGGATTAATAAACCCTTTGCTCTGGAACCTTGACCTGACTCCCGTGTTTTGTTCCTCTAAGTGCTCGTTGGTACGCCGTTTTCTGCTGTGATATATATATATATATATATATGTATATATATATATATATATATATATATATATATATATATATATATATATGTATATATATCTGTGTGTGTGTGTACATATATAATATATATGTATATATGTGTGCGGATGAGTCCTTTAAAAAAATACATATATTTTATTGAATGTCATCTGACCAGGATAATAATACAGTTATGACATCTTAAGGTGCAAACTTAGAGTTACAAATAGCGTACAGAGAGAAGATACAGTACATCTACATCTACAAAGGATAGATATTGACAATTCAACATGAGTTCACCTCATAGATGAGTCAGATGTACCAATTGCTCTTCTATCATTTAACCCAACAACTTCAACTTGTCCCTCCCCACCCCCTCCCTTCTTTGAGTCACACGCTCTATACAACACCGCTTATTCTGTATCTATAGCACTGGATGCACCGTAGGCTTTAACACGTACTGCAACTAACAAGGGTAGCCTGCCTATTCCCCCTCAGCTGTTCCACCACTGCCATCTTGGGTTTTCACAGTCACTTCTGAGCTGGGAGTTCCATCACCAGGAATTTCTGAGATCATGAGATACCACAACCTTGCTTCTTCCTCCAATCTTTCATCTCTTCGAACACGCCGCATTCGAATTAGCTCTGCTGTTGCCCACTCTCTCAAAACCTTTGCCCAGTTACCTAGGTGGTCGGGAGCTCAACCAGCTGATCGCAATCCGTTGTTTGGCCAGGACTAACCCCAGCTGGATGAATCTACGGGTGAGCTTCTTACCCTTGGGATTGGGATGAAGTCGCAGAAGTATTTCCCCGATGGAGTGAGACAACGACTACCCCGAGACCTGCATCAGGATCGACCCCCAGAACAATCTCAGTTCTGAACATTCCCATATCATATGCAGGAACTGAGCATCTAAATGACAGCACCTGGGGCAACAGGCTGGGCTGTGTCCAATTTCACCCTTTTCCTTTTTGATCTCCATAGGAGGTCGACTAACAGACTGTCCAATTTGCGGAAGTATACCGGTGGAACGCGATAGAGGGAATTCTGTTGAGCATATAAGCATCTTGGAAGGATTACCATTTTTATGAGGGCTACCCGTCCCTTCAAAGATAGAGGGAGCTCCAGCCAAAACTCAATTTACTTAGCAACATCGTCCACACATCTCCCGATATTGTGTTCTAGATAGGCCTCCTGTGTGTGTACCAGCCGGACTCCCAGATATCAAACCATATCCGTGACCCAGCTCATCCCCACTCCAGGTAGCTCACTCTCTGGCACACCAATCAGGCTGCCCGTCGGGAACAGCTTTGATTTCCCAGGGTTGAGGCAGAGGCCAGATACTACACCACAACTATTTAGCTCCCGAAGGAGCTCTGGGACTGCCAACCTGGGGCTCTGAAGAAAGACCATTGTGTCGTTGGCGTACATAGACATCACATGTATCATTGTCCCTATCTGGATACCCCAAACCTCCATCCGGGTTCAGAGAGTGATCGACAGAGGCTCCATCATAAGGGCAAAAAGTAATGGCAACATAAGGCATCCCTGTAGGCTTCCCCGTTGGAGCTCTAGACTTTCTGATACTTGATTTTGGAGGCGGATGAGAGCCCTTGGTTTACAATAGAGCAATTTCAAACATTTTATATAATTGTCACCCAACCCCATCTGAGCAAGTACCTTCCACATATATTCCCACTCAACTTATGTCTAAAGACAAAGAGCTCACTCTGATTCTTCAAGATCTGGTGCATGCCACACATGCGCTAGTCTGCGAAGATTGTGCGTAGAATTTCGCCCTGGAATAAACCCAGACTGGTCTACATGGACCAGTTGAGCCATGTATGGCAATAAACGCGCCGCCAAGATACTACTGAGTATTTTCTCGTCAATATTCAGGAGAGATATAGGCCTATAGGAACTTGGGGAAAGGGGATCTCTATCCGGCTTGGGAATCATGGAGACTAATGCCTCCATCATAGTATTAGGAAGCTTCCCTTTGGTTAAAGCCTCCGTGTATACCTCAAGAAGGTATAACTGGGGGTCAAATGTCTTATAAAATTCAGCTGAAGGTCATCGGTCCCGGGGCATACCCAGACTTCAGCTGTTTAATGGAGGTTAATATTTCCTCCCTAGTGAGCAGCACATAGAGGACTCCCACCTCCTCCTCCCCCAGGGTGGGAAGTGTTATCCCCTCAAATAATTCTTGAACTGTACTAGGACCAGCCAGAGCAGTAGCCAAGCAAGTCTGGTGCAACTGCGGCTCAAATTCCCGAATAATCGCATCCTGGGTGTGTATCACGTTCCCCTGACCATCCCGAAGCTGTAGCACTGGTGTGTGCTCAGCCTCCATCCTAATAAGTTGAGTCAACAACGCCCCTGACCTGTCACCTTCCATATGAAGCCTCTGTCTGTAAGTGGTGTAGTTGTGCTTCTCCAATCGTGACCAGGCCTCGAGCAACTCACCCTGCACCTGTGTCCATGCAGCCCTCTCAGTAGGGTTCCTTTATAGTGCGGTCTGCAAACGTTTTTCCAGGGAATCGATATCAGCACTAAGCTAATGCCGGACCCCATAGGTGATCGTCATACAAACCGCTCAAATAACCACCTTCATGGCCTCCCATCCTGTGGACCTAGTGGTGGTGGACTCCCAGTTCTCTCCAAAATAATAGTTGAGAGCCTCCGTAATGGTGTGTACATATGGAGGGTCCTTGAGAGCCTTGGCCCGAAGCCTCCACGGCAGGATGGATGGCCGTCCTGGGCCAGAGGACACTCATCAACAACAAAGGCGCATGGTCTGATAGGTATCGCGGCAAATAAGCAACAGCCCTATTCATAGTAGAGAGACCTGCAGTAATGCAACAATGATCAATCCGTGAAAAAGTGCTGTCTGCCGGAGTGAAACAGGAGAACTCCCTCTTAGTCAGATTTCGCACTCTCCACTCATCCCTTAACTGCATACCCTGCAGAATGCCCTTAAGGGATCTCCTCATACGGGTTAGTGTTATCTCTAGGGGGTTCCCGATCCAAAGCCCCATCAAAAATACAATTAAAATCTCCAAATAAGAGAATTTCAGCACCCAAATAAGGTGTTGCTGCCCTCAAAACTGCAAGATAAAAATCAGAGCCGTCTAGATTGGGCACATAGACGTTAATAATGCACAGTTCCCTCTCTTCCCACCATCCAACAGAATAACATATCTTCCTTCGGGTTCGAGAACATGATGTAGGTGCTAAAACGGGACCCTAGGGGCCACCCATATCAACGTACCCCTCGCAAAGCCAGAGTAGGATGTAGCATAGATTTGCCCCCTCCATCTTTTACGAAGGCATTTTATAGTATTCCCCCAAATGTGTGTCTCCTATAGCCCTGCTATCGCTATGCCATATCTCTTCAGGAATGCATGTATCCGACATCGTTTGTCCTGACCAACCATCCCCCGGATGTTCCAATTAAGAAACTTCAGTATCTGTGCTGTCATGGCTGTGTAAGGACACTATCAGACATGCCCTCTCCCATACCCAAGGTCTACCTCCTTTTATCCCCATTGTCTGTATTGCGCGATGTGATCACCGTGTGACCCCAGAAACTCCCCAACATGTAACCAAAAAACTCTCAAAAACTGAACAAACGTTATCCCTTCCCCCTCCCCCGGGCAGCTGTGTAAATTTGAGCATACTTTCCCATATACTCAACCATACATACCGCCCTTACCTCCCTCCCTTCCCGTGTGGATTAGTCCTTACCGCAAACGTTGCATGCCTACCGTTGCGATGCATTGACACTACGCCCACAGTGCATTGAACCTATTACTCTCACACTATATAGATTCCTGTTGCATCTCTCGTGTACATGACTTTGCAATATATACCACTCACACATGTTTAAATCACTACAAGATGTCAGCCAATTCTAATAGGGCGGCGGTTGTCCCTCTTTTGTATTTGTACTACCCACAATGCTTTATCAGTTACCTTTCCTTTGTGCACTTTACACCTGAGCAAGGCTCCGGGCGCATTTAAAACGAGTTGTGTAGTAAACATCTCTGCAGAAAAAAAGTGTAATAAACATCTCTGCAGAAAATCATTGTTGAACAGAGTTTGATTGCCCTGAGAGCACACTTAATTTTACATTTGAGGGATTTAACTGCAGGTACGCTCTTCTGGCGTGTGCGCCACTTTCCATGGGTCGCCGACGATCCGGAAGGAGCAAAAACTGGAGTTATAAATATATATATTCCGAATTCCCACATCAACGTCAGGTAGGATGCCAAAAATTCTCAGGACCGGGACCAGTGCGGTGCAAATTATTTATTCAAGCAGAGTATGCCGCATGACGTTTCGGCTCCTTGGAGCCTTGCTCATATATATATATATATATATATATATATATATATATATATATATATATATATATATATATATATATATATATATATATATATATATATATATATATATATATATATTATATATATATATATATATATATATATATATATATATACAAATGAGGATCCCTGCAAACCTAGCAGGAAAAAACGAGCCACTCAGCTTTAAAGGTGAAAGTATTATAGGTTTATTCTTGGCAACAGCAGGCACGTTTCGATCTCTAGCGAAATCTTGGTCACATGACCTTTTACCAGTTCCACGTATATTTAAAGATACAGTGATGTGCACGGCGCAGCAAGCAGTGAAACAACATAGAAAAAATACTTTGGTGAGTTCACATGCCAAGCAAATAATCACTGTTAACATCACAGATGCTTCAGATTAGCATTTCAAAGGTATACCATGATATGAAATTATAATACATATATATTAGAAATCTGTCTCCATGAGTAGTGTTTTACTCGTGATTACTGGATCATGGGTGTAGTACCCCTAAGTTGAGCAGGGAGGAAGTCGCTTATCTAGGGTGAAGTACCCTATCACTCATAAAGGTGTTCCCAACAGTGAGTTTGTAACAAGGCCTCCTTGCAAGTCTAGCGTAATCCCTGTAGTTTATACAGTGAGAGAAGTGGGAAGGGTGCGTGTAGTAGCTAGTCCTGAGGGCGGCTCTCTTGGATAGTGGTGACTGACATGTGGTGCACCCAGTGCTTTGAGTCATCCCCCAACTACATAGTAAATTAATCCTTCAGCCCTGTCTAAATAATAAAACATGTAGAGTTATGCCACAATATATGTGAGGTGCTGTGTACGCCGGTATCTCTAACGTGACCAAAAGTAATGTAGAGATGACAGTTCCTAGGAACATGCTTGGATCTCTTGTGCTCTTAGCAATGTCTTGGTGGCTATCCCCCTTCTATGTTGTTTGATCAATCTGTTAAAAAATTTAAAAGACAGAGGCTGTTATTATCATTATATCAGCTACCCAATACTCGCATCATAGTATAGTACTTTACATTTCATTTGACACCATAACCTCAGGATCTGACACTTGCATTGACAGTCTTGTAATACATGTCATATTGCATAAGGTACTTCACCGCAACAGTGGCTATCAACAGAGCAGACAACAGTGATAAGTATGAACTCAATGGTACTAATAAAAAATAATAAGTGAAATTTAAAATGGAGACTATACAGTCTTACTGAATGGGAACTGATCGGGTTGGTTGACGGAAAGCGTCACTCTATTGCAGATGTACGTATAATTCCTCATCATTGTTCATACCTGTGGGGAACATGCTACCTGACAGAAGGATCAGTCTGGACGCAATTCTGCATATTACTTGTTTCTCTACTCCAGGATGTTTAGGGATCGTGGCTTGGCTAAAGTATTTTCCTTTAGTCCAATCGCCCTCATGAAATGTCTGGATGTACTGTAACTGAAGTTGCGGTTTGTCACCGCTCTCCAAAGCTCCAAGATTCATTTCTTGACGGGGAATGTCGTCGAACCGACATACCATTTTCCACACGGACAAGTGAGGGCATAGACCACAAAATCTGTCTCACATGGGATGGGCCTAGTTATTTTCCATTTTCTTTTAGGTCTCTGTAATGTTACCTGCCTCACATTCTTTGGTGATACCCTTCCGTTTCATTTTGGTTGGGTACCCTCTGTTCTTGAACTTCTTAACCATGTCCTGTTTGGTTTTCTCATCGGAGGCTTCAGTACTGCAATTGCGCTTAACTCTAAGAAACTCAATGTAAGGGGCACTCCATCTGAAATTGGGGGGATGGCAGCTGGCTGAGTGGAGGCTGGAGTTCCCTGCGGTCTTTTTCCTGTATAGATCTGTTGTAATTTTGCCTTCACTAATGATTAATGTGAAGTCAAGGAAATCAATACTTTGCTGACTGTGCTTTATTGTGAATTTAGATTCATGGTATTACAATTCAAACGTTCAACAAACTCAAGGAGATCACATTCATTGCCCCTCCCCACACAAAGAGCACATCGTCAATAAACCTTAGCCACAGTCCAATGCTATTGGACCAGGGTTCCATCTCTTCACCCCATAGGACCTGCTTCTCCCACAAGCCTACCACAAGGTTGGCATAGCTGGGGGTGAAACAGGTTCCCATTGAAGTGCCCTGTAGTTGTTTGTACCATTTCCCATCAAACATGAATACATTTTCTGTCAGGCATATTTCGATCATCTGTAAGATCATGTGTGTATATTCCAGAAATTCAATGTTCCTTGCTTTTAGGAAGTGTTAGCATGCTCTAAGGTCGTCTGCATGTCTTATGCTCGTATAGACACTTTTGACATCTAGGCAGATCATTTTATTTATTTATTTTTTTAATTTTATTTGAATTTGTAATGCGCAACAGCTACCCACAGTGGGTTTCCCGGCGCAAGGGATAGACTGGAGAAGAAAGGACAAAAAGAAGTACCATAGAACGAGGAGCAGCAGCTAATAGATCTTTCAAAAGAGCACAGTTTTCAATTTTCTCCGGAAACAGAGTAAGTTGGTCTCGGATTTCAGGGCAATTGGAAGCGTGTTCCAATATTTGGGACCTAGATGAGAGAAGGCTCTTCCCCCCATTCTTGCAAGTTTAAATCTAGGGACAACGAAGTCGCAGTTGGCTGACGATCTTAGGGTGCGACTAGGCTTGTAAAGTTGAACAAGATTTTGCAAGTATATTGGGGCCGTGCCCTGCTTGATTTTGAAGAGGTAACACAGGGCTTTAAATTTAATACGGCTAGAGACCCTGAGCCAATCTCGGAGAGCTTGTGAGGCCGATGATCTCCTCGGGATGTTAAGAAGGAGTCGGGCCGACGAATTTTGTACAACCTGAAGTTTGTTAATGGTTGCTGCGTCGGCACCGATGTAGAGGACATTACCATAATCCAGGCGAGAGGTTACTAATGCCTGGACTACGGTTCTCCTGGTGGCATGGGGCAGCATCCATAGGATTTTCTGGAGCCATCGCAAGGTGGCAAAGCAGATGGCGGCTACCTTAGTGGCCTGCTGCCTCATAGAGAGTTTATCATCTATGAGAAATTCGAGGTTGCGGACCACAGATGTTGGATGGGGAAGGGGTCCCATGTCAGTGGGCCAGTGTTGCGGGCCCCAAAGATCTTTATGTTTTCCCAGGATGACAACCTCGGTTTTGTCACCGTTTAACTTAAGGAAATGCCTCTGCATCCACTCAGCCATACGAGACAGACCGAACTTCAGGACCGATGCGCTGTTACTCTCACTGCTGGACAGGGAGAAAACCACTTGGGTGTCATCGGCGTATGAAAAAATAGTCAGCCCCGCATCCTCCGCGATGGTAGCCAGGGTTCTAACATAGATGTTAAACAGCAGGGGGCTGAGTATAGACCCCTGCGGAACACCATACGCCGATGAACGTATGTCAGATGTGGCTTTTGAAGAAAAAACCTCGAAAGTGCGCTCACTTAAAAAGGAGGCAATCCAGGCTCGCGCCGGACCGTCCACTCCCAGGGACCGGAGAGAGTTCAAAAGAGTGGAATGGGACACGGTATCGAACGCCGCACTCAAATCCAAAAGGATGAGTGCAGATGTCTCCCCGCTGTCGATACCGTGCCGCAACCTCTCCGTCACCCCCAGCAGGGCCGTCTCAGTGGAAAAACGCGCACAAAAACCAGACTGGGAAGAGTGTAAGAATCCCGAGCTTTCCACAAGATGGTTTAGCTGGATGTTGACGTGCCTTTCCAGCACTTTAGAGAGAACAGGCAACAAGGATATGGGCCTAAAGTTTGCGAGGTTAGACGTATCGGCTTCGGCCTTTTTTAGGAGAGGAACAACCATCGCATGCTTCCAATCCTGTAACACATGAGACTCTATTAGAGATGCATTAAGGAGTGTCATAAGAACCCGTCGGAGTTCAAGATCCAGTAACTTTAAGATTTTAGCAGGTACAGGATCCCGGGGTGAGCCCGATCTTACACTGCTCAAGCAGGAGAGGAACGAGTTGTCATCAAATAATTGCCAGTTGATGACCTTCGCCGTTGGGGGAGGTTGTCCCATCCCTTCAGCCTCTTCCGACTCATTTGCAGCCAAGGGAGCGCTCATAGAGTCGTATATGCGCTCAACCTTGGCGATGAAAAATTCCGCAATGGAATTGCACTGAGCTTCATCCAGGGTTGGGGGTATCGGAATGGTATCAGCTCCTGTCAATTTTTTGACAACGGAGAAGAGAGTGCGGGGGCAGTTCTGAGCTTGCGACACAGTGCTCACAGTGTAGGCAGCTCTCGCATTTTTACATTGTGAATGATATCTCTTTAGGGCCTCTTTGTAGACAGTCTTCTGTAAGACTGAATATGAGTGCCTCCATTTCCTTTCTAGAGCCTTACATTCAGTTCGTAGGACTTTCAAGTCAGGGGAAAACCAAGGTGCCGGGGGGCAATGTGTCCTGGAATGTGTCGGGGTTGGAGGAAGGAGAGTGGTTACGGCATTAGTGAGCCAGTGAGATACGGTTGTATTCAATTCTGTGACTGAAGCATCACTGTCTTCAGGACAGGTATTCACAAGGTGTTGGTTAAACTTAGTAATATCAAGCTTGCCCCACCGATGGATTAGTCCGCCCTTACCAAAGCCACTCGTAACCGAGTTCTTAGTGTAACATAAGGAGAAGTGAACAGCAAAATGGTCAGACCATTCCAACTGGTGGGCACTCAGTGAACAGTCAAACGGAAGATTGGAAAGGATAGGATCCAGTTGATGTCCAGCAGAGTGAGTGGGTCCAGAATTACACAGCAAAAGATTGAGGGTTTCCAGATCCGATAGAAGACGCTTGCTGGTAGTACACGAGGGATCTTCTAAATGCAAGTTGAGATCATCGAGAATAGTGAAATTTGCTGCCCTAAGAAGAAGGGGAGCTATGATCTCGGCAAGTGATGTTATCCAAGTGGAGGAATTACCAGGGGGGCGGTAAACCAGGAGACCGGACAGGGTAAACTGTAGATTAATTGCTAGTTTAAATAAAGCAGATTCACATCCGGGCAAGGAAAAAGAGTCAAGCCTACAAGTGTAGGATGACTTGAAAATTATCTCGTTCCCCCCCTTTTCCAGAGACTCTGTCCAGCCTCACTATGACATAATTGGAGGGGATAGCGATGGCAATATCGGGACCAGAGCTTTCGTGGAGCCAGGTCTCAGTGAGAAACAATGCGTTGGGTTGTTCGTCAACAAGAAAATCATAAATATTTAGTTTGTGCTTTGGGAGGGATCTACAATTAATACTCCAAAACTGAAGTACAGGGCGGATTGGAGGATTTTTATTAGTTCTCCTCCGACTTCCTCGTGTACGGGTCTGACATATTGCCTTACAATTAGACATGTTGCCAAGGTGAAAGTTACAGCCAGTGCAGCGAAAATTGTGGATCGGTAGAAAGCAGGAAATACAGTTCAGCTGTAAATTAGGACGTAAGGATACAAGGAACTCACCAGTATATGAAATAGGTACAGGTGGGAAGGGGCTAATACTGGAACTAGATGTAGGGGTCCTGGCCCCTGCGCCTGTCCTTGCGCGGACGAGCGCAGACGGGCAGGACTCTGGCTGGACTCCGGCGTGAGTCCGGCGATCCCGCTGAGCGTATCTGCTGCGCGACGTCATTGGCAGTATTCCCTCTCCTAGTGCCGATATTGGATTTTCTGTAGAAAATCATTAGTGTCCCTAAGGTAGGAGTTCAGGTCTTATACATATAGGAAAAGGAAATGGTCTACAAATACAGATGTTTTCTCCAATAGACTACTTTTGGAGGACACAATAGGACGCCGGGAGGGTTGTCAGGATCTTAATGCACCTTTGGTATAAGGTAAAAGGTGGGTGTGGTAGGTGTTTCATCCAATAGGAACTGTCTCTCGTCCCAGCTTAGGAGTTTGTTGTCAAACCACTCTTTAAGGAGCTCATGATATCTGATTTGTAAGGTGTTCAGGTATGTTTTATCTACCCATTCATATCATGTTGTGTTGCTCAGTTGTCTTAGGGCTTCCTGTATGTACTTGTCCCTATCCATCACCAGGATGTTCCCTCCCTTATATGATGATTTGATGATAATTTTATCATCTTTTTGGAGACTGGAGACTGCCTCCCATTGCTCTTTGCTGATGTTTTTCATTCTAGGGCTAGTTCCTGTGAGTTTAAGTAAATATTTGCCTACTGTCTCGTGAAACAAATCAATGTTGTCTTTGGGTGTTTGTGGCACATACGTCAATGGTGCTCTGAATTTGGTCAGGCTGGGTGCCCCTGTGTCAATGCCCAATATGTGTAGGACAGTATCATTGTGTGTCTGGTCAAGGGGATTCTGAGAACTGGTGGGCACTGACGTTTGTTCTTGTAAATTCTGCATGATATTTAATGTGGGGATATCTGCGATAGCTAATGTTGGTAATACATTGCTGCTTTGGCTAGGTGAAATCATACTCCTGGTATTTACATTCCCCCGTATTGTAGGCATTTTAAACAATGTTACCTTACCTACAAATTGGTACAGGTTGATGCATGTTTGAGCCTAGTCTATGGGTGCATCAGGGCAAAAGGATAGGCCTAATTTGAGGGTTTGTTCTTCAATTTCAGTTATGACTCTGCATGAAAGGTTTATTACCGTCAGTTGCTGTGTGTTGTCCTCTATTACTTCCTCTTTGTGCTCTGGCTCCTTGTTCCCACACCAGTGTTGCTGTTCTTTTCTTTGCTTGCAGTGTCTTTTTTGGCTCTCACGTTGTCGTCTCTTCCTCCGGGTTTTCCCCTGAACGATTGTTCCCGATTCCTTTGTATGAGGCGTAGTTCCTCGGAAAAAGAAGACAATTCGCCTTGATTTGATGCGCTGCTGTCAACAGATTCTTGATCTGAGCTCAGATCCGTGATGGAGCCGTCTGTACCTTTATCTGCTGAACCCAGTGCTCTATCTTTTGCCATATCAGCTCTTGTCTTGTCGAATTTTTTGGTAAAAGTCAGTGTCCGCCTGGTTTGACAATCCCTCTCGTCATGCTGGAATTTCCTCTCCTTTGTCTCAATCACTCCTTTTTCAAAATACTTAGGGCTAGATGTAGGTAATTGCAAATAACCGATATTTTAGAATCGGTAATTGCAATGTAGATAAATATTTGGTAAAAAATACCGAATCGGTAAGATTCGGTATTTACCAAATCGGTATTTACCGATTCAGTACTTGCCATTGATTCCTATGGGCCTGGAGGTCCATAGGAATGAATGTCAATTACCGAATCGGTAATTACCGATTCTGTAAATACCGAAAAAGTCAAGGGTGGCAGGGTGTCATTTTGACACCCTGTTGAACCCCTGATTAGTGCTTGTGTGCCATGTGGCACACATACATGCTCTTAGGCATGTATGTGTGCCACATGGCACAGGTGTAAATGCACATATTTGCATCTACATAGGAACAAGTTATTTACCAACCAACTAATAGTTGGTGGTAAATAACGAATCCTTAAAGCCCTGTAGCACTGTTTACAGTGCTACCTACATTACAAAATACAGAATCAGTAATTTTACCAAATCGGTAAAATTACCGATTCGGTTAAATTACCGATTCTGTATTTTTTCATTCCCTACATCTCAGTATCCAAATACCGGTCGGTAACGGCCGAAAATCGGTATTTTCGGCCGTTACCGACCGGTATTTGGATACCTACATCTGGCCCTTAATTCTTTCATCGACAGCGCTGAGAACACTCTTGACTTCATTTTGGTCTGTGTTCTTTTCTAGATCATCCATGAGTGCTTGAAATTGCTGGTATTAGTATTGTCAGTCCAGTCTTTTAGTAACTGTAATTTTGGGCTACTCAGCGTGGGTATAATAAAAATCCTTAGTCCTCTAGGGATATGCAAACGAGGATCCCTACAATCCTAGCAGGAAAAAGCGAGCCACTCCGGTGTAAAGGTGAAAGTATTACAAGTTTATTCTTGGCAACAGCAGACGCGTTTTGATCTCTAGCGGGTTCTTGGTCACATGACCTTTTGCCAGTTCCACGTACATTTTAAAATACAGTGATGTGCACGGCGTAGCGTGCAGTGAAACAACATAGAGAATATAGTTTGGTGAGTTTACATGCAAAGCAAATAATCACTGTTAACATCACAGATGCTTCTGATTAGCATTTCAAAGGTATACCATGGTATGAAATCATAATACAAATATATTAGAAATCTGTATCCATGATTAGTGTTTTACTCGTGATTACTGGATCATGGGTGTAGAATCCGTAAGTTGAGCGAGGAGGAAGTATGTATATATAACCTATTGACGAAAGCCAATAGGCAGTTAAAGTTATGACTAAAGTTTTCATAGGAAAAGCGTTTATTGTTTTACCAATAACTTTGGCGCGCATGACAAATCTTCATGAAATTGTCAAAAAGTTCCCCTTTTTAGTTCAGTTGCTCTGTTGAAAGTTTCGAGGTGATCCATTGAAAGTATCGAGGGTCCCAAAACACCCTGTCCCCATGTTATGGATATGGGGAATTTTTATTTTTTTAACACAACTACAACCCGAACCGCTGAATGGAATTACACCAAATTAGGCAGAAAGCTAGATGTTGGTCCAAAAGGCGTGTTTTTTGTGGTTTGGGTGTAAATCTGTACAGTAATTTCAGGGACATTTAAGTGTAAAAAATATAGATATCTGGGGAAGTGAGTTCTTGCAGTGGACTTGCGGATCCTACTGAAATTTAACTGGCTGCCAACACTTCAACCAGGAAGTGTTGGCAGTGAAGCAGCAAGATTTACAGCTTGGGCTACTCTAACAATACCATACTCACCTGGGCCCATAAACACACATTCATAAGCTGATAATCACCGCTGGCAATCAGGACTTTATATTTACCTTGTGATAGAATTTATTTTTACACCATTTCTTACCAACCATTATCGCCTTAGTTCTCAATTTCCTATGGTCAATAGATCAGGTTGTTAGCATAATAGGTAGAAATGACATTTACCTTTATTTCTTTGAATGACCACAGACTCTGGAGAGTTTTAAAACCTTTATCCATGCATTCATTTTGTGAGTAAAATACCAATACACGTTATACATTAACTTCTTTAAGAAAAATGATCAAAGTAAAATATAAAGACTTAGTAAAATCTCATGGCGTTGGTACCTGGTAAGGGTGGAAACAGAAAATGGTACAAGCCGGGTCTGGTGGTTCAGTGGACTAATGCGTCTAGTGCAGGTTCCTGTGTTCGACTTCATGGTCATAGGTTCAAATCCCGGCGGGTCCTCTCAGCCTTTCATCCACCTGCGGTCGATAAAATGAGTACCATTGAGTTGGGTAACAACAAACATCTGTTATTCATCGCCAACATACCCGTAGTGGTGAATGTGCGCTTTACAACTACACATGTTTTATTACAAGGACATACCACACAGAATTATATTCATCTAGAATGGTGTGAGGACCAACCCCCGGCCAAGAAGCTGGAAAAGGGATTCCCGAGTAGTCAGGAGCCAACAGTACAGGACAGGTTCAGGACATCGCACCCCTCTCTGGTACTACTCTCCTCGAATCTTCCCCCTTCTCGATGGACAATTCTTCTCCTTCAATGATTTCTCTGACTCTTCTTTCTCTCCTTCTCTCTTCTTTCGGTTCATCTTTCAGAGTGCTCGGACAGCGTCTTTGACCCCTTAGCATCCGCCTTCTTCTGCTTCATGGGTGGGTCTGTGACAAGCCGGTGACAAGTCTGACAAACTATCTGACTGAGCCTACCTTAGTTATACTATTCTGACTGCACGTACCACCCCCAATGTTTCAATATTCGTGAATCCCCTACTTCTGATTGGACAATAGGATGGGGAGAGGTCATCACACCATACTAATGTAAGAGCATTTCTTTTGAGTTATTGTTCTATGTTCCCTCCCCTTAATTTCACTTTCACATGCTTTTTCACCCAACCACATTTCATATTATTTCATCTACAATGTATACATAGTTTGACTTCTTCTCCTTCCCCTCTCCGGGTCAAGAGGTGGTGTTCCCAGGCGCTTCTCTGGTTAGCACGTTCTTGGCTGGGTTTCAATGTCACAGCACGGAATTTGCGCATAATCAGACAAGATGGAGATTTAAGTCACCCTCCAGACCCAAATACAAACTAATAACAAAGTCACAGAAAAACATGTTAGAATACGAAAATAAATGAATGCACGGTATACCATTTATTCCTACTCTAATCCCTTTAATGTATTTTAACTATTGCATTAGTAGTTTAATAAGACGTGCAAGGTTTAGTTTAAGAGTAGCAGGTACATTAGCATGTGAGGTACAAGTGGCCATCTTAAATTCCACTGCGCAGCTGCAAAGATTTCCCACCAAAGCGAAAGACGTCATACTACGTAGATGCAGTAGTGACATGCGCAGAAGATTCCTGTGTTTTTGGCAGCCATTATATGCCACTCGGATTACTTGTTGGTTAAACACATTGAAAAGCTTCCCCGACAATGATGTAAAATGAAGTGTAATGCAATTATTAGTATCCATGAAACATGTTGGTTACATTATTACAGGTTATTCTAGAGGATTGCATTCAAGCAAGTTTCTTACGTTCGAAACCTTGCTCCATTAATCCCCTCTTTGATGGCATTCTATGCCATCACTAATTACTAAACCAGATGCCCACTTTAGTAATTTCCCATCTCAATTTCTTCAATTCTTTTGGAGTTTCCCTTCTCTTTTCTCTTTTGAAAACCCTTCATTCTTTTGTAAATATATCCCTTTATCTCTTCAAGCTGAATTTCTTCATATTTTCTTTTCTTCCCTTTTTCATTCACTCCATACCAATTTCTTTTCCTGCTGCATTTGCACCAAGCCATTATTGGTAAAACTAATAGAGTTATTGGCATCAGTATTTGACCTATAATACTTCTCCCTATATTAGAAAACCAACTACTAATAGAAGAAATACTATTTGTTAGTTTATTCCATACACAGTCAACTTCCAGTGGTTTTAAGTCTTCTTCCAAATTCGTGATATTTTTTACATATCTCCCAATTTTAACACTTTTGTCAGGTATATAGGTGCAACAATGTTGCACCTTCAACATTTTACAGACTCCGCCCTCTTTTGACAATAATATATCAAGGGCAAGTCGATTTTGTAAAACCATAGATATAATCGCAACCAGTTATGTATTGATCAATAAAAATCCTCCTGCAGTGTCAGTCGATAAGCGATCAACCACTGTAGATAACTTACAAATTCTTTGTGTATTCAGAATTACTCCCAATGAAGGTATCAATGCACTTAATATATCTCCTACAATTTCTGAAAAACTAGCCCTTTTCTTGCGTGTTAGTCTGTTATTTTTCTCATTACTGTTAGATTAGGGGGTCTCCAGTTGGCATAGGTAGGTACCTGTGACAAATAGGGACCCTTGCATCTAGTCAGGGTGAGGGGGTACACTCCTACAAGGTATACACCTGTTACAACGCAACTTTTACAACTACCTACCATTACAACGCAACTTTTACAACGCATACCATTACAACGCATTGCGCTGGGGGGCGCTCTAGGATAGGGAATAAGTTTAATTTACTATCCAACACCTTCCCTAGTGTCCACGGGGACTGGAGTTGGAATAGTAAATTATACTTACCACTATCCAGCACCTCTAAGCGCTATGCGTTGTAATGGTATGCGTTGTAATGGTCGCGTTGTAATGGTAGGTAGTTGTAATGGTATGCGTTATAATGTCATACATCCCTCCTACAATAACCCCTGCGCACCCCCTTGGTAGCTTGGCACGAGCAGTCAGGCTTATCTCAGAGGCAGTGTGTAAAGCATTTGTGAACACATTCAGTAACCCAGTGACAACACTACAGATGGACACCACACAAGTTGTATATTAAAAATAAGTATCTTTTATATAGATTAAACACAAGACCACAAACGACAAAAATCCACAATACTGTACTTAAAATGGTAGAAATAGCTTAATTCTCTTTAGATCTTAAAATGCGACACTTTGAGTCAATGTACCTTAAAATGCGTAACGCAATACAACGAAAGTGTTGCAGGGAAGGTGATGCGTCAGTTCCCTACTGCTGCGTGGGGGACGGTGCTGCGTCGGTTTCTTACTGCGCTTCGTGGCGATGCGGCAGGCAACGCTGTGATGCGATGTAGTTTTGGTGCAAAGAAATAAAGATGTTGTCTTCTTCTTGATGCAGACCGCGACAGGCCCTGCGACCCGCTTCCCGGTGATACGGCGGCATCTGCTGCGACATTGATCGTCTTCTCCGGTGATGCGCGGTGCTTTGACAATGATGCAAGCCGTGACAGGCTCTGCGACACGCTTCCCGGTGATGCAGCGGCATCTGCAGCAACATCGATCCTCTTCTCCGGTGATGCGCGGTGCTTCGACAACTATGCGAGCCGCAACTGCCTCTGCAACACACTTCTCAGTGATGCTGCGGTGTCTGCTGCGACGCCGATCCTCTTCTCCGGCGATGCGAGGTGTTTTGAGGTTCCTGCGATGACACAGCGGTTCTTGGGGGCAGAGACCAGCGTTAGAAGTGGGCGGGGACGGAAGGGCACGGCGTGCCCTTACTTCTTAAAATTATGTTAGTCCGTTCCCCTACTTCTTAGTTTTGAAAGAGCGTACCGGGGACTGTAAAATTGCCATACTTTAAAGTACACCTATTTTTCTTTTTCACGCATGAGTGGTGCAACGTGAATATTCAGAAGGCCTCTGCACTGCGCCCGACCTCCTCCCCTTCCCCGCTGGGTCTAATGGGCCTGCAAAGTGAGACTGAAAGGGCCATCAGTGTAGCATAGTGCGAAAACGGCTACTCTGATGGCCCTGCGGCTGCTGTGAGCCAGTGATCACACCTCATTTGTGAGGACGCTGCCAGCAAATTTACATGCCAATTTAAAGCTGCTATTAGTTGGGTTTTGTGGCAGTGATATTCACAGTGTTTACCTGCTGAAGCAACGTTCATCTATGCCTACCAGACTGTTTCCCGGCAATCTCGGCCCGGAGGTGCACCGGGGCCGTTTTCACGCCACTTCTAGTTCTGTTGACAGTTGTCCTCCCCATACAGGCCCCGGTGTAACACACACCATTCCAAAGATGTTTGAGAAACCCAAGGGCAAGAGTGGTTTTGCACCCATAACCAAACGAGTAAGCTCATATTTGGAAGCAGTATTTACACCACCTCCTGACCCATGTGCACATGATTTGGCAGATTTAATAATTGCATGTACTAACAGATTCGCCCCCCTGCAAAGCCCCATTGATAATGACGCCATCTGTGCAGACAAATCTTTTCCAACTCAAGCAATGACAGCCCGGGCGTTTGACCCCAGGATTTAGGAGTCTGTTAGTGATTTAAGAAAATATTCCAATGTTCTGAAGTCTATGATTGGTGACCTTATGGGGATGATGAAGGGCAGGAGCAGTGATGGGGCAGGAGCAGTGATGGAGCAGGAGCAGTGATGGGGCAGGAGCAGTGATGGGGCAGGAGAGGCGACAGGGCAGGAGAGGAGACGTGGAAGGAGAGGCAATAGGGCAGGAGAGGTGACCGGGCACAAGAAGTGACGGGCAGGTGACATGACAGGCAGGTGATGTGACGGGCAGGTGAGGTGATGGGCAGGAGAGGTGACGGGGCAGGAGAGGTGAAGGGGCTTGAGCTAGAGCAGTAACCGGGTGTGAGCGGTGAAAGGACAGCAGCGGTGAAAGGACAGGAGAAGTGAACGGGGCAGGAGCAGTGAACGGGGCAGCAGAAATGAACGGGGCAGCAGAAATGAACGGGGCAGGAGCAGTGAACGGGACAGGAGCAGTAAACGGGGCAGGAGCAGTGAACGGGGCAGGAGCAGTGATAGGGCATGAGCAGCGACAGGGCAGGAGAAGCAACAGGGCAGGAGAGGAGACGTGGAAGGAGAGGCAACAGGGCAGGAGAGGTGACTGGGCAGGTGACATGACAGGCAGGTGACATGACAGGCAGGTGACATGATAGGCAGGTGACATGACAGGCAGGTGACATGATGGGCAGGAGAGGTGATGGGCAGGTGAGGTGACGGGGCAGGAGAGGTGACAGGGCAGGAGAGGTGACGGGGCAGGAGAGGTGACGGGGCAGGAGAGGTGACGGGGCAGGAGAGGTGACGAGGCAGGAGAGGTGACGGGGTATGAGCTAGAGCAGTAACCGGATGTGAGCGGTGAAAGGACAGGAGCGGTGAAAGGACAGGAGCGGTGAACTGGGCAGGAGCAGTGAACGGGGCAGGAGCAGTGAACGGGGCAGGAGCAGTGAACGGGGCAGGAGCAGTGAACAGGGCAGGAGCAGTGATGGGGCAGGGGCAGGAGCAGTGATGGGGCAGGAGAGGCGACAGGGCAGGAGAGGAGACGTGGAAGGAGAGGCTACAGGGCAGGAGAGGTGACCGGGCACAAGAAGTGACAGGCAGGTGACATGACAGGCAGGGGATGTGACGGGCAGGTGAGGTGATGGGCAGGAGAGGTGACGGGGCAGGAGCAGTGAACAGGACAGGGGCAGTGAACAGGACAGGAGCAGTGAACAGGACAGGAGCAGTGAACGGGGCAGGAGCAGTGAACGGGGCAGGAGCGGTGAGCGGGGCAGCAGCGGTGAACAGGGCAGGAGCGGTGAGCGGGGCAGGAGTGGTTAACAGGGCAGGAGCGGTGAACAGGGCAGGAGCGGTGAACAGGGCAGGAGCAGTGACGGGCAGGAGAAGTGACGGGCCAGTAGAAGTGACGGGCCAGGAGAAGGGAGAGGTCGGGGGAATTGACGAAGCAGGAGTGTTGATCGAGCATGAGCAGGAGTACTGACTGGACAGGAGCAGTGAAAGGGCAGGAGTAGGCGTTTCTGGGGCGACTGGAAGGGTAGGGGGCCAGTTTAGTTTGGGGGGACCGGTTTCGTACAAGTGCAGGAGTTTTAAAAACACTGCAAAATTATTTGTATATTCAGCAGGTTTCGGTCAACAATACAAGTGCCAAGATAACTTTGGTGATCAATGTAGCTGCTGGAGGGAGATGGGAGCATGTTTTGTCTAGTGGCTATTTTACTCATCTAAGGTAGTGCAGAGGGGTAATATGCCTGCTGCAAAGAACATGTACCATGCATATCAAAGAGCAATATGTTATGTGTATAGTTCAGTGGGTACTGCTTTGTGTTCACTTCCCGAATGAAAGGACACTTGAATACATATGGCCTGGCAGTTCGGGCTGGACTGTTCACATTGGGCGCAGGATCAAGACTGATTTGCATATGGCTGGGTCCAAACTGGAATGGCATGGTGAGCAAAAAACGATGGATTTAAGCCCCGATCTCTGAACTGGGGTGAATGTATGACCTTGTTCTGCATTCTGTCCATCAATTGTTCTTTTTGCATTTGTCACCCCGAGTGGGACAGGTATGCTCAGACATGAGTCCTGTGCTCTCCATGCCAATGGAATCAAGCTATCCTGGCTGATGAGGGCTGAAAGCCCGAAACCGGTCCTAGGATGCTTGTTTCCAGTCCAGGGAGGACCTGGCCTGGCAGTTCGGGCTACACTGTTCTCATTGGGCACAGGATCAAGACTGATTTGCATATGGCTGGGTCCAAACTGAAATCGCATGTGAGCAAATAAACAATGGATTTAGGCCCATCTCTCTGCACTGGGGTGAATGTATGATATTGCTCTGCATTCTGTCCATAAGTTGTTCTTTTTACTATATTATGATTGAGCAGCCAGCTGGCTGACATGAATATGAAGGAGCCTTTGTGGGTTTCTGTGAGTCTAGATTCTCCTGAAGAGTCCCTTTCTCTTCTGAGCCCTGCTTAACACATGTGTATAGGAGGAGCCCTGCATTCATGACCTCAATGTTTGAGACAAAAAATAATCATGGATTTCTGAACAATGAGAGTAAAAGCATTAAGGTAACATGTTGTTCCTGCTTATATATCATATGCTTTACATAAACCTGTATTCCCTATGAGTGTTTGCTTTTTCCTGAATTAAACCTCAAATAAACATATCCATTCTTTTAATTAAATAACGTTATAAGCTGTAACTGGTCAGTGAAATGCTAAACGTACTAAAAATTGGTATGTTTTGCTATTTCTAGCCACACCCCTGACTCCGCCCACTGATTCAATCTTCGGTTGTTCCCGCCCCCTGATTCTCCACCCACAGTTCCCCTACTTTTTTTTCCCCATTTCGACCACTGGCCGAGACAGTCCCTGCGACACGCTTCCCGGTGATGCAGCGGCGTCTGCTGCGACATCGATCTTCTTCTACGGCGATGCGAGGCGCTCTTGTGTTGTAAAGCGGCAGCGGCAGTTCGGCGTCACGCTTCTTGCTCGTGAGTCGCGCTTCCAGCTCCTTGCGATGCGCAGCTCCTCAAAAAGTCCAAAACAACTGCAGGCACTTCGAAAGAACTCTTCGGGAGCTGGTGGGTGAAGTCTGTTGTCCCTGAGACTTCAGCAGGAGGCAAGCTCCTTTCTCAAGCCCTTGGAGATCCTTACAAGTTGATGAAAAGTACACAAAGTTCCTCTCTCCTTTCTTTGGCAGTCAGGCAACCACTGCAGGCCAATCCCCCACTTCAGCTTAGGGATAGTCTCTCCTCAGTCTCTCTGGTTCCACTCCTCTACAAAGGTTTCTTCTTTGTTGTCCAAAGTGATCTAAAATTCTGGGGTCTGGGCCCCCTCATTTATACACAGTTTCTCTTTGTCCTCTGAAGGCAGAGAGGCCTTTGCCTAGTCCAAACCAGTTCTGGTCAATCCTGGAGCAATCTATTTACAAGACTCCTTCTTTCCTTTCACAGTGCAGGGCAGAGACATCAGACGCACCACAGGAGGTGGAGCCAGCATTGTGGAGGGAAGGCACAGCCCTATTCAGGTCCCAGGTGCAACTCCTCCCACCCATATAGATGCAGATCTCTCTATTCAGCACTGTGCTGACTCACCCTGTCTCCTGGAATCCCCCAGCCCCTCTCACTCAAACTCTAGCCAAGGAATACATAACCTAGCAGAGGCAGTCTTGGATGGTTAGACAAGAAAATACCTACTTTGAGGCAACGCAAGCTTGGATTCATTTCCACGCAGAGACCTCGCCGTTCGGAGATTCTTTCCCCGCCTGCCGATCACCTCCTGGATCGGTTGCACAGTTCCATCTCCGGATCACTTGACTGGTGGCCTTCTTTGCCGACTGGATTCCCCACCAGCTCTGGCTTCCTAACGTTGGATTCTGATGAACCAATGGACCGGGCATTATACTCACCCTGCCCTTGCACTGCACCTTACCCAAGTCTGATGATGATCCTGATTTGAAAAGGATCGAAACGCCGTCAACCGTCCAGCGCGAACATATGCGCTCCAGACTAAATGGTTCCTGAAACAATACCTGCATTATCATATCGAAGTCAATTTCAAACAAATGTGGAACCATACTGTTTGTCTTTCACTCACTGTATATATTGATCACCAGTCACCTGCACCGCCGTCGCTGATTATTGTCACTTGTGTTGCTACCGTGCCGCTCACTCACTCGCACTGAGCACCAAGTACAATTTGGGTTATCCACAACTGTGTTACATTGCCCTTTGCAGTGCTGTGATAACTGCAAAATTATTTCTTTTGATTCGTGTTTCTTTCCCTTTTTTACTCCTACAATAAATATGATGCCACGCACACATAAGTGAAATACCAAAAGAGGCTCCTTATCTCCTTTTGATAATGTTTTATGCATATCTTACCTAATTACCTCCAAATTATACCAGTTGGGATACCATATGTTATTTGTATACTCTCTACCCCAATCCCAACGTGGTTGAAGGGTTTACTCCTGTTGTTTTCACAAGTCTCTGAGACTTCAGCAGGAGGCAAGCTCTTTTCTCAAGCCCTTGGAGATCCTTACAAGTTGATGAAAAGTACACAAAGTCCCTCTCTCCTTTCTTTGGCAGTCAGGCAACCACTGCAGGCCAATCCCCCACTTCAGCTTAGGGATAGTCTCTCCTCAGTCTCTCTGGTTCCACTCCTCAGCAAAGGTTTCTTCTTGTTGTCCAAAGTGATCTAAAATTCTGGGGTCTGGGCCCCTCTTTTATACACAGTTTCTCTTTGTTCTCTGAAGGCAGAGAGGCCTTTGCCTAGTCCAAACCAGTTCTGGTCAGTCCTGGAGCAATCTATTTACAAGACTCCTTCTTTCCTTTCACAGTGCAGGGCAGAGACATCAGATGCACTACAGAAGGTGGAGGCAGCATTGTGGAGGGAAGGCACAGCCCTATTCAGGTCCCAGGTGGAACCCCTCCCACCCATATAGATGCAGATCTCTCTATTCAGCACTGTGCTGACTCACCCTGTCTCCTGGAATCCCCCAGCCCCTCTCACTCAAACTCTAGCCAAGGAATACACAACCTAGCAGAGGCAGGCTTGGATGGTTAGACAAGAAAATACCTACTTTGAGGCAACGCAAGCTCAGATTCATTTCCACGCAGAGACCTCGCCGCTCGGAGATTTACTCCCCGCCTGCCGATCACCTCCTGGATCGGTTGCACAGTTCCACCTCCGGATCACTTGACCGGTGGCCGTCTTTGCCGACTGGATTCCCCACCAGCTCTGGCTTCCTAACATCGGATTCTGATGAACCAACGGACCGGGCATTATACTCACCCTGCCCTTGCACTGCACCTTACCCAAGTCCTGTGGATGATCCTGATTTTAAAAGGATCGAAACGCCGTTGACCGTCCAGCACGAACATAGGCGCTCCAGACTAAATGGTTCCTGAAACAATACCTGCATTATCATATCAAAGTAAATTTCAAACAAATGTGGAACCATACTGTGTGTCTTTCACTCACTGTGTATATTGATCACCAGTCACCTGCGCCGCCGTCGCTGATTATTGTCACTTGTGTTGCTACCGTGCCGCTCACTCACTCGCACTGAGCACCAAGTACAATTTGGGTTATCCACAACTGTGTTACATTGCCCTTTTCAGTGCTGTAATAACTGCAAAATTATTTCTTTTGATTCGTGTTTCTTTCCCTTTTTTACTCCTACAATAAATATGATGCCACACGCACATAAGTGAAATACCAAAAGAGGCTCCTTATCTCCTTTTGATAATGTTTTATACATATCTTAACTATTTGCCTCCAAATTATACCAGTTGGGATACCATATGTTATTTGTATACTCTCTACCCCAATCCCAACGTGGTTGAAGGGTTTACTCCTGTTGTTTTCACAAGTCCCTGAGACTTCCGCAGGAGGCAAGCTCTTTTCTCAAGCCCTTGGAGATCCTTACAAGTTGATGAAAAGTACACAAAGTTTCTCTCTCCTTTCTTTGGCAGTCAGGCAACCACTGCAGGCCAATCCCCCACTTCAGCTTGGGGATAGTCTCTCCTCAGTCTCTCTGGTTCCACTCCTCAGCAAAGGTTTCTTCTTGTTGTCCAAAGTGATCTAAAATTCTGGGGTCTGGGCCCCCTCTTTTATACACAGTCTCTCTTTGTTCTCTGAAGGCAGAGAGTCCTTTGCCTAGTCCAAATCAGTTCTGGTCAGTCCTGGAGCACTCTATTTACATGACTCCTTCTTTCCTTTCACAGTGCAGGGCAGAGACATCAGACGCACCACAGGAGGTGGAGCCAGCATTGTGGAGGGAAGGCATAGCCCTATTCAGGTCCCAGGTGCAACTCCTCCCACCCATATAGATGCAGATCTCTCTATTCAGCACTGTGCTGACTCACCCTGTCTCCTGGAATCCCCCCAGCCCCTCTCACTCAAACTTTAGTCAAGGAATACACAACCTAGCAGAGGCAGGCTTGGATGGTTAGACAAGAAAATACCTACTTTCTAAAAGTGGTATTTTCAAACACAGAATGTTAAAACCAACTTCATTAAAATATGTATTTTATCATTCTGGGTTCAGGCATACTAAACACGATTTTCTACCTAGTTCCCTGAGTCAATTAGGATTATAAGATATAATAATCACACTGCCCATTCTGGCCTATGGGGAACAGGTAGCCTTGCAATAGTGAAAAACGGAAATGGCTGTAATTCACTATTAGGAAATGCCACACACATCAGGGCTTGTCATACCTTATACTTACAATGCACCCTGCCCTTGGGCCTACCATAGGGGTGTCTGATATTAAGAAAGGGAAGGTTTAGGAACTGGCAAATGGGTGCACGTGCCCAGTCAACATGGCAGTACCAGACTGCACACAGGCTCTGCAATGGCAGACCTGAGACATACTTTTACAGGCTGTTTCTGTGGGTGGCACAACCAGTGCTGCAAGCCCACTAGCAGCATTTGGTTTACAAGCCCTGGGCTCACTCAGTGCACTATGAGGGTCTGACCAGTAAACCAAATCAGCCAATCATGGAATCACTAATCCATACATCAATTTATAATAGGGAGAGCATATGCACTTTAGCACTGATCAGCAGTGGTAAAGTGCCCAGAGTCATAAAACCAACAAAAAAAGGTCAGACAAAATACAGGGGGAAGGCAAAAAGTTCAGGGATGACCCTGCTAAAAGGGCCAAGTCCAACAATTGCTTCCAGTGATTCCGCAGAGGAACTTCAGAAAAAATCACATCTACAATAGAATAATAATATTGTAATTTTCCAGTTCTATAAAATAAACTAGCTAAAATACTACATGAAATACCATATGTCAATGGTAAATGATGATATGTTACTCCTTCTGCTACTGATAAAACATTTAAATCTGTATCATTCTTATACACGCTGTGATGTAAATCTGTCTCATCTGGTGTTTCTAATTCTACCCAAGACCAGGGTCTTGAATTGGGGTAATAATAGCGGGAAGTCTATTGACATTTCTAAAATTACAGGGAACCATGCCTGGGATCTCCAAAGTGGGGTGACCACTACTACAGTTTCCCTGAATCTCTGAGTGTGTAAGAGGAATCTGGGAAGCATGACAAATGGCGGGAAAGCATAGCCCTCTCCAATTTTGCAGGAAGGCGTCCACGCCAACAGCTTGATGGTCCGGCTTCCAGCTGAAGAAATGAGACAGTTGGGTATTCAGTCTGTCTGCAAAAAGGTCTGCGTCGAATGGACCCCAGAGGCGATTGATGAAGAGGAATATTTCCCTGTTTAATTTCCAATTGCTTGAATCCCTGAAATTCCTGGAGAACCAGTCGGCTACTCCCTTGCTCAAACCAGGAATATGTTGCGCTACAACTGTAATTCCTCTGTTTAGACAATAACCCCAGAATTCTTTCGCAAGGTCTGCTAAGTCTTTTGAGTGAGGACCCCCCATCTTGGACACATATTGGACTGCTGAGATGTTGTCCATGCGGAGCATTACACAACACTTCAACTTCTCTTGAGTGAAGCTCCGAACCGCGAATGAGCCCGCTAGGAGTTCTAAGCAGTTGATGTGTAGGTTCCTCTCTTCCTCTGACCAGCGTCCCCCTGTCGAAGCCTGTCCGCATTTCGCTCCCCAACCCTCCAAGCTTGCGTCTGAATCTATCAATAGATCGGGTTCTTCCCTGAAAATTGCTCTCCCGTTGCAAGCTTGTGCATTCTTGAGCCACCATTCTAGTTCTTCCCTTGAATCTTGATCTAAAGACAATATTTGGGAGTATGAATGATTGGAGCGAAGGCATTCTCTTTTTAGTCTCTGAAGGGCACAATAGTAGAGTGGTCCGGTAAATATAGCTTGGATGGTGGTAGATAGGAGACCCAGGATTTTTGCTAATTCTTTCAGAGAGATAGTCTCTACTAGAAGGATTTTCTTTATTTGTTTTCTTAATTTTTTTAACTTGTCTTTGGGAAGACGAAGTTCCGTGTGGAGAGTGCCTACCACGAAACCCAAGAATTGAGTGTCTTGTGCTGGGATCAGGCAAGACTTTTTCAGATTTATCACAAAACCCAGTTTTTCCAAAATTTCTATTGCCCATTGAGTATGAAAATATACCATTTCTTTTGATTGACCCATGAGGAGGATATCGTCTAGATAGATAATTAATCTCACCCCTCTTGCCCTTAGCCAAGCTGCTATCAGTCTGAGTACTTTTGTGAAGCACCAGGGTGCCGAAGAGAGACCGAAGGGGAGACTTGAAAATTCCCACATCTTGCCTTGCCATGTAAAACAGAGGTATTTTTGATGAGGGGGCCAAATGGGGATAGTAAGATAGGCATCTTTGAGATCTAGTCTTGTTAGCCAATCCCCTTTTCTCAGGATGTCTCTTAGAAGATAAATGCCCTCCATTTTGAAGTGGCGGTAAACTACCCATTCATTCAGATCTTTTAGATTTATGACCGGTCTCATCTCTTTGTTCTTTTTCTCTACTAAAAAGATGTTGCTGAGAAATCCACCTTGGAGGTGAGTTGCTTCTTTGATGGCACCTTGGGCCAGTAAGTCTTGTACTTCTTTTGATACGAGTTTGGAGTGTTCTTGGGAGAAAGTGATTTCCCTTGGTATTTTGTTCTGATAGGGAGTGTTTATGAATTCTATTTGGTACCCTTTGACAGTTTGTCGGACCCACGGGTCTTGAGTTACTAGCTCCCAGTTTCCAGAGAATTGGGCTAACCTGCCTCCCACTTTTATAGGGAAAGGTAAAGGGTCTTTGGAATGACATACCTGTTGAGGGACCTTTTTGTCTTCTATCACCTCGGTTGTTTCTGAAGCGACCTCCTCTGTATCTTTGGGGATAGAAGTTGGAGTAGCCATATGAGTTGAAGGATCTTTTCCCACGAGGGAGGTAGGGTCTGGGGGAAGGTATGCCACGGCCGGGGAACCGACCCCTTGTCCGCCCAGCCCTTCCAAAAATTCTATTGTTAAAAACCTTTCTGATGTCTTTTGGGGATTTTTTAATGGAGCTAAATATTCCGACTAATTTTGCCATTTCTTTTATGAAATTTTCACCAAAGAGTTGGCCTTGTGATGAAGCTCCTCCTTCATTATTGGCGAGTTCTATGTAAATTGTAAAATTGATACTTGTATAGCGCACTACTCACCCGGAAGGGTCTCAAGGCGCTTGTACGAATACCGCTGTGGAACCCATCCTGGCTTTCCCTGTGAGGCGTCCACTCCTGGGCACCCCCAAGGTGGAGACCAGGCATCCTTAGCGTTGTGGAGATTAAGCAAGCTATTGCCCAGAGTTGCAGAGTGGGACTCCATGATTGGAATATGCACCGAGGCGAGAATTATCAGGTCCGTGGAATTTTTGAGCCCAGGACCCGCCGAGGCTGGGGAATTGAACCCTGGTCCGGGCCAGACCTCTGCATCAAGGTCTACCGCTCTAACCATTGAGCCACACTTCTCCACTTCTCTGAGATTGGGGTCAAGTTTTAAGAGGATACTTTTTCTCCTTTCATTTGACAGGGCTGTATTCGCGTTGCCGAGGAGGCAAACGGCTCTCTGAGTCCATTCTCTTAACTCTTTTGGATCAACCTTATCATCTCTTAGGTAGGCATATTCAGCCATTTCGAATATTTTAGTAAGTGGGCCAATGATGTCAAGAAGTCTGTCCTGCCATCACTTCAGGCCTCTGTCTAGACCTCTTCTATGGTCTTTACCACTCTTGTTGATGAAAGACACCACTTTTGGATCGAGTTCCGGTGTTTTAGTAATCATATCAGGGAGAGAAGGGCGGGGGCATTCAGACCGTAGGCGCGATCTGACTTCTTTAGGAATCTCTCTCCTCAACCAAAAGGTGATATATTCTGCAACGTGTTGGGAGGGGGTCCACTCCTGTGAGAGAGGGTGCTTTATCATCAGTGGGTCGAACATCTCATCCCCAAATGGATCAACAATCTTAGATCCAGAGGCCGAGGATGCCTCATCAGATGTCCCTTTTATATTTTGATCAACTTCATAGTCTGAATCAAAATCTGAAGAGCAAGATATATCAAGTTCGGGGATGTAGGAGTGATCCTCATCTGAGTCACTGGTTATAGGGACATTCGGGCCGTCGTGCCCATCTGCAGCGTCAAGAATGCTGAGTCTATTGCCGGCGTCATCCGGTATCTTTTCAATGACCCCTTTTGATTTCTTAGATTTTTTAAGAGGTTGATCAGATGATGGTCTTTTCTTGCAGGATTTATCTTGCCAAGAGGAGCAGCTAGGTTCATCAGTGGATTGGTTTGAGAGGCTTTCTATTTTCTTATTGATGGCGTCATCCAACGACCCCATCAATTTACCTAGAGCCCTATTTACAAGATCCTCTAATTTATCTTGTACTAGTGAATCTAATTCTTGTTCATGTTCTGATTGATGTTCATGTTCTGACATCTTTTTAAAAAATATATATATATTATTAATTAAAATAGAATAATATTAATTGTAAATAAAGAAAAAATCTTTAATCCTATTTTAAAATATATAAAATATAGGAATCTAAGATACTAGAGGGTTTTATATTTGAAGGTGGAAAATAAGCCTGAAATTAGCTTTGTAGCAATTTTTATATTGAAAGGGTTAATGGTAGTGAAAATAAACCCTGAAATCGGTTTAGGAGTAGTTGATATATGAAGCGGAGATGTATTTCAGCTCGGAGCGTCGTTAGGAAAGCAAGTCCTTTGAAAAAAGACGTTTCCAAGTGCTCCAGAGGGGGCTTTCCTCTAATGTGTGAAAACGGGACTTGGTTTTGGGAGCCGGTGAAGGGACGGTCCGAAGGAGAAGCTTGGAGAGTCCCCGGTGCGGTCGCGTTATGAAGAGCGGCCGCACCGGGTGTAAGGAGGCAGTAATATAGACCGGAAGGTAGGGGGAATCAATTGCGATGGGTGCACAAAGGCGTAATTGCTTTTGAAAACGAAATAACGCTGAATTTAAGTTATGTGTTGTGCGGGGCCGCAAGAGCAGTCTCGGGGTCCCGGAAGTTGGTTTTAGAGTTTGAAGCGGTATTTGGAAGGTCGAGGGTCTCGAGCCTATGCATTGTTTAAGCGCTTAAGAGCGCGAGCGTTATGAGTGCATTTTTTAAGCCCTTGAGTCTGCAATAAAGGTAATAAGCGGAAGAGGGGGCATTTATCAAATATCAGGGAAGGCGAGGGAAGCCTTGGTGCCCTGATAAGTTAAATGATGGGAGATATGACCCAAAAGGTAGAAAGAGAGGCACAGGATAATAAAAACCGAATTTTGAAGTTATAAATAATATTCTTACAATATGAGAAGATGAAAAACAGCTAAGTCATAAGTATAAATGCCAATATAAGTTGAAATGCAATTATAAATCCAAATTATGAAAATATTTAAGAGAGAGATAATGACACGGAGGCCAATATTATGCAATCTCCTTTTATTGCTAGCTCACACAGCAGCAACAATTATAAAGAATTTAGAACATTGAGAACATTCTGAACATCTCTATGTAATCCAGCACCAGGCAGCCATCTTCCTTCTTTTATTGCTGCTGCTCACCAGATAAGTACTGCTTTTCTCTCTCTTGAATGTTTTGTTGGTAAGACTTATTGGGGCTTATGATATGCATTTAGACTGGTTATCTAACTTGTTCCTTTCCTCCCCTTATACGTGAGGAGCATATTTCTTGTGAGTAACTTGTACCTCTGTACCTGCCTACTGGCACATTATTGGTAACCCCCGCACCTAGATTCCCCTCATACCTACAACAAGATTCCTATCTTTCTCTATTTCGGGCATTCTCCTATCCAACCTATGTTGAACACTTCCGTGCCCCAATATTAAAATAATGCGCACTCTCTTTCTCAACGCTCCCGAGGCTTCCCTCGCGACCCGGCGTTTGAATAACGCGCCTTTTGCCCAAGACCTCAAGACCCCCCTCGCGGATCCGGTGCTCGAACAATGCACCCTTAGCCAATTATTAACGGGCACTCTGCGGACATTAGACCCTCCGCTTCCACACACCGGACTCCCATGTACCCGACACACTCCCGGTGCGGCCACTCTCCCTAACGCGACCGCACCGGGGATTTTTCATGTCTCCTCCCCGACCCATGAACCTCCAAGCCTCGTTTTGGGTCCGTTAGAGGAAAGACCCTTACGAGTGCTTTGGAAACGCTTTGGAAACGCTTTTAAGCTTTCCTTTAATGTTTTTTTCATTTCAACGAGCCTCAATGTCGCTCTTGCTCGTTTTAACCGCCCCATTGCCTTTCATTCTTATTAAACCTCGAGTATTTTTTACTTTCTCTCCTAAATAGACCCATTATTTATTGTTAATCCTAATAGGTCTCAAAACCCATTCTGACAAATTAGCCATTACCGTTAATTTAATTAATATATACAGATTATAAAAAAAAAGAAAGCCAAGATGTAAGAGCAAGAACAAGAATTAGATTCCTTAGAACAACATAAATTAGAGGATCTCGTAAATAGGGCTCTAGGTAAGCTGATGGGGTCGTTGGATGACGCCATCAATAAAAAGATAGAAAAACTTTCCAAGCAACCCTCTGACAAACCTGGTTGTTCCTCTTGGCAAGATAATACCTCTAAAAAAAGACCTCCTTCGGATCAACCCTCAAAAAAATCTAAAAAGGGGTCAATGAAAAGATACCTGACGACGCCGGTGATAGACTCAGCGTACCTGACGCTGCGGATGGGCATGACGGCCCAACTGTCCCTATAGACAGTGATTCCGATGAGGATCACTCCTACATTCCCGAAATTGATATATCTTGCTCTTCAGAATTAGATTCTGAATACGAAGGTGATCCAATGGAACAAAAAGGGACATCTGAAGAGGCGTTTTGAGCCTCTGGATCTAAAATTATCGACCCTTTCGGGGTTGATATGTTCGATCCGCTGATGATAAAGCACCCCCTCTCACCCGAGTGGACCCCCTCCCAACACGTCGCAAAATATATTACCTTTTGGTTGAAGAGAGAGGACCCAGGGGTCTTGTGTCACCATGTCCCAGTTTCCAGAGAATTGGGCAGTCTGCCACCCACCTTTATTGGGAAAGGTAAAGGGTCTTTGGGATTACGTACCTGCTGAGAATCCTCTCTGTCTTCTATCGCCTCGGTTGTTCCTGAAGCGACCTCCTCTCTGTCTTTGTGGATAGAAATTGGAGTAGCCATAGGAATGGAAGGATCAATTCCCTCGAGGGAGGTAGGGTCTGGAGGAAGGTATACCACGGCCGGGGAACCGACCCCTTGTTCGCCCGGCCCTTCCAAAAACTCTATTGTTAAAAACTTTTCCGATATCTTTTTGAGACTTTTGCATGGAACTAAAGATTCCAACAAATTTTGCCATTTCTTTTATGAAATTATCACCAAAAAGTTGGCCTTGAGAGACAGTGGGAAATCCCAGGCCTTTCACAAAACGCTTTCAGACTCATATCTGAGTCATGGGCTTACGGCACAAGAAAAGCTTATAGACTGGCATGGGGTAAATGGATTTGCTGGTGTCTTCAACGGGACATCAATCCCGTTTCAACTGATGTAGTCAATGTAGTTAATTACCTAACAGAATTATTTGATTCTGGTTTATCCTATAGGACAGTTAACATCTATAGGCCAGCTATCTCTTCTAGCCATTCCTTAGTAGACGGTCTCCCAGTAGGTCAAAACACCCTTACGAGGAAAATTATGAGAAGCATTAGGGTCCTTAAACTCCCGATTCCCAAGTACTCCTCCCTTTGGGATGTCAAACTTATTCTTCAAGTTTTAGATAACTGGGGCGATAATTCCCTTTTGTCACTCAAAAGACTCTCTTACAAACTCACAACCCTTCTATGCCTTGTTTCCTTTAGACGTTCCTCTGACATTAGAGCTTTAGACATAAACAATAGAGTTTACCAACCTGAAGGAGTCTAATTCTATATTAAAAGAAGGACTAAAACTCTCTTCCACCATTTTCTACCCCTATTTTCATGGTAATCCTAGACTGTGCGTAGTCAAATGTCTGAAAGAATATGAAAAAAGGACCCTTAATTTGAGGAACAATGTAGTTCAACTTATTATTTCTCACAGGAGTCCTTACAAGGCTGTTTCTTCTCCTACTTTAGCTAGATGGGTGAAAGATGTTATGGCTGAGGGAGGTGTAGATACCTCTGTCTTTGGAGCTCATTCACTTAGAGGTGCCTTGGCCTCCAAAGCCTTCACTTTGGGTGGAAGCTTACAAGACATTTTAAGGGCAGCTGACTGGTCTAATGAGACATTGTTCAAGAGTTGCTATTTTAAACCTATGTCTAATGTGATTGATAATGTATTGAATGCACTTTAAACCTGCTTAATATTGGCCTCCGTGTCATGCCATAAAATGTAGATTTTCCACAGCCTACTGAAAAGAAAATCTGGAGATTATCCCACCACTTATACCTCCCGGGTAAACTAATGTCTTTCTACTTTTTCTTTCAGAGTAATGTTTATCTTTGGATTGATTCTTTCCTATCCTGGATGTTTCTAACAGAATTTCTCGTGGATTAAAGTTTATTTCGTTCGCAGCGCCAATAAAGAAGGAAGATGGCTGCCTGGTGCTGGATTACATAGAGATGTGCAGAATGTTCACAATGTTCTTTAATTTTCTAAATTCTTTATAATTGTTGCTGCTGTGTGAGCTGGCAATAAAAGGAGATTGCATAATCTTAACCTCCGTGTCTTTAATAAAACCAGATTTTCTTTTCAGTAGGCTGTGAAAAATCTACATTCACTCTATCTTGCTTAATGTTAGCTACCTTTCCATGTGCATTAGTGTCATTCTGTTTGTTTGTAGTCATTAGCTAGGGAATAGCTATTGTCAGTACTAACCATATTATAAGTACTAGAAATATGCCACATATACACATTCCAATTATCAAAAAAGAAAGGAGGTCCAATCAGGGACAAGAAGTCATAAGCAAAAAATAGAACCGTTCCCTATGTTTCCAAAAGTGGAAGATATTATATGTATACCTCCATAACTCAAGTTGTAACCACATTTCAAATGAAACAAATGTAAAAATTAAACATATGATCGAGTCAATATTTAAAAAAATTGTACAATTTATTCCATACAATACATTGTTTAATATACAAATACAGTGCCACACTATAAAGTTTAAAAATGTGTCAATTCACATAAAGAACATTAAAATACAGGTTATCGACGCAGCGTTTCGGTTTTTGTAATAACACCTTCATCAGGACAAAGTTCTATTTAACACCTTGGCTGCTAAGGCAATTCCCATCCTGTGCTGGAAATTGCTATTCTTCTCTATTCATGACAAGCTCAGCTCGTCATAAGCACAGCTCCAGTGTGCCTCATGACGAGCTGAGCTCGTCATGAGCAGGGAAGGGGTTAATAAAAGAAACATCCAGTTAGATACATTAGTCACATAATTCTTTTTAACACTTTGTTTGTTTTCCTAACTTATATTTTTAAACTATACATTATCTAAACATTTTAAAAACAGTACTTCACGGCACATTCACTGATATTAACTATGTGGTTTTTGGTTCTGAGTTATGTAGGACCATATTTACTTGCAACAAACTATATAGGAGGGAGGGAGTTTGTTGCTACAACTCATAGACTTATGTACTTCTACTGTACATACCTTTTTTTTAAAAACCTTGGAGTTATTTTCACCTCTATTATCAATTTTGAGGGTCTTCTCTTAATACTCCAAGTCACCTCCTTATACCTAGGTGCTTCTGTTGGTTTATTATGATTCAGGATTCATCTTATTTATTTATTTATTTATTTGTTGGTTTGTATAGCGCTTGAATCGACTCCAGCTGGAGTATCTCTGCGCTTATGGAGCCAGTAAGTAACGGAAGTTATGAGTGAGTGAAGTCTAGATATCATTTCTGAACAAAGCGGTTTTCAGGAGTTTCCGAAAAATGAGATGTTCTTTACATTGTCTCAAAGACAGAGGGAGTTTGTTCCATAGAGTAGGTCCAGTAATGGATAGAGCTTTACACCTGTGTCTGTTTTTTTTGGCGCGGGGGACTACTAAAAGAAGAATATTGCTGGACCTGAGAGAACGAGTCGGAATGTATCGAACAAATTTCCTTTCTAGGTAGGCGGGCCCTTGTCCATTTAGACATTTATGGATGAGACAGCATATTTTAAATTTGGCTCTTTGTCGGATCGAGAGCCAATGTAGCTGCTCAAGGAGAGGTTTAGAAGCAGTTCTCGGGGGAAGATTGAGAACAAGGCGAGCTGCCGTGTTCTGAATGACCTGAAGCTTGGCCAGCACGCCTTCGTTGGCAGAAAGCAGTAGGCCATTGCAATAATCGATCCGACTTAGAATCAATGTCTGAACAAGAGTTTTCCTAACAGAGTCAGGTAACTGTGGGAAGACTGTGCGTAACAAGCTGATGGTGTGGAAACAAATTCCTGAAATATAGTTGGTGTGTTGTTTAAGTGACAAATCTTGGTCGAATCGAATCCCCAGATTCGTTACGACCTGTTTGGGCTCAGGAACTGTTCCTAGGTCTTGTGGCCACCACTCTGGAGTCCATAGCATTTTAGCCTCTCCAAACAACATTACCTCAGTTTTGTTGACATTACACTGAAGGCAGTTGGAGGACATCCAGTTTGCCACTGCTTTCATGCCTGATGAAAAAGAGCTCCTAACATCAGCGGAGAGAGTCTTAAAAGGGAAGAGGAGCTGCGTATCATCCGCGTATGATACGGGGATGAAACCATACCTACGCATCACTCTTGCCAGGGGTGCCACGTAGATGTTAAAAAGGGTTGGGCTTAATCTTCATACACAGATACCTTTTTGGGAGTAGATAATTAAATTTCTCAGTATCTTTCATTTAACCACTGCTCTTACTATCCTTACTGTAGGGTTTCTCTATCTATTACATGAAGTCTAATTACCTTCAATTTTGCTGTAATCTGTGTTCCATTTGCGGTCAAGGGAGCCACCGTATTATGTTGATTTGTAGCTATATCAAAAAATAAGTGAATATGACCTTAGTATTTTAATTGTAGTTATTTTCTTTTTTTTAATAATAAATATTGGAACATACTTACCCTTAAAGTCAGGGTTTCGGCCTATAGGACTGCGCGTGACTGGATTTTTTTGATAATCGCGATGTCCTCCTGGTTTCTCTTGTTCAAGCGGTCTCTTTTAATTAGCCAGCTCTAGGATACAAGGCACACCTTATTCAGTATATGTATTGCGGCAGGTAGCATTTTTGTATCTTGATTGTTATTTAGCTCGAGGGCGTATTTTTCTGAGAGAAAACTTTTCTCTGTTTCTCTCAGTGGTCGCACCTTGCACCTTGTTCTCTCTGTGTTACTTACTCACAGTGCAATAATGAAAAGAAGCGGGCTCTTCCTTTTCTTATAAGATCTCCTTTTGAACAGGGATATCTGGTTTCGGCATAATATACTTGCAAGAAAACTCTTGCTGCTTTCTTTAGATTTTTAAGGGCATGAGAGCTTTACCGCATCGTATGCCTCATTATGTTCGTTAAATAAGCCCACCTAATATAGATTTTTAATAGTGGCAACACCGGACTTCACGAAAGTCTATTCATATTTATTTAAAGGGAGGCTTAAGCCTTGATGCTATTTCTATTCCTCAAATAGTCAATAGGCCGCCTGATCTTCTACCTTTACATTTAGACATAGATCCCATTGCTGCAATCACGCTAACTTTATATAAAAAACCTCTGGCTCAATCGGTAGTTAAGCTTTCAAGGCGGAAACATCCATAGTTTCGGCTTACCTTTCTGTCTGTAATCGGCCTCCCTGCTCCACTGGTGCCTCGTATAATCGTGATAAGTGAATGCACTCTCTATCCTATGTGTTTTTATCTATACGAGTTGCGCGGGCTCCGTTCTCACTTCTCGCGAGATTAACCAAGTATGTAATTCTCTTCTTGTGACGTCTGTAGAGTGCAACGTATTAGCAGAACTACTGGGGTCGTTTCTTAAGTCCGCTATTTTGCCAGTTCAAAATGTACTTGTAAAGTGGTCCATGTTTTAGTTTCATTCTATGGACTATTTAGTTTCCACATGGAATAAATATTTAGACATTATATCAACTAGCTATGGGTTACTTGACCCCAGGGGTACTAACTCTATCTATGGTTATCGTCCGAAATCTCGCGATATCTTGCGCGAAACTCGAACTAGACTAGTAGTTCTTTGATCGTGCCTGTCTATGTCAATAGTATAGGCGTAACCTTGTTATTTTGGAAAATGTAATTGATACATGATATCGGATTAATTATGTCAAGGATAATCGAGGCACCTACTGTTCATCTCATGGTTTTTACGATGGTGTCTGGAATGTCCCCGTCCTTTACTTTATTAAACATGGGTTTTTTTCTTTTTACCAACTTTATTGAGTTCTATTGCTACACTTCGTTCCCAATACTGTTTATGTGTCTGTGTTCGAAATGTTAGCCAAGTCTCAACACAGTAACAAAATGCAGATATGAATAACAGTATCAATACAGGGCTGATGCCCACTATTTTCTGCTTTACAAGAAAAAACGAATGTTGATAGATCATTCTATTACTAGATATTAGTGTTATCCAAACTTTAGGAAAACTCATATTATTATTCAATTACTGAATGGATTAAATATATATTAATTCTATGAGGAATATAAGTGTCATCTAACTTGTTGTGGCCTATGGGGAAGCTGGTATTTTAGCATACAACAGAAGTTTTTACAAAATGCATTCCAAGTCTTCTTTGTTATTAAGACCTTTTTCTTACTGTATTGAATCGGGACATAAATAATTGCTCCCGTTTCTTTCTTCTGAGATCCACATCCCCACCTCTCTTGTTCATCTGAATAATTTCTAGCCCGTACCATGAGAGATCATTAATTGTGTGGCATGCTTCCTGCCAATGGTCTGTTAGTGGTGCCCCTCTTTTTTTTAGTACGGATGGCTGACTTATGTTCGTTAATCCTCAGGCGGATTTCGCGAGATATCTCGCCTATGTACGCTAAGTTACATGGGCATTTTATAAAATATATTATATTTTTTGACCTACAGTTTATGAAGGATTTTACTCTGTGTTTTGCATTGTTATGCTCAACACAGTTCCCTTTCAGGGTGGTTGTCGCAATTGGAACAGTTACCAGAAGGAAAGGTCCCTGTGGGGAGAGGTGCATTATTTATGCTTAGTTGTGATATTCCAGATTCCTCTCTGTATGTAAGTACTAAACTGTTCCTTATTGTTTGGTTACGCCTGAAAGCGAAAATAGGTTTGGGGAGTTTCTCCTTATTCTTGTTGGTAACAAGGTGCCATTTCCTATTAACTATGTTCTTGATTTTGTTACTAATTGCACTATAGTTGGTCACAAAAATTAGAGGTATCAAAAGAAAGAAACGGGAGCAATTCTTTATGTCCCGATTCAATACAGTAAGAAAAGGTCTTAATAACAAAGAAGACTGGGAACGCATTTTGTAAAAACTTCTGTTGTATGCTAAAATACCAGCTTCCCCATAGGCCACAACAAATTAGATGACACTTATATTCCTCATAGAATTAATATATATTTAATCCATTCAGTAATTGAATAATAATATGAGTTTTCCTAAAGTTTGGATAACACTAATATCTAGTAATAGAATGATCTATCAACATTCGTTTTTTCTTGTAAAGCAGAAAATAGTGGGCATCAGTCCTGTATTGATACTGTTATTCATATCTGCATTTTGTTACTGTGTTGAGACTTGGCTTACATCTTGAACATAGACACTTAAACAGTATTGGGAACGAAGTGTAGCAATAGAACTCAATAAAGTTGGTAAAAAGAAAAAAACCCATGTTTAATAAAGTAAAGGACAGGGACATTCCAGACACCATCGTAAAAACCATGAGATGAACAGTAGGTGCCTCAATTATCAGTGGAGCAGGGAGGCCGATTACAGACAGAAAGGTAAGCCGAAACTATGGATGTTTCCGCCTTGAAAGCTTAACTACCGATTGAGCCAGAGGTTTTTTATATAAAGTTAGCGTGATTGCATCAAAGGGACGCATTTTTACAATGGGATCTATGTCTAAATGTAAAGGTAGAAGATCAGGCAGCCTATTGACTATTTGAGGAATAGAAATAGCATCAAGGCTTAAGCCTCCCTTTAAATAAATATGAATAGACTTTTGTGAAGTCTGGTGTTGCCACTATTAAAAATCTATATTAGGTGGGCTTATTTAACGAACATAATAAGGCATACGATGCGGTAAAGCTCTCATGCCCTTAAAAATCTAAAGAAAGCAGCAAGAGTTTTCTTGCAAATATAATATGCCGAAACCAGATATCCTTGTAAAAAAGGAGATCTTATAAGAAAAGGAAGAGCCCGCTTCTTTACATTATTGCACTGTGAGTAAGTAACACAGAGAGAACAAGGTGCAAGGTGCGACCACTGAGAGAAACAGAGAAAAGTTTTCTCTCAGAAAAATACGCCCTCGAGCTAAATAACAATCAAGATACAAAAATGCTACTTGCGGCAATACATATACTGAATAAGGTGTGCCTTGTATCCTAAAGCTGGCTAATTAAAAGAGACCGCTTGAACAAGAGAAACCAGGAGGACATCGCGATTATCAAAAAAATCCAGTCACGCGCAGTCCTATAGGCCGAAACCCTGACTTCAAGGGTAAGTGTGTTCCAATATTTATTATAAAAAAAAGAAAATAACTACAATTAAAATACTAAGGTTATAGTCACTTATTTCTTGATATAGCTACAAATCAACATAATGTGGTGGCTCCCTTGACCTCAAATAGAACACAGATTACAGCAAAATTGAAGGTAATTAGACTTCATGTAATAGATAGAGAAACCCTACAGTAAGGATAGTAAGAGCAATGGTTAAATGAAAGATACTGAGAAATGTAATTATCTACTCCCAAAAAGGTATCTGTGTATGAAGATGAATCCCAAATCATATTAAACCAACAGAAGCACTTAGATATAAGGAGGTGACTTGGAGTATTAAGAGAAGACCCTCAAAATTGGTAATAGAGGTGAAAATAACTCCAAGGTTTTTAAAAAAAGGTATGTACAGTAGAAGTACATAAGTCTATGAGTTGAGCAACAAACTCCCTCCATCCTATATAGTTTGTTGCTAGTAAATATGGTCCTACATAACTCAGAACCAAAAACCACATAGTTAATATCAGTGAATGTGCCTCGAAGTACTGTTTTTAAAATGTTTAGATAATGTATAGTTTAAAAATGTAAGTTAGGAACACAAACAAAGTGTTAAAAAGAATTATGTGACTAATGTATCTAACTGGATGTTTCTTTTATTAAATAGAACTTTGGCCTGATGAAGGTGTTATTACAAAAACCGAAACGCTTCGTCGACAACCTGTATTTTAATGTTCTTTATGTGAATTGACACATTTTTAAACTTTATAGTGTGGCACTGTATTTGTATAATAAACAATGTATTGTATGGAATAAATTGGACAATTTTTTAAAATATTGACTCGATCATATGTTTAATTTTTACATTTGAAATGTGGTTGCAACTCTAGGGGGTTCTTGAGTTATGGAGGTATACATATAATATCTTCCACTTTTGGAAACATAGGGAACGGTTCTGTTTTTTACAAATACACATTTTACAGTTTCTTTTTACACAGTTTCTTTTCGGTTTTCCAGCAGCTCCATTGTCAGCCATTTTGGCCTAAGGAGATTTTCCCCTCTTTTTAACTTTTGTACAAAATAAAACCTGAGGAGTTCTTTCAAGTTGGTCTCACTTCTTCGTCAATTTGATCAACATTTAATTCTTCGTCACTATCTCCACTTATTTCCAGATTCTCAAAATCTTCAAGAATTACATATGTTCATTCAGGACCCTCAAATTTATTATTCAGTCTTTGCAATTGTGGACTTCTCCTTCTTGGCTTTTCTGTGATTGGCTGGTTACTTCATTTACTTGGTCACGTTCTTCACTTATTTTCTTAAGGCGTTATTTCAGTCTCTCAATAATACTATGCCAAGTATCACCTTTCCTGAGTCTCTTAGCTTGCACTGTGCTTTCAGTTTCTTCAAGTGCTCTTTTCGTTAATTTGTGGCACAACTTGATTATCTCCGTCTTCTGAATTCCTCTCTATCTGGCCTTGTCCAGGGCTTATTACCTTAGCCTTTTCTGCCTGGAAGTGTTCTTCTGCTCTATTCTGACCCTGTTCAGGATTTTGTTTGATTTGGCTTTGTTCTTCTTCTTCCTGAACTTGTTTTTCTTTTCCTAACTGGTCCTGCTCAGGTCTTATAATTTCTTGATTTTCTTCTGCATGGGCGTTTTCTCTAATGCCTATCTGTCCCTCCTCAGACTCGTGGATGTTACTTTTATTTTCTTCTGTCTGAGTATATTGCTCTTCCCTTATCTGGTCCTGCTCAGGTTCGGTTTTAGCTTTATTTTCTGTAATTTGAGTGCGTTCTTCTATTCCTGTCTCGTCCTGTCTTTCTAATCGAGTTTGAATTTCTGTTCTCACAATAATTTCCGGTATGTCCACTACTGGGATTCAGTCATCCTGACTAGTGCTAGGTTGTTCTTGTTCAGCTACTTCAGGATCAGGATCTGTTGCTCGTGATCCTTCAGCTGTACAACCATCAGCCGCCTCAACTGCTTGAGTTTGTTGTGGATCTACTTTGTCAGACACTGGCACTCTCTTTTTATGGCTTGCATGAATCTAATTAGGCAAGCCTGCACATTTACCAGCTGTTGTTGTAACCAATATAACCTGATGTGGCTTTTCCCAACTTGGTGCTAGGCACGATTCTCGAGTGTGATTTTTCATCACTACCCAGTCACTGGGATTCAGATCATGCGCTTGGTTCCGCTGCCTGGCAACAGCATCTTCCCCAACCTGGTGAGAGATAGAACACACTTGGTCAGCCAACTCTTTGCAATATTCCAGTACCAAATCATCAGATTTATTCAACAGCTTGTGTCCTGCAAAACATATTTGCCTCATTGCCCTTCCCATGAGTATTTCTTGGGGACTCAAGCCAGTATTTTTATCTGGGATACTTCTGAGTCCCATCAGGACAAGAGGTAAAGCATCAGGGCATTCCCGTGGGGTGGATGCACACATTTTTCCCAGTCTTGACTTGATTGTGCCATTCATTTGCTCGACCACTCCAGAAGCCTCTGGGCGGTATGCACAGTGCAGTTTTTGTTCAATTTTAAATGCTTCACAAATTAATCGAGTTATTTCATTATTAAAATGAGACCCTCTGTCTGATTCAATAGTTACTGGAAAACCAAATCGAGGTATGAGTTCCCTCAATAGGAGTTTGGCCACTGTCAAGCTGTCATTCCTTCTGGTCGGGTATGCTTCCACCCACTTTGAAAATAAACAAACTATGACAAGTACATATTTCAGACCTCGACAAACAGGTAGCTGAATAAAATCAATTTGAAGTCTTACAAATGGCCCCTTTGCTTTCCCAATTCTTCCTGTGCTAACTACAGTTTTTTTGCCTGGGTTAATTTGTTGACAAGTTAAGCACCTCTGGCAAAGACTCTCTGCGACATTCCTGAACCTTGCATTGAACCAATCATGTCTGAAAAGGCTAATGATAGCATCTCTGCCTATGTGAGTGTCTCCATGATACATTCTAGCCATGGGTGCAAGCATACAGTCTGGCAGTACTGGTCTTCCATCTAGGTAAATCCAGACACCATCATCAGCCCTTCTCTGCCAACCTATTTTCTCCCATTCCTCCTTTTCTTTTATGTCTGCTTCATCATGTAAATCTTTCACTTCTTCCCATGTTCCTACGCCCGCAAGTAGCAGGAAGTTGGCAGCTGATTCCACATGCTTCAATTTTCTTGTTTACTGCTATTTTGTACTTAGCACAATGTTGGGTCACTTGGTCAGCATAACGATTACCAGCTGTCACCTTATCATTTCCTGACGCGTGAGCAACACACTTGACCACGGCCACTTCTTTTGGCAACTGAATTGTTTCAATTAATTCTTTTACAAAATTTCCATTTTTAATAGGGGTTCCTGAAGAAGTCATGAAATCCCTCTGCATCCAGAGCTGGCCAAAGTCATGCACAACCCTGTAACCATACTGACTGTCAGTGTAAATGGTTACTCTCCAATTTTTCCCAATTTTGCAAGCTTTAATTAAAGCTATCAATTCGGCTACTTGTGCAGAGTTGACTCCTGGAAAATAGGATGCTTTGACTATTCCAGCCAATGTGCACACAGCGTAAGCAGCACTCAATCCTCCTTCCTCATGGCGCACGAGCCATCTACAAAGAGCTCATGTTCTGCGTTCTTCAAGGGTTCTTCCTGTATGTCTGGACGGGTTTAGTACTTAATTCAGTGACATCGAGACATTCATGATCGACTTCATCTTTTATCTCTTCATGATATGGATCTGGCAATAAAGTTGCTGGGTTTAGGACAGTACATCGGACTATCATTAAATTCTCAGCCCCTAATATGACTCGCTCATATTTAGTCAGTCGACTAGGAGTAAGGTACTGAGTTTGTGTTCTTGTCAACAGAATTACAACTGAATGTGGAACATACACCTTTACAGGGTGTCCCATTACAATGGATTCACTTTGTTCCAGACTCATGCATGTTGCAGCTACAGCTTTTAGACACCCTGGCAATGCAGATACCACTGGGTCCAATGTAGCAGAAAAATATGCCACAGGACCAAGTCTCTGTGTTAGGACTGAAAGTGCACAATTATCTCTCTCATCACAGAATAATGCAAATTCCTTTGAATAATCTGGCATACCAAGAGCGGGTGCTTCACACAGACAGTTTTGTAATTTTACAAAAGCTGTCATGCTTTCATCATCCCATTCTATTGGATCTTTTGCCCGTTTCTTGGCCATTTGTATCAAAGGTTTGGCCAGTACTGCAAATCCCACAATCCACTACCTGCAATAACCTACATCTCCAAGAAACATCCTTATTTGTTTTTGGGTCTGTGGTAACTGCATATGTCTTATTATTTTTACTCTTTCTGAGGTCACTTTTCTGACTCCTCTTTCTATTTGGTGTCCCAAATATTTTACTGAATTTTTGCACAATTGTAATTTTTCTGGTGACACTTTATGTCCACCTTCAGCCAGGTGATTTAGTAATGCAATTGAATCAGTAACACAATCACTTCGAGTTTTTGATGCAACTAATAGGTCATCAATGTATTGCACCAAAACTGATTGTCTGGGCAATACCAGAGATTCAAGACATTTTTTCAAAATGTGGTTAAAAATGGAAGGACTTTCAGTATACCCTTGTGGGACACGATTCCAAAGTAAATATGCTCATCAACTTTAAACGAAAATAAAAATTGGCACCAACCATCCTTCTGTCCACGGTATCTGGTATAAAATTACTGCTGGATTTGGTACTACCGGACAACATGGTATGACAATTTTGTTAACTTTCCTCAAATCTTGGACCACCCTATATTTTCCTTTAGGTTTCTTTATACCAATTATAGGCGAATTACAAGGGCTACTCATTATTTCTTTTAGAATGCCTTGCTCAACGAATCGATCAATTTCTCCTGCAACACCAGCTTTAATTTCAGGGCTCATTTTGTATTGACGGGTATTTTTGATAAACTGCACCTTCTTTTATGGTTACTTTTACTGGGTCTACATTTGCCATAATTCCTACTTCCTTTCCGGTAAAATCCCAAACATCAGGATTTACAGTAGTTTGGACTTCGTCTGGTAACTCGTTTGGTGTCATCATGGAAAATAGTTCATTCACTTTAGTTCCCTGCTTTGCTAACATGATCTTGTATACTCCGTCTTCATTAGAAGTCTGAATTGCAACACCATCCGATGTGCAAAATATTGTGCAGTTTATTATGCACAATAAATCCCTTCCTAAAAAATTCATGGGACTTAAGTCACACACAACACATTTGTGCATTTCTTTAAAGTTGCCTATACATACCTCCATTGGTTCGGTAATTGGGGTCCTAATTTGTTTATAACAAGCGCCCACTACTTGGGTCGCTTCTCTCAAGAGGGGTAGGTTTGGGATGTCTGCTGTTCTCACAGTAGAACGGGTAACACCAGTATCCAATAGGAAGGTGATGTCATTTCCTTCAACCTTACCATCTGTATATGAACCTGACTGATCTACCGGCAAGGATGCGCCAAGTACGCATTCCTCTTCCTCCCCTCTCAGGCACCGTCATTGTAGTTCATTCTCAAAAAATGAAATCCTGCAAAAGAAACTGGGGTGTTACTGAATTTTTCTTACCACTTCCCTCCTGGAATCCAGTGTCCACGCTGTACTTGGCTTGACTCACAAAATTTGGCATAGGTGCAGGTAGCAATTGACTCTGTACAACCTGCTGTGGTTGCCTCATTAACACCTCATTCTGCGTCTGTGGATTTAAATTTTGATTTTGGACATTATTATTCTGTATAAACTTACCCTCATTTTTCCAATGCCCTAATTTTCCGGACCTGTGACAGGGAAACTTTTTCTTTGCCTCTTCTCTGCTCATTCACCCTCTAGGTTTACCCCCACTATTTTCACCTTGGTCTTGCCCTTTTCCTTGGTTTTCTGCCTGATTACTTAGCTGAAGTTCTTGCTGCTCTGCTAATTTAACTTGGGCCCACATTACCTTTTCTTCTAAATTCTTTCGTCTGTTGTCGATTTCGACCCCACAGTACTTTGCGTACTTGAGGATTTCATCTATTCAATTCAATTCAAAAGTTTATATAGCGCGCTACATACCCAGAGGGTCTCAAGGCGCTTGGAAAAGGGTGGGGGATTACTTGTCAAATATCCAGGTTTTAAGTTGCTTTCTGAATGCTAGGTGGTTCTGAGTGAGGCGAAGGTGAATGGGCAGTGAGTTCCAGGTTTTAGCCGCCAGGTAGGAGAAGGATCTTCCTCCCATGCTGGTTTTGTTGATGCGAGGTACAGCAGCAAGGGCTTTGTTGGAGGAGCGGAGCTGGCGGGGGGCGGTGTAGAAGGACAGTCGTGTGTTGAGGCATTCGGGTCCAAGTTCGTAAAGTGCTTTGTGTGCGTGGGTTAGGAGACGGAATGTTATCCTCTTATTGACGGGGAGCCAGTGGAGGGATTTCAGGTGACCAGAGATGTGGTCGTTACGCGGGATGTCTAGAATGAGTCTGGCTGATGCGTTCTGGATGCGTTGGAGTTTTTTCTGAAGTTTTGCGGTGGTACCGGCGTATAGGGTGTTTCCGTAGTCCAGGCGGCTAGTGACCAGTGCGTGAGTGACCGTTTTTCTAGTTTCGGTGGGGATCCAGCGAAATGTTTTTTTGAGCATACGAAGAATGTTGAAGCAAGATGATGAAACGGCGTTGACTTGTCTGGTCATCGAGAGTGAGGAGTCCAGGATGACGCCCAGGTTCCGTGCGTGGTCCGTCGGGATGGGTGCTTTTGCAAGGGACTCTGGCCACCAAGAGTCGTCCCAGGCAGAGGGGGAGGTGCCTAAGATAAGGACTTCTGTTTTGTCGGAATTCAGTTTCATGTGCTGTTTAATCATTTGTGATATTTCCAACCTTAACCCAGACACAAAACGGTACACAAAATGGGTCATGTCCTTGTTTTCAATATTTTCAAACCCGCTGTACTGCTTGAACACCTGGACGTTCATAATATGCATGTACTGACTCATCTTTTTCTTGGGTTGTTCTGCCTATTTTTATCGAATCAGTTTCCTTTGGGGAAATATTTCCTTTCAGGAATGTAATTACCTGATTATACGTTTTCGCCACCTCAGCTAACGTGGCTCCTGTCTTTTCATCTCTTGGGAACTCATCATTAGGCCAATCTATCATAATTTTACATTCTGCCCATAAATCAGCAGGAACAACTATGTCAAATAAACCATCTAAATATTTCAGCAACACTTTGGAAACCTTCACAAACCTTTCAACTTGCTTGTACCATTCTACTGTTTTTTCTCTTAGCTTTGGGAAATCATTAGTAAAGGATAAAATATCCTATTGGGTCCATGGGACTTATACATAACCTCCTCCCAGAACTTCTCTCATTGGGCATAACCTTTCAACCCTTTCTGTTTCTTTCATTAAATATTCAGATGCCGTTCAATTTGGCTGTTCTTCTTCCTTTTTCTTTGTCCACCTAGTTTTCCATCTATCCAAATCTCCCCATTTTTGCAACAATGTTAACAATTCCTTTATCTGTAATTTCCTTCCTGACACATTCATGTTCTCTAAATCTTTGTCAGAAAATTCAGCTCTATATGGTTTCTGCAATACTTTGGATTTACTGATGTCAATTACCATTTCTGAAGCCAAATTAATTAATTTCTCATGAAATATTTTTGTTTTTTGGGTGATGCTTCTGGATATGAATAACAACTCTTCCTCACTGAAAGTATTTAATCTTTCTACCCCTACATTTCCAGCTATCGTTTCTTCCAATTCTACTCTTAAAAAATATATCCAATACCTTTGGCTGTGTTTATGGCTTTTCCATTTCTCGTGTCCATCTTTCTATTTCTATTCCTAAACAATCAGACAAGAATACCCCTTGGACGTGTGTTCTTACGTTTGATCCAATAGCGAACCGCGTCAAAAAAATCATTAAAAAAAACTGGAAACTGATAGAACCTTTAGGAATCCAAAAGCCGCTCTTTGCCTTCAAAAAAGGAAAGAATATTCGGCAACAGTTGGTGAGAGCAGGTAGACAGACCGAGTCCCCCCAAAAAAGATCTGAGAGATTTGCTTTGTTTACCTCCTGTGGTCGGTCATTATCGTTGTCAAAATTGTATGGCCTGTAGACTCACAGATGATTCCAAACAATTGGATATAAATGGACAGATACATCATCAAAAGATATTTTCCAATTGCAATTCCAAGAATGCATTATATTGCATAAAATGCCCTTGTGAGAAATATTATATAGGTCAAACTACTCAACCTGTAAAGAAGCGAGTATTACAACATAAATCAAGGATAAAATGTAAAGTACAAGGAGCTTCTTTGTACAACATTTTGTTGCTTTAAATCATTCAGAAAATGATATTAAATGGTCAGTACTAAGTGTGATTGCGAATTCATTTGGAGATGAACTTCAAAACAAACTAAATAGACTAGAGGCCAGATTTATAGAGAAATACCATACGGCCACAGAGGGCCTTTATGATAAAGATGAGATTTGGGCTTTACTGCAAACGTGAACTGAAGCTGGTAGAAGTCTAACGTAGGGGTGGAGAAGTTGCGAATGTGAGTTTTTTTCTAGGTTTGAATACCTGCTGCTATGTATATATTGCTGTTGCCCACTATAGAATATGGGTTACTTTGAAAAAACTAGATTGTAAGGAGTGGCGTCTATCACTGGGTGATAAGATTTGTGATACACTAATTTTTATAGTTAGAATTTTAATACAATTAGAAGTTTATAATTGGAATTAGTTTTGGCGCTTGGGTGCTTATGGTATGTTGTGAGCCACAGGAGACCGTTTTTAATCATATAACAGAAGTTTTCTTTTTCGGTCCTTCATTTACTTATTATAAAGCAATCTGGCTTTTCTTCCCGTCTGACAGGCGAGTAAAGTGCAATGCTGATCATGGCATCTTTGGCAAATTAGGAGGTGTGGCAAACAATGAATATATGGATGCGTTTCAATTTGCATCCTAGCACAGGTTGTTTCAGGCTCAATTCCATTCTATTTCATTTTAATTATTTTTTATTTTCCAATGGAGTAAGTTATTTTGTTAGGGAGGAGCTTGACAGTATTCTTTCCTCAGGACTGAAGTACGAGTCCAATGGGTCACGCCGAAGTATTTCTTCAGTCTCTTCTATATACAGATATATCGCCGCTTCCTCATCACATGACCTTATGTGCGTGATGGATGCGGCAATGGCAGAGGATTGATTCCCGCGAGCGTAAACTAGCGCTTTAAGGTAGGACGCGGCTTGGCAAAAATAAGGGGGTCTCCCGCTCAGTCTTGACGTTAGATAAAACAGAGAACTTTGTCTGTATTTAGCAGCATGTTTATTTGACATCGGTCTGACAGAGAGCGGAGGACACTTGCTAGAACAAGTCACGTTGTTTTCCCCTTATAACAGTAAGTAGAGTGCCAGTGGGGTGTGTGCCACATGGATAGTTTTCAGTAATACATGGCCAGTCAGATTAAGTCAGTACACATTTTTTTTTGTCTCTAGTTTCCTGGTTATTAAGAAAACTGGAACATATGACATTGGAAAATTGGCTACTCGATTGAAGTGTGTTATTGGTTGTAATCCAGATGGATCTCCATAGGTATTTATTTATGTTGATTCTGATTTAGGTGTTGAGGGGAAGGTGTCTTGACACAAATCTTTCTTTACACGATTCTTTTGTTCACTTGGTTCACTTTTCGTTTCTTTTACACAGTGCAGTTGTTCATGTCACTTTTGATATGTCGCATTTTTTGCATATGCTCCAATGTGTTACGCAAAGGGTATAACTCTAGACACATTATGGTTCAGGCTGTCCGGCCGCCACTTCAGTATTCAACAAAATATTTGTATGTATGTTCCTATGCATACTTTTATTTGTTTAAATTAGCATATGTCATTTGTGAGATGTATATTTGTAGATAATAGAAGACAAATAAGGTGTTTTTGATATTGTAGGTGATTTTTGAAATAGTGGTCACTCTGAAGCCCAAGTCCTGATTAGGCCCGAAAGTTGATGGGTTGAAACGGGTCGACAATATAATGGAAGACACCCAAAAAATTTGAAAAAAAACATAAGAAATATGCTCATGAGCACTGTTGAAAAAATAAGGGCATAAGTTTACAGCCTTGAATGCTCGATTGATAGGGTGATCTTTTGTACAAGGAATGCTCGGTAGGGAATTTTGTTTATAGAGCATCCTGTTCAAATAGTAGGGCTACGAGAAACAATAATTGAGTTGTATATATTTTGTGTTTTTGTTTATGTTGTTTGTATAAATATTTTGTATATATATGTCTAAGTGAGGTAAATGTTTGTACATCAATATATGTAAGTCAGAATATTATTTGTATGTGCGTCTTTACTAAAAAAATATATAAAAGAAAGAAAGAAAGTGATAATATATATACCAGAGTTATTCAATCTGTGGGGCGCGCCCCCCTGGGGGGGCGCAACACCATCCTAGGGGGGGGCGCGCACTCCACTGTAATTTAACCTTTGTTCCCTGTGTCAAAAGTTTTGCAGAACTCAGTACGGTTGGAGGGAGGAGGGAGGGGAAATCGATGGGGCATGAAGTGCCCAGGCTTTTGTTGTGTTAACCGTCCCAGAAGGGGGTTAATTAAGAGAGCTGAAATGTTTCAGCTGCAGTGAGGAGGTGAAAGCAAAACATGCACTATAGCCTGCCACGCAAGACATATCTAAACAATGGAGCAATGTCACAAGAGACACCGAGACAGTCCTTCTTTACACAACATTTTGCTGGATGGACGCGTAAGCCCGTGCTTAAAAGTGGAAGGGTTAAAATACAACTAACCAGTGTGCAATCACAGCTGACTCCCTTAACCTGCACATGTAGGCAGAGGCTGCTCCTCGTTAGTACCAATTTGCAGTATCCAAATACAGAACTAAGCACCACAAAGGTGATGAGTCAACCTTTGCGAAGGGACTTCCACTGTTTGGAAACAGATTGCTGTGTTTATAGTATCCTTCGATCCATTTGAGATGGAAACAATATTTGTTGTTGAAGTCTGCAGCATAAACAGCTGATGATGGATTATGTGGCAAACGGAGTAAAAACATTATTATGCAGAAAACGCTGCAGCTGTAATATTGCATATTTTCAATGGCGCTGGATATAAAACAGAAAAAAATCAGAGCTTAACAGAATAACTTAAAATAATTAAGATGAGTGAAGCTGTTAACCTCATAATGCAACCTCAATGCAAGGTGGCTGAAAGAGCGTGGCGTGCGAAATACGACCCGGGGGCGAAACTCGCCTACAGATCCTCAGTAAAAGTCTACCATCGCGATATCCTCTCTGAGAAGAGAGGCTATTTCGCAAGAAAAATTGAGACTGCCTCCAATTCTTGTAAGGAGCTATTTGCCATTGCTCGGGAATTTACGGCCCCACGTGCCTCACTGAATCAGGCTCCGCCTTCGGAGTCTTGGGTTAGTGCCCTTGCCAATTTTTTTACTTCTAAGATCAAGCTGATTCAGGACTCCTTCCCCTTGCAGGGGCCGGAGGCTTCCTGTTGTGTGGAGGATGCTCCAGTTTCAATAGCTGGTGTGGACCCGGTTTTGACAGATTTTCCCCCTCTTCCAGCTGCTTTACCTTTTGATCTGATGGCTTGTCTTAAATCGGGCTCACCTCTGGATGCATGCCCCGCCAAATTTTTAGCGAAAATGGCCGAAGTCATCAATCCCTTAGTGAACCTCCTGTTGAACTGCTCTCTGAGTCAGGGTGTAGTTCCTCAGATATGGAAGCAGGCGATGATTATTCCTCTGCTTAAAAAGCCCGGATTGGATGCTGAGGTTTTGGCTAACTACAGGCCTATTTCGCTCCTTCCCGCCTCTGCCAAAATCCTTGAAAAGCATGTGCACAAGGTGCTCACCGATTATCTGGAGTCACATGATCTACTGCACCCCACTCAATCCGGCTTCCGCACCAATCTAAGCACCGAAACAGCACTTCTGGAAGTTTCGGAAGCGATCAAAGAGGGGCTGGATTCGGGTGGCAAAGCGATGTTGGTGATGCTGGATCTGTCGGCGGCCTTTGACACCGTCCCCCACGAGGGTCTCCTCGCTAGACTTTGTGAGATCGGTCTGAGGGGGACGGCGCTCAGCTGGTTTCGTTCTTTCTTGGCGGGCCGTCGACAAACGGTCTGGGCCTCTGCTAGTTCTGCCAAGATGTCGTCATTGGGTGTCGGAGTCCCCCGACTCTTTTTAACATCTTTATGACCCCTTTGGCGGCTCTGGCGGAATCTTTCGGGGCCCAGATCGTTTCCTACGCTGATGACACCCAACTCCTCTTTACGTGCGAGAAAGGTGCAGATTTCGACGGAGAGAGTATCCGGGGTTGCCTTGGGGCTGTTTTTAACTGGTTCCAACATAACAGCCTCAAGTGCAACTCGGACAAATCGGAGGTACTCTTCTTCGGGTGCAGTTCGGATCCAGATTGGCAGGAGTGGTGGCCAGAGAACATGTTCCCTCCCGCAGGTTCCTCCCAGGTGGCCAAGAACCTAGGGATTAAGATTGACAACGGCCTAACACTACGCTCCTAGATAATCGGTCTCACTGGCGCCTGTTTTGGTTTGCTCCGGATGCTGCGTAAGTTTCTCCCCTTACTATCGGAGGAGCACAGAAAGATAACAGTGCAGGCTATAATTGGCTCGAGAATTGATTACTCTAACATTCTTTATCTCGGCTTGCCTGAGTATCTGTTACAACGGCTGCAGGTGGTCCAGAACTCGGCAGCATGGGCCATCTTTGGAGTATCTGGCCGTGCTAGAGCCTCGGGCCTCCTGCAGTAACTGCACTGGCTTCCCGTCCGGAAGCAGATAATTTTTAAAGCCCTGACTTTGGCTCATAAAGCTCTTTATGCCTCAGGAGCCAAATACTTACAAAAAAGGCTTGCCTTTTACCACCCTGCCAGGTCCCTGAGGTCCGGGTCCTTGTTTCTTGCCACGGTCCCTCGCATAAAAAGGGCACGCATTGGAGGCCGATCTTTTAGACTGCTGGCCCCGCAGCTATGGAACACGCTGCCAGTGACATTGCGTGGCACCTCAAATCTACTGGCGTTTAGGAAGGGTCTTAAAACCTGGCTTTTTACTGCTTAGTTGTCACCTCTGTGGTTTATCTGGATCTTTCCTTTTTTACTGTTTTTTTCCTGTTATGTTGTGATATAGGTGTGCAGGTATGAAAAGAACTTAATTAGCAAACAATTAAATACTTACTGCCCTAATATAATCTACATATCATTTACACTTGAAGCAATTGACTTTCAAAATAAACCACATAATGAATAACAAGGGAAATTGATATATTATTTATTTTTGTTAATTGTTATAGAGTAGAAAAATTATTATTTAGTCCATTGATTTTTTTCTTTTTCTTTTCTTATTTCATAAAAGATTTTTTACTTTATCAACATACATAAATATTACAAAGACAGAGAAAAAATACATTGAAAGACATATACATAACGTAGTTTAGGTCGATGTTTTTAAAGATGCAGGCAATATGGTGTTATCTGGATCTTTCCTTTTTCACTGTTTTTTTCCTGTTATGTTGTGATATAGGTGTGCATTCAAAGCGCCGGGACACTCATTGAGTAGCCGTGCGCTATACAAAACCAAGATAACATAACATAACATAACATAAACACAAAGATAGTAAAGGACGAAGTTTTATCAAACTAGAAGCACAGTCTTCTAGATGAATGCTTAACCTAGAATACAGATTTCCTTTATAATATTGTGCATAGAATATACATCCCTTCTTCACATATTGGTATGCCCCAACTGTACATCACCGTGTGCCCTGGAACCGCACATCACTTTTTACTCCAATTTTGTATAACACCCAAGCTCTCCTCATTTGCACAACATCCATGTAAAGAGCTCTGATACCCTCTTGGGTCATGTTTGCGGTATATAAAACTTTATAAATAAAAATAAAATAAAAACAAGTGACAGCTATTGTATAACAAGGACTTGACGTGTTTTGCCAAAGAAGTTTAAACTGCTAACACGTCTGTGTTTTATCGGAAACAGATTGCATTCAAACGCTTAAAACTCCATTGCAGTTTCCTCTAAATGGGAGAGAATGCAAACACAGAGTATGTCCAAAGTCCCCGCTCACAAGTGCGCTGCTCTAAGTAGAACAGCGAAAACCACTGACCTCGATGATAGCTGAACACATTGCACAGCGCCTCAAAGCACATCTAGAGCGCATCCCTGCATGCGTTTCTGTACCACTGTGGCCTCATCAAGGCATCCTAGTCATAACAGCAAACAACTTTAACAGGCCTGTGCGATTTCATTCCGGTTTTTTTTCATTTGTTTTTTTCGCCTGGATGGTAAAGGGTGCGTTTCTTTGTCATTCGTAGACGTACAAGTGCCTAATTTAATGTTTTTATAATATGGAACTCCGGGTTCAAATCTAGAGTTCACTCTCCGCACAGAGAAAGTTCCCAATCGTCATTGTGCTGCTGCTACTGTTTGTCTGATATAAACATGTCGTATTCCTACAAGGGGTGCGCTTATCCCACAACATTATGCCCAGAACCCCGCAAAGACCTGTGAGCATGTATGCAGGTGGTAGCTGATGCGACACAGGTACCAATATTGCACTGCTGCAGGATGTAATCCGGCATCGCCACTGAATGCCTCGGTACGTGCACGTAGGTAGTCGACGGGATACCGGTACCAAGATGCACTGCTGCAGGAACTAACCTGCCCTCGCCGCAGAATAAAAGACACAAATGACCACTACTGGGCCACACAACTAGCTGATGCGTTGCGGTGTCTGTAAGCCCCCCAGCGAGCACACTACACCTTATGAGCCACTTCAACTGATATTTTCAGCGCAGTACTAGCACTCGTGTAATCAGCAAAACGTGCCTTTCACTGCTTGCTTATGATCGTAGTTTCACCCTTGCCTACACCTCAAATTGAAGGTACAGAACTGAGTGTGAGTAAACAATGAGTAGCGCTATGAAAAAATGATGAAAGATGAGGTGCATCGTTGGTGAGTGGTAGTGAGGGAATTCATGGAGAAGGAGGAAATGTCGGGGCGCCAAAAAAGACTGTTGCACTGTGTGCAATAAGTGCTAGGGCCAGCCCTGTCTGGGAGTGTTAGCCCCCTCCCGAAAAGTTCAGGTCCAGTTGCGCCTCTGTACACGAGTATGGGCATGTCGTCCTAAATTACAAAAGGACACATTTACATTCAACGAGGAGAATGTTTTCACTTCTCCTCGTTCTTCGCTCTTTCAATGCGTGCTGCATTCTACAGCATGCATTGAAAGAGGGAAATGCCTGTAGTGATTGTTTATGTGCAGGAAGGGGCACCTTCCTGCACATAAACAATTTCCCCACGACGCAGGCATCCTTGCACAATGGTGCAAGGATGCCTTCACCAGCGCATGGCTGCAGTTTGTTCGCCAGCACAGGGGAGAGCACAGAGATGCGTCATATTCTTGTAAATATGTTCATCCCTGTGCTTCGGAAGTGCTGCAGCGTGGTGCAACCAAAGGGCTTGCGGTGCCACACTGCGGCACTTCCTTGTAGAGCTGCCCCTGGATGTGGAGCACAACCTGAGAATGGCAGTAGCAAAATCCATCCACAGATTGACCGTCTGTGGCGAAAAACAGGACACCCGTCACATTTATGTTGGTGGTGTTATTATCAATCAATGTCATGTGTAAACAAAGCAGCCTAGTAAAAACGATATGCACACATTGTATCTAGGAAAATGGTGGTTTGAACTGTGTAATAAGTCTCTGTCATTTCAGCACACCCACTCACAAACCCGCACTTTACTAAACACTCTTATTGTGTTGAACATTATTTGCTCGGTATGGCCCGGGATATGCGTGCGGCGGTCGATTATGTAGTGTACCAGATTCGAGAAATTTCTGTCGGGTGGTGGGGGGGCCCATCATTTAAAACAATTGAGCTTGGGGGGCTCAACCTACAAAAGTTTGAAGACCTCTGATATATACTCTTTGTCATCTAAAATATTTGAAACTTGTTTTGAGTATACCTTTGGCTAGTGATTCTTTCTAAATCATCAGATTTGGTCTAAAGATTAGTATCGGTAGGGAGAGTTAATTTAAGTATCTATTCAACCTACGTAGGTTTGGTTATTTATCCCAAGGCATTATCGTGTTTGTATATCTCAGGATCTGTACTCAACTGAGTTATTTTCTGAATTACCTCACTTCTATTTGTATTTATTGCTTCTCTTTCTTTTTCTTGAAGTGCCCTTTCCATTGTGGTCTCATGCACAATCTGCGGAATCAAAGGTGTTTTCAGAAGCGGGGCACTAGGAGTAAGTTAATTTAATTCTTCTTGGGATGGTGGAGGATGTTTCATTAAAATATCTTCAAAATAATCATCTTCTGAATCCCCACTACCAGTCACGAAATGTTTTTTTTCTCTGTACATTTACTTCCTGTTGTTTCTTCTGTGATCAGTACAGGATATAATCCTTCCACTACCATGGCCTGTCTCCATTGTTTCATCTGATTATCTCGAGTTTCTCGAGGAAACCTAGGATAGAATGTACTTATGTTACCAGTGGCCACTGCATCGTGATCTGTCTCGTTCAAAGGCCTCAGTCTCCCATTCTTCTAAAGCTTCGTACTGGGTTAAACCACGTCTTGGTTCTAACTTATTCATGCGAATTCGTAAATTGTGTAAAACTCTTCCATTAAATGTTCCGTACTCAGGAAATGCTAATACTCCATTGTCTTTTGTGTATTCAATCCAATTTCCAATTTTCTAACCATACACAAGTGTGGTAGCCTCTTTCTATCATCATGTATAATGCAGGTGTTTACGGGGGAGGGATAATAATTCCTTCTCTAATTTTGGGTTCATCCTTTTTAAAATAATTTTAAATTTTCTGCATAAATTACATTTTCCTTTTCCCTCCATACATTGTGTGTGGATTCCCTCTAAGGTATTGCTCGTGGACAAAACCTATAAATCTCCTGTCTGGACGGGTCCCTTTTATAGTAGGATTGCGTCTCCACATACAATCCCCACTGTCTATTAATACTGAAACTTGTATTTTGGCGACTAATCAATTTGTTTACTTCTTTCCTAATGCTTCTCCAATATCAGCACGTCTTTTATTCTGATGACCAATCAACATTTAGTTTAATTATTTACTTTAACCAATGCTTGCACGTCTTTTCTGTGACTTCAGTTTCGCTCCTCTGTACTTGCCCCTCCTTTACAATTTTACCTGAGCTACATGCCCGCTGTCTCAGCCAATCCTAGTGCGGCTCTTAGTGATGTCAGTGCAGCACCCGCGACTGCCCCTCCTTTGCAAGGTAATGGGAAACTCAATTTCTTTCAATTTTACTTACACATTTCATTAATTAACAACGTAAAAACGTTTGCTACTATGCCTGATTTACTAAATTCAAAGAAAAGTCAATTTCTTACTCTGCGAGTAAAACTTTTCTGTTTACCCATCACACACTACAAGTAAAACATCTTCCGCTTACTCTTCATTCAAACATCAAAGAACCTGCTACTCCTTCAGTTTTACCCTTTCTAGGTGATATAAGACCAAAGTTTCACCAGCAAATTACTTTGCTACCAATCACTCTCACTTTTATACAAGAAAATAATCCCTAACCAATACTTCAAGTTCTACCTAACTTTCCACACTATTTTCATCAAGGCAAGTAACCTCACTGCAGTGTGGCTTCCAGTTACCACCCGCTATTCAACATTTCCGGGAATTTCTGGACAATATAAAAAAAATACATACAGGTTTTGGTTATTACATAAATCAATATTCCAATACACAATTTACTACCTATCTTAACTAAACCCTAGCCATAGCTCTGCTACCAAGTTGATGCAGCGAGATTACCAGCTTGGGTTACTCTAACAATACCATACTCACCTGGGCCCATAAACACACATACATAAGCTGATAATCACCGCTGGCTATCAGGACTTTATATTTACCTTGTGATAGAATTTACTTTTACACCATTTCTTACCAACCCACATCACCTTGGTCCTCAATTTCCACTGGTCAATGGATCAGGTTGTTAGCATAATAGGTAGAAATTACATTTACCTTTATTTCATTGAATGACCACAGACTCGGGAGAGTTTTAAAACCTTTATCTATGCATTAATTTTTTGGGTCAAATACCTATACTAGTCATACACCAACTTCTTTAAGAAAAATGATCAAAGTAAAATATAAAGACTTAGTAAAATCTCATGACATTGGTACCTGGGAAGGGTGGAAAAAGTAAACAGTACAAGGACATACAATACAGAATTATATTTACCTAGACTGCTGCGAGGACCAACCCCAGGCCAAGGAGCTGGAAAAGGGACTCCCGAGTGTAGTTAGAACCAACAATACAGAACAGGACAGGTGACCTCTTCTAAGTGCAACGCCAACGTCGCACCCCTCTCTGGTACTACTCTCCTCGAATCTTCCCCCTTCTGGATGGACAATTCTTCACCTTTAGCGATTTCTCCGACTCTTGTTTCTCTCCTGCTCTCTTCTTTCGATTCATCTTTCAGAGTGCTCAATCAGTGTCTCTGACCCCCGCGGCATTCGCCTTCTTCTGCTTCAGTGATGGGTTTGTGACAGGTCGGTGACAAGTCTGACAAACTATCTGACTGAGCCTACCTGAGTGTATGTACCACCCCCCCAATGTTTCAATATTCGTGAATCCCTATTTCTGATTGGACAATGGAATGGGGAGAGGTCATCACACCATACTAATGTAGGAGCATTTCTTTTGAGTTATTGTTCTATGTTCCCTCCCCTTAATTTCCCTTTCCCATGCTTTATTCACCCAACCACATTTTATGTTATTTCATCTACAATGTATACAAATTTTGACTTCTTCTCCTTCCCCTCTCCGGGTCAAGAGGTGGTGTTCCCAGGCGCTTCTATGGGTAACACGTCCTTGGCTGGGTTTCAATGTCACAGGATGGAGATTGACAGAGTCCATTGTGCTTGCGCATAATCAGACAAGATGGAGATTTCAGTCACCCTCCATGCCCAAATACGAACTAATAACAAAGTCAAAGAAAAACATGTTAGAATACGAAAATAAATGAATGCACTGTATACCATTTATTCCTACTCTAATCCCTTTAATTTATTTTAACTATTGCATTAGCAGTTTAATAAGAGGTGCAATATTTAGTTTAAGCGTAGCAGGTGCATTAGCATATGTTGTTCAAGTGGCCATCTTAAATTCTACTGTGCAGCTGCAAAGATTTCTCACCAAAGCGAAATATGTCATACTATGTGGATGTAGTAGACGTATGCACAGAAGATTCCTGCGTTTTTGGCAGCCATTTTATGCCACTGGGATTACTTGTTAGTAAAACACATTGAAAAGCTTCCCTTAGATGATGTAAAAAATTAAGTTTAATGCAATTATTAGTATCCATGAAACATGTTGGTTACATTATTACAGGTTATTCGAGAGGATTGCATCCAAGCAAGTTTCTTACGTACAAAGCCTTGCTCCATCAACAGCCATCTTGGGACTTGGCTTGAAGCCGAGTCCCCCCCAAAAATGTATTAAATAAAGAAAAGGGGGCGGGCTAAGAATACCCTGATCCCCAGATAAGGTGTACATTAAAACCATTTTCTTTAATTAAATTTTTCCACAACTTCGCAAGAGGACCCGTGAATCTGTGGCAAAATTGAAAAAAAATGAAGCGGGTGCTTCTGCACCTCATTACTAGTCGGCCCCCAGGTGGGCCAGGTCCTGGGGGCATTGCAGTGCATATTATAGGAGGGTGGGCACATGCCCCCCCTAATGGGGTTTACTACTGCCCCGGGAATAACCACCTCCCCAGGGCTTCTGTCAGGTTTGTCAGATTGAGATACCACTGACCTTCTGCAGTCATCCAGCGGGGGTGATGGTGTGAAGTATGTCCTGCTATTTCCCCTCGCGTTACCACCCAAAGAGTGCTTTTCAATCACAGCTTTGCGTGAGAAGGCACAGGGAAAAGGGGAATGAATAAAATAAAAAAAGCTGCTGAGTATCTCTGAAAGCCTCAGTCAAGAATCCCTCATGAATAATTTTGGAAGCACCTACCTGACGCCATACTAGGGGACACGAACGCCGCCACCGGCCAAGAGTCACTTCCTGCATTTTCATCGCACACTCTTCTGACCATGCGCCAGCGCCTGGAGGCACTTTAAATCCGCGCTGAGGTCCGCTTCGCGGGAAGCCGGGCGAAGCCCGGGCAAAGGGCGCGCCGTCTGTGGCCGTCCGGGGCAGACCGTGGCTGGGCTGGGCCACTCCCCTTGGCAGGTCAGAATCTAAGGACTTACTCTATATCTGCCAGCACACCAGGTCAGTGATAACAACTGGTTAATTTCTTACTTTATATCCCCAAAGTGCTTGGGAGTTATAGTTTATTGTGAGCCACCAACTGTATTTTTATTGAGTCTGTACGGACTGACACACATTATGGGGAAAAAATACCGGCAGCGCCTGGGGCAAGGACCAGGCAGAACATGGCCGCAACAACTACCACTACCCCATTGCCAAGTCTAACGGCCATTGATAAAATGCTCCAGAAGACTATTGTGGTCGTGGCAACAGCCATTGAGAACACTGAAAGACGCCACTCACTTCCACCAAGTTTGGCCCCATTTATGCTTCAAGATAATTCATCTGACTCTTTGCTTGCTACATCATACGTAGGGCTCCCTGGAGCTGATTCCAAGGATAACTGTACAATCCAGGACACAACGACATCAGAACATTGCCACATAGTGTCATATAGATGCTGCTTTTCTATATACTGTGTTAAGTTAGCATGAGTTTATTAAGTGTTTAAACGACATATTTTCCTTCGGCTTTAGTTTGCACACGACACATAATGGTTATTGTAGCTTTCAAGCTAGACGAAAGATGTGATTTATTTGAGAATAATATGTTATTACTATGATATCAGTCGTGCTTGGTACACTGTCTGAACAGTGAGTGCTGAACCCTCTAAGAATAACTTAACACAAGGTTGCTGGGAGGTCTGATCCTCGCACCACTAGACATAACACAAATACAGTTGCTGCCAACATTGGGCTCTAAGCGGGTTTAAGATAGAGTTACTGAGAATGCAAAAACACACTTGATGATGCTTCGCATGCAGAGAGCTGGTGGCAGATGATGTGATCCTCTCCTCCTGACATTTAGAGGTATGGGCCCACCCTGCTAAAACCCAAATGAGACCTTCTTAGATATAATATAGTATGCTAAATGGGGAGTGCGAGAAATAGGTGTTATAAATTTCTATTGATTTTTGCACTATAATATGCTATCACCGTTATCTTATTATGGACTAGTAACTATGCTGATAACTCTGATTCTTATAATATGTCTTCTTGTATTATATAAGATACTGTGTTTGAGAACCTTGCATTGAATAATAAATATTTCAAACGTGCACGTGTCCTCTTTTACTCCACGTTCTGGTTTGAAATGATTATAGAGCGAAAGAGTGTTCATGTGTTCCACGATACCTGAGGTAACCTAAGTTCATGTTCTGGTTTGTCTAAGTCATGGGTACGCACAAACTTTCTCTCGGGGGCCAAATTTACAGTGTGGTTTGTGTCCGAGGGCCGCATCGGTGGGGGCGGGGTCAGTGGTAGTGGGGGAGGGGGCGGGGCTAGAGCACCAAAAAAACTGTGACCATGAGGTTGAACACAGGTTCCTGCAGCGGACGCCTTCGTCCACTGAGCCACCAGACCCGGCATACATACATCTCTCTCTCTCCCTCTCCCTCCATCTCTCCCTATTTCTCACTCTGTCTCACTCAGACTGTCTCACTCCCTCTCTCTGTCTCTCTCTCTCTCCTTCCCTCTGTCTCCCTATCCTTTCCTCTCCCTCTGTCTCCCTCTCTCTCTCTCCTTCCCTCTCCCTCTGTCTCCCCCTCTCTCTCTCTCTCTCCTTCCCTCTCCCTCTATCTCCCTCTCTCTTTCTCTCTCCTTCCCTCTCCCTCCGTCTCCCTCTCTCTCTCCCTCTCCCTCTCTCTCCATCTCTCTCCATCCTTCTCCCTCTCTGTCTCCCCCCCTCTCTCTCTCTCCTTCCCTCTCCCTCTCTGTCTCCCTCACTCTGTTGCCCTCCTCACAGTGTCGCCCTCCTTCCTCTGTCACCCCCTCCTCCATCCCTCTGTCTGTCACCCTCCTCCCTCCCTCTGTCTGTCACCCTCCTCCCTCCCTCACCCTCCTCCCTCCCTCTGTCTGTCACCCTCCTCCCTCCCTCTGTCTGTCACCCTCCTACCTCCCTCTGTCTGTCACCCTTTGTCTCCCTCCTTCTCCCTTTCTCTGTCTCCCTCCCTCCCTTTCTGTCTCCCTCCCTCCCTCCCTTTCTCTGTCTCCCTCCCTCCCTCCCTCCCTTTCTCTGTCTCCCTCCCTCCCTCTCTCTTTCTCTGTCTCCCTCTCCCTTTCTCTGTCTCCCTCCCACTCCCTCTCTTTGTCTCCCTCTGTCTGACTCCCTCCATCTCCCTCTCTTTGTCTCCCTCTGTCTGTCTCCCTCTCTTTGTCTCGTCTCCCTCTCTTTGTCTCCCTTCCTCTGTCTCACTCCTTCCTCTGTCTCCCTCCTCCCTCTGTCTCCCTCCTCCCTCTGTCTCCCTCCTCCCTCTCTCTCTCCCTCCTCCCTCTGTCTCCCTCCTATCTCTGCCTCCATCCTCCCTCAGTCTGTCGCCCTCTCTCTGTCTCCATCTGTCTGTCTCCCTCTGTCACCCGTTCCCTCCCTCTGTCTGTCTCCCTCTGTCTGTCTCTCTCCCTCTGTCTGTCTCCCTCCCTCTGTCTGTCTCCCTCCCTCGTCTGTCTCCCTCCCTCTGTCTTCCTCTCTCTGTTTCCCTTTCCCTCCCTCCCTTCCTTTCCCTCCCTCGCTCTCCCTCCCTCCCTTTTATAGCCTGTGGGATATGCTGGCTATTTGCAGACTCTCATTAGAGGCCTCATAAATTCAACTGAAGTCAATTTCCAATCACAGACACTAGAACACACCATTCCACATCTGAAACAAGTAGAAAGATGAATACATTTTATGTCAGCCTTTATCTACCGCTGTGCTTTCAAGACGCAGTCAATCAAGAATGTGGTATTGCCAACCAAGTAGACCACTGATATCAAGCAACACGGCACAAGCCAGTCTCCCCCTGATAAAAATATAAAAAGCTGGTTGCCCCACTGTTGGCTAATGTGAAACACAACTTTGGAGACCTTTCCTTTGAGCAGAAAATGACCACAGACGCAAAAAAGTATGACATTTTGCAGAAAAGGCTTCTGATTGTTAATTATTAGATTAATTATTTTTTAGGTGTTTTTTGAGGAATCTGTAAGTCTTAAAACCGTATGGGTCAATTTGCAAGCCCATTTGCATGTGCAAGTCCAAGTTACTGATACAAATGACTAAAAGTTTTTGGGGCACCTTGGTACTGAATAATAGATGTTTGGTGTCCACCAGAATTTAAACCATTAGCCAGTGGCAAGTGGTGAACTTTCAACGTTGTGCTTCTCAAAAATCTGCCTTGAATAGAACTGAATGACTCAGGCTTCTTTTCCTGGTTTTCTTGATGGTGAACGGGTGGTGGTGACGTAGGGGCTGAATTTTGGACACCGACATGGGTAAATTATGCATTAACAACACAGTTTTATGTGGTTAATAGCTTGAGGTTTGAAGGGGCAGCGATAAAACTTTCTAAAAATATTTTGGGTTGCCAGGCAGCCCATACACCCGTCATGGGTTACCTGCTCTTTCACTCTCATACCCCAATTTCTCTCTCCCTTTCTACCTCTCTTAGCACTTCGTCCACTACTTGTTGTCTCTTTCCCTGTTTTTTATTTGTCCGTCTTCATTTTCCCTCCTCTCCCTCATTCTTTTGTGTCAAATATTGTTTCTCCTTTCACCGTCTCCATACACCGCCAGAGCGTGCGTGCAATTTACATCCTTTTAATGAAGTACATTTAAAAGAGGCTCGTTTGAAATGTTAAGCTTGGCAAATAATATGCAACTCTTTGAAAAATAAGTCACTTTTCAACATATAAATATTGCCTTGTATTCCTTATTAGAGAATCGCGGGTTGTAACGCAGTGGCACAACAGTCCCTGGTTTTTGGTGCTGTGAGCATTAAGAATTTAAGCAGATGACTAACACAGAATTGTCCATAGAATGCAGTACAGCGCCATCTACTGTCGCATGCACATAAATAAATATGCAAAACTTTGCAATAAACATGCATAAAAGATTATAGCCCCCTCGAAAATCCCGAAAGATAACTGCACATTTTGTTTCAAACCCCAGGATATCTTTACATTTTGGATGATTCATTATCAAGGTCTAAAACAGAGAACCAAAAAAATGGGGGGCAGCAATAACACTGATGGAAATGACATACACTTACTTCTTTCCGAGGCGAGGAGATGCGGCAGGTAATTGTTGCCACAATAGGTGGGCGAGGCGTGCTTTCTTTTCAAACCATCACCTGCTGCGACGCACAGTGGCAGGTGATGGCGGGGGGCCGCAGGTCAGCATGCAAGACACTGATTGTCTGCTCATGCCCTTTTCTCGGCAAATGCGCCCCGAGGAATCGCAACAGCAGTAATGGGCCAAGTCCATGACTGTTGTTGATTTCCATGGGGGGCCGCAAGGAGAGGTCTGGCGGGCCGCAAATGACCCGCGGGCCGTACTTTGAGTACCGCCGGTCTAAGTCATTGGGAGTTTGTTATGACCAATGAGACACTGTAGCTAGCTCGGTAGGGGGATTTTGGATACTGAGGTGAGTTGTGGGTCACCCTAATTCACTGAGGTTCCGGATCTCTATGCAAAGTTCTGTAAGAGAATGGAATCCCTGCTACAATAGGTGGTAGTAGGCTGTCATCAACTCCCACTATGCGGACACCAAATACGAACATAAGTCAAGATCCTTCTCCGCTAATAGTGAATGACTCGACACACATAGAGGACTTAGAAGTGTGTCCGAACCTTGACATGTCATTCACGGATAAGGATAAAAGTCTTAGTATACCGGTACAAACAAGAGAACAAAAGGCAAAGAGCAAACTTAAACATATAGCCATTGAGCCATCGATAAAGAAGCAAAGAAGCAAGGGTGGGCGCAAACAACGGAGGCATGCCGTCAGCTCTGAAGGGCAGAGAGGGGATAAGGGGAAGGAGCAATCTAATGATACAGACACTCAAACCATACATGCTAGCGCAGTGTCTGAGAATGAAGAATTTTGGGGGAGGATGGAGACCCTGTTTTCCACTTTACTAGGGCCTATCACTCTACAAATCTCAGCCATTGAAAAAAGGCTGAGAGTGATAGACGGTCATGTAGCGAAGTTGGGTACAGGACACAACCAAACAAATAAATCTAACCCGGGGACAATTAGCGGTACTAATGCCAAAAGCAATGTAGCTAATACAAAAACAGTTGCCCATAATAAAGCTCCTCTTTCAACACCAAGCACAAACAAAATCCCAATAGTTAGTCAACCCCCAGTAAAACAGGCTCCTAACCATAATGCAACAAAGGCAATTAGCCCAAACGGAATGGTCCGAACCACTGACACAAGCAAAAAGGTAACTGCTGGTCATACTAGTAAGGATGCTCAAAACCCCCCAATACCCAAGTCTGACCAAACAACAGCAACTAATGTGAGGCAGATTCCAGCTCGCATCAGTTTACCCCTAGAATGTGGGGCCTATGTTGCGGTCCTAGTTAACGTCCCCAAATTGAGGAAGGACCAAGAGGAAAATCCCAGAAGCCTTCAAAATAGAATCCTCCATTGGCTATCCGGAAACTGTAATTTCCCAATGGAATTCTCAAATGAGATTATCCAAACCCAAAGGGTGAGATGGGTTGGCCCGTTGAGAAAAAAGTTTGAGGGGGAGTGTATAATTATAAATTTTAGGTCCCCACAATGGGCCCAGAATACACGCGCTAATGCCCCATTGCCTTCAACCTGGGAGTTCAATACAACTCTGCTCCCCCTGGGTTATTTCTATAGGCATCTAATGGACCCAAATTTTAATTTTAGGAATGACCCCTTAGTGCGTCAGCAAGACTTAAACTCAAATGTTAGGTATAATTCTTTGATGTGTTACCAGGACCAAAATTTTAACTCTAGGAATAATCCCTCACTGTGTCACCAGGCTACATTCCCAATGTATTCATTGCCTCACCCATGCTTTCCTATCGCCCCTCACTACAAACCAAGAGAATGGCCTAATTTAAGGTTCAACCAAAATCAAAACATGTACCGGAATGAGTTGGGGTATACATATAATATCCCAACGTATAATAGGTTTGAACAAGCCTTCTCAAATTTTGAAGACCAAGATTGACAGGGGTATCGGGAGAGTATTACCAAATCTGAGAAGGCAAATAATACCAACAACAAAAGAGAATATTTGGTATCTACAAAATTTAAGACAGCCAATGGAACAGTAGTATATGATCTTATCCCCCAACCCACAGTCACACAAAAGGACGTAACCCCTACACTGACTAAAGCTAAGTCGTGTATAGATAAAGGCGTTAGGAGTAAGATAGCCAATCCCTCTAGGTATTCTGACTTGACAATCCTTAGCTGGAATGTTGCTGGATTAGAATCAAGATTGGCAGATCCGCAATGGGTACAGTTATTGGATGGCAAAGACAATATCATGTTTCAGGAAACATGGGCAACAGAAAATGTACATATAGATGGTTACCATTGTTTTAGTGTGACAGCACGCAAATCTAATTCTGGCCGTGCAGTGGGTGGACTTTTTATTGGGATTAGGATATTGGCAGGTGGTACCATCAGAGTCTTACCAGTTGAGAATCAGAACATACAGGCTCTGGAATTCAAGAGACAGATTTGGATTTATTTAATACATTTTTATAATAATGATTTTAATCCTGTGCCTAATAAGAATTTTATAGCGCTCTCTAAGATTTTACGTAATCTGGAATTAAATTTAGTTATAGAGGAGGAGACAGGAATCCTCATTGGGGGGGATTTCAATGCAAAAATTGCAAAGAATTATCGGTCTGAGGAAAAAATTCAACTAGATCAAGCGGAATGAAGGGGTATTGAATTAGAAAATATCCTAATTGAACATGTCCTTAGTAATGCCCTGGAAATAGGTCACACCTCTAGCACATGTTATGCCCCTACATTTAGAGGCAGAGACTGTTCCTCAACCATTGATTTTATTTTTATATCCCCCCACCTAACATAATTAAGTCCACAGTGTTGGAAACACCATTTGGAGACCATAATCCTCTTACCTTGCAACTAGGGTCAATCCCTGTATATGCTAATCTAAATGGTGCAAGAGATATTACACCCTCAGGAGACGGTCTCCAATTAAAATGGAGGGGAGTTGATAGTGGGGCCTTATTAGAAAATGTAAAAAAGGAACATTCCCACCTGATCAACTCCTGTCTATCCTCTGATGGGAATTGTACCAGAATAATTGCGGACTTTGGTAAATTATGTCTTGTAATAAAAACGTGTTTATCAGTCCCTTTACCAAACAAAGAGAAAGACCCAAGATGGTTTGATTCCGCCTGTTCTTCGGCAAATAAAGCATTGCGTAGGGCATTAATCACCAAACCCAGATGCAAAATAGAGGTGCAAGCAGCCAGGAAATATTACAAATCTAAAATAGCCGAACGGAAAGCGGCATTACTGACGGAACAGTGGGAGTCACTGGTCGGAAATGCAAATTATAAGAGCAGTGGCCCCTTCTGGACGGCCGTCAGGAAAATGCGTGATATGGGCAAATCTCTAACTCTGATTAGTTGTAATATAACCAGTAGTGCCTGGGAGGCCCATTTCTCGAATATATATGCTACACCAATTGAGGAAACAACAAGCTTTGTTTCTGGTCAACTGTGTTGTCTGCAGATTGGTCTGCATGAGGCTGAAGTAGCCATTAGCCAGAGCCTTGGCAACAAGGCTCCTGGCCCTGATGGACTACCTATAGATGTCATCAAGTCTAGCACAGACTTATGGGCACCGATTCTCCTTAGCGTTTTTAATAGCTTGCCCTCAGTGCCCATGCCCAATACCTGGTCTACTAGCATGATTGTTCCAATTTTTAAAAAGGGCGATAGGTCAGATCCGGTCAATTATCGACCAATCTCACTTTTGGATTACACCCTAAAAATCTTGGGGCGAGTCCTTTACAATAAGGTGTTAGAGTGGACAGAAGATAGGGATTTACTAGACCCCTGCCAGTTGGGATTTAGAAGCAAGGTGGGCACGGTAGAGCAATGTATGAAATTGAAGTTGATAATTGACAAGTATAATATCGCTAGATCGTCCCCTATTTACCTTGCATTTTTGGATCTTTCATCTGTGTTCGATCTAGTCAATAGATCCAAACTTTGGTCCATCCTGTTGGATTATGGACTGGATGAGGCTCTTGTAAATTTTCTGTCCTATCTCCACACCGACCTTAAGGCACAAGTTAGGATTGGGACGGGTGGGGAAGTGTCTGGACCTATTAAAATAGGCAGGGGGTCAGACAGGGGTGCGTTTTAGCACCCCTGCTTTTTATTATTCATATCAATGGTTTAGCTAAATCCCTAAAACAAGTGGCTTCAGATGTACCTATAATCCAGGGGCAACCATTACCGGTTTTATTATACGCAGATGATGCGGTCCTTATGGGTCGCACACCTAATGCTCTCAGTCTACTTGTTAAAACTTTTGTCAAACATATGGAGGCCTTAGATCTGCTCGTGAATTTTAAAAAATCTTTTATCATTCCATGTGGCCCAGGGAAACGGAAGCTTAATACTACACATGTTGGGGCAGACACATTAGAGTCTGTGAATACATTCCCATACCTAGGGTTGGTTTTCGCTGCGAACGGCTCGTGGAGTGGGCACTTGGCCCACGCCACGAGCAAGTTCTCGAAAGCCACCAATTCCGTCCTGAGCCTGCCACGCCCAAAGAAAATAGGTGCCACAAGGGCCATTTAAAAATGTTTTAAGTTACAATGCATACCAGTAGCCACATACGGGGCAGAGGTTTGGGGCTCAGGGACAAGTCCCAGTATCCAACGAGAAGAAAATCGGTTTTGCAGAAAAATACTGGGTGCCCCAATCTCATCCTCTGAGTTTATCTGTCATAATGAACTAAATCTCCCCTATATATGTGATTTTATTAGGACAAGGCCAGCCTTATTCTGGCTCAGGATCTGGAGGAATAACCTAGCCTGGCTAACACAGGATATTATAAATGACTGCCTTAAATGCGAAAAGGGCTTAGCTATCCCTTGGCTTGCGGGAATTTCTAAGACACTATGTGCTGTGGGCAGGGGAGATCTCTTTCCGGATCCATCTAAGATTGAGTCCAGCGATAAGAATAAGATTAAATTTGCACTTTATAATTCAGAAAGAATGGAAAGAGAATCACTCAAATCTACTTTTTTGACATACATGGGAAAGGAATTATGTAGGCAACCTCTCCCACCCTATCTCACTCTCCCTATGACTAATTGGGAAAGATCGCTGTTATTTCGCCTAAGGGCAGGCTCTGTAAAATTTCTGTTGGGCTTTCCTTTGGGCTATCACCATACAGCATATTATAACCCATGATAACCCATGTCCGTGTGACGGAATAAGCACACAGAATGATCTGCATTTCCTATTTTTTGGGAAATTTTATTTAAAGTATATGAACTGGTTTTTAACTCCATATTTTAGAAAACAAAAACTCCTTTCTTTAGGGGAGTCTTATTTAATGTTGCTTTGCTTGGAAACAGATGAATTCACCTTCCGCACTAGCACTTTCTTGAGACTGATAACTCGTGTACGTAAAACGATGGAAAACCCCTAATAATTAGATCTATGAGAACTGTAACAAATTTTAAGTATCATGATTATTGTAAATAGATTTGCTTAGAGATGAGATTGGTTTTTATTGTACTTTTATGAAGTTTATGAAATTCGAATAAAGGTCTTTTGAATTGAATTGAACTGAATCCCTCATGGATCGTGAAGACCTCTACGGTGTATGGGAAACACCAACCTTATGTGTAGAGCCCTGCATACAAGAAAGGAAACAGGAATGTGATGACATAAATTCATGAAGAACACCACATAAATACCACTCCACTCTATACCCAGATACTCACCTCCATAGAGCTGTATTACAGTCAATATCGAATGCATTGTACAAAGTCCTGATGAAAGGAATCCAAATGACAACAATAATAGCGATGTAGAAAAGAAAAGAAATGCATATAATTTGTACCAGAAAGCAGAACACAAGCCTTCTGCGAGAGAAGTACTGTAAGTAGTTCAAACAAAAAAATTTATCAAATCAAAGAGCGCTGGAAATGCGGGGGGGGGCGTATCTTTTTGCAAACTGTCCCGGTTCATATGCTACTCGCCTATCTCCTGGTCACGGGCAGATAAGGCATACTCGGTAGGCTCGAGTTCACAGGATACGCATGCCTCTGCGTCCCCTTTGAAGCTGATGCACGAGTCCGAGCTGATGGAATGCGGGAAAATGAAGAGGAGGATTCCAGCTCGCAGAATGCGGCCGGCTGCTTTCGCTGAAGCACAGGATGCCAGAACGCGGCATAGAAACTGCCGCTCACCAGGAAATGCTGCAGATGAGGAACACGCATCACACGCCCTCCTGGAGCTCAGCACATAACAAACGGGTACGTTCACAGGGAAGGCAGATTCGACGTAACAGGGTAACAGATCAAAATCCGAGCACGGAGCTTGGTTACCGGAACGGATTGTCAAGCATTGGTCTGTCCTATGGGAGGGGTTTATATCCTGTCGCCAATCAAATGTCTGCACTCAGGAAATGCCTTTCTTACAACTCCAATGGATTCTGGGAGTTGTGGTTTCTTCTCCTGTTTAGGTCTCGCCTAGCGAATGCAGTGCAGCTGCTTTGCTTGACGAGACTTTATTGTTATGGCTTTTCATTCACGAAGGGAGACAAACCATGTGCGCGCCTGGACAGGCGATGTGCACGCGCATGGCGTCTCCTCTCTGGCATCTTCTTCGTAGTGATAGGAGCCTTTACATGCTCCCACCGTGCGCTTGATTTATTAGCCCTTGTCTGACATTTGAAGCCTCTCCAAAAGTGCCCGAATATCTGTTTCCGATCACGAGCTGTACATCAACAGACTGGGGTTAACATAATTGGCTCATCCCACAGTTGGCCAGGAAACTTCCTGGTAACAACGGCACTGCTGTGCAATGTAAACTCCACAGCATAGTTCACGTTTCTAGTCCGCACATACCATCCGGTCTTTTAAGAATGTAATATTATTTACATTTTCATCTATTGCAATACAATGATGCTGCTCCTGTAATGTATGTTCATATTTTGGGATTTGTGAGCTTGTTACTGCTGTATGTAAAGAGAAAAAACATTTTCAGTACACAAAATTCTGAACTAATGGTTCTGTTTTTTTTCTTGTTTTTTTGTGTGTGCACTTTTATATAAAGCTAACTTGAGCTGAAGGTACTGGAGCGCTTTACATGAGCATCAGGTGCATTGCGCAAGGTCACATGCATGTTCTTTAGGCGCTGGGAGCAGCACATTCATTTTTAGGCATAGTGGGTTATAAATGTGCCCACTGGATGTTGCACTGATGGCTTGACTCGAACTTGGTTCCACAGTTAAAAACTCGCCAACTTTGGCCACATCTTCTCCCATTCGTGTCATAACCACCCACCAATGGCAACCACTCCAGCAATCAATAAACAGGCACCTTTTATTAGTGAAAACTACTTCATCCCAATATACTGCCCATTCTTGTTCGTTAGTTTTACGGTGAAGTGTGAAAGGAGGCTGGCCAATTTGAATCAGTTGTGAGTGTTTTTAACTGACATGGCACTCGTGGGCTCGGGATAAACTGAACTTCAGCCTAGATTCTATCTGCCCCGGCTGGGCACAGAGTTTGAGTGCAGGAAAAGTCAAAACTGATAAAGGCAGTTTTTATCTGCATTAGCTGAAAACTCACTGACAGGACAAGTTCAACGTGGTTCATCTTCTGTGCCGCCCCTGGCCTCCTCTCTGTCCTCGGAGCCGTCTATCCCTACGGTTTCACTCTTGCGTCTCCACATGTGCCTTCAGTTATTATTTCCCATTCTCTGCGTCACTCTACCGAATCGGCCTTGATCGTTGCATCTGAGGAAATACGGAGGGTTGTTGATGAGGGGGGCAGGGCGGTCCTGATTCTCCTAGACCTATCGGCAGCATTCGACACTGTGAATCACTCGGTGTTGGTGCAGCGGCTGAAGGATCTGGGTTTGAGGATACCGCCCTTGCCCTGCTCTCCTCCTTTCTGGAGGACAGGTAACAAAAACTGGTCTGGGATGGACTGGTATCTAAGAGTTTTCATCTTCCATGTGGGGTTCCGCAGGGATCTGCTCTATCCCCCACACTCTTTAATATATATGTCACCCCGTTAGCAAAGCTCATCAGAAGGTATGGCTTCGCGTTGGTATCCTACGCGGACAACTCACAGCTTGTTATTTCCATCTGCAAGCAGCCTGAGGTCACAGCCACAAAGTTTCATGCTTGCCTATCCGAGATCATTACCTGGATGAACCACAATTTTCTGAAGATAAATACAGATAAAACGGAGGTGATGGAATTTGGGAGGGGATCCCCTGTATGGAATGACTCATGGTGGCCAACCGAGGCCGGGAAGTGTCCAGTTCCTGTTTCTAAGGTTAGGAACCTGGGGGTCACCTTTGATGACAAGCTAAACCTCTCTGCCCAGGTCTATAGCCTGACCTCCTCTTGCTTCTTTCTTTTAAAAAAACTACGAAAGATTTTTCCATTTATCTCACGCGAGCTTCAGAAGACAGTAATGGTGAGTCTTTTTCTATCCAAATTAGATTATTGTAATGCCCTGTTTTTGGGCATAGATAAAACACAGATGGGAAAGCTCCAATTTCTCCAGAATGCAGCAGCAAGGCTGCTTCTGGACATACCTAGGGGCTGCTCGACATCGGCGGGCATTAAATCACTGCATTGGCTTCCAGTACAGCAGCGTGTGGAGTTTAAGGCCTTGTGTCTGGTTCATAATGCGCTGTATGGAGGTGGCACCGAGGAGATCTCTAAATTATTTACGCCCTACACCCCTGCGCGCTCTCTAAGATCCACTAATCTAGGTCTGCTCAAGACGTCTAGGGTCAAGCGGGCCAGATGGGGAGGCAGGACATTATCCAATGGGGCAGCTCATTTATGGAATAGACTACCTCTGGATATGAGATTTCAAGCTGATCAGGAAGAACCTGAAGACGCTTCTTTTTGTCACTAAACTGCTGCTGCTGAAAATCTCTGGACTCCTTACACACACCAGCTCCAAGACGCCACGGCAATCGAGCGCTTTATAAACTCTTATCCTATCCTATCCTATGGCGCTTTTTACTTTAAAAGAGGCTGTAAGTGCTGCTCTGACAGAGGCACATGTGGAATTTAAAATATACAGACTAACTCATTAGAAGCCGAAGAGAGGGGGCGCTGTCCTGCTGAGAAGCAGACCACCGACCCCCTGGTCTCATTAAACATGGTGCTGTCCAAAGGCATCACCTCCGAGCACCTGTTCTCATTGTTTCTTTAAAAGCTCTTGGGGATACCCACATATTAGATGTTTTGCTGTGAATATTGTACTTTTTTCTGAATTGTTTAATGAACGCCTTTGAAAAACAAGCAACCATTGGCAAAGCCAATAAGTCTCTACTTTGAATGGCGCTAGCCAACCTTTTGGCTTTACCAATGCATTGTGGCAATGCTGAACAGCATCAGCAAAAAAGAAGAAAATGGAAAGCAACACCGAGAGAGCATGGGGTGATATGATATGGGGGGGCAAGAAAAAACATCCACTCCCTCAGAATGTTGAAAGCAAAAGAAACAAGCATTTGCAATGTAATAGGTCTTGCAGGTACGCGAGTTTGAGCTATTGACTTTGCAAATAACAATGCCTTTTATATTTGTTTTCGTTTTAAAAACATAAATAAAAGGAATTGTCATTTACAATGGCAATAGCTTAAACTTGCGAGACCTATTGCATTGCAAATGCTTGTTTTGCTGTTGCGTTCTGAATCTGCACTCGCATCCCGGACATATGGTGATATGTAAATGGGGTGAGTGATGTCCTATGTGTACCCCTTGGCTGAAGACCCCTCCTGCAACACTCAACCATGACACTTCTTTTTAAATAAATGAGGGGAGCCCTGTACACTTCTTTTTAAATAAATGAGGGGGAGCCCTGTACGGACTACCCCGCTGCACTAGGGACTGCCACCTCCTCAGGGCTTATTTATTTAAACATGCACGTGCCTCTTTGACCCCCCCCCCCGGGGACCGCCACCACCCCGGGCTTCACTTTAATTAAGCGGTGGGCCACGCAAACTCCTGCAAGCCTTAGGACCACCACCTCCCTGGAGCTTTTGTCAAATTAAATGTGGGGGGGGGACACACAGGCCCCCCCCGCAGGCCCGGGGACCACCAACTCCCTGGGGCAAATTCTAAAAAAAGGAAGGGGCGCTCAGCCCCCCTCATGCAGCTATACATGGCCCTGGGGATCCCCACCCTCCAGGGCTGGGTCCTGCTATGTCCCGGCTGTTTGCTATGGCTTGTCGGGATCTTTATCGCTCCCGTCAGACCATAGCAAACTGTGCTCCGCTTTGAGCAAGCAATAGCATTCTGCTCTCGCTTGCTCAAAGCAGAGCACAATTACTTTTACACACAGGGAGCTGCATATTAGCAGCTCCCTATGTGTAAAAGCAAGGCCGGGTTCCGCAGGAGGCAGACCCCTGGGTGGGACTAAGGCACCCACTTTAGACACCGCTGAAATCGCCCCGGAAGGGCGACCACGTAGTCCTTTAGGGCTGAAGTTGGGCCGGGTATAGAGTCAATTTGGCCCCCTCCCCTATTAGAAAAAGTCCTGGTCCTAGGGCATGGGGTCCCTAGCGCCCAAATCTGGCAAGAAACTGGAGTCACATGGCCCCCCTCCTGTAAAAAGTTTTTTAAAAATTCAGAACCGGCAAGTCACCGCAGGTCCCACCCCTTTCTCCACTACCCAGCAAACGTGCCTCCTGGTGCACTGCTTGTTGAGGGGGGCGTCCCCTTGGATGCTGTGGGTTCTTGGCAGCCAGGAACCCATTCTGTTACCTCCAGTAAATCCCAGACAGCTGGATTGCTGAGAGATCTTTGGAGGCCACACACCCTTTTTCCAACACTCTGCAAACGCGGCTCCTGGTGCACTGCTGGTGGGGGATTAAGTCGCTCTGACTCCAGCGGGTCCTTGGGGGCCAACAAGCCCTCCTGTTATCTCCAGTAAGTCTCACACAGCTTTATTGCTGAGAGGTCTTTGAAAGCCAAACCCCCTTTCTCCACTACTGTGCAAACACACCTCCGGGCAAACTGCTGTTAGAGGTATGACGCCCCCTTGGATGCTGAGGGTCCTTGTGGGCCAACAAGCCATCCTGCTAACTCCAGTAAGTCCCACACAGTGGAATTGCTGAGATATCTTCGAAGGCCATGCCCCCTGTATTCACCAGTCTGCAAATGCACCTCCTGGTGCACGGCTGGTTAGGGGATGAAGTCTTCTTGGATGCTGAGAGTTCTTGGGAGCCCAGAAGCCCTCCTGTCACCTCCAATAAGTCTGACACAGCATTATTCCGGAGAACTGGTCGGAGTCCGCCACCTTTCTCCATCACTCTGCAAACTCGACTACTAGTTAAACAAACCTAAGGTTACAGGGTTGTTATAGCTAAGAAGTAAAATAAAAATAAAAAAACTTAGAAATTCTCTGAAAAAACCAAAGTTTACAGAGGTGTATAATTAGGCACAGATTTCCCTCATACAAAATCAGTGAAATTCAGAAGTTATAGTTACCTGAGCTAACTATAACTTATGCGCTGCAATGTACTGCTTATGACCTCACGTATTACATCACTTTGACATGGTCAGTGACATCATTGATCACATCACTGATGACACCTCGAATGACATCACTGATGACATCATCCGCAGAACCACTCACACCCCCATACAACCTCCCGTACGTCCACTCACATACCCATACAACCACTCAAATTACCATTCTCAGGCCCATACCAGTACTCACATACCTACTCACTCTTCCATAGAGGCACTCACACTCACACATTCACTTATTCACTCGTATAACCACTCACATAACAATTCAATCACCCATATAGCCACTCATACAACCAGTCACTCACAGTACAATCACTCACATAGCCACACACTCACCCATACAGCTACTCACACACTGACTTATTTACATACATAGTCACTCACACACCCACTCAATTACCTATACAGTTTACACACAGCCACTCAATCACCTATACAGTCTTTCAACACAGACACTCACTCCCCCATACAAGCACTCAATCACACCCTCACTCGCACAACTACATAACCTCTTACATACCTATTCACACATCGATGCAAGCACTTACACATCCCCTCACTCACCCATACAGCCATTCCCACAGACACTTACTCTCCAATACAGCCACTCACATACCAACTTGTTTAACCCATCACCCACTCACTCACACACAGCGACTTACACATCAAGTCAGTTACTCATACAACCATTCGGACACCCACTGTATCCCCAATACAGCTAATGACACAACATCTCACTCACCCACACAGCTACTCACACATCCACTTATACACCCATACAGCCACTTACACACCCATACAAACAAGGATACAGTCACACAGCCACTCATATAATATATGTTAGAAGTAGTATCATTCAGTAGTAGTGCACCTAATATTCTAATTTAACTTTTTTAGTAGGTTACTGTATATGCTTAACACCCATAAGTTCTTAAAACACTTAGACTCACTTGAAAAGGGCCACTTAGGGTTCCATGAGTGGGGGCCGCGTGGCCCCCTCCTTTCTTTATATCTGCCCCGGGAAGGTGGCAGTCCCTGGCTCTGCAGGGGAGGACGCACAGCCCCCGTATTATTTGTGATTAAAGCTCCGGGGAGGTGGCGGTCCCTGGGACTGGGGGGTCCAAGAGGCCTCCCATTCATAAAATCATGAGACCCGGTAGGTGGTGGTCCTCGGGCAGCAGGGGAGGCTGCACGGGCCTCCCACACATTTAATTGTAATGAAGCCACAGAGAGGTAGTGGTGGTTCCCGGGCAGTAGTGAGCCCCCCTCCTATAGCTGTATAATGCCCCTGGGACCTTGCCCATCAGGGGGCCTATAATTAACCACGAGCAGGAGACAGCAGGTTATATTTTTAAATAAAGGTGGGCAGGATTTCCGGATCCAGGTCAACTCCCACCAAAATCTTTTAAAAAAAAGCTTTTTTGGCCTTGGGGAGGGTCCCTGTGGGAGGCCAAGATGCCTAGGGGGGTAGGGTGTTTCTACCCTGCCCCCTTTTCTTTAAAAAAAAATAATTCCTGTGACTCGGTTAAACTAGTCAAAATATGACTGCTAACACTTCCTGGCTTACAGTGTTGGCAGCCAATCAGATCCCAGCATGAGGTCAGGAAGGGTTGCAGATTCACCGCTTCCCCAGATATACAACTAGAATTTTTTTAAATAACTCTTGAACTGATTTACACTATTTAACAAAAAGGGCTCTTTCTGGACCAACAGCTATCTTTCTGCCAAATTTCATGTAATTCTGTCCAGCGGTTTGGGCTGTAGCTGTGTCCAAGTTTTTTTTAGAAATTAACATGGGGAAAACGAGTTTTGGGACCCCCTCCTTTTTCTCGGCCCCCGTTTGACGAATCACTCTGACTTTTTCAACTCATCAGCTGAAGTGAGTGGAAAATTAGTTTTGAAACTTTTACGATGATTCATCAAATGACACCAAAGTTATTGGCAAACTAAAAAATGCTGTTCGTATGAAAACAACCCTAACTATCTAACTATAACTACCTATTGGCACATACACGGTATACATACACAATGTCATTATCTCCTTACAAGAAGGATCAGCACTCGAGTTGTGATGTGAAATTGATTTATTTTATTTCGACAATCTGGTGATAAGATGAACATCTACCTGTTTCAGCTGAAAACAGCTTTGATCATGATGCATGTCGCCATCTTGTGTGTACCTAAATACCACATGAACAAGGGTGCTAACATAGACATAGAAAGAATATACTCTCCACACATCAACATAATGAAAAAATAAATTAAATGCAGAACTTTGCAATTAATATTATACATAGTTAATTTTGAGCATGATCGTACAGTAAATTGTTTTCCTTAATATGGCTTTCATTCATCCCCATTCCTTCAGAATAGCATAGCGTGGTTTTGTACAATTGTTAAAATGATTACAATCAAGCCCAAGTTGGCAGTATTTAATTGCAAGGGCACATGGTTTCATGAACATTCCTAACTCATTCAGGTCTTGCCACTCTATATTAGGCTAAAAAATCAAGATTATTTGTCAACAAAACGTTCTCTTTGACATCTCTATATCCATCACACTCTGCAATTCATAGAAATTTCAGTTTTATGATATATGTATCACCCAGCTAGCACATTTAAGGTATAATAACACTCTCCTAATATATATTAATAATCCCCAAGTGGGTACTACTCAAGGTATATCAGCTCTTTCATTCTTCTCATGCCTGAAGACTCTCAGTCCGCTCCAGCATGTTCTATGAAGTATCAATATGTGTAAATCCAATAAAAACATAATAATTATAAAGTTAAAAACACAATAAAAACATCACAATAGTAAAGTGAGAAAAAAATCATCTTTGAGAATCATTCAATTACATTTGTCTTTATACCTATCTTAGCACAGTGGGGCTTTGGGAATAATTAATCCTAGTATAAGTGTGAAAGTGTATATGTAATTCTTCATCACAGATTAATCCATTAGGTTCTTTGCTATCCAAGTAAAGTATACATCTCGATTCCTGTCTTTGAAGTTCTTTCTCCCTGTCTCCTCCTCCTTAATTTTCCGTTTTTTAGACACAGTATCCATAACACTGTAAATAAGTTTAATTCCATAACCCTTGTTTACTGTATGAAAATGTCTTGCTACTGGATAGCTGGTGTCAAATTCTTAATAGATATCAGATGTTGTCACATTTTCTTATGAATAGGTAAGATGGTACTCCCCACTTACATTTTTGTGCAAGGGCATTTTAGTATGTATACTATGTAGTCACTCTTGCAATTCAAATTACCTTTAATCTTATTCTTTCCTCTGCCTGGAATATTGATCTCATTTACCCTTTTCCATTCTTACAGGCTTTACATTTGCTGCATTTCACAAAACCCTATTTAGGTTTCAGCCATGAACATTTACGTGTTCTCGCTTCACTCTTCAGCAATTGATCCCTCATTGATCTCGCCCTCCTAAAAGTAATTAAGGCTTTCCTCAGTATTTTTTTCCCCAATAACAGGGTCACTTCAGAGTAAATGCCAGTGTTCTCACAAAATACTTCTATCTTTGGAATGTACAGCTTGAAACATAGAAATAAATCTAGTTTTATTTGTTTGGGAGGTTTTCTTTTTTGGGTTTAAATAACATATCCTCTCTGTTACATTTCATCACTTTGTTTTTTGTTATTTCCAAGACCCCTTTACTATATCCTCTTGCTTCAAATCTCCTAAGCTTTTCTGTTTCAGTTTTTTCATATTCCTCACTTGTACTACATATTCTTTTGGCCCTCAGACATTCCTCACTGAGGATACTATCTTTTAACACCTGCAGATGAAAGCTCTGGGTGTGGAGTGTGCTGTTCCCTGCATTAGGTTTCTTTTATACTGTAATTACAAGTTTATATTTCTGGACTGACACCTTCTTATCCAAGAATTCTACTTCTGGTTTACTAGTATTGTTGGCAAACCTCAAGTTCAATTGTTCACATTGATCTCAGATAAAACTTCCTTAGTGGAAGTACAGCTTCCCCTCCATATTACAAAGATATCTTCAGTAAACCTGACCCACAGTAAAATATTATCAGCCCATTGTTCCAAAGACTGTACATGGAGTACGTGCTTCTCCCACCAGCCTATATGCAAAGTAGCATAGCTGGGGGCCTAGCAGGTACCCATCGCTGACCCTTGTTGTTGCTCAAATATTTCATCAATAAAAAAAGAACATATTTTTGGCCAAACACCATTTCATTATTCTCAAAAGCAGGCAAGCATGTTCATAACACTTAATAGGCCTGGCTATAAAAACATGTTTAACAGCTTTCAATCCATGGTCATGATGAATGCTTGTATACAGCGTTGCAACATCCAAAGCCATTGCAGTTAATTCTTGTCCCAGTCAATGTAAAAAATTCTTTAAAAAAATCTGTGGTATCTTTTACATATGAGGGTATACTCTGAACTATAGGTCCTTAATAAAGGTCTATATATTTAAAAGTGTTCTTAAATAGCACTTCCTGGGCTACAATATTAGGTGTCCCTGGAGATTTCACTGCATACTTGTGTACTTTAGGGATCCAAAAAAGTTCACAGTTGCGTCACGTTTAGCCAACAGTACCTTTAGATGCGAGAAAGTTCCAAAAGCAGAAGCTGGTGCGGGATCTCAGGGGGCGATGAGTGATCCAGCGGCGATCTCTCTTTCGCAGCTCCTCAATGCGATGGCTCTGCAACGATGCAGCAACGTGATGCGGTCCGCAAGCAAGCAGTGCGGCGATCTCACCCAGTGACGACAGGCTCTGCGACGACACTCGCAACAATGATAGTCTTCCCGCACCGGTCTGGTGCGTCCCGCAAACAAAGGATGCGACGGCTCTGGCAGTGGCAACAGGCGCTACGACGATCTCGGCCTTCGTATCGGCGGGAATTTCCTCGCACTGTCGGGGATGCGCTCCGCAGCGAGCGATGCAATAACTTTTCTGTAGCAAAGTCTTTAAATCTTGGTTTCCAGCTTCCCAGCACAGGTACAACTTCCAGAGGCACCACACATGGGCCACGCACTCCAGGAAGGACAGCATTTTCTCAGTAGAGCTCAGGGGAAGCTGGGGGTAAAGCCCTTTTGTTATTGAGACTTCAAAACAGGGAGCAAGCTCTTCTCAGGCCCTTGGAGATTCCTTCAAGCAAGGGGACACAGCACAAAGCAAAGTCCTTCCCCTCTCCTTGGCAGCAAAGCAAGAGCAGGGAAATCCAGCATAGCAACAGCAGGACAATCTTCCTTCTTCAGTTTCAGCTTTCTCCTTGGCAGAGGTTCCTCCTTGATTCCAGGATGATCTAATTTTCTGTAGTCAGGAGTCCTATAATTATACCCCTAAAAGTCTTTGTTCCCTTTGTGCAGGAGGGCTCTGAGCCCAGTCTGATCCAATTCTGGGTGTTCCTTGAGCACTTTATTTTCCTCGTTTCTCCTTTCCTTTCAGAGTGAGGGGCCGGGTCGTCAGCCGCCCAGCAGGAGGTGGAGCCAGCATTGTGGAAGGCAGGCACAGCCCTATTCAGGCCCAGGTGCTATCTCCTCCCACCACTCAAGTTGCAAATGCAGTCATTCAACCTAGGGCTGACTCAGCCAGCCTCCTGGGGAATCCCCAGCCCCTGTCACTCTCAAACCAGACAGTCAATACACAAACAGGACAAGGCACACAGAAAGGGCAGACAAGAGAACAGCAACTTTCTAAAAGTGCTGTTCTCAAACACAGGATTTAAAAACAACCTTTCCTAAAAGGTGTGTTATTAAATTCTGAGTTCAGGGATACTAGACTTTTATGTCCTATCTTGTTCCTCTGGGAAGATATGCTGGTAGCCACTGTAGCCAGCATCCCCTATGATAGCCTATGGAGCAAGATAGCCTTGCAGCAGTGAAAAACGAAAATGGCTGTAATTCACTACCAGAGTTTGTCACCTGCACAAGTACATGCTCTACCTTTCACATACACTGCACCCTGCCCAAGGGGTACATTGGGCCTTCCATAGGGGTGACCAATGTGCACAAAAAGGGAAGGGTTAGGCCTGGTCAGTGGGGACACTGACCAGGAGGACATGGCAGTTCACAGACTGCACACAGGCACTGCGGTGGCAGGCCTGAGACACCATTTAGGGGCTCCTCCTGTGGGTGGCACAATCAGTGCTGCAGGCCCACTAGTAGCATTTGTAATCACCAGCCCTGGCATACCCAGTGCGCTTTACTAGGGAATTCTTGGTGATACAAATATGCCAATCATGAATATCCAATCATAATAACAACTTACACAGGGAGCACTTACACTCTGACACTGATCAGCAGTGGCAGAGTGTCCAAAATATCTAAACCAGCAAAAACGAAATCCAGCACAGCATCAAAAATACAGGAGGCAGAGGCCAAAAAGACAGGGGAAACCACATGAAAGATGCCAGGTCTAACAGTCAACCTCTGCTGTGTTATGTTATGTTATGTTATGTTATTTATGGGTTTTCTATAGCGCAACGGCTACTCCAAAGGAGTGTCCCGGCGCTTTGTGCTCCTGACCCAGAAAGGAGACTGAAAAACATAACAACAATAAAAGGAAAACAGAACCCAAGGATAGAGAGACTCTAACCAGAAAATAACCAAGTCTTCAAACCCTTCCAAAAGGAAAGCAGATTAGATGTGGACCGTAAGGACAGCGGTAAAGAATTCCACAACTGAGGGGCCAGGAATCTAAAGGACCGACCACCCACACGAGCCTTCTTTATGCGAGGAACTACAGCAAGTGCCAGTGACTCCGATCTTAAGGATCGTGTCGGCCGGTAAAAATCCAGCCTCTTCTGTAGATATTTTGCACCTGTAGCGTGCAGGGCTTTGTGGGCTAGTGTCAAGGCCTTGAACATTACCCTCTTCCGTATGGGGAGCCAATGGAGAGATTGCAGCAAGTTTGAGGCACTAGCTCGACGATGCAGGCCAAAAATAGCTTGTGCCGCAGCATTCTGGGTCACCTGCAAACGCTGTAAGAGATATTCCGGAAGACCCAGATACAGAATGTTAGTGTAATCCAGTCTGGATCCAATGAGGGCCTGTACAGTTATTCTCCGATGTTCCTCAGAAAGCAATGGAAAAAACTTTCGAAGCATCCGGAGGATGCCGAAACATGTTCCTGTGAGAGTTGACACCTGGGATTTGAGCGTAAGCCCGTTGTCAATTTTAATTCCCAGGTTCTTAGCCCATTCAGAAGACTGAGCTGGAGGGAACAAGTCGGCAGGCCACCAACCATGCCAATCCGGATCCGATGGGCAACCAAAGAAAAGTATCTCGGATTTATCCGAGTTACACTTGAGGCTGTTCAGTTGGAACCAGTTAAAAACAGCCCCAAGGCACTCACGGATACTTTCCCCATCGAATTCTTCGCTCTTACGGCAGGTGAAGAGAAGCTGGGTGTCGTCAGCATATGAGACGATCTGGGCCCCGTAGGACTCCACCAATGTCGCCAGAGGGGTCATAAAGATGTTAAATAGAGTAGGGCTCAATACTGAGCCCTGAGGAACTCCAACTCCCAATGGCGGCATTTCGGCAGATCCAGGAGAGGCCCAGACCGTTTGTCGGCGGTTGGCTAAGAAAGAACAAAACCAGTTGAGCACCGTCCCCCCTAGACCGATGTCATGTAGTCTTGTGAGGAGATCCTCATGGGGGACGGTGTCAAAAGCCGCCGACAAGTCTAACATAACTAACATCACCCTGCCTCCGGCATCCAGCACCTCCTTCACAATCTCTGAAACTTCCAGGAGCGCAGTCTCAGTACTTAAGTTGGGTCGAAAACCCGATTGAGACGCGTGGAGAAGCTCATTAGACAACAGGAAGTTGGAGAGCACGCTGTGAACATGTTTCTCCAGGATTTTAGTGAGTGCTGGGAGGAGCGAGATCGGTCTATAATTGGCCGGGACTTCCGGGGCAAGGTTGGGATTTTTAAGGAGAGGAATAACCATGGCCTGTTTCCAGGAATGTGGCAAGGCTCCCTGACTCAGGGAAAGATTAGGAATAGGGTTAGCTATAGGGTTAACAACATCTGCCATTCTAGCTAAGAATTTCGCCGGGCAAGGATCACGTGGTGAGCCAGATTTAAGATTCCTCATCAATGCTAAAGATGAGGCTATCGTGAGGGGCGGGAAGTCCAACAGGACAGGGCCAAGGGTGGGCAGGTGAGCTATCTCATTCGACAGAGTCGAAAGAACGGCTATCGGTCTCAGAGGGAAGGAGTCCTGTATCTGCCTGATTTTGATAGTGAAAAAATTTGCAATGGTATCGGCCCAGGTCTCAGCCGGAACTTCCTGTGCTGAATTCGATCGCAGGGTAGTGAATTCCCTAACGATCGAAAAAATCTCCTTACAGGAGTTAGCTGCTTCCTCAATTCTTATAGCAAAATAGCACTTCTTTCCCTGTAGGATTAATCCATGATAGGATTTCATCATGGATTTGTAAATCCGTTTTTCCTCGGCATCATATTGGGCTCTCCATGTCCGTTCGGCGACTTTACATTGTCTACGGGAGTGGGCCAGCTCCGCCGTAAACCAGGGGGCCGAGACCCGTTTAGTATCGGATCGGGGGGGGCTGTAAAGGAGCAAGCTCATTCAATCTAGCTAAAAGCCAGGTCTGCAGGATTTCAAGGTCATTATCCAGATCACCAGTGTAGGACAGAGGATGGTTCACCGGGGCCTGGGCTAACAGATCTGGAGTCACCCGATGAAACGCCCTGTAGTTACTTCCCTGCTGTCTCATAGCGCTAGTTGCTGGTTTCTCAGTGCCAGATATTTGGAAATAGGCAAGTTGATGATCGGACCATAATACCGGCAATCAATCAATCAATCAAAGACATTTATAGAGCGCACTACTTACCCGTAGGGTCTCAAGGCGTTGGGGGGAGGGGGGTGCCGCTACTGCTCGAACAGCCAGGTCTTCAGCTTCTTCCTGAAGGAGAGGTGGTCTTGGGTCAGGCGCAGGTCGGTCGGGAGGGAGTTCCAGGTCTTGGCGGCCAGGTAGGAGAAGGACCTTCCTCCTGTAGTGGCTCTTCGGATGCGGGGGACGGCGGCGAGGGCGTGGTTGGCTGATCGGAGGTGGCGTTTGGGAGCGTAGAAGTTGATTCGGTTGTTGAGGTAGCTCGGGCCTTGGTCGTGTAGGGCTTTGTGTGCGTGGGTGAGGAGGCGGAAGGTGATTCTTTTGTTGACGGGGAGCCAATGCAGGTCTCTCAGATGTCCGGAGATGTTGCTGGTTCGTGGGATGTCGAGGATGAGTCTGGCTGAGGCGTTCTGGATCCGCTGGAGTCTCTTCTGGAGCTTGGCGGTGGTACCGGCGTAGAGGGCGTTGCCGTAGTCCAGTCGACTGGTGACGAGGGCCTGGGTGACGGTCTTCCTGGTCTCGGTGGGCAAGAGTGCAGTAACCACAATTGGTGAAGTGGAGAAGACCTGGTCTAAAGTGTGGCCTTTGTCATGGGTCGGGCCGGAAAGATAAGGGAGCAAGCCCAAGGCAGACGTAATATCCAGCAACTTAATAGCATCCTGATCCTGATGATCTTCCATATGGAAGTTGAAATCTCCCGCCAATAAACACCGCTCAGATCTCAGAACTAATACAGACAGGACCTGCTGGAGTTCCTCAAAGAAGGACCCCACAGGTCTCGGAGGCCTATATACTACAAGACCCTTCACAGCTTGTTGAGGTGATAGGGATAGGGTAAAGGCAAGGGATTCGGCGCCCGTGATGGTCTCCGTGTGAATGACTGAACACGTGAGAGATTTTTTCACCACGAGGGCAACTCCTCCCCCTCTTCCCTTAACTCTATCTTGTCTATAGATGTTATACTCAGGGGGAATGGCTGCAGCGATGTCCGGATGAGAGGACTCATTGAGCCAAGTCTCAGTGAGCATAAGACAGGTAGGATTATTCGTAGAGAGGAGATCAAATATCTCCTGTGTATGTCTGTGCAGCGACCTGGTGTTGAGGAGTAAGCAAAGATGTTTAATGCTACACCCCTTCGCGTGGCACATGGGAGGAGGTACGCTAGTAAGATGCCAATTACAGCCTGGGCATTTATATTTACCCCTATAGCGACCAGGAAAGACTGAGTGACAGGACGCCTCAGCCATGCGCAGGGAATGGAGCTCCTGGGATGAGTACGACAACATTATAGTGCAGGGAGGATGTAAAGACCAAGAGAACCTGCCACGCCGTACGCCTCCGGGACGCTGACGGGCGTAGACGGGCAGGACTCTGGCACGACTCCGGCGCAGATCCGGCGCGTCCGCAGTACGCGTCCGCTGCGCGGAGGGAGGAGTTTTTTATAGCGCTACTAGAGCGCGAGGGCGGAGAGTCCTACCCCCAAGATGGCGGCCAAAATCAGATCCCAGCCCTCGGCGTCAATACTCGGCCGAGGGCGGTCTGAAAACCCAGGCAAGGGGAAGGGAGCAGGCGAAGCGCTTACAAGCGCTAGGAAGTCTCTAGCAGGGCAGCAACACGCTTATTAATCAAGCGCAATCCTAAACTGCACACATTTTTAAAATGACTAAACACGAAAGTCAAACACACACCAATAAAAATGTGCCAAGAAAAGAAAGGAGACCTCCCGGCTTCCGCCTCAGGAGGGAAAAGGTTGGTAGCAGATGGTAATCCCAGATGAAGTGACACGATTCCCTTTTATAGCGCTACTAGAGCGCGAGGGCGGAGAGTCCTACCCCCAAGATGGCGGCCAAAATCAGATCCCAGCCCTCGGCGTCAATACTCGGCCGAAAAGCTGAAGCTGAGTAAGTAGGGTGTCAAGTGGTCATGAAGGGATGGGTGCAGGGCCTGGCTACAGGCGAGGCCCTGTGGCCAATCCCCGCTGCACTTGGCAAAAGGTCCGCTAAGTCTGTGCAAAGTGGGGATTGGTCACTTCTGGAGGGGTGGGTGAAAACACTGGTCACAGGCTAAGCCCTGTGAGAAACTTGTCTTACCTATGGCTGGAGATTGTGTGCAATGCAGCTTTGATACCTGCAGAGGGTTGGATGTAGTGCCTTGCCAGAGCCTAGGCACTGAGTCCAAAGACTGATGCACATTAGATGCAGAATGTGGCCAGAGGCTATGAATGAGATGTCATGAGTGATATCATCAGTGATGTCATTTAATGTGTTATCACTGGTATAATATGTGAGGTCAAAAGCAGTGCTTTTCTGGGGTGCAAGTTCTAGTTAGTTCACAAAACTACAACTAGTTTAGAGCCTAACATAACTGTAACATCACTTTCACGTCTAGTTTATATATATATATTTTTGTATTTTTTTCTTTACTGAAAAAGCCATAGTTTAAGGGTTGTTATAGTCAGGGGTATCCGTTTAAACAAACAACTAAACCAATGAAATTCACCATATAGTTATCTCAAGTAACTGTAACTCATAACCTAAAGTAACGACAGCTCAGGCCCTCACCATGTGCTGTTTATTACCTGACATATTACATCACTCACATCATGTCCTCTGACATCATTGATAACTTCACTGGCTTCATTGATAACAGCACTGTGCATGGCGGGGGTGCGACTTATAGTTACTTTAGGGTTCGGGTTACAGCCCTCATAGGTCCCAGAGAGCCCACCTCCCCCAGGGCCAGATTCAAGAATAAAGGGGAGGAGGGTCATCTGGTCCCTCTCCTGGAGCCTTCATGGACTGCAGGGACCCCATTCCCCAGGGCTGAGTTCCAGAAAAAAGGAGAGGGGTGCACAGGCCAGGCCCTGCAGCCAAACTCTACGCCACACACTGGCGGAGGACGTGCACGGTGGGGCTTGGCTGCACATAGGATGTAGGATGCAGGGCCTGGCCGCAGCTTAGGCCAAACAGCCAGCCACATGCTGCACACGGTTGCTTACCTGTATGAGGTTGGCTGCAGGCCCGGTGGCCACCCCCTCTGGTAATGCGCAGCAGGGTTTGGCTTTTCGTATGGTAATAAAATAATACTTTACACATTAAAAATAATTCTAGAAATTCTCTGAAAAAACAAAATGTTACAGGGACTAAATAGTTAGGAAATAGAATTATTGAAGTATTAGGACCATCAAAGACTTCCTTCAACTCTGCTTCATCTGCTAGGCTCTGGCAACTGAGAGTCCAGCCCTGCCAAGAGGTGCCAATCCAGTCCTGGGCCTTGAGTGTGAGTTCTGCAGCTATTTTCCTGCAAATATTGACACAGTGACTACTTTGCACTGATCGGAACTGACAGTGCCGATCTGAAGACGTCCCTGTGTGGTTAGACAATGATGCAGGCCCCAACTGCAAAGTTAGATGACGATGCAGTGTCTATCCGTTTTTAGTCCAGATTGCTAAGTTCGGCTTCGACGTATCTACCCGATGGCGTGAATCGGAACCGACTCATTGAGTGTTCGGCGCCGATGTTTGCTCCATCCAAAGTAATTTGTCAGCGGGCCCTGCGTGGGTCCTGTAGCCAGCATGCCCTCCATCACAATTGTCTTGAAACTTTGGATCTATCCCGGTTCAGTGCAACCTCAAGTAACCCTTAAGTGCTATTGACTTTTGAGCACTATATTGCAGTTTATTCTTTAAAAATTAATATCTTGAGTTCTACCAATTGGATTGTTGTCATTTTGGTCTTGTTTAATACAGATAGATGTTCTTTATTTGTCTAAACTAGTGTTTAGCCTTTTTGTGGTGTTTGCACTGTGTTACTGTAATTAAAGTGTGCACAAATACTTTACACATTGCCTCTTAAATTAAGCCTGACTGCTCTGGCCCAAGCTACCAGAGGGTGAGCACAGGTTAATTTAGGTTGTATATCTGACTTACCCTGACTAGGATTGTGGTCCCAACTTGGAAAGGGTACAAACCTCTGCCCACTAGAGACCCAATTTCTAACATCCTGTTCTTCATGGGAACCAAGCTTCACGACTTTCTGTCTTTTAAATTCTGTGTGACCCGCTATCAAAATGTGTGTGCTATCTAAAGAGGATCAGAGGAACATTGTTATTCATGGAGCTACTTAGAAGCATATTTGCCTAATAAAAGACTGCTGATCGTTGATTCGTTGGTGACTGCAATTGTTTGAACTTCGTAGGGATGAGTAAAGGTATGTGAACATTTCTCAATATGGGCGATAAAGGAGGATTTTGATAGATTATCTATAAAATGTTAGATATTTTCATATTATTCATCTTTTTAATATTTGTCTGTGCCAGTGATTGTTGCAATAAGACTTCTCCAAATATTATGTATAGAATATTGTATAATAAAGTACAGTAAATATAAGACTGGGTGTACTTACTGACTAGGGTAAAATGGTGTGAAGGGCCTCTACAAACGCCCTGATGGGTTTCTGACAGGTCTGTTGCATGTCACCATACAGTTTCTAAGTGTGATTTAGCACATCAACTGGACTATAAGATCCTCACCTGTTCTCTCTTCTCCTCAAGGCTCCCTGGTTGTAACCAGGGCCACTGGAATTATGTGATTCTGCAGCTGCTGTGTTTTTCACATAATTATGTATTTACCGCATTTTTCACATAATCCATCTGTGGTAAATAAAATATTACCCTGTCATAATTTCTATACTTAAACAAAGGGTCATGCATATAATGAGAGGCAGAGTCCGTGGTGTCCGATTCAAAAGGGCTTTATTTCAGTAACTCGAGTTAAGGGAGAATCGGGTTCCATCACCACTAAGGTTCAGGAAGGGTCTTCTGAACTTTATTCACAGAGTACATTATTTATACATAAAACATACATTACATTGCATAAAGAAGGAGGAGCGCTCCAGGCGGAGCAAGAGAAAGAGAGATAAGAACATATGGGCGTGCAAAGGGCGTATATGTGGGCGTTCACTTGAGGAGTCATAGGTGAGTCACAGGTGGGTGGATACATGGAGGGGGTCTGCATGGCCAGCTGGAACCTTTACCCTACTTGTGTGCGCAACTTGGTCATGACGTATAATTGACGTGTAACTGGGGGAAGCTAGAGGGAGCTGACTTTCGGTCTAGTAGAGAAGCCTTCAGTGTCAGGACGACCTGCACGTCTGGTATTATCTGATATCTTAAGTTCGGAGGATGTATTATCTGAAATAAAGGTCGCTCGAGCAAAGGTTGCTCATCACTAAGAGCCAGTGTGGGCATATATTTCATATATTTCTTCGTTCATTGCGTGGGGGCCATGGGCTTTCTATGGATGCGAGCACTGTAAATCACTTAAACGGAGACAGGAAGGCTGGGCTGTATCTCTGCAGACGGGTTCATGTTTACCTTCTTCACTAAGCAGGAATGTGTTTCTGTGGAGCAAATAGATAACTGTGAGCAAAATACTGTCTTGGCACCCCGGGCCGGGCCCCTCTCGGCTGAGCCAGAAGTATGCGAGAGGTCAGGGATACGTAGCTGAGCTGCAGCTTTCAGAGTGTCTGGAGGCATGGAGCCTGAATTCGGGTCCGGGCTCAAGCTGAGCCACAAACGGGTTCATCTCGACGTTTAAACGTGCACAATGCAAATACATTGGCAACATAGGCCTCAGTACAGAATTAACGTTTCTTTTATGGAAGGCTTGGTAACTGACATTCTAATATGAGACGGAAATACAGAGGCATTATTATTACAGGCATGGGAGGGAAGATGCATAGGTGACATGAACATACACTAAACGTGGGGTACACGCAGGGGACACATTGGCCATGTAAAATTTCTATTACCTCATTCCCTCCTTGTCCCCTACTGTGCCCTTCAGGACACATCTATATTCATGAGACCGTATATCTGATCATACAGCATCATCTGTTCATCTTTTTTCTTTTGTATACGTGGATGGGGAATACAGGCAGTGGCACACAGGCCGCAAATCGCCGGGCCACATTGCAGACAGAGACAGAAACCGAATATCATAAGCAGTAACATTCCTAGGAACGACAACACTGTCCATCCCCATCCCGATATTACATCCCAAAGCCAACTGGACCAAGTCCATGGGTCTTGATGCATCTCGTGGACTATCTTGTGGAGTCTTGTTATTGCTGCGTACACAGAGGGCGCGTTATTTGGAATAAACACGCAACCACTGGAGCCAATCACTCTACAAGCCCCGCCCCTATCTGCGAGGATGACGTCAAGAACAAGGAGATTCTGAAGAACAACAAGTCGCATGGCAGACTGCTCCTCGGTCAAGTTCGCCAGGGCAGATGTAGTCTCATTCACTACTGCTTCTAGAGTTCTTGTTAACCTGCGTATGAGTTTACTGTTCTGAACGGGACCTATGAACCAGAAGTATCCTTTAATAAAATCTGTATATTGTTCCCAAACTGTCTCAGTCTGATCAACCACTGGGGAATTGATCTCCCTCTTATGTCTAATATGTACTAGTCGTGAATCTCGATGATAATTGGATGGGGCCAGAAAGACGGGTGGCAGCAGGAACGCTATATAACAAGTCCCACCCCAGTCTAGGGGCAGACGTATATAGGCAGTCTGACCGCAAATGAAATAGGAATGGCGGGAAGCTTTGAAAGTAGACTTTCCTTTATCATTAAATTCGACTACAGTATTACAATCACTGTGTCCCATATGTACTGATCCTTTCTTTCTAACGCACAATTCACCTTTTACTGGTAGGACTGATATAAACGGTGGACCTGTATTTTTGTCGGACTGAACATTCAGAATCATAAAATTAAGGGACGCATTTCCTTGTTCGTACACTTCATTTTCTAGATCGGTCCCTTTCCTCTGGGGAAGACCGTCTTTGTCGGGAAAACATGCCTCGTTCATAACGGTATTCAAGTTTCCCCATATCCAGACACTCTGGGAAACTGTGGACTTTCTGTCTAGTGATGTCATTAAGGCAAACCATGCTCCGCACGAACCATTGTGCGAGAACGGAAAAGGAAAAAGGGGCAGAACTCCCTTTGTCTTCTGATAAGGTGGGAGTCGGCCACATACCCAGCAATTTGTTACATTGCTGGTCTGATGAGAATGGTGCAACATTCGAATAAAAGTGTTGTTGCGCAGTGCTAGTCGATATGACAATTCATGGGGTGGCAGATCACTAAATGTATGCTCTGCAGTGTTATTAATGGAGACGTGTATACGTGAAGAAATAGGAGGAAAGAAAACATGTAATGCCAAGCTGATACATATTATAGTGATGCACAGAAGAGACATAAAAATCAGAGTTACTATACATCTACTGCGTAATATCTTGCAGTACTTTTCTTTTATTTCTCTCTTTCTACTTTTCTGGTCTACAATCTTATACATGTCAGGAACCTGTCTAACCGATTCACCACCTAGTGGACTTAAACAATTAAACGCTGTCTGACTTACTAGATCGTAATTTGGACCTATATTCCTGTTGCAGAGTCTTTTCTAGCAAAGGGGGCTTAGAGTCTGTACTATCAGTGCTTTCCGTACAGTCCTTTGTCTTGATCAAAGTTCCAGCATTTCCAAAGAATTTCTTGCAGTGTTGAGCGTGCAGCCATCCCTTGCGTCCCTCGACCTTGATGGCAGTCCTCGTGGTGAGCAAAACTAATTTCGGCGTTTTCCAGCGTGGCTCAAGGGGGCTTGAACGATCAAAATTCCGAACGTACATGAGGTCACCAGGAACGATGGTGTGCTCTTTGACTTGAGTGTTGTCAGGGAAAGCGGCGGCAACCTGTGAACGACAAGAGAGTAGTGCAGACATCAAGGAAGCCAGGTAATCTGTCAGCATGTTACTGTCAACATCAGTTATTTTCTTAGGCATAGGCGTACCCCACATATTCGGTGGTCTACCAAAAACCACTTCATAAGGAGATAGGCCTGTTCTGGAATGAGCTACCATACGCATGTAAAAGAGGGCAACCGGCAAGGCTACCAACCAATCCACGCCTTTTTCTGCACAAACTTTTGCTAATTTTGTCTTAAGTGTATGATTATGGCGCTCGACAAGTCCAGCTGCTTCAGGGTGTCGTACACAATGAAATTTCCATTGATATCCTAACAGAAGGGATACTTGTTTCATTAATTCAGAAGAAAAGGGTTGGCCATTATCTGAGTACACGACACGGGGCAATCCGAATCTGGGAAAGAACTCACGCACCAATTGCCTGGCGGTGGTCACAGCAGTATAATCTGGGACTGGGTACGCTTCTGTCCATCTAGATAGTGCACACACAACTACCAGGACATACTTGTAGTCTCTACATCTGTCCATTTGGATATAATCCATCTGGAGGACTTCAAAAGGATGGTCAGGAGGATGAAATCCGCCTTGTTCCACCGGAATACCTTTGCCTGGATTGAACTGGCAACAGATCATACAGGTACGTACTTTCTGTTTCGCTGCTGCACGCAGGTGCTTGTTAAACCAGATATTCTGTAAGCTGTCTAGCATTGCCTTTTCTCCTAAGTGGGCTGGACTATGTGCTGTGTTTATGATCACTTGTACCATAGAGTCTGGGAGAAACCATGTAGCTTTGCCTTTAGTCATCCAACCTTGGTCAGTCTGGACCCCTCCTTGTTCAGTCCATTTCTTTATTTCGTCTGGAGTGGCATGTGTCTGTATGTCGAGTACATCTTGTGAAGGATCCCTGACTGTCATATGTTTTGTCAGTAATGGTACCTCTGTCTTTGTCGTGTCTGTTGGTGTCTGAGCTGTAAGTTTAGCAGTTCGATCTGCCAGGTCATTACCCTGGGAAATGGTGTCTGTAACTTTGGTGTGTGCTTTGCATTTCAGGATAGCTATGGCTGTAGGCAAATGTATTGCTTCTAACAGAGCCTGAATGAGCGGGCCGTGCTGGATTTTAGTCCCATGAGAGGTCAAGAAACCTCTCTCCCTCCATAACACTCCGAAATCATGAACAACACCGAATGCGTATTGTGAATCTGTATAAATGTTCACTTTCACATTTTTGGCTCTTATGCAGGCTTGTGTCAGAGCGATAAGCTCTGCTGCTTGTGCTGACAGTGTATCTATTCTGTGTGTCTCTATGACATCAGTAGCAGTGGTCACGGCATATGCGGCCACTAGCTCTCCTGTGCTTGTTCTCATAGCGCTTGGACGCCCCAGGGCAGCAATCGCGCTGTATATAAATGCATTTTCATCCTTTCATTTTTCATTCATGCATGAACCATCAACATAAAGTGTCAGGTCAGGGTCTGGAAGTACAATATCTGTCAGGTCTTGTCTTGGTTTCGTCACTGTATTCAATATTTCCACACAGTCATGTGGTGCAGTGTCTACTGTGTTTGAGGGCAAAAGTGTAGCAGGGTTCAGAATGTTACATCGTCTGATCTCTATGTGTGGCTGAAATAACGTCAGTTCATATCCTGTCAGTCTCGCTACAGTCAAGTGCTGTGTCTGTGTTCTGTTCAAGAGAACTTCCACTGCATGTGGTACCTGGACTATCAGGTGGTGTCCCAGCACTATGGAATCACTTTGTCTTATGGCTAGAGCTGTTGCTGCAACTGATTTCAGGCACGCAGGCAGAGCCTGGGCCCATGGATCCAGTGTACTAGAAAAATAAGCGCAAGGCTTGTGTTTTCCTGCTTGATCTTGTGTGAGGACAGATAATGCTGTTCCATCTCGTTCAGTAACAAAAAGCATAAAAGGTTTGCTGTAACAAGGAGTCGCTAAAACTGGTGCTTGACATAAGGCTCTTTTTAATTCTTCAAATGCCAAAGTATGTTCTTGTGTCCAAGGGAGGACAGTCGAAGACGCTGCCTCCTGTGTTGTCAACTGTATGAGTGGTTTGGCTAGATAGGCATATTGGGGAATCCATTGTCTGCAGTATGAAGTGAGGCCAATGAAGGCCCGTACTTCCTTTTGTGTCTTGGGTTGTGAAAGGTTAGCAATTAACTGAATACGTTCTTGTGTCAGCTGTCTACCCCTCTTGGACAGCAAGTGTCCAAGGTATACCACTTGCTGTGCACAGAATTGTAACTTCGAAGGGGACACTTTGAGGAAATATAAATTTTATGGTCAAGTTGTGTTCCCTAGCGCGTACCCCACCGACTCCATGTACCAGCTTAAAGTGCATGTAACTTCCCTCCTGTACCAGCTATGAAGACGCAAATACATTTGCGTCCAACGTTAACTTGTCCTCTTTCAGACCCACCCTGAATGGGTTAAATAGTCCGTTCCTAAGTATGCTATGCCACCGTCTTTTTGTAGTGTACTTTACATGTTTTCCTGTTCTGGCAGAGTAGGCCCTGAATTTCTGCCATTGAGCCTCTTTTTTGGCTTCTGACTATGACAGCCTCTGCCCAGGCTGCCTCTGTACCCGTGAACTCTGACTTACTTCCAGCGCGGCCCCTCGCGCTCAGCTCAGCCTGCTTTCTGCCAAGACTGACTATAACCTTCGAGTTATCTGTTCTGCTCCTCGAAAATACATTCCTTTTTACTAGTTTCAGTAAACATCCTCTTCAGCTGCAGAGCCCAAGGGCCGACCTGTCTCCGTGCAAGTAATTCATAGCCTCTGTTACCATGCTCCCATGGAAGGCCCCGTGCCCCCACGCTTCTCATGCAGACACTTAGGCGCTTATACACGCATCCCCAGTTAGCATAGAATAGTTTCTGCCCTAGAGACCTTTCCGTCCAGATAATATGGTTCCTAAACATCAGATATCAGATATGATAGAAGTACAAGTTGATCTGACATGCCAGACTTCTGTCTCTTTCCGTCAGTGTAAATGTCAAGTCCCCTGCACCCCGTCAATCACACGTCATGCAGCTGCGCGCGCATCCAAGCTTCCGATTTCTGCTGACATTGCCACATTTCTGCTTGGTGCCACCCACTCGCGTCACCTATCAGTGACGTTTCTAGCACCCACCTCTAGTTCACGCCTCTTGATTACGTACTAGTACCACGTGTATACTGTTATCTTGTCTTCTCTCAACTGTTACGCCTCCTGCACTGTTGCTTATGATATGAATTAAGTATATAAGCTATGTATTGTCAATAAAATGTAGCGCTCTATCCCTTCTGACACCCCTGTGGTGGTCAGAATCCGATATCCTGGTCATGACCATTCCTTTCTGAGGAATAAAACCCCTAAGAACTCTAACACCACGGACTCTGGTTTTTTCTTTCCGATCTGAGTTATTATTGATTAAGTACTTACCTGCATAGAAATTAAGAGAGTAAATTAATTATTTACGTCATTTTGGCGCCCGAATAGGGACCCCTCCCCCACCTCACGCGCCGGTTGGCGCATTGCAAGCTCTGTCCCCTGCCATCAGTTAGATGGAACAAACGCGTACCGGCAGGATTTCCTGCATCTCCCTCTGACCCACGGAGGTGACGAAGACTGCGATCAGTGCCCAGACGAGGCGGTGAGGAGTGCGGAGGATCCCGACCAGAGCCTAGCCGAAAGAAGCAAGGTCCGAGGTGTCAAGAGGCCCACCAGGTTTCCGAGGTTTTCCGAAGTTTCCCGAAGTCGAGCCGAGTCGAGTCGAGTCCAGTCGAGTTTTCCGAGGCCTTCTGTTTCCGTGCTTCCCGGTGAGTACCATTGCTGGGACGTATCTAGACGGGTTTGGGTACACAAGTCCGGTCTGCACTGTTTTTAGGCAGTGTATCTGTACTGTTTAGCAGTATATCTAGTATTCTGAATTTCTGCACTGTTACACCAGTGTATCTGTACTGTTTAGCAGTACATCCAGTATAGAGGGTAGTCATCTATGTCTCAAATGTCTTTTCATGTGATTAATGTCGTGGTATGAATGTGACCGTTTAATGTGCATTATTGTGTTTCTTGTATCAACTATCTGTAACCAGTATTAAGTAGTAAGGATTGAGTATTCAGTAATAAGTAAACAAGATGCCGTTTTTCAACAAGTTAAAGCAGATAGGAACTAGGAAAGGGATACTGGAGGAAGAAATTCCTATCCCCCCTAGGGACACTCCAGGTAACTTTATGTATCATAAACATGGCATAGATGCCATATTATATCTAGATTTATGGGCCGACTACACTAAACACCTAGACGAAAGACACAGATGGCCTGTTACCGGAACATGGGATGCCGAGTGCATCATGAAGGTAGAAGAAGAGCAGTGATAACAGCACACCAGAAAGAAAAAGCTTCCTCCGAGGAGGAAGAAGAACTTGAAGAACCAGAACGAACTACAGATACTATAGCGTATGTAGGTAAGGGAGCTTACCTTAGGAAGGGCATCCGTCCGGAAAACAAGAGAGTTTTTCTCTCTGCTTTAACAAACCCGAATTCTTCTGAACACCAGTTCCAGGAGACTGATAAAAGACTACGAGAAAGAATGGGGTACCATGTACTCAATTCGATGGATGAACAAGAACTAGCCCGGTCAGCCATCTTATGGGCCGAAAATCTGGACATATATAATGATGATACCTTAGCACAGACGTTTCTAAACCTTTCCCCAGACGAACAGAAATTAGCAGGTGTATACATGATTCAGCACCTCCTCACGAAATACAGAAATAAACATTCCGATCCAGGTCCCTTACACGAAACATTAGAAGCACTACTCATGGATAGATGGAGAGGTTTCAGTACCAAGTTAATACAAATAATTCTAGAACAACGACATAGATATAATACCTTCATAAGCTCCGAATATGTTCCCGCCCCGCCTCCAGAAAGGAAAATGTACCACATGCAATGCGGAAATAGCATTGAAAGCCAGAACCCCTTACGAGAAGTACACCCAGTTATGGGTGCGGATCATGCCTTGAAACGTGTATATGTGCACACGCCACTGACTAAGTTAGAACTGTTAGAAATGAAGAAACTAGTTCTGTGTCATGATAAAGACCCTGCAGGTTTTCACAGAGAGCTTAAAGACATGTTACTAATGGGGGATTACACGTATGATGATATTATGAAAATGTTAAAGGTACTGTTGCCCACGGGCATCTACGAGAAACTAAAGGAAAAGGAATGGGAGGTGGGAGAGAAAAAGATTGTATGGGCAGAAATAGAAGACGAAGAAAGCAAACGGGTCCCAGGGGTAGGCCTTGGGGACAAGACTAAAGCATTACCCGGATTAATAGTACAGGTTTTGCCAAGATTATTGACAACTAGAAAGGAAGATTGGGACGCCATCTCGTCCTGTAAACAGAAACATGATGAAGATACTAGTGACTTCTATTCAAGATTCGAGAAATGTTTCATTATAAATAGTGGCCTACAACCAAGCAGCGAATCATATCCACACCTTTTTGTATCAAAACTAGTCGAGAACTCCCTACCATTAGTTAAAAATAGAGTGTATAAAGTTGAAAGTACTTGGCAGGCAAATACGCCATCCCAGATGTTACAAATGTTACAATATCATCAGAACAGAATTAGAGAAGAACAAGATCAGGAACAGAAACGTATGAAAGACACCAAGATGAAAATGTTAGTAGCTCAGACGGTCCCAGCCGACGGTCAGAGAAAAGGTGGGACCCAGACAAGTCACACTACAGCTCCCGTTAAAGGGACATGTAATTACTGTAAACAGCCAGGTCATTACGTACATGAATGCCCAGTCCTGAAACATAACATAGCCACAGGTAAAACTAAAGAAAGACCGCATCCGTCTAGACAAGATCAGGTCCAGCAACAGACCTCACAAAATGTACAGCCAATGCAGAATACACAGCCTATGCATGCTCCATCTCATACAGCACAGACAGTAGCAGGACCACAGCCCATTGCCGCGACTCAGCAAGTTTCGCAACAGATGTACCAGTATGCCCAAACTGCATATCCAGATTTCCCCCGATATACATGAAACAGCCTAGAGAGGGAAGGTGGTTTGCCTCTTATTGAAATTCCTGTAGATCAAGAAGGTCCTTATGTACACAGTCACGTATTGGGAAAAGACAGAAAGTTTTTAAATTGACACAGGGGCAAGCCGCACCACAATCAGTCATAATGAAGTCCCAGGGGCACCCCTCTCAGGCTCACAGAATGTTTCCCTTGGATTTTCAGGACAGCCTATTGTAAATGAAGTATCGGAACCAGTACCATTGGCTGTGGGTCCATTATCACGAGTTACAGATTTGCTACTTACAAACTCATGCCCAGAAAATCTGTTAGGAATTAAAACACTGAAGGCTCTAGGAGCTATAATATGCTGTTCCCCGGAGGGAGTTAGACTCTTTCTACGGGATTTCAAGGGTCATTATGTTTTACGAGAATTTGATGTCAGATTGAAAAATGTACCAGATCACTTATGGGCAAAAGGCCCAGCTGACGTAGGTTGTATGCATATCACTCCATACCGTGTTTCACTCAAGACAGGAGTTGTTCTACCCAGAATCAGACAATACAAGTTACCGCCCGATGCTGTAGTGGCTTTACTGAAAATTGTTGAAGAGCTTATTGCCCAGGGAGTGGTCGTAGAGACCGACTCCAATATCTGTAATTCACCTATCATCCCAATTCTTAAACGTACTGATCCCAATGCACCGCCAGTATATCGGCTGGTGATTGATCTTCGAGAATTGAACAAATGCATTGTACCACAGTACCCTGTGGTCCCCGATATCTCTTCCCTATTGACTGCTATTGATTCAGAAGCAACGTTCTTTACTGTAATTGATCTCAAGAACGCTTTCTTCAGTGTACCTATTGATCCGGAGAGCCAATATCTCTTCGGATTCAGTTTAAATGGACGAAGTTTCAAATTTTCCCGCGCACCTCAAGGATTCACAGAAAGCCCCAGCATCTATAGTCAAGCACTGAAAAGACAACTAGATTGTATTCAAATGCCAGTTAACACCGCTTTACTGCAATACGTCGATGATCTACTGATCACCGCACGAAGTGAGCCCGAATGTGAACAAGCATCACTGACAGTTTTACATTTCCTGGCCGATAAGGGACACAAGGTGTCTCCCTCGAAGCTACAATTCTGTGTTCAGCAAGTTGTATACTTGGGTCACTTGCTGTCCAAAGTGGGGAGACAGCTCACTCCCGATCGCATTCAGTTAATTGTAAACATGCCACGACCCCAGACACAAAAGGAAGTGCGGGCCTTCATAGGCCTCACCTCGTACTGCAGACAATGGATTCCTCAATATGCATTTCTAGCTAAACCACTCATCCAGTTAACGACGCAGGAGGCAGCAACTTCGACTGCCCTCCCTTGGACTCAGGAACATACACAAGCCTTTGAGGAATTAAAGAAAGCATTATGCCAAGCACCAGTTTTAGCGACACCATGTTACAGCAAACCGTTTACACTTTTTGTTACAGAACGTGATGGTACAGCATTGTCTGTCCTCACTCAAGATCAAGCAAATTCACATAAGCCTTGCGCTTATTTTTCAAGTACATTGGATTCCGTAGCCCAGGCACTCCCTGCGTGCTTAAAGTCAGTAGCAGCAACAGCGTTAGCAATAAGACAGAGCGATTCAATTGTTTTAGGCCATCAGTTAACAGTACAGGTTCCACACTCTGTAGAGGTTCTTTTAAACAGAACTCAGACTCAACACTTGATTATAGCACGACTGACAGGTTACGAATTGACACTATTCCAGCCACACATAGAAATCAGACGCTGCAGCATCCTGAACCCAGCAACACTGTTACCTACCATTATGACAGATCCAGCTCCGCATGATTGCATAGAGATCATTAATGCAGTAACAAAGCCCCGACGAGACTTAACAGATGTTCCATTGACAAATCCAGACCTGACACTTTATGTGGATGGTTCATGTATGAGAACAAGTACAGGAGAGTTAGTGGCCGCGTATGCAGTGACCACTGAAACTGAAGTTAAAGAAACACATCGTATTGATACACTGTCTGCTCAAGCGGCAGAGCTCATCGCTCTGACCCGAGCCTGTATTCTAGCCAAGAACAGAAATGTCAACATATACACTGATTCCCGTTATGCGTTCGGAGTTGTACACGACTTCGGCATGTTATGGCAAGAACGAGGTTTTCTGACCTCTCACGGTGCCAAGATCCAACACGGTCCCCTCATTCAAGCACTGTTAGAAGCAATACATCTGCCTTCAGGCATATCCGTCATGAAGTGTAAAGCACATACTAAAGTCACAGATTCTGTTTCCCAGGGTAACGACCTGGCAGACCAGACAGCAAAACATACAGCATCGACTCACACTCAGACAACTGATATGACAAAGACAATAGGACCGACAAATTGCATGACAGTCAGGGATCCCGCACTAGATGTTATTGATATTCAGACACACGCTACTCCAGAAGAAATAAAGAAATGGATTGAACTAGGAGGGATCCAGACAGATCAAGGTTGGATGACGAAGGGTAAATCTACATGGTTTCTCCCTGACTCTATGGTTCAAGTCATGATAAATACAGCACATAGCCCAGCACACCTAGGAGAGAAAGCGATGCTAGACAGTTTACAAAATCTTTGGAACAATAAACACTTACGAGCAGCAGCAAAACAGAAAGTGCGTACTTGCATGATCTGTTGTCAGTTCAATCCAGGTAAAAGTGTCCCTGTAGAGCAAGGTGGATTTCATCCTCCCGATCACCCTTTTGAAGTCCTCCAGATGGATTATATCCAGATGGACCGTTGTCGAGGATTTAAATATGTTCTCGTAGTTGTCTGTGCTCTGTCCCGCTGGACCGAAGCATACCCAGTCCCAGATTACACTGCTCCGACCACTGCCAAGCAGCTGGTTCGTGAATTCTTCCCACGATACGGCTTGCCTCGTGTCGTGTATTCAGATAACGGTCAGCCATTCTCATCTGCATTAATGAAGGAAGTTTCTTTATTACTGGGATACCAGTGGAAATTCCATTGTGTCCGACATCCCGAAGCCGCAGGCCTTGTAGAAAGGCATAACCAGACACTAAAGATCCGCCTTGCCAAAATATGTCAGGAAAAAGGGGTCGACTGGATAGTCGCCCTGCCAGTGGCACTATTCTACATGAGAATGGTTGCCCATTCGAGATCAGGGCTATCTCCGTACGAGGTGGTCTTTGGCAGACCACCGAATATGTGGGGGACGCCCATTCCGAAAAAGATTACTGATGTTGATTGTAACATGTTGACAGATTACCTTGCCTCCTTGATGTCTGCACTCCAATCATGTCGTTCACAGGTTGCCGCAGCCTTCCCTGACAACACTGATGTAAAGCCACATGATGTCCGTCCCGGGGACCTCGTCTTAGTGCGCAATTTTGATAGAAAGAGTCCGTTGGAGCCCCGCTGGAAATCGCCGAAGACCGTCCTTCTCACCACGAGGACCGCCGTGAAGATCGAAGGGAGAAAGGGGTGGGTTCACACGAGTCATGTGAAAAAATTCTTTGAACTGAAACCTGATCGAGACTCGTCCACCCCCACCAAAGACTGTGTTGAGCCAAAAGACTTTACAGAATCTGAACGAGAAAAAACTCCCCAAGAGGAGTATTGCATGAAACTCCGATCTAGCAAGTCAGACAGTTTAATTGTTTAAGTCCTCCCCTAGGTGAATCGGTTAAATAGTTTCTGACATGTATCCCCTAGATCGAGATAGAGAGAGAGAGAGGCGAATTAAGAAACGCACATACTGTAAATCACTGCGTAGTCACTGTATAGTGACACTATTAATCATGTTTATTCTAAGTATTTTAATTATTGTTGCTAGCATCCTTTTACCTATCTACTACCCTATTTTCAAGCGTGAACAATCTGTTTACAATGTCTCTGCTGAACACACTTTTAGCAAGTTGCCTCCACATGAACTATCCTACAGACTTGCGCTGCGCAACAATACGTTCATCAGTATGCTACATCATTCCCATCAAACTAACAATGCTACAGACTGCTGGATATGTGGCCGACTCCCTCCCTACCAGAATTACAAGGGAGCTCTGCCCCTCTTTCCGTACCCGTTCACTCACAATGGTTCCTGCGGTGCATGGTTTAAAATAATTAATTCCTTAGATCCTGATATTGCTGTTTTCGATGGGGGCTGGGTTTGGGGAAACCTGAACTTAGTCCTGCTCGACGTTTGTTACCCTGATAAGGAGGGACTCCCCACTAGAATAGGAACTGATCTAGAAAATGAAGTATATGGACTAGGTAACTATACAATTAGCCTTATGATTCTTACTGTTGAATCCGAAGACGCACCTGTTATACCCGCTATGTCAGTATTGCCAGTTACTGGCGAATTATGTATCAGGAAGAAAGGTTCAGTACACTTAGGTCGTAGTAAATGCACTACTGTGGTCGAATACAGCGATCATGGAAAATCGTCCTTTAAAGCTATTAGTCATTCTTACTTTGTTTGTGGTCATACCGCATACATACGTCTACCTCCAGATTGGGACGGTACCTGTTACATTGCATTCCTTCTGCCACCTGTTTTCCTAGCTCCCCCTGATTACCATAGAAATACCAATCTAGTGAAGAATAGACCCAGAAGAGATATCCCACTTGTCGACTACACAGAAACGGCATGGGAACAGTACACCGATTTTAATAAAGGATTCTTTTTCTTTTTAGGACCTGTTCAGAATAGTAAATTAATACGCAGATTAACTAGAACGCTTGAAGCAGTAGTGAATGAAACTGCCTCCGCCTTAGGTAACCTAACAGAAGAACAGTCCGCCATGCGGGTTGTTGTCCTTCAGAACCGTCTTGTTATTGACGTCATCTTGGCAGATAGAGGCGGAGCTTGTAAGGTCATCGGGTCAAGTTGCTGTGTTTTCATACCACAAAACGCACCATCTGTATATCAAGCTATTACGCGTCTACATAAAATTGCAAATCAGATACATCAGGATCCAGGCACCTGGACTTGGTCCGGTTGGTTCTGGACAACGTTAACCGCTTGGGGATGGAAGATCCTATCCTTCCTAGGCATTGGCCTAGTCCTAGTATTCAGTTGCTGCCTGTGCCTGCAGTGTGGGCCAGCGATTTGTGGACTATGTGCCACCTCTTGTATTGAACATTCCAGCTTTTTTTCAAAACGTAAAAGAAAGAAAGAAGAACAAATGATGTTACAAGAACAAACTGATCGATTCATGAGGATCGATATATCATGAAGGGTCCGTAGGGAACAAGGAGGGAATGAGGAAATATAAATGTTATGGTCAAGTTGTGTTCCCTAGCGCGTACCCCACCGACTCCATGTACCAGCTTAAAGTGCATGTAACTTCCCTCCTGTACCAGCTATGAAGACGCAAATACATTTGCGTCCAACGTTAACTTGTCCTCTTTCAGACCCACCCTGAATGGGTTAAATAGTCCGTTCCTAAGTATGCTATGCCACCGTCTTTTTGTAGTGTACTTTACATGTTTTCCTGTTCTGGCAGAGTAGGCCCTGAATTTCTGCCATTGAGCCTCTTTTTTGGCTTCTGACTATGACAGCCTCTGCCCAGGCTGCCTCTGTACCCGTGAACTCTGACTTACTTCCAGCGCGGCCCCTCGCGCTCAGCTCAGCCTGCTTTCTGCCAAGACTGACTATAACCTTCGAGTTATCTGTTCTGCTCCTCGAAAATACATTCCTTTTTACTAGTTTCAGTAAACATCCTCTTCAGCTGCAGAGCCCAAGGGCCGACCTGTCTCCGTGCAAGTAATTCATAGCCTCTGTTACCATGCTCCCATGGAAGGCCCCGTGCCCCCACGCTTCTCATGCAGACACTTAGGCGCTTATACACGCATCCCCAGTTAGCATAGAATAGTTTCTGCCCTAGAGACCTTTCCGTCCAGATAATATGGTTCCTAAACATCAGATATCAGATATGATAGAAGTACAAGTTGATCTGACATGCCAGACTTCTGTCTCTTTCCGTCAGTGTAAATGTCAAGTCCCCTGCACCCCGTCAATTACACGTCATGCAGCTGCGCGCGCATCCAAGCTTCCGATTTCTGCTGACATTGCCACATTTCTGCTTGGTGCCACCCACTCGCGTCACCTATCAGTGACGTTTCTAGCACCCACCTCTAGTTCACGCCTCTTGATTACGTACTAGTACCACGTGTATACTGTTATCTTGTCTTCTCTCAACTGTTACGCCTCCTGCACTGTTGCTTATGATATGAATTAAGTATATAAGCTATGTATTGTCAATAAAATGTAGCGCTCTATCCCTTCTGACACCCCTGTGGTGGTCAGAATCCGATATCCTGGTCATGACCATTCCTTTCTGAGGAATAAAACCCCTAAGAACTCTAACACCACGGACTCTGGTTTTTTCTTTCCGATCTGAGTTATTATTGATTAAGTACTTACCTGCATAGAAATTAAGAGAGTAAATTAATTATTTACGTCAACTTTGTGCCCCTTGTCTGCCAGAAAGTGTAAAACTGTCAGTGATGCATTTTCGCAGTCTGGTTCTGATCGTGCTGTAATTAGGATGTCGTCTACGTACTGGAGCAGCGCAGCGTTGGTAGGCATGTGGATACTGTCCAGCTGTCTTTTTAATGCTTGGCTGTAAATGCTAGGGCTCTCTGTAAAACCTTGAGGAGCTCTCGTAAATTTAAAGCTGCGTCCATTTAAACTGAATCCGAAAAGATACTGACTATCGGGATGAATGGGAACACTAAAGAAGGCATTCTTCAAGTCAATTACAGTAAAGAACGTTGCCTCAGAATCAATAGCAGTCAGTAATGAAGAAATGTCGGGGACCACTGGGTATTGAGGGACTATACATTTGTTCAATTCTCGAAGGTCAACAACTAATCTGTAAACAGGTGGTGCATTAGGGTCTGTTCGTTTAAGAATAGGGATCACAGGTGAATTACATATGTTCGAGTCAGTCTCTACTACCACCCCATGTGCAATGAGTTCATCAACAATTTTCAGTAAGGCTACTACGGCATCAGGTGGTAACTTGTATTGCCGGATACGTGGTAGTACTACTCCTGTTTTGAGAGTGACACGGTGTGGTGTAATATGCATGTAACCTACGTCAGTCGGACCTTGTGCCCATAGGTGCTGTGGTACATTCTGGAGTCTGGTGTCAAAATCCTTCAACACATAATGTCCCTTAAAATCACGTAAGAACAGTCGCACTCCTTCCGGAGAACAACAGATAACTGCTCCTAGTTCTTTTAATGTCTTTATACCAAGCAAGTTTTCTGGACATGACTTAGTAAGTAGCAAGTCTGTGGTACGTGACAATGGACCAACTCCTAGGGAGACTGGTTTCGATACCTCATTAACAATAGGCTTTCCTGAAAATCCCAGGGAAACATTCTGTGAGCCTGAAAGGGGTGCCCCTGGAACCTCGGCATGGCTGATGGTAGTTCTGCTCGCCCCTGTGTCAATCAGAAATATCCTGTCCTTTCCCAATACACGACTATGTACATAGGGACCCTCTTGATCTACAGGAACCTCAATAAGGGGCAAGCCAACTTCCCTCTCAAGGCAGTTTCATGAGAACTGTTGGTATTCTGGATAGTCTGACTGTGTGTACTGATACATTTGTTGTGTGGCTGGGGGTGGTGGTTGAAAATTCGCTACTGTCTGGTTTGTGTTCTGTGGGGTGCTATTCTGCCTTGGAACGTGTGGTTGTTCTTTTGTCTTGCCTGTAGCTATATTGTGTTTCAGGACAGCACATTCATTTACATAGTGACCTGGTTGTTTGCAATAATTACAGTTCCCTTTGACAGGTGTCGTGGTATTTTTGCCATTTTTGTTCGTGTTGGCTGGTACTGATTGGGCAACCAGTACCTTCATTTTTTGTCTCTTTCAGGCGTCTCTTTTCATGATCCTGCTCCTCTCTAATTCTGTTCTGGTGATATTGTAACATTTGTAACATTTGGGAAGGGCTATTTGCTTGCCAAGTACTCTCAATCTTCAGTACTCTATTCTTGATCTGGGGTAAGGAATTCTCCACTAATTTACTCACGAAAAGATGTGGATAGGACTCGCTACTGGGCTTAAGGCCACTATTAATAGAAAAGCATTTCTCGAATCTAGAATAAAAATCACTTGTGTCCTCGTCTTGTTTCTGTTTACAGGCTGAAATAGCATCCCAATCTTCCTTTTTAGTAATCAATAGTCTCGGCAAAACCTGTATCAGGAGTTCAGGTAGCTCTTTAGCTTTTTCCCCAAGACCCACACCAGGGTGCCGGCCTTTATCCTCTGTTTCCAATACTGCCCAACTTAACTTTTTCTCTCCCACCTCCCAGTCTTTTTCCTTAAGCTTTTCGTAGATACCAGCAGGCAACAGTACTTTCAATAATTTTATAATGTCAGCGTACGTGTAATCCCCTATACGGAGAATGTCCTTTAATTCACCGCCAACGCCACGAACACCGACACGAACACCGCTCGGGCTAGGGCCACCGCGAACGCCACAAACGACATCAACGCCATATAAGTATTCTGTAGGTGTAACGATCCCACGTTGTATATACGATCCAGTACCAGGAGAGGGTACAATGCTCGTGTTTTCACTTAGATTAAGACATGCCGTTGACTATTTGATCACATTACCAGACATGAAGGAACACCTAGATAACATGCTCCTGCTACAACACTAAAACACTAAAACAGATACATTCTAACTAATACATGGGGAAAAACATGAACTTGAAAACAGTTTACTCTATGCACTGGAATACAGTACAGCCATACCGGTCTCATAAAGAGACACGTCTTTACCGTGCCCACCGAAATGGACCCGTCTTTACCATGCAGAGGCACGTCTTTACCGAGCTCAAATAAATGAACCCGTCTTTAACTTTATGCGTTCCCACTAGTGGTACTCACCGGGAAGCAGAACTTGAAGGCCTCGGAAACTTGATACTGCCTGCGCATGCGCCACGGGACAGGTGGACCTCTGGAAACCTCGGACCTTGCTCTCTCACGGCTTGGGCTCTGGTTGGGATGATCCGCAATCCTCACTGCCTCGTGTGGATGCCTGGTCGCAGTCCGTCCTCCTCGTGGGCCTGAGGGAGTAAGCAGGAAGTCCCGCTGGCGTGTACACTTTGAAGTCCGTCAAGGCTGTAGAAGGGGCAAGGGCTGGACCTACATCACCGGCGCGTGGGGAAGGGGACTAGTCCCTGTTCGGGCGCCAGATTAATGTGGTAAATAAAATATTACCCTGTCATAATTTCTATACTTAAACAAAGGGTCATGCATATAATGAGAGGCAGAGTCCGTGGTGTCCGATTCAAAAGGGCTTTATTTCAGTAACTCGAGTTAAGGGAGAATCGGGTTCCATCACCACTAAGGTTCAGGAAGGGTCTTCTGAACTTTATTCACAGAGTACATTATTTATACATAAAACATACATTACATTGCATAAAGAAGGAGGAGCGCTCCAGGCGGAGCAAGAGAAAGAGAGATAAGAACATATGGGCGTGCAAGGGGCGTATATGTGGGCGTTCACTTGAGGAGTCATAGGTGAGTCACAGGTAGGTGGATACATGGAGGGGGTCTGCATGGCCAGCTGGAACCTTTACCCTACTTGTGTGCGCAACTTGGTCATGACGTATAATTGACGTGTAACTGGGGGAAGCTAGAGGGAGCTGACTTTCGGTCTAGTAGAGAAGCCTTCAGTGTCAGGACGACCTGCACGTCTGTATTATCTGATATCTTAAGTTCGGAGGATGTATTATCTGAAATAAAGGTCGCTCGAGCAAAGGTTGCTCATCACTAAGAGCCAGTGTGGGCATATATTTCATATATTTCTTCGTTCATTGCGTGGGGGCCATGGGCTTTCTATGGATGCGAGCACTGTAAATCACTTAAACGGAGACAGGAAGGCTGGGCTGTATCTCTGCAGACGGGTTCATGTTTACCTTCTTCACTAAGCAGGAATGTGTTTCTGTGGAGCAAATAGATAACTGTGAGCAAAATACTGTCTTGGCACCCCGGGCCGGGCCCCTCTCGGCTGAGCCAGAAGTATGCGAGAGGTCAGGGATACGTAGCTGAGCTGCAGCTTTCAGAGTGTCTGGAGGCATGAAGCCTGAATTCGGGTCCGGGCTCAAGCTGAGCCACAAACGGGTTCATCTCGACGTTTAAACGTGCACAATGCAAATACATTGGCAACATAGGCCTCAGTACAGAATTAACGTTTCTTTCATGGAAGGCTTGGTAACTGACATTCTAATATGAGACGGAAATACAGAGGCATTATTATTACAGGCATCGGAGGGAAGATGCATAGGTGACATGAACATACACTAAACGTGGGGTACACGCAGGGGACACATTGGCCATGTAAAATTTCTATTACCTCACATCATCTGCTGTAGAATCTGCAGATTTTAACAATTAAAAATGCGTTGCAAACTCACAAAGTTCAAAAGTTACTTGAAATTCAGCAACACATGTTGCTGTGCAGTTGAAGGACCTTTGCAAAGGTTGATTGGTCACCTTTCTATTGTTTGTTGCTATATTTGGGGGTTAAACTGGTACTAGTAAGGTGCAACCTATGCTCAGACAATGTTAACAAGGGAAACAAAAAAAGAGAAAATAATTACGTAAAACCGTCACACAGTGTGCTGTATTACGCTGCATAATTTGCCTTTTTGGGACTAATTTAGTCCACCCTACTGCATACTCTGGCCCTTCCTTGCTGCATAATTCCAGTGGCTATAACCAGTGTTTTGGGGGTCAAGATTGTGTTTCAAGTTTCAGGCCGGCATCAGGTGGATGTCTATGAGTATAGATTCTATGGTTTATTTGTACAACATACAGACAATAGGTAGGTCGGTTGCCAGAGATCCCTTTAAATGAGGCCAACATTGTGTTGGCGGTCTTCAGCTGTCCTCCACTCCATTTCTGTCCATGCAATAACTGAGCCATTAATTTTCTGACATATAGGAAGGAACATGACAACACTAAAAGGGATGAGGCGTCTTGATGAAATATTGCTACTCTCCAGTAATCTCACAACTAAGGCTACTTCCTTCAGACAGGGAGATTTTTCACAACATCCAGAAGATACAGAAGCCTGTTCTGACCTTGTTGGAAGGTGGCCTGTGCCTTGAGTTAAAGGTTCAAATGAATCATAAAACCAGACTCCAAAAGATCCCAGAAGATTAAGGACAGTGACAAAAATTGAGAGGCTAGATCTATGGATCCCAAAGATGGTTTTCAGTTTTAATTCATTCGCTGATCAATTTCTGTAAAACTGGATTTTGCTATTAGCACCACTTTGGAAGAACGACTCAGCATCAGGTGAACGCCATCATTCTAACTGTATCCCTTGTAAACAATGGCCATCCTATTGGCCAGCAAAAGGTGTACATACATGTTATTTCCTTTGTCTCGTTTGTATTAAGAAAACTGAACACAGTTATCGTCCAGTATTATAAACTGGGCATAGTTTGTTCAAATCCATGTTACTACATTTAATTCATGTCAGTTGTGATAGAAGATATGACTTTGTCCCCAATATAAATTCATAGCCATGTTGCACGACAAAACTGCAGCAAAATTAAAATAACAACAAATACTTCACGTTGGCGTAGTCATTTATTGAACTATAATACGGACATTTTAGGTCTGGCTAAAACCAGCTTTAGCTGCTGTTTACAATAACCAGCGTCAAGGCTGACAATTGAATTTCACTCTCAACATAGGACTCTGCCATGATTTTACATACTACTAATGTGCTTCTGGGGCAAGCACTAAACATGCACTAGCACTGTGGGATGTTACTAAAGATATACAGAACGTATGTCTTTTACAGAAAGATACGGGAGCACTTTTATCATACATTGTTTTTTTAACATAATCATAAATTCAACATGAATGTTTTTCCCAGTTGTAGAGACTTCAAGCAAATGTGCAGTCATTGTAGTCGTGTGACATAAAAGTTGAATACTGTAGGTACTGTATGAGAAGAAAGAACATGAGTGTATTATATATTGGTCATAGGTCGCACACATACATTATGCAGTAGAGCGCCAAAAATGCATAGAGAATGCAAATTGGAATCGGAAAAACGCGATGGTTACTTGTCACTTTGCCTTTTGTTTTCCCAGTAGAGGATAATATATGGTATATTTGTGTGTCTCTTCAATAATTAAAGCGGGTGGATTTGGGTTGCCCTGTGCTTCTATGCTCTACATCACCACGCTTTAGTGCACCAAGGTGCCTTTGTCCCTCGCCTGAGGATGCACAAAGAACAGGACATGGAGTATTGTACCGATGTATGCCACAACAGTTTGCCTGTCAGTCAAACCGCGCTTGCCTCCACGTCATCACCAACAGCATAGGAAAACATCATGTGTGTCGTGTCTGAGCTTGTGTAAGCGCCGCGGACACATGCTATCGATGAGTATCCTGGTAGTGAGGCGCTGCAAGGCGATGCCACTTCTGTGACAGACTAATTGACCACTTCTCGTTATTGGCATGCCATATTCCATAAAATGTTGAAGTCAGTAGGATTGGCCCCGCCAGGCACTAAGGTGGTCCATCTTTTTATTCAAAACCAGACTTTAAAGTCCCAGTATTTATTCGTTTTCTTTAAAATGCAATTACAAGTAACTTTGCGAACCTGCACAAATGAGCTAAGGGCCAAAGGCTGATGACAAGGACAAAGATATTGAAGGGGAGGGAGCAGGGGTTAGAGGGGAATCAATTTTAATCATGTTTTCTATCTTTTTTTACTGTAATGATTTTAATTAACCATACAGTCAATACATTCATTCTCACTTTTAATTTCAGTATCCTGGTAGTCCTTCTGACATGTTAGAGGATAACCATGGGTAGCATTACCAGGGCAACCAAAATTACTTACAGTACCTCTTCCTTGTGTCTTCTCCAGAAATAGTTCTCCTCGTAAGGTCTTTGAAATTTAGAGCATCTTACACGCCTGAGTTTTCTGCAGCAGTTGTTCTGTTGAACTGTGCTAATATGAAAATTTGAGTGACTAACTAGTGTATTGAAGGCAGACTAAGCAATTTGCTCGAATAAATCTCTTGTTGGTGGTACACCCACCTCCCTTTGACTAGTTTTCATCAAAACGTAATTGAAACATAAGCAGGCACGTCCTTGGAATATTTATCTCGCAACATTATTGTTGAACAATTACCACATTTGTTCTCACACATCTTATGCTCATTTCAGTGCACTACAGTTGTCTGGCGATGTGAGTCGCGATTGTTTTGACAGCGGTAAGTCCTTCGCTACAGGTTGGCTTGATAAGTGCTGGAGGTAGGAGGAAACCATAGGTGCCCTTGTCTCGAAGTTCAATAGTGAAAGAGTATTTGATTCCAAAGTCGTAAGCCCAGTCATCTGAACCTCCGGGGGCCAAATCTGTGTGATAAAACAATAGACAGTCATGACCTAATTTGTCACTTGGCACGCTTTATCAATATTTTCAATAAATAGAGCATACAAAGATGCATTAAAAGTACACAAGACTCCATGCAAGGGCATATTCAAAAGAGTACCATTTTATTCTCTGCATTACTATACACATAAATCAAAAGAGGGATGACAACTCAATACAAGAGGGAATTTGATTTGAACAAAACGCACCATTAACTAATCTAAGTGAAGAGTGTTATGATCATTGAAAGTCATATGCTTTCAAAGTGAGAAAATAGAAAGAAGACAATTAAACGGTGCTTTAGAGCAAACATTAGTGTTAACCTAAAGGGTTTGTGAAGTCTGGTAACATTATGTTTTCAGGCCTTGCCTACCCACCAGCTGTAGCTGCCTGTCACCAACGGGCCTCTGTATTTGTGTACTTAGGGGCTGATTCACAGAACTAACTTAGGACAAAATCCTAAACTTACTACTTTTGGTATTCACAGAAGTTAGGATTCTGTCTTAAGACAGACTTAAGACAGACTTAAGACAGAATCCTAACTTAAGTCTGTCTTAAGTCTGTCTTATGACCAAATCCTAACTTCTGTGAATACCAAAAGTAGTAAGTTTAGGATTTTGTCTTAAGTTAGTTCTGTAAATCGGGCCCTTGGAGTGGGTTTTAGGTCTACCCTCTTCGACTACTAGTGTATTGTGTTCCTACGGTTTCAGATATTGACTTCAAAATGGGTCAACTACATTTGAGAATACTGCAAAGGCGAGTGGCCCTCTCACCTCATGCTTTATGTGTTCTTCTAAAGCTTCTCCCTCTGACACTCCCTCTTACCAGCTTTCGAGGTCTCTTCTGGCCCTCTGCTCACCATCTCATGCTTTATACCGCTCTTTCTGTTTTCCCACCCCTCTGCAGGCCCTGCTCACTTTGTGGGAGCACTCTTTGCTGTCTTCGCATCTCCTTCATGCCCATTGTTCTGAGGAACCCACTTTTGTCACCCCCACTTGATTTTGTGTTTTTCCACAAAATGTCGAGCACCTGTACTGCAAAAGCCGTTGCAAAGGGAATAGCACTAGGAAGCCAACTATCCATGGTATTATTTTTTTATAATTGTACCATTCCAAGACGAACATCATGTTCCATGCAAAGCAACTATCATTTTGGAACGGTCAACATATAAAAACAAGGCATTTCAAGATGGCCACCCATGAAGTGAAAACTATCAGCTTTGACCTTGATTGTTACCAGCGCAGCACAGAGACCTTGAAACAGGCCAGATGCTCTGCAGCACAGAAGAGCACAAAGATCTTGAAGTCAGCCCTGTAGCATTGCCGACAGCACAGAAGCCTCATGGGACCACTTACTCAGCAAGGACCAAGGCAGAGGGATCAAAAGAAGGCAAAAGGCCCAATCATGTAAATTGTAAGTGTTGGTTTCAACATAGCCAGGCATAGAGATTGTCAATCAATACAGCAGCCAGCACATGCGCAGAGTCATGTATCGAATGACTTCAAAATGGTGGGGGGCTTTATTTATTTTAGGCATTTATTTTATTAAAATTTTAATGTGCAGCATTCGCTGAGATTGCTTCAGAGCACCAGATACAGTAGACTGAGGCTTGTCAGTGAATGCACAATAGAAGGTCAGAGGTATAGATTGAACAATCACGCTTTGAGTTTCCTTCTCAAATTGGGTATGTCGGAAGGAGACCTCAACACTGCTTGGCATCAATTACACTGCCACTCCTCACAGTTGTAATACATTCTTGAAGAATATTAAACATTTCCAATGTAGCTTGTTAAAGAAGATGACAACCATCACCATGTAATCACTAGTGTGATAAGTGTTCCTTCCCTTCAACTACCAAAAATACATTGAAAGCCATGTCTAGGCATTTGCCCAGGTCTTTACCCAAAACCAGATTCCAATTAACCGAAGGGAAAAGAGAAAACGGTTTAGTAAAAAGTCACAAAAGCTCAGAATATTGACAGCAGGCTTAGCTCAAGGCATCCCTTCAGACGAAAGGAGGTTAGTGCTATACAGTTATCATTTATCTTGAATGTCCATTTCAATAAAGGGAAGCATAGTAAGAATATGACGGTAAATCTGAATGAGTCCCATTATTATGTAATGACAACGGTTTCAAATATACCCAGCTAAAAGAGTATGATATGTTCAAAGAACATTGCTACAAGTATCAAAAACCTAACCTTTGAAATGACTCTAAACAGTACAGGGAAGAGAATATGAATTTCCCGGAATGTTGAACACAAACCATACACATATAGTGGCCATTTTGTTTTTCTCTGAATGTATCTTGTGAAGTGGTAATTGTATTCATAAAAGATTTTTTGCTGTGAGACTGCTTTCCAGAGAGAAGTGAATAGTATTTATGATTTTTGTGCAGAATACCATCTCGTTTGTGGTGGAAGAGAAGTGTTGTACAAATAAGGATTAGGGGTCCACTCCAGCATCGAACTCTTTCAAGCTTTGGTGCCTCTTGTGCCTATATGCAAATACTGGTGGAAGTTGACTCTACTGATGGCCAAGAAGCCATTTTTACCTGAATTTTGCTGGGTTGATTTGCTTATTGGCTCCCACTGGTCAGTCTTTTTAGTAGTACATAACTGGGTATATGATGAGTGTGCATTTGAGTTGTTTTAAACATATGAGATTGGATGCATAGGTTGGGATAATTCATGTATGCATGAATCCCCTACAGGTTTAGGGTGCTTCATAAGATTACTATTAATCGGATAACTGTCTTCCTGTTTTCTGCATGAAACATGCTAACATGCTTCTTTTTTAGATTTCCCCTCTGTCCAGTGCTCACTGTAAAGCCATGTGCACTGGCTAGTTTATAATATACATTCCCCGGATGGACCTTTTGAGCACTGGCTCAATTTAGGTCAAGGTGTCACCTGAGAGTATTCAAAACTTGAAAAAAGATTTTATCTTGGTAGCTTGGTCCATTGCGATTGCCCTCAAAGAAAAGACTGGGCTGAAGCCCCACACCGGGCTTCCGTGCTTTGTGCTCAGAGGGTTCAATATTTCTATCTAGTGCCATCCTTTGAAGTGGAGAAAAATTCTAGACAACACCCATATCTGGTTCTGGAAATTCCCTTCCTTCCCCTGCCCAGGCTCCAAGTGGTCTAGGGTCAAAATAGACTGGTGTCACGTTCTTTTGTGAGTGTGCTGGAGGCAGCCCGTTGAAATGAAAGTGGGGTAGGTAACAGCTCTGCACCTCTCACCCTGGCAGGATGTCCCCATCCTACCAACACCTAGTCCCCCTCTGTCTCACTGCCTGTGATGAATACACAAAAGTCAACTGCCATCTATTCACAGTTCTGTGATCCATTACAAATGCTGCTGGTACCAAAAGGTTGGTACAATAAAATGCCAACTTTCCAAAAGTGGCATTTTCAGGATTGTGACGTGAATCCAACTTTATTGTTAAAGAGGATTTCAAATTACAGTTAATTTGAAACAAAATATATTTCTACCTGCTAGTACTCTAAAGGGCAACCCATGTTATCCTATAAGAGATGTAGGCCTCACAGTAGTGAAAAACAAATATGGGAGTGTTTCGCTACCAGGAGGTGTAAAACTTTAAAACATGTGCCCTACCTTTTAAATACAATACACCATGTCCTATTTACTGTTTGGGGCCTACATTAGGGGTCACCTATATGTTTGAAAAAAAAGGTTTAGACCTGGCAAAAGGTTTATTTTGCCAAGATGAAATGTCAGTATAAAACTGCACACAGGCTGCAAATGCAGTCTGAGACATGTTGTAAAGGGCTACGTAATTTAGTGGAGCAATAAGTGATGTAGCATTTAATTTGAAAGACCTAGGGACATATAGTGCCACATTACTAGGGGCTTACAAGTAAATTGATTCTGCCAATCAGGGGTAAGCTGATTTTACCTTGTTTAAAGGAGAGAGCTGATGCTACTAGGCTACGCCCATAGTATATCTCCCTCTCATTTTGTAACATAATGTTCCTTTAAAAACTGATGCCAAATGTTCAATCATGACATAGCAATAGAAAGAGTACTTTTAGATTTGCTAAAGGAAAGGGATGGATATTCACTCATAATAAAATAGCATGATATAAAAAAAAGATAGGAATTCTCATAAAATCAGTAGCGGAAGAGTGAACCATCCTTCTTGGGGCCACTCCCAGGGTACCTTCTTATGGACCTTGGTGCTAAAGTCTGCAGTCACCTACTTGGCAAGCTCCCCCGGGTCAGTAAGTTTGCTATACATTAGGTGTTAGAGAAGCTCTGTAAAACAACCACTGAACATGTGCTTTCTCTGCCAATCAAATTGTACAGCCACTTGTAATCAATTACATCACTGCCTTCAATCAACCATCCAGTACCTTGCAAAAGTGATCTACAAAAAACGCCCAGATCTAATGGAGAAGCTTATGGCTGTCCCTAATTGTCTGCCTATGTCTCTCTGGGGTGAGACCATACTTTCTGACAAGGGTGTAGTTCATGAGTAAAATCGTAAATCATAAATCATACGCTCTTATATAGCACCTTATCACCATAAGGTCTCAAGGCGCTTGCTTTGGGAACCCGTTCTGGTCTTTCCCTGCGAAATTACCCCTACTGGGCATCCCCAAGGTGAAGACCAGGCATCCCATCGCGGTGGGGCCGTAGTGCAGATTAAGCAAGCTATTGCCCAGAGTTGCAGAGTGTGAACCCACGATTAGAGTAGGCACAGAGAGTCGAGAATTATCGAGTCCGTGGACATTATGAGCTCAAGACCCTGCCGCGTCGGGAATTGAACCCTGGTCCCGGGTCTGACCTCTGCATCAGGGTCTGCCTCCTCTAACCGGTGAGCCATGAGTGGATACCTCATCCTGTTTCTCTTCTCTAGGGCTAACAGTGTACGACTCCCTTCACTGTTCATGTGCCTTCAGAAACTGGTCTACCAATACCACTCAGGTCCCCTATGCATCTCCAGGGCAATCTAATAGGCCTCACACCACTTGAAAATACCATCTCCCACAACAAAGGCACCAGGTAAATAGGGATTTGGACACTCCTATCCCAACTGAGGTATCACTGCCACCATTATTACTGGACTCTGAGGCTTGTATTGCTTTTATGTCCAGCTCTTTAAAACTCACTTCATAAATAACAAAATCTTTTTTTCTTCCAAGGCCCTATCAGCCTCAGCCTTTTTCCGTGCCAAGGCTCTCTCTGACACAGCCTTTCTCTCTGCCTCGTCCTTGGCTGCCTCCATTTGTAGCTTAGCCATCCATGGGCCCTCCTCTCTCCTCTGCGGCCACGACCAGGGGGTTGTCATTCTCCACTTCCATTTCCATTTCCTAATCCAATTCCTGAGCTGTGGCTTGTAACTGGCAAGCCTCAATCAACTTATTCCATTATGGTGGTTCTACAACTATCAAACTTGAACACCATAATGGGCCTAATCAATCAATCTGTAAGTGCGGCTTATCACTCGTGAGGGTATCCAGACACTAACCCACATACAAGTGTGATGAATGGACCCCACAAGTACATATACTTAGTCCACATAAACACACACCAGCATCAACAAGGATATAGCTATCTCATGGCACCTCCTTACATGAAAAAAGATTCCAGGACTGGAACAGTATGGTATACTGCTGTAGGAAGACAGAGCAAGACTTAATCAATTGAAATTGGCTGAGTCTCAGGTCATCAAACCTATTATGTTGACATATAGATCTTACAGCACATCGTGTCAGTGATGTCCGATGAAAAAGAAGCAGAAGTTACACAGGAAACCAAAGTCATTGTCCTCAGACATGTCATAAATCATTTCTGAACTTAGCTGCATAACACAATTCTCACTTAAAATTTACAAAAAGCACAGATTTATGGTGAGTTAAAACTGTAATGACTAAAGTAAATGAGGTGCTCTGCATGCCCTGGTAGCTCCCTTCTACTTCTCTATGCCCAACTCACTAGGCTTGACTGTACTATCGTCCCCTTACCCTAATCCCAGCACAGCCTTGCATTGGCAGCTCCATCCTACCCGCACCATAACAACAATTGACTCATCTGATTATCGGGACACTCATTGCTAGTCATTTGCAGGGGTTCACCTGGTGTGCACAGGAGTAGGAGAGTATGGGTGATATGGCCAGAGTGGGGGCACCTGAGAAAAAAAAGTTAAGAGGAGAGTGAGGTGGATCAGATCCTGATGTTTGCAACAGAGTCAGTTCTTGCCTTTCCAGAATCTTTGCCTGGCTCTCCACAGAGCCCTTGTACAATCAGACAGTTAATTGCTAGAAGCTGTGAGTATATTCATGGCATAGCATAGGGCCCTTCATTGATGACTTTGTTGTGCCCTAAGGCACTCGACAGACCTGAATTCCTCCATGAGAATATCCATGATCTAGGTCTCCATGTCTGCAACAGAAATGCAATGAGGTAGCACTCTGAAGTATGTTGCTCAACAACGACACCTGGCCTTTCTCAGGGGTGGTAATTCTCAGGGAAAGTTCCTAGAGGGGATTCTGTAAAGCTGCTGGCAGAGGCATATTTTCATTTACAACAGTTGTAACGTAGGGGCACTGTGGTGACCAGACCCTTAACACCATCTGAACCTATTGAGTTCTTCCCTGTAGTCTCATCTCAGAGGGGTAGGGAGGACATTTGTTGGCTGCAGGTGTGTCATGTCAAAGTTGCAAATGTAATTGGCACTCCAATAGTGGTGCCAGCAGCAGTGGTGGTGATGGTGGCTTTGGCAATGGTGATGGCAACATTGACATGGTAACTTGGAGGGGTGGCAGTAGGCGCAGATAGCTGGATGGTCCCTCATCCTTATCCATGGCTTCTGACTGAGAATGCTGGGTATCCCCTGCAGTGGTATGCTGTGATTACTTCGTGGTGTGTGAATAGACACACCCTCACCCTGAAATCCTCAAGTGAATGGGGTAGAAAAATTGGCTTTGGGAAATGTCATTACCACACAATCATGGTCATACCACCAGGAAGCATGGGGATCAAGAGGCTTAGCCAACTGGTGATACCACACAGTATCCTACTTTCCTTTATATTTCCACCATAGGTATCCCTCCAGGTGCCACACGGAATCATAAGAGTGAAGACAAATCACTGAGCAGGTACAATAAGGGCTGAACTTTGAATCTCGAAACCTGCACAAATTTCTGTTTGTGCGTAGGCCTGCTGATACTGTCCCACCCAAAAAAGTGAAAGTCTGTTTTTAGGTATAGCGTTAGCCAAGACCTTTTGACTTTACTAAAATTATATGTATAATATACTGTTAGACCTGCAATCATTGGCGTATGTCTCCCTTCCCCTGCTACTCTTCCTGTCCTGTATGTTGGCTAGATATAGATGTTCTGGGCACCGTGTCACTGCTACTCAGTGCCAAAGCGCGAATGCTCCATGTATATAAATGAATGTGTGAATTAGGATAACTCTGACGCTTACATTAGTATAGCCTGTTTTGTTAGGGGTTACTTTGGATCACCCTATCTGGGCCTAGGAACCCGATAGGAACTATGAGTTTAATATGTTTATAATCAGGCCGGCACGAGTCACCTTTTAGTGAGGACCATTTAGGTATTATATGTTGTGAAATGCCTTTCCTAAAAATGCGGTAGTTTCTTGTTTAAAGCTTTACTGCGAGTATGCGTATTGGCCGTCTGGTTTTGGAGCAGCAGGGCCAGCTGGGTCAGACCTGGCTGGAGAGAGGGATTGGTATTTCAAGCGTGGGGAGGGCCGACTCTTTGATCCAAGCAGGGTCGTGCCTGGCAAGGTGAATGATGGCTCCACCTCTCAATGGGGTCATTGGACCTAAAAATTAATGTAAAAAAGTCTCAAATAATGATACTGGGTAAGGGTACAAAAAATAAGCTTACAAAAACATTTACTTGTGGCAAACAAGAACTTTGCAGGGTTGCCACCTTCCCTTATCTAGGCATCACTTTTGATGAGAGAGGCACTTGGGGCCCCCAGCTAAAAAATAGGAACATCTCCCTTGCCAGATCTTCTTCTGCATTGCAGGGCTTTTCAAAAAAATTGGGAGCAAGGCCAGTAGCAACTCTTTTAAAAATCTATAAAGCTAAATGTCTTGCCGTTGCTACATATGGAAGTGCTATATGGGATATTGTCCCATGGAAAGTCTACAGATTACTGAGAACACATTTTTAAGAGCTGTTCTCTCTGTACCACAGTCCTCCTCAACTTATATTGTTCACACGGAACTTGGTCTAGGTTACATTTCAGACCTGATTAAAGTGGCTCCTGTTCTGGCTTGGTTAAAGACATGGCTGAACCAAGAAATTCCCCTTAATCATGTTATTCTAAAAGACTGCTTGCAGCTGGACAGAGTAAATAAAATCCAGTGGCTGGCCTACATTAAGAACTGTCTTGTTAAAGTGGGGAGACCAGATCTCTTTTCTTCCCCAGCCTCTATAACTATTAAAGACATTGAGCTTATTAAAGGCTTGATGGGAGAAGTGTTAAGGCTGGAAAGGGAACAAGTAGAGCTCGAAAAACCAACAGTGCGGACTAGTATTATTCTGAGTACTCATGTTGGACCAGAACCATATCTGATTATCGTAAATCAACCCTTTCATCGCTTTCTCTTAACGCGCTTTCGGCTTAACTTGAAACATTTAACTCTTGGAAATTTTCCAACATGGAGTACTCCCGAAAATGCTATGCCGTGTTCATGTGACAATTTTTCAATCCAGAACACTTTACATTTTTTAATGTTCTGTGACCATTACACGGCACCAAGAAGGAAATATTTGATCCCCATCCTAAAGGAGGCAGGTTTCATCCAGGTCAAGCCAGCGCTCCTGTTCCTACAGTTATTACAGACCCCTAGGACTATGTTCCATGTTGCAAGTTTTTTAGTGGGGGCTGTTAGGATAAAGAAAAGGATGTTGCCCGACAATATAACAAATATGACCCCATAAGAGATGAAATCAAATACTGGTTATAGGAAAATGTTTACTATATGAATTAATATCCTGAAATGCAATATGTACATATGGTTTTTACTTACTGACCTCTTTTTAATACTTTTTTAAAAATCTGAGTCTGTTATATGATAATGTGTCTTTTATTTTTTTCTCTTTGTAAATAATTATTGAATGTAAATTAATTAAGATCTGATCATGTATAATTATGTGTTGTTTGTATGAAATTGTATTTTTGCCTATGTCTTTTTATGATATTAATTTATCGAAAATAAAGTATTTTGACTGACTGACTGACACTGGGTGTCTGATAGCAGAACCCCTCATTCTGAAAGGGCAGGATGTTGCCTCGTAAACCAAGTGCCTCTTGACCCCACCGATCTGGTTCTGACTGGAGTCAGTGATTTGCAACCTTAGAGAACAAAGACTTGTTAGGTATAAAATGCTGCACTGGAACTTTCTGGATGTCAAGACGAGACTCTGTCCGAGTGAACAGAGAAAAGTACTTTGCAACTTTAACCCATTTTGCTGAAGAAACTACCCGAGGGACCAGTTCGAGGGAGCCTCCTGCCGAAGTGTCAGGGACATTAGACTTCACCCTGTGCCTTCCTGTGCAGGGAGTTCCTCTTGCAGGTGAGGCCCCCATCGAGTAATCCGGAGCCTCTAGTTCTACTGTAAGGGCCGCAGACTGGACATCTTCTGAAACTTTTGCTGAACCTGTGCAGGCAGCTGCAGCTCAGAGGGAACTGCCGTCACTGAGCGCGCGCCTAACTCTGAACCTTTGAACCTTTCTTTGCTAAACTGCTGCGGGACGCGCCAGCTAACAAGTGAGCCAGCGCCGCTGAGAGCCCTCCGAAATCTGCACCCTCCAACCTCCCGCAGGATCTGTGTCGGCCGCTACAGCTGAGGGAGAGCTGTCGGCACTGAGAGCCGCCAGAACCTGTGCTCTTGTGATTTGTCCTGTGGGCCGCCGCAGTCGAGAGAGAGCTGTCGCCGCTGAGTGCCCACACCCTTTGCTATTCTGCATCATTGTGACTTGTCCCGTGGGCCGCGACAGCCAAGAAAGAGAGCTGTAGCCACTGAGTGCCCACTCCTTTTGCTACAGTGCACCATTGGGATTTGTCCTGTGGGCCGCCGCAGCTGAGAGAGAGCTGTAGCCGCTGAGTGCCCACACCTTTTGCAACTGTGCACCATCGTGATTTGTCCCGTAGGCCGCCTCAGGTGAGAGAGAGCTGTAGCCGCTGAGTGGCCACACCTTCTGCTACTGTGCATCATCGTGATTGGTCCCGTGGGTCGCTGCAGCCAGAGGAGAGCTGTAGCCACTGAGTGCCCACACCCCTGTCAGCTGTGCACCCCCGTGAGCTGTCCCATGGGCTGCCGCAGCCAGTGTTGATCTATAGCCGCTGAGCCCCCACCACCCTGTATTACTGTGCATCATCGTGCTTTGTTGAGTGGGGCGCCGCAGCTGAGAGAGAGCTGTAGCCGCTGAGCGCCTGCACCCTTGACACCTTGGACTACCTTGCATCCCCCTTTGGAATTGTCCCACGGGCTGCTGCTGCAGCTGAGAGAGAGCGGCAGCCGCTGAAAGCCCGCACCCTTGACACCTTTGAATACTTTGCATCCCCCTTAGAAATTGTACCATGGGCCACCACAGCTGAGAGAGAGCTGTACCAGCTGAACGCCCTCACCCTTGACAACTTTGCATCCCCTCCGGTATTGTCCTGTGGGTCGCCGCAACTGTCGCGTTCTAATCTAGGACCCTGATCGATACTGTGACCTTATGCCCCTATACGGCTAGAAATCCATTTATTCCATATATTGGCATAACCGATGAACTGCAATATTCAGAAACTCGTCTCTGGCCTCACACGAACAGAGCCACATTTCAGAATCGCTTTCTCTGCAACTTCCTTTGCAGCTCATTAGTGCGATGACATAGCAGAAGTTACTATCTAAGATTCCTAGATTAACACTCCGAGTTCTTCAACAAGATAAAAACTCAGCAACCTGGGAAATCCCCGCTTGCTATGTTTTGATTAGTAATAGAACTCTAATGAGTACTGATAGACGATCACTTCCTAGTGACATCTTTATTGACGTCTCATGTCCAAAAACTTACGTCAAACCAGGCACCTTTCAGGTATAAATATTACCAATGTTGCCTTAAGCAAATGCTGATGCTGCCTCAATGCCATCGATGCGGTTACATCGCTGAAGCTGATGATACCATTATCGCTGCTACTATCGCTGCTAACGAGCGAACAATGGTGTGGTGAACACAGGAGCTGAACAGCCGTCCCCTGCAAGAGCCCAGCAGATGCAAGCTGCCCGCGGACGCTGCCCCTCCTCCTCTTCCTCACAGACGGGCTGAGAAAGACGCTGTCTTTTTCTCCTGCCGAGAAAATCCAGCTCCGGCGTTTCCAGCCCACCCTTGCGGGTGACTGGGATATCGAGTTCCCGAGAGGAGATACCAGACCTCCAACATTCTATTCCAGAGGTATGGTGTTGACTAAACCCTTAGAGAGAATTCTTGAAACAAACCTTGGCAAAACCAACTTAACTTAAAGCTACTTACTTACTCCCCTCCCAAGTATTAGGCTTAGGTCAGGTACACTGGGGTAGGCGTAGTTAGAAGCACCAGTTGAGTATGTTAGCCTAATGTATATATGACTGTATATATGTTTTATTCATTTTAAACCATTGTATGGCTCAGAAACCATATCAATGCTTTTACAGTATTATTTCGCAATACTCTTTTCACTGTACGCACTTCATCTAATAACAAGTATTGCAATTGTGGCAATTCATTTCTCTTGTACGAGAAGAAAGACTGTTCAATAAATAATACCTTTTATTGAAAACGCCCGTCTCTCTATTCTCTACATATTGTGAAAGTAATCTGCACAACAACTGACTGAGTAAAATAACTGTCTATTGTTTCACACGACCATAGAGATTGACTCTTGATCTGAGGAGCAAAGTTGTCATGTTGCACGGTTGTTGGAAAACTGAATCCCTTCTTGTCTGTACCAGGGAAGCTGATCACTTCCTATTCAGTCAAGAAAGTTTCCAGTGACCTCTGAGCTAGTTGGTAACAAACCCAATTAAGTTTAGCATAGTCAGTGGAGGCCTGGAAGATCCGCACTTCTACGTCGATACTACTGTTTATGTTATTCCAATGCGCAGGGCCTATTGGGAAAATAGGAACTACACTACATGGCGCCCAACGTTTGGTAAGGCGATAAACTAACGCAAGACGTTAGAGTAACTCAGTCGTGCATTTTTCACACAGACCCCTTTCTCCCGTAAATACTCCAATAGACGTCTGGAGTGGGTGAAAGGTTAAAATCCGCCCGACCTTAGTAGGAAGAGATTCCTATGTAAAGCTCTGGTTTATTCAACGTTGAAGGATACAGTGTTCCAAAATATTGTGCACCTAATCTTTGTCTCCTTGGAGACCTACTCTGCAAAAACCTTCCTGACAATAAAATGTCAGACAGTGAAGAAGAAAGGGAAGCAGCTAGATTGGCAACCCTACTAATAGAGGAAGACACGAGTCTCCTACAGACTGAACCGGATGCAATAATCATCCCGGTCAATTTAAGAAAATCTATAACGTTAAAACTTATAGAAAACGGACTGACACCACAAGGTGGTACAGTGATTTTCGTGATAGAGGCACACGAATATCGGCAGACAGAGGTATTCTATTCATGGATAAACTTTCCAGCGGCAAACGCTAGAACAAAAGAGTTTCACTATTACAAAATAGAGAAACCACCGGATGAGTACGCTCCTTTCGAGGAGATTGAAATCCCATTAAAATACCAAGAACATTTACTTTGGTTTAAAGGCGCCCTAAAACATAATGATCATATTACCAGGCTCGGTCCACTAGGTAGACCAGGAGCAACGTGGCCGGTTCTAGCCAGCTACACACCACATCCGGACATTGCAAAAATGTCTAAAGAAGAGCTGTTAGCACAGCTAAAAACATTAATTAAAATACATAGGCAATTAGTCCAATATGTAATGCGGACTGCAACAGTCCAACCAGCTGTTAATGTACCACAGCTGACCCCTCATCAGGGGAACACAAATAAAATTACACCACAGAACATACAATCATGTCTTGGTAAAACACCCGTAAAACGGGAACAAATTCCTTTCTGGTTAGCACAGAAAATTACTCAAATAGAGGCAGTATTTCCGAATACTACCCCTTTCGAGAAACACAGGATTCTGACCATCTGCCTTCCTATGGGGGTCGCACCACACGTGGAGGACTGTGACACTTGGGGTACAGTCTTTGCTTCCATTTACACAAAAACACATGGTGTTCCGTCTATGGCGGTAATACCAGAAGTGCTAAAACAGATTCAGAATGAATACGGTCCAGAACCCGCTTTAACTCTTGGTATGAAATTACTGAAAGATTTCAAGCAGGTCTCGGCTATATTACTAGCCAACATTAAAGGAGAAGCGGCATCTGTGGCGATCCGCCAGAAGTTGAAGGAAACAGATATAACAGATCAACCAATTGAACTTGCCAGAATCATAGAGAAATGCTATGAAGAAGTAGGTAGAGACAGCTTGGGTGGAAAACCAGTAAAGCCCCAACTGCTCAAAAATCCTAAAAAAAATTATTTATTAAAAATAATTCTAACACTCCTAAAAAGAGCTGGGATGGAAATAAACAATCCACTCCCAAAGAAAAAGTTTTCCAGTCCAGAGGAAGGTCTCCTCGACGGAGGGAAAGAACTCCGACTCGAGAACACCAGTCTCCCCAGAGGGAGCCCTCTGAGAAAAGATATAACCTTAGAAATAGGGATAATTTGAAAAAACCTGATAGATATCTAAGTATTGATACACGTCCCTCTCGATATTTTTCGCAGAAATCGGAAAGAAGAGGACGGTCAGACCCAGGAGAGCACACCAAGTCCAAAGACAAGGAACCTGCTCAGAGTAAAAAATCTCAATTTCCAAAAAAGAAGGTAGCCAGTATTAGAGTAATCGAACATACCGAGAATACTGAGGACACAGTTGAAAAACGGGGAGTGGGCACAGACAATGTTAGACAGTGCAGCAGAAATCAGTATAGCCCGCAAGATCTTGATGAGTCATCTGGAGACAGTGGACACGAATGAATACATTCAGGTTGAAACTGCCGACACCAGACTTAGCGAGCCCCATAAAATATACGAAATTACATTGCGTATAGAGGGTGATAAGACTAGGAAAATAAGGGGTCTATTTTGGGATAAGCTCTCAAAAGGCTATGATATTCTGTTAGCTGAAAAAGATTGGCCCCCAGAGTTTGTCAGGGAGTGCCCTCGTGGCGAAGAAATGATTATGCCTGCCTTCTCGAATCACATCCCGATTCACAAAAAATATACTTATGCAAGGAAATGGGCAGTAGCCCAGGCACCAGCATTATATAAAAATCATGTAGGATGGGATGAGGACTCTCCTCCTCACAAAATCCAATTAAAAAGTGAACCAACTGCACAAAGGCAGTATCCCATTAAGCAAGAAGCTAAAAAACAAGTCAGGGAGATCTTAGATCAACTTGAATACCAAGGGGTGATTGAAACATGCACCTCTCAAATGAACAATCCTTTGTTTCCTGTCTCCAAACCAGACAATTCATATCGTCTAGTTTTGGACTACAGACACCTTAATGCATGTTGCAAAACTTTTGCAGTACAAAATTCGCATAGTGCTGCACTAATGAATAACATAGTTAGGAAAAAATATAAAACGACATTAGACATATCTAATGGTTTCTTTTGTCAAAACATTGCACCACAAAGCAGATATTTGACCGCTTTCTCAGTAATGGGGTCTCAGAAAAATTTCTGTAGGCTCCTACAGGGGTTCAAGAACAGCCCAGGACTATTCTCAGCTAGAGTAACAGAGTTACTACAAATATATGATGATGAGGCATTGTCTTACGTAGATGATATCTATCTCACAGACGACGACTTGGAGACTCACTTGAAAAGAGTGAACAGCATTATACTTGGGTTCGCAGCAGAGGGTTACAAATTCAACTTTAAAAGTCTCGAATTGCCCATCTGACAGTATTATTTTTAGGATACGAATTATCAAGTGAAGGAAAAAGCCTAGCGGACAACTTCTTAGAGAAGTGCGCTGTACTCCAAGCTCCAAAAACGCTGAAGAACTTACAATCGATTCTAGGCTTTCTGAATTTCGGTAGAACTTACATTCTAAATTACGCAGAGAGGGTTAAACCTCTCTACGAACTAATAAAACCTGATTTTAAACAAATCACCTGGACTCAAAAACACACAGAAATGTTGAGATCACTGCAAACAGACATGTTAGCAAAAACAAAATTAGATACACATGACAACACACGCAATCTTGTAATCCGAGTCATCCCAGGAAGATGCGGATTCACGTACCTGACCTCTAATGAGGGAGAAAAGGTACCAATTTCAATTAAATCTCACTTGTACACACAAGCAGAAAAAACATTCAGTCTCACAGAAAATACTGTGAAAGCAGTAGAAATTGCATTAGTGAATGAACGAGAACTAGCACACGGCAAAAGGATTAATATCCTCACAGCGGAATCCGCATTCGAGGCGCTATTCAGCCCAATAAACCTGCCTACAGTGTCACTGGATCCGAAATGGATACAGTGTGTAGATTCTCTTGGAGCGGAAGATGTGAAATACTATTTCGCCCCGCAATTCAAAAAACTGAATGATTTAGAATATGAAGAAGAATATCCTCTGCCAATCGAACTTCTGCCTCTCCCACAGTACGCCTGTATAATCTATACAGATAGATTTGTACAGCATTTCAATGTAGAGAGCAAATCCTACGATGCAGCCTACGCGATTGTTAAAGGTCGCTGGCTGTGCGGTAAATTCAGACCGAAAATAACAAAAACTGAATCAGTGAAGTACTGTTCGGCTCAGAGAGCTGAAATCAGATCTTTAAAGATGGCGCTCGAAAATGCAGAACGTGAATTCCCACACTAATCGTGTGTGATTCGCATTTTTGCGTCAACTCGTACAATAATAAGCTGCAGAGTTTGATTGAAAACGATTACAAAGATGACACAGGTGCCACAATAAAGCATAAATTGCTCTGGAACCAGGTAGCTCTTTTACAGAAAGAACTACAAAAGACTCACGTGATACACGCACAGAGTCTTCAACGTGATGGCGTTCACGTTGCAGGGAATTCCTTGGCTAATACAGCCACAGCGGAAGCAACTAAACCGGCTTCCGTAGCCACAAAAAAGCGTGCAGAAAAATACATAGACGGGGAAACCATGCTGGCAGTCAAAACGTCCGTAAAAGGCGACTGTGCAGCACTACCCATGAACTATCCACTCAATTATGCATACGTAATCGATGCAAACTCCGTTCCTTTTGCTCGAATCCCTGGAGTGGGGGATAGAGTGATTCCAAACACGAACAGGAGAGGTCTCCTATTACAGGAAGCACATATGGGGTTGGGTCTGAAACACCAAACAATCAGGGACTCTCTGAAAGAATTACAATCAGAGTACTGGTGGCCGGGAATGAGCATAGATATTCAATGTTTTGCTAAAAATTGTGAAGACTGCAACAGAGATCGCAGTGGAGAACTGGCCAGTGTAGTGTCAGGAACCCTGATAGACAGCATAAGTCGGTCTATCTGCGCAATCAAAGAAGAGAAGCGCGTCCCATTGTACATCATGAAGGCTAAATCCACTTAAAAAAAATGTGGCTTCCAGCGCTCGGCTGATGCCAGAACGGTTATAAAAGATCTGCGAGTCTTTATCGGTACATACGCAATTGCCATGTTCCATTCTGACCAGGGTCCTGCTTTCAGCTCTCGAGCTTATAAGGAGGCCATGGCCAGCATGGGAGTTGGGTTGCGGTATTCTTGTCCGTCACACCCCGAAGGGAACAGTGTGGTAGAAAGAAAAAACCGGGACATAAAGCAATCTATAACAGCGAAGGTATTAGGTTCAGGTGCTGGGTGGGTCAAACATTTAATAAGTGTCCAGATCAGTCTTAATAATTTGCCAAGAAATTCTCTAAAAGGTTTCAGCCCATACGAACTATTGTTTGGAACTAGAATGCGAATTCAGGACCTCGATAGTCAGGTATCAGTGGTACAAGAAAAGAAAACAGACTTTGATATCAAAGATCGTTTGGCTGTTTTAAAGGACTTGAATGAAACAAGAAAATCCCTAAGCAGCATAAAGTTAAAGCAACAGCCATCTACCATTGACGAGGCACCACCAGCAACAGTCCCAGCAAGGCCTGTCTGGATTCCAAAGATTGGGGATCTAGTCAGAGAAAAAATAGCGGTGAAGAAGGAATTTGGGCCTTCTTACAGAAAAGCAGTACCTGTCTTAGCAATCAACGGAACAAGATCAGTAGTACTACCGCCCCTTGCTAGTAAAAAGGAGAACAGAGTTGTATCAATCGACCTGGTAAAACCACAAGCATGTGGCCTATAATCAACAGTAGGCCCAGTGGACTCCCAAGAAACAACAGAATACCCAAATTTGCAACAATCCAAGAGGTTCAAACTGAAAGACTTATCACATTCGATCAGCCTGCAGTGCACAGAGAGGGACTATGCAATAATGCCATGGAACTCGTGCCTCTTGAAACACAGATTGAAACAGTTCGTCAAGAAACACCAGTCTACAATGATGTGGCATCTGAATGTGCTACCGAAAGACAAATTGAAAGAACAATTCCAACAATTGACAGAACTGCCTCTGGTTATTTCATCAACTTCGATAACTTTTCCGAGGATCAAAGCAACCCCGAAGTGATGCCAGAAATAAAAAAGACTTTTAAAGAAAAAGCAACGGAACTCTTTCATCAACTAAAGGAAATTTATCTTATTTCTCCATGGTTAGAGTTTTGGTTCGGTCTAGGTATATTTTTCCTCCTGCTTTGACTCATCATGGTACTGTGTTTGGGAAAATTCATTGAGGGAAAATATAGTACAATGGACACAGCAAGTCAGAACATCAACTTAGTCCTCAAACCACACAGATCATCCCACGTGAAGAAAAGAGAACTGTCAACAGTAAATGTCACAGCCATTCCAATACCTGGTGGGGTAGTATGGGAGAAAACTGACTATGAAATCTATGGTCCGGTCGAGATCCTGAAGTATCCTCATCAATTCAAGGTTTCCTTAAGTGACTTTGTAAAACCTAGTACATTCTCTGATGATTGGGACTTTGAAAGTATTAACAATATGATGTCTGATTTAGTAATGTCAGCTAGATTCACAGATCATGATTATTTACAAGGTTCGTCTAGTTATGAGCAGATGTTCTGCTTCACACATTATGGTGATCATTACTTGCATAAATCTGCACAGCCTAGAAATGTTTTAAAATATAACCAATGGGAACATTGTGCAACACCACCGAAAAGCAGTTCTAAAACATTCTATGAGAAACTCAAGTACTTCTCAGGGTTTAACACCAGTGATGCAGAAACGTTTTATTAGAAACTGTTAGATAAAACAGGGTTGAAATCAATGCTGGCAAATACTAAATTGATATATTCAGAAGCATTTTATGAAAAAATGATGACATTTGGTTTTGATTATTGGAAAAATAACATTGAAACAAAAACCATCTGGGGTACAAAAGAGTGGCAGGTACAAGGCCTAGAAGCACTGTTTCGAGCCTGCATGATCCCAGAACAAATTATGTTTTTAAATGACACAATTCATCAAACATCCTGTCTTGGCCTAGCTAAGATCAAAGACCTTAACAAACCGTCTATTCCAAAGCCAATACCTGAGAATGCAACAACAGATATTGAGATAGACGTATCAAAAATGTTACATTTAAACAGAACACATCCTGATTGGAAAAAGTGGTTAATCTGGCCTACTGACACAAACAACTGTCAAGATAGATTCCTGAATAAAACACAGGGGTTAAAAATGACCAGATGAGACCCTAGATACTCCCAGAGACAACATCCAGGGATAGTAACAACATACAGTGTAGGGAAACTGCCTCAAATGGCTAGGATCATCCACACTGGCTGAAATTAAGCAACACTTGTCTTTACTAAAAGATGGTGCTGATTTGCGAGATTTCATTCTGGGACCACGCAAACAGCGTCAAAAGCGTTTCATAGCGACCAGTATCTATGCGGTATACAACGAGGCTTGGAAAGTCACGCAAATTGAAACAGCAGAAAAAATACGAGAAATTGATCGTATTAATTTGGAAAAATCACTTTCTGTAGTGGACAATAGGTTAATGACTCTGTCCTCCAGAATATATTTGTTGGACAATATTGTATCCTCTGCCTTTGATATAATAGACAGAGACTTGCTAATGTTACAGCATGGCCAGTCGCAATTATGTTCTATTGTACAATTAGGCGGGACGCTGCAAAATCTTTGTTCAGGCTATGTGCCTTGGCGTTTAATCAACACAACGTCATTGTTTTCCATCTTTAACCTTACTGATAAACAAATCAGCTTGGCACAGAAAGGAGCAGACTATACAATCCTGAGCATCGAAAAACTTGAGAGATTACCATTGACAATGTCAGAAAGTCCTGTCATTGAATGGATAATACACGGGATTATCACAACTCCGATAACAACTTTCCGATTTAAAAATTGCCTTGAATACATACCTACTGGCCAGTATGAACGATTGGGTAAAGGGTACATTAAGTCAACATGGAAATTACCATACACACATACATGCTATAGTGACAGCAACAAAAATGTATTTCTTAGTGGTGAAAATTGTAAACATTCACTAAGCGGTATACTTTTGTGCCAGGGTATTAATTTACACGGAGCCTGTGAAGGTAATTCTAACAACCTTTCATGCCACTAGCTTGTCACACCTGCAACGCAGATAGAGCCTTTCTTTATGCAACTCGCAAATGGGAGTTACATTCTAATAACGGATCACAGATGTTGTGTACTTTTGCCAGGAAAAGCCTATCTCGTCCACGTAACTTCCATGGTCAAATGCTGTATGCAAGCATTGTTCCCGAGCGGCCCTGGAGACACTGAGACTCCCTTATGGCCTCGTTTGAATTTCTCTTCTATACGAATTGATACTTTAAGCAGAATGAAGTCTGTGCTTTTGCAGACAACAGTGCCCATCACGTCATCAAAAGAGACGTATGATCTCAAAGTTGGAAGGACGGCTTCGGAGATACATGAACTTTTATCAACAAATTGCCCCGTGCATTTCGTAGAAATGCTGAGCCAAATCCTTAACATGTCTAGTGCCATAGGCATCCCAGGCATATTTAAGACCGTTTTCACGGGACTGCTAACACCCTTCGAAGCAGTCTTGGGCTTAATTCCAAATTTTGTCCACTCTGTTTTTGGCGGCATACCCCTTATTTTGGGACTTGTAGAAGGTATTTTATTTTTGACCTTCCTGCTTCGTTATGGCAAGCCACAGCTCAGACATGACTCCGACAGGAATTGAAGAAACAATCCTAGCGATCCGCTACTGGGACAGAATAACTAGAGTCCTTGGATTGGCCAGGCTGAGAGATCTAAACATGACCTGGTTCCTTTCATTCAGACCTATATGGCAGAACTGTATCTTACTGGTACTTCGATGTATGCTATGCGGAGATGAATGCGTGTTGGACACCTGTCTTGCACTTCCATCAGCAGTACCAATGGATATCGATACTTTGCTCAGTCCGATAACGGCTCACGCATTATGTTGTCCCCAGCGGCTACCAATCCTGATGACGGCATTCGTTGAGACTCCTGTGCTACGACTAGGTGGTAACAGTGGAGCGAGTGACAAAAGCAACATCACCCAGGTACGACCTTCTGTGAGCATTGCTGATCCCGACTTTGACGACCGCAATCATTCTCACACCTGCCAAGTTACAGCACTATCGAATTTGGTCGAACTGTCACCTGATTTTGTAGACCAATTCTTTGAGAGCCTGTCTGATATGATGTTCTCACCCGAACAGAAACAATAACTTTAGAGAAGCATTCCGACACACAGCGTTCCTATGAACTCTGAATTCGGCCTTCAGTTTTGATCAACAAAAACTGCCAAAAAGCGTTGGAACTCTATTCCCCCGTTCACAAGAAAATATTTTTGGATTGAACTATTTTTCATATTATTTTCCCCTTTTTCTGGCACAAAAAAATTCTTTGCTTAAAGTAGACCTATTCATAGAGAACAGAAGCTTCTACTTCTATTTTTGATAAATCTAGAGACATAATAACTTACACCAGCCTCTAGCACATTTTTCTGCAATGCATTATTATGTGGTGAAATTATCTCGCCCTTCTTTTCTGTATTCAGAGATATTTCATGTGTAATTCTTTTTGCAAAATCGTTCATTGATTGCATATGCTATAATTTTGAATGATTCCTATGCTTAAAAGACGTACAGTACCTATATTTTCACGTATTTCAAATACGCCTATTTCAAATGCAAATATGTATTTTGGGGTGGGCAATGTTACACATGCATCTTATTGCTCTAGTTTTAGTAATTTGATGGACATAAATTCGTGGAGTGGGTGTTGCGTTCTAATCTAGGACCCTGATCGATACTGTGACCTTATGCCCCTATACGGCTATAAATCCATTTATTCCCTATATTGGCATAACCGATCAAATGCAATATTCAGAAACTCGTCTCTGGCCTCACACGAACAGAGCCACATTTCAGAATCGCTTTCTCTGCAACTTCCTTTGCAGCTCATTAGTGCAATGACATAGCAGAAGTTACTATCTAAGATTCCTAGATTAACACTCCGAGTTCTTCAACAAGATAAAAACTCAGCAACCTGGGAAATCCCCGCTTGCTATGTTTTGATTAGTAATAGAACTCTAATGAGCACTGATAGACGATCACTTCCTAGTGACATCTTTATTGACGTCTTATGTCCAAAAACTTACGTCAAACCAGGCACCTTTCAGGTATAAATATTACCAACGTTGCCTTAAGCAAATGCTGATGCTGCCTCAATGCCATCGATGCGGTTACATCGCTGAAGCTGATGATACCATTATCGCTGCTACTATCGCTGCTAACGAGCGAACGATGGTGTGGTGAACACAGGAGCTGAACAGCCGTCCCCTGCAAGAGCCCAGCAGATGCAAGCTGCCTGCGGACGCTGCCCCTCCTCCTCTTCCTCACAGACGCGCTGAGAAAGACGCTGTCTTTTTCTCCTGCCGAGAAAATCCAGCTCCGGCGTTTCCAGCCCACCCTTGCGGGTGACTGGGATATCGAGTTCCCGAGAGGAGATACCAGACCTCCAACATTCTATTCCAGAGGTATGGTGTTGACTAAACCCTTAGAGAGAATTCTTGAAACAAACCTTGGCAAAACCAACTTAACTTAAAGCTACTTACTTACTCCCCTCCCAAGTATTAGGCTTAGGCCAGGTACACTGGGGTAGGCGTAGTTAGAAGCACCAGTTGAGTATGTTAGCTTAATGTATATATGACTGTATATATGTTTTATTCATTTTAAACCATGGTATGGCTAAGAAACCATATCAATGCTTTTACAGTATTATTTCGCAATACTCTTTTCACTGTACGCACTTTATCTAATAACAAGTATTGCAATTGTGGCAGTTCATTTCTCTTGTACGAGAAGAAAGACTGTTCAATAAATAATACCTTTTATTGAAAACGCCCGTCTCTCTATTCTCTACATATTGTGAAAGTAATCTGCACAACAACTGACTGAGTAAAATAACTGTCTATTGTTTCACACGACCCTAGAGATTGACTCTTGATCTGAGGAGCAAAGTTGTCATGTTGCACGGTTGTTGGAAAACTGAATCCCTTCTTGTCTGTACCAGGGAAGCTGATCACTTCCTATTCAGTCAAGAAAGTTTCCAGTGACCTCTGAGCTAGTTGGTAACAAACCCAATTAAGTTTAGCATAGTCAGTGGAGGCCTGGAAGATCCGCACTTCTACGTCGATACTACTGTTTATGTTATTCCAATGCGCAGGGCCTATTGGGAAAATAGGAACTACACTACACAACCAAGGGAGAGCTGTTGCCCCTGTTCACCCATCACGGAGCAACATTACTAGAGTCCTTGCCTCCCCCAACCCGGGCCGCCACAGCCGCGAGTCGCTACTGCGGAGAGCCTGCCTGTCCCCGAGTGCCCAAGTCAGTTCTTTGAGAAGCTGCGCACCGTCCCCCCTTGAAACAACAGGTACCTGGTGCGCAACGGGTCGTGTAGGCCCCTTCCCTAAACTCAGTCAGTGTTACGATTTGGTTGATACGTTGTCATTTCTTTGAGTCCCTACGGGTTGACCTGCATTGTTATTGTTGACGTGCTTTGAGAGTTGAGTTAAACTGCTAGATAAAGATATTATTTTTCTATACCTACCTGAGTTGTGTCCTTTTGTGGTGTCATTACTGCCTTATTGTACCTGGTCATAAACGCTTCACACACTGCCTCTGAGATAGGCCTAACTGCTCGTGCTACGTTACCACAGGGTTGAGCAGGGGTTATCGAAAGGGGTGACCCACTTGCCCTGACTTAGGATGAAGAGTCCCTATTTGCACAGTGGCGCCAGCCAGTGCCAACTAGAGACCCCCATTTCTAACATTGGTGGTAGCGGTGGGATCCATTTGTTCTAACCACGACTTGAAGAACATGTTGGGTCCCTGATTCTCAACAAGCACCCACTGTCCTCGATTGGAAGAGGTTCCCCTGAGGGATTCCACACCTCAAGTTGAGCTGTCCACCACCCCATAGCCTTGAAGAAGACCCACTATGACATCTATGAATAAGGCTGTCGATAGGGTCGAAACATCGGTGTTACACATTGGCTCAGCCACATCAAGTCTCATGGTTGAGAATGAATATCAATTTGGCCTTCTACCGGAGACATTGATTCAATTTGTTCTGACCTCTTTTCTTTCAACTACCTTTCTCTAACTGTGAATTAAATCTGTTTGTTTGTAAATATTTCACACAAACCTGTATATAATGCATTCACATCACCAGTCACTGAGCATCTATTTCACTGTATTATATGTTGCTGTTTACTTAGAAAGCTTAAGAATACTAAAATAAATATTCTGATTAATTTTGACATGGATGAATTAATTGTCTTTTGAATTGTTGTTTTGGTTTGTGTTCCTTTGGTATCGAAATTGATTGATACTATCTACATTTTTTATGCTCAGATGAAGAAATAATTTTTGCACCCTACGGAACCATTGTAGTTTAGGTGTACCCATGGCAGAGGCTACTCTGTCTCCGCAGTGGTTACACCCCACTGATGGCCCAACGGAGTAAGGGCCATCAGAGGTTGACCTCTGTATTCACCCAACCAATTTAGATGGGCAAACATACAGGTCAGTTCTCACTGCCCATTACTGTCAGTGAAAGTTATCTAATGCCCCCCTCATCATGCGTAATAACTCACATGGCAAGGGTGGAATTTGTTTTGTTTTCAAAAAGAAAATCCTGTTTCTGGAAAACAAAAAATAAATAAGTTTCACAGAAAGCCCTTTCATGTTGAGGGATCCGTGCATCAAACTTGGAAAAGCATTGACAGGAACCGCCATGACAGCAGTTCCTGCCAATGCTTCAGAAATGACTGCCGGCTTGGCAGTCGTTTCTAATTTTGGCAGGCGGTTACTTCCTCAAGGCGACGGAGTAATTTACTCCATCCACCAAAACAAATATCAGGACCTAAGCTCCCTACCTTGCCTCCCTTGTTGGCCCCTTCTGTGCGGGTTCTTTTTACGCTCTCTGCTTTTCCAGAGGGCTTGGTGCCGCCAGTCTGTGACTTTACACTGCAGTCCCTTGTTCTCCGGTCTTTCCCTTGCATGGTTGCCGTGGCCTTCTGCTCCAACTGGTGCACTGTGCAGTTGGGCCACTATACGCTTTTCCTAGGTTCACGGCCATACACAGAACCTGGATTCAGTCCTGGGTTGGCGATCTTGGTTCAGGTTCTGTCTAGGGGTTTGTTCTGGCCATCAAGCCAGGTGATTGAATGGTTAGAGGCGGCAGACCCGGAAGCAGAGGACGGCCCGAGTCCAGGGTTCAATCCGCGGCAGGGTCGTGAACCAGGGTCAGCGGACTCAATAATTCTCGCCTCGGTGCCTACTCTAACCAGGGATCACACTCGACAACTCTGGGCATTAGCTTGCCTCATTTCCACAACGGCCCCCACAAACGCCGGGGATGCCTGGTTTCACCTTGGAGATACCCAGGAGGGAACATCTCACAGGGAAAGCCAGGACGGGTTCCCCAGCGGTCTATAGCGCCAGGACGCCTCCGGGTAGCAGTGCGCTTTACAAGACACACACATTTACATTGACTGGCTTTCAGTCAGATTCTCAGCACTCATTGTTGCTCTTACCTGTGGTCCAGCTCTGTTGAGCTCCTACTTGGGGCAGCTGGAGAATGATACTGCTTTAGCTCGGGATTTTGATGTCCTGGATCAAGGCACTAGCGTCTTTGTAGTCAGCTCCTTAATGTTATCTCTGCGTCTAGTTTATCCAGCCATTGGGTATTCAAATTTGTCGACCCACTCTTTTCCATATGGAAAATATGATGTTCCAAAGCAAACAATTACAATGCATGCTTTTACAACGCAGTTGTTACATTGCAACTACCATTGCATCGCATGATTTTTACAATACATGCCATTACAACGCATTTTTAAAACTGCCATTACAACGCATACCATTACAACGAAACCATTACAATGCATAATACTTTGAGGGTAACAGTAGGGTAAGTGTTGGATAGTTTAGGGGTAAAAATTACTATTCCCACTCAATGAGTGCGACAGTAGGGTAAGTGGTGAGTAGTGTAGGGGTAAAAATTACTATTCCCACTCCAGTGAGTGCAACAGTAGGGAAAGTTTTGGATAGTATAGGAGTAAAAATGACTATTCCCATGTACCCGAAAACCCATACCCACCCTAAAACTAAAAAATCTCCATGACTTACCTTATAATGCGTTGTAATGGCATGCGTTGTAATGGCATGCATTGTAATGACATGCGTTGTAGTGACATGTGTTGTAATGGCATGCGTTGTAATGTCATGCGATGTAAAGGCAGTTGCGTTGTAAATGTAGTACGTTGTAATGACTGCACTGTAATGGATGTTTCCCCTTCCATATGTTGCCTTTTATCACTCAACATATTCTGCTGGAAAGAGTCCAACCCTGCCTTCCTGCACGGTGGCTGCCTGCCTGCTTTCTTCTTGTAGCTGCAGCTACTGATCTGAGGTCAGTGTGGTTGGTGCTTGCTATATGACAGGCAGAGCCTTCGGGAACTAAAGCCCATATGTATATAAAATGATTTTCTATAGAGATAGAATGGGAAAAACTATTTGATACTTCAGGCACTAAACACATTTTTTTCAGATTTGCTAAATCTTGATCACTGCTGACTCATCATTTCTGTGAAAACAAAATGTACTTTCTGCATGCGCTGAACCAATGGAAACAACTGATGTTGAGGAACGATTATCGCAAAGAGACTATACTTCTTCCTAAAGTATGCAGAAAGCTCAAGCAAATACAAAGACAGTCACTCCACCTCCCATACAATAGCCTTCATTTGAAGATTTAATTTTGGCATAAATTAACGCTACTTTGTGGCATTTCCAAAAGACAGTCCTAAAACCTTAACAGGCTTGCATCATTTGATGCAGTGCATTATAGGAGCCCTCTTACTAGCTGAGCTTTAAAGTCGCAAAGAAGCAGGTGTCTTTTGCAATCTGAAAATCAAATCAGGATAACAAAAAAAAGGTGAAAAGAAAAACGGGACAGGGAAGAGTTTTCTTAAATTCCGAATCGAAAAAAAGGTCCGCAAGGTGGCAAGCCAGTGAACCATGCATGTACCTGTCTTCTGGCGGGCACCGTGACTTTCAAGTTGGACACGTGACCAGGTATGCAATATATCTCGAAAGTAGTTGCCCTTGAGCGGGCGGGTAAGCTTTGTAAGCAATGTGTTAGTCAGTAGCAGCTCATCCGCTAAGGCAGAGAAGAGTCGCCCCACTACTTAAAAGGAAAAATATGATGATAATAACGTATCATTATTATCATTTTTTTTCCTATTGCAGTCAGTGGCTATTACTATTGCAGCCAGGTGGGTTGGCAAGAGCAGGGGAGGAGTATTTTTCTCTCCCTAAGTGCACATGACTTTTCGGCCAGCCCTCTTGGGCTGGCCAAACAGTCATGCGGAATATGCATCTTCCCCATCAGGCTTCATTACACAGCCTGATAAGAAACATGCAAAGCCTCCCAGTCCCCATCTGAGCGCTGAACCACAGTGCTTAAACCAATCTCAACTCTCCGTTGCAGTGTTGGGATTGGCTCGGGGAGCCTGGGAGCCCAGGTGCTTCCTGCTAGCGGCTGGGACTGGAGACTGGAAGAAGGAAGAGGACGGAGGAGAGGCAGCAGCCGGCACAGGTAAGTCTCTCAATCACCCCTGTCCAGTAGCAACAAATACTAGCGTTGATATAGTTCTCCTCTTGGGAGATTTTTATGAGTCTGATGATTGATTGTTACTCAGAAGTAACATCACTTCTCGACTCAAACACAAAGCACAAACATATAAAATAAACTATGTTCGGAATAGAGCCATTGGGCAATAAGTTCAGTTGAGCTAACTTTCTGGTCCATAGATAGAATCACTGTCATGATAAATGTGGTGTTTATTCTGTAGTCCCCCATCATTTAATTCATGTGCAACTCATGGCCGTGCATCCAGAAAGGAGATAGGAAGAGAGAGAGAGGAGCCACTTGTAAGGAAATTAACTACAACCAGCATAACACAAGGTCACAGTAATATAACAATAAAGGAAAGGTAAATATTTCCTATCGCTTTGTTTCTTCTGGGTTGGAAAAATAGTTAAAAAAACAAAAAGAAATGCTGTCCAACAAGTAACTCTGCTTTTGTACCAATACATTCTAGGGTGTTCTGGTGCCCAGAACCATCGCTGTAGTATGCTCAGTTTGGGTTTATATTCCTCGGTCTATTTTCAGGTTTCTGTGTTTGCAGGCATATACTCACATTCTTTTGTCTAAATTATTTTTCAGAAATGAGCAATTAAAGTCCTACTTACAAATTGTCTGTGCGCCAGGACCATATACATATTTGTTTCGATAGGATGCCTTGATGGTATCTGCTACTTTATTTGCGATTTGCAACTAGAAAAACATGGAGAGATAAGCAAATAAATTTCAGTCATAAAGCTCTTGTCGACATTTCATTGCCTTTCTCAGTGCTATATGGATCTCCATTCTCCCTTTTCTACTCAGTCCCTCATTACATGTGCATCAGTTATTCTGTTGCGGCAAATTTACACCTGTCATTAGTGATATAGATTTGATCGGTTTTTGTCTGATGCTGAATTGACCCGGGATTACAAGTATTCCACAAATGGAATGGAGAATTACAAGGCATGTCAATGTTACTGCATCTATTTCCCTCGGTAATTTCACAATTCACCACGTTTTACTTCAGTGAATGTGTCTCTAGAAACATTCTAGGCAGTGATGCATGTGGAATTACCAGGAGCCTATTACCGCATTGATTGGAATTCCACATTCGCCCATTAATATTAGGATCCCAACCCAGTTGTCTATGTGCCTGCAGTAATCTTAAAGCGTGAAAGCATAACTCAAACTGGGAAGTTAGATGATGCTGCAGCCAAAACAGAGTAGGGAATGTAGTCCCCTATGGAAGGGCATGTGTTTGGCCAATGTTCTAGGTCAGGGGTCTCCAAACCGGTCCTGGATGGCCGGATCCTTGCCAGATGTTTAAAATTACTACATGTATCTCAATGGGGATATCCAAAAAATCTGGCATGGATCCGGCCCTCCAGGACCGGTTTGGAGACCCCTGTTCTAGGTACTGAGAGATGCAAACAACAGGTTTGTTCAACACAATTAGTGCCTGTTCATGAGTATCATACGAAGATGATGCACTACTAGTGCTGCTTCTATTGATACATGTTTTCAATACAAGGCTTTGCACATTGCTGTTGGGTCAGCATGACATGAATACGTTTTCATTCTGGACCACTTCTCTATTAAGGCATTGATTCCCACTTGTGGTTTATTCTTGCATCGCACTGAAAACGCGTGTCAACAGAAGCAGCGCTACTGCGCTAGTGCTTCATCTTCATATGATACTCATGAACAGGCACTAGCTGTGTTGAAAAAGCATGTTGTTTCCTTAATTACAGGCAAGCACTGTTTGCCTGCCTGTATATGTCTATATGTTTTTTTGTTGTCAGCTTTTAACACCTGATTTCTGTGCATTATTGTTTTTTGCTCATTGTTTGTTTCAGTTCTTTGCTTGTTTGATCTCTTGATCTTTGGTTTTTGAAATTATTCCAGCTGGGGTAACTCAACTTTTAGTTTGAACTGTAGTAATAAAATTGAAAACTCTGATAATTGAATCTGTTTATGGAACTGATTTTTGTATCCAGAACGACTGTATTTCCTTTTCTGTTAAGGGTCCATTGTCTCTAGAATTACTCAAGTACCCTTGGTCCCTTACGTTCTTTGGGTTTCCCTTGTGTACATATACTAGTATCGTTTTTCGATAGCGCTTGTTCTTTTCTTTACCAATACTCCTAGACTTGTAGTCGATGTGGTATTGCTAATAACATTCTTGCCCAAGTGGGCCAATTCGTCTTTAGTATCTCTAGCACTTTAACATATGTATTATTGTCAATCCTGCCCTAGTGGGCTATTTGCACATGTATTGTCTCTAACCCTTGTTATTACTTCCCTCACCACAAAACATTGTGTGCATGATGCTATTTCCTGGCTGGAACTCCCTAACGCCGAAAGAGATAGAACGAAACTCATTTGTACAACTACTATTCTTAAGCCTGATGGGACCTGAAATATATTATAGATGCATTTATAACTCCTCTTCCATGTTTAATTCAGCTGCAGTCTTACTGTCTAATCTGATAATGTATGTCGCTTATAACCTTCTCAACTCTTTCTCGCTGTTGTCCCCCAGGTATTTCTAGGTATGGAGTCAATCACACAATACTTCAGCTCTTTATCTTTATAGTTGTACATTCTAGCAAAATGTCTTATGATTGGATATGTTTTATCCTTAGTCTTAATTGCTCTAACGAGCTGCATCAATTGTTAATGTATCGGATGTAGTATGCTTGCTGAATACTGTAGCCCGCTTGGACACACTAGCACATAGACTGCATACTCTGTTCTGCAAGTGTATGCTCCTCCTATTTTTTGAGGGACTTTGGTAAATGACATGTTGTAATGAGGTTTATTAACTCCTTACTGACATGCCTTTCATTTACTGCACTTTCAGAAACCTTGGCTCCTCTTTAACGTATTTTCTTTTGAAGTGTTAAGTGGATTACTTCTTACAAATTCATCACACATAGATCTCACTATTATAAATGTAATCCCTAGTTTACGTGGTAACAAAAGTCTTAATACATGATAATTTCTTGCCAAATCTCAACATTTCTTTATTATTTTTCTAATGGCTCCTTCTTATGTGCTATAGTTTGTGATAATCTAAACTACACTTCTTTTTCCTTCTTCTTGGATTTTCCCTTTCCAGCCAATACCACTCCCCTCTACATTTTGTTAGGTTCTTCAATTGCTTTTTGCATTCTTTTTTCTGTGTTCTCCCTTTCCAGGAAACACGAAGCCATTTCCAATTGTACTTTTCATATTCTATCTCTTCATTGAAATTTCAAAGCTTCACCATACAGTATTCTTACAATCAGACTCTTGGATAAAAACAACTTGCATGCAAAACTGCAGACCTAGGTGAAAAGGCCACTCTTTCAATCGGTTTAACTAAGAAAGGGTAATTCAATATTGATCTGGCGCGTCTGTGCAATACATTTACACGTTAAAACACTGGGAAACTAAGGGTGCGATTTAGAGTTTGACAGACGGGGTACTCCTCCAAAACTGCCAAATGACCCCCCATGCCATGGGATAATTCCCATGGCAAGGGGGTCAGTGCTTTGTTTATGTTCAAAAACAAAATCGCATTTTGAGATTCCATCCGCCAAACTCTAAATAAAGCCCTAAGGGACAGATGTAGGTTGCCAATTACCGGTCGGTAATGGTCGATTTCTGCCGTTACCGACCGGTAATTGGTTTCTGAGATGTAGGGGGCCCGATTTTTACCGAATCTGTAAATTTACCAATTTTACCGAATCGGTATTTACCGATTCGGTAATTGACATTGATTCCCATGAGCCTCAAGGCCCATAGGAATCAATGGCAATTACCGAATCGGTAAATACCGATTCGGTAATTACCGAATCTTACCGATTCGGTAATTGATTCAGTAAAGATACGTACATCCCGATTTCCAGTTCTTAAATACCGGATCGGTATGATTCGGTATTTAAGAATCGGTAATCAGGGATTACCTACATCTGGCCCTAAGTGATTTGTCCAGAATCACTGCAATCATAGGTGAGTGCTAGAGCAGGCCTAGAAACCAGTTGCCAGACTCCAAGGTCAGCAACTTAGATCCAAATCATATCTTTTTAAGGAGCTGTAAATGGAGGACTGATCTCACATACAGGATTCCGTCTTGGCCTATTGCCACTGATCATTGAAACTGGCCTACCAATATCATTGAGAAGGCCTGGCAGAGCTTTCAAGTTTTGGTATTTCATGAGTAGTAAGGCATTTGTCAAGTTAAGTAAATGAGCATTCAATAGGAATTGGAAACAAAATATTTATAACCAAGAACACATACCAGCTCATCATGGTCTTTGCTTTTTTCTTTGGTGTACGAATATGGAAACAACACCATCTGAGAATAAGAGTGCATGGTTATGTATCCTTTAATTTCCTCTTTTTTCATAGTGAGGAATTTAATGACTGCTTCCACTTCTGGTTCAGATGCAGGATACGGTCCACAGTAAGTATCATGGCAGGGATTGCTGGATGCCCCTGTGCCTGAATCAAAACATTACACATTATCATTAATGCATGTGTAGTAACATACACATCTATATCAAGTATTGTGTAACTATCAACAGAGCCCTTACTACTACTAAATGATGTGTATGGAGAATATACTGACTAGGAATTATGTGATCATGAACCATATAAGAGGCAATGTGAGAGAAATATTTGTAATCGTATGTGCAACACTACAAACCCTGTTTGCAAAACAGGATTACTAGCAACATAATGCACAGGAACCTGGTTCAAACAAAATGGCTGCCTAGTAACTCCCACTCCATCATTTGTATTTTATGTATATTTTTATATGCTTGACTGTTATTGTCTTTTAGGGATCTAGAAAGAAGCAGTGGTCATTAAAGGTAAGTTGTAAATAGAATGAAGTAGCTTATTCTGGTGTGATCCCTCGGTTCCACTATGCAGCATTCCATTACCCATTAGACAGGAGCACAACAATCTCCTCAGCAGTTGGCCTTCTGATTTTATATACACTCTAACAGCTTCGCATAGAAGCATTCTGCTGCCATTCAGTCAAGTTTGTTCTATATAAAAAGCGCACAATTTATTTATTTATTTTTTGTAGTCATATATAGCGACTTGTTACACGTTGTTTAGGCACCTGGAGATTAAGTGATTTTCCCAGAATAACAAGATGTTAAGCCGAGGCTGAAATGCAAGCCAGGTTCCCAGGAGCAATGTAGGCAGCTCTAGCCACTAGGCAACATCAACTCCTTAAATAAATCTATCTATCTATCACATGAATACAGGGCATATCATTGTATTTGGTTTTTATATAGCACAAGCCTAGCTAGGAGGCAAAGGAGTGCTGTACATTACACGGGGGAGGGTTGGGAGACAATCTTGCACATAGCGAGGTTACGTGATTTGCTCAGAGTCACACAAGATTGAGCCAAGCACACAAAGACCAGATACAAACCTTGGCCCCCGGGTCCCAAAGTCAGCAGTCGGCAATGCGGCGAGCGCAAGGTAAGCGATTTGTTTGTGTTTTATTGCATTTAACTCATCCCCTCGTATGAAGACTTCTCTGACCCCCACCCCACCCCACCGCTCATACCTGTGCCGGCTGCGACTGCTTTGAAGGTCAGTTCATAACTGGTTCTCCAAGAATCGGTGAGCCCAATCCCCTACACAAGCTGGAACGTCAAGAACTTAGGGGCTTGTAGAGAGTGAAGTATTCTTTCAGGCAGACAGGGTTCACATCTTTAATAGACTCTATGGGCCTGATTACGATCTGGTCATTGTATTCCGGCCCATGCATAAACACCTGCTTACGCACAGGTCGGAATTACAAGTGACTCTATTTAACGCATTTAATAATTATTGAACGTGTTAAATACCTCAACTGTTGCTAAATTTCGACTGGTCAAACCTACCGAAATTTTACGGGGAAAATCATACTGTATTTGCCATATTGTGTGGAGATTGGTGTGTTAAACACCAAAATCGGCATGTTATTCCCCACAAACTCATGATAGGTGTTATTTATCGCACCCAATAAATAATGTACCCTGTGTTATCGTTATTTATCATGTGCGATAAATAACACCTTGACTCATAATTAGGCCCCAAACATCAAAGAGAGCACTGTGTAAAAGAACGTCTGTGCACCTCCACCCGGTGCAGTATTCTTCTGGCTTCAGAGAAATAATTCTATCTGATTAACCATGTAACTTTCCACATTGCAAAATTCAGAAATTTCAGCAGAAGACTATGGGAGACCTAAGTTCAGGATGTTACAATAATAATTACCTACATTTTTGTAGGCTACTTCCTCTTCAGAGAAGATAAGGAGCATGAAATAGGCTGAGGTAACAGAGTTGATCTAGGCAATGAAGGAAATATCTTCATCTAGGAGATTGCCTGGGGTCTTTCACCTTGGCATCAGGTGAGGTAGAGTTCCCCTTCAAGTGATGCCTGAGAGATTTGTGCCAACACTGATTTTGGATACCAAACAACAGAAGATCTGCTTTATTTCCATTTAACTTCGAAATGTTTATGCTTATCCATTGGTAAACCCCAATCAGACAGGGGCATGAATTACAAGTCGATGTAGGATCAAGATGGCCCAATAGCAAACTTAATTGAGTGTTATCTGCATATTTTACTGTGCAGGAGCCATATGCCCTATTATGCTTGACCAGGGAACTTAGCTAAAAATAAAAAAAACAAGGGAAGATCCATGAGGGGCTCCACACTGACTACAAAAGCTGCTAGCTTAGAAAGGAGGATGGTGCTTATGAGTGATCCTTTGGAAAGGAAGTGAACCAAGATGTGATTATTTCATAGATCCCTATCTCTCTAAGCCTCAGCCACAGCACGAAGTTTTGAACGGTATAAACTACAGTGAACAAATGAAGAAGGATAATGCCCTTCATGTCCCCACCATCGCCAATGTTTTCTAATTCATCCACTGCTTTAGCTAGAACAGTCTTAGTACCCCTGCCTGGACTGGCAAGGTCCCATGATGTCACTTCCTCCACATAGACTAACTGCTTTTTTGAAGTTATTTGTTCAATTACTTTGCTCAGGGCAGGCAACAATGTGAGAGAGCAACAGCTGACAGTCAAAGTGTTGTCTAGATGATCTTATTCCAACAGAGGGCTTATGGCTCCTGCTTTCCACTCTTTGAAGATGAGTCTGGAATTAGTCTCTGAGTAATATCAGGAGCACCATATGCAAAACCAAGACAGACAGATATTACCAGAAGAAACCGATTGAATAATAATTAGAAGCATGGATATCTCACCTACAGAAGTGGAAACAAGCAAGCACCTGGTGTTGCGAAGGCACACCTGCCAGTTGGTCAAGGGATCTGGGTGTACTTTATTTTTGCATAAATATTCTGACTTTCAGCTAGAAAAACTGGATTCCAGGCTATCTCAAAATCTTGTCACGACTGTATTCTACTACTATCAAAAGTCAACTTATGGAAGGATTTGAATGCTTTGAACAGGCCTTGTGCCGAGCTGTTTGCCTAGAGAGTTTTTATAGGTTTACAGTCACATCTTGTAAAGTAGAGCATCTTTTGAAGGGTACCTTATGCCACTACTGCTCAGTGGGCCAGTAGTTGCTCTGTTGTTTAGGCATTCTGAAAACCACATATTGTGTGGTTTTTAGGTTCTTTTATGAACCAGTTTGGCAGGAACCTCCAGCTCAAAAACAGGATCCTTTTCTGAGGTGAAATCCCTCAGTGCTTCATTTTATTCAATTTGGTGTCAAAACAAGGATCGATCCAGACACTAGTGCAACTGTTTGATTACTTCTCCTCTAAGATCACAATGAAAAAGTGTGGCAATTACAAACAGAAGGTTGCTTCTTGGCAAGCCTAGTAGATAAAATCAGTGAATGTGTGATAAGTGCAACAGCAATATGATGGTTGTGATGTCCGACTCAGTATTTCAGATCATCGATCATACCAAGGATCAAATTCCTCTATCTCTTTATCAAGGCTGGTTTCTGTTCCCATTCTGCCTGTGGGTGCAGTGCAGTGTGCTTGAATAGTGACACTGCAAGCAAATGAGAATGCACCTATACCTCGATTTTTCATCAAGCATTAGTAATTTCTGCTCTGAAGACAAACACCTTTATGCTTATCCTAGTATTTTTTTTTACCTTTTTCTTTTTGAATTTTTTTAATTGATTTTGTATTCTCACACGAAGAATGAAAACATGGTCAAATTGTATCCATATTGAAAACTATTAAAAAAAAATTACAAATATGAAAAAAAATTAATTGTGCTCTACAAAAGACATAACACAATTTTGCTTTGCATCTGTGACAAACAACAATATACAAAAACAAACAACAAACATCAATTGTCTGTAATAAATCATCACACAAATACAAATGCCCCTTTGTTTTTCAATAAAGTTTATACAAATGGGAATTCACTCCTTCTTTTTTTAGGTCTCGCCTGTCGATGCGCATGCGCCTCGAGCAAGCGAGACTATGGGGGCTTATCCACTCTTTATCCAACTTGCAAGGAATCGTGGCGATTCCTTGCAGTGCCCGTGACTTTTAAGCTCAATGCGCATGCGCATTGAGCTTAAAAGCGCGTGCACATCAGTTCCCTCAGCCGCACTAGGCCCCCGCTCCGCCCCCTCCCCTGCCCGCCGTGTCGCATTTCTCCTCCCCCCTCCCCCCTCCCCTTATCTGCCTTCCCCCCGTCTGTTCCCTCTCCCCACTCCGCCCCCTCCCCTGCCCGCCGTGTCGCATTTCTCCTCCCCCCTCCCCTTATCAGCCTTCGCTCCATCTGTTCCCTCTCCCCGCTCTGCCCCCTCCCCTGCCCTAAGCTACCATGTTTGCCACCTGCCTAACATCAACATTTACGATCTTGTTGCAGTCAGTCACTCTTTCCGAATCACAGACCTGAATCAGTGCCTCATTCCTCCCTGCCACATTAAGTATACATGTGCCCTGTATTGCTCTCTCTGCCGTGACTTCTCTACAACGCCTCCCCAACCTCTGCTGCAACTCTGCCTCCTGTTCCAAATTGGCAAATTTTTCTATCCGACGTATGTCTTCGGTATTTCTAAATCCCTAGCTCTCCTGTACCTCACTTACCCTCCGTTTACTCAATCGGTTAGCGATAACATCCTACGCATTAACTTTCAGGATCCAGGCGGAATGTTCCTGCATGTAAGCCTTACCTGAAAACTTCCAAATGAAGATCACAAACATCCGGGCGTCTCTACTTTAAGTCCATTTCTATTAAACTTCAATTTCCAAAACAAGAGAAGATTATCGGAAAACTGGTGTTAAACAGATTGACAGGATGATAGGCGGAGCTTGGAGAGTCTTTGTGGCTGTATTTTCCAGTTTACCCTGCCATTGGTTAGAAAACACATAACCCGCCCCAAAAAAGGTGGGCCAGCCAACCTTTCTGCAGCGGAAGAGGTCTCTCTCTAGCTGTTCCGGAACTGACCCTTGATTATTAGGAAAGAACGACCCAGCCGCACAGGGCCGGCGCACGCTGAGGTCTGCGCTGCCACGCACCACTTCCTGACGAATGGCCCTGTGGACTCTGGCATGCGGGAGGGCATTGGGCGTTCTTGTATAGAGGTCGATTAACTCACCGCAGCGAGGCCTCCTGTAGTGCACTGGGAGCTGCTGGCTTCCCGGTGCTTCTCTCGTTCCCTCGCTGACATGGTAGCTGGGGCAATAATCCCGTAAGCTCCCAAAGCGTCAGTGATAGAGTGTCTGACTTGGGACTAAGAGCAGTGTTTAATTTATTTTAAAAACAAAGTGTCTATGCCCGAAGCTCTGCTCAGAAGCCCACGGTTGTACGAGTAAATCTCGTCTCGCCTGATATCGAGGCGGATGGTCTTAAATACAGGTCATGACTCATTAATCCACTGCCAGACACCTTACATTCCAACCCTCCCGGTTCAGATCGAAGACTACTGATTTCAAAGCTACCCCAAAAACCGATTTGAACCCTCACTCACCCTCACTCACCCTCACTCACCCTCAACCCCTCACCCTCACTCACCCTCACCCTCACTCACCCTCACTCACCCTCAACTCCTCACTCACCCTCAACCCCTCACCCTCACCCTCACTCACCCTCAACCCCTCACCCTCAACCCCTCACTCACCCTCACTCTCACTCCTCACTCACCCTCACCCTCACCCCCTCACCCTCACTCACCCTCAACCCCTCACCCTCACTCACCCTCAACCCCTCACCCACCCTCAACCCCTCACCCTCACTCACCCTCAACCCCTCACCCTCAACCCCTCACCCTCACTCACCCTCACCCTCACTCACCCTCAACCCCTCACCCTCACGCACCCTCAACCCCTCACCCTCACTCACCCTCACCCACCCTCACTCACCCTCAACCCCTCACCCTCACCATCACTCACCCTCACTCACCCTCACTCACCCTCAACCCCTCACTCACCCTCACTCTCACTCATCCTCACTCACCCTCAACCCCTCACCCTCACCCTCACTCACCCTCAACCCCTCACCCTAACTCACCCTCAACCCCTCACCCTAACTCACCCTCACCCTCACTCACCCTCAACCCCTCACTCACCCTCACTCACCCTCAACCCCTCACCCTCAACATCAACCCCTCACCCTCACTCACCCTCACCCTCACTCACCCTCACCCTCACTCACCCTCACCCTCACTCACCCTCACTCTCACTCACCCTCAACCCCTCACCCTCACTCACCCTCAACCCCTCACTCACCCTCACTCACCCTCACCCACCCTCACCCTCACTCACCCTCAACCCCTCACCCTCACACAGTGCAATAGGTCTCGGAGCATTTGAGTTAGAGCTTTTAGAAATGTGTATGGCTTTTTTTTTGTAATTCTTTAGCATTGGCTACAGGAAACAAAAATGCTAAAGATTTACAAAAAAAACCCATAAACAATTCTAAAAGCACTAACTCTAATGCTGCGAGACCTATTGCATTTCCAATGCTTGTTACTAATGGAGTTTATCCACAGATCCTTGAAGTTTTCTAGAAATGTATCTCTAGAAGTGGCACTGGCATGTAGTACAGCAATTTACTTTAATTGGTTAGGGCCTCTAGAATGCAGCACAGTCTGGTTGGTTAGTGTCCCCAGGATGCAGTGGATTGTGGCAAATTGGGACTTGCAATGTAAAGTTCTGTGTGGTAACTTACTGGTCCTAGAAGCCAGTGCAATGTGGTGGGTTACAGCCCCCAAAGATGCAATACATTGCAGCAATTGGTTATTATCATTATCATTAGCATGCAGTGCAGAATGATGTTTGAGTGTCTTCCATGTCCACAAATGGGTGCAGTTTGCAAGTGTTTTTGATGCAGTGTAGGGTGATAGATAAGTAGGCCATGCAGAGTGGTGAAATGGGTTCGCTCTTATGCATTCCAGCATTGGTTTCTAGTAGCTTTTGGAGACCCAGAGTTGTGTGTTGGGCTAGGGACCCCATGTTGCAGTAAAATTGTCATCCTACCCTTACAATACAGTACAATTTGGTAATTAAGTGACCCTGGTCTGGATAATTAGTATCCATTGGATGCAGTGCACTCTAGTGAATTAGTATTCTTGCTGAAGTGCAGTGCTGCTCCCTTGGAAGTGGTGCAGTTTGGTAAAGATATGCCCCCAGAGTGCAGTGAAGTGTACCATAGGATAGTGAACTTTAGCTGTGGTGCAGTGTAATCATCCAGGGTGAAGTGCTGTATATTAGGGGGAAAATCAGTAGTCTGGCTCATGCTTCTAGAATGTTGGGACTCAGGGAAACGGTACTCTGTGGTAGGCTGTGTCCCTAGATTGCAGTTGCTTAAAAGTTATGTTCAGTGTGGTGGGATAGACTATCTAGCATGCAGGGCAGTGTTCTAGGTGGGTGTACCCAGGGTTCAGTTCTGTATTCTAGGTTGCAGCTCCAAGAATGCAGAATAGCCTAATGGGTTGGTGTGCATGCAGTGCAGTTCTGTGAGGAGGGTTGGTGCCCCGCTCTGCAGTGTAATGTGGTGGATTAGTGAACCTAGAATGCATTGCAGTGTCACCGGTGTGTGTTGTTAGGTTGCAGTGCTGTTTGGCTAGTTAGTGTACCTTGAAGGCTTGTATGTTGTATTAGTTTTCTTATCATGCAATGATGTGAATTTGTGTTCCCAATATGCAGTGTGGAGGAGGAGGGGGGTACAGAGTGCAGAATGCATTAAAATGTGGTGTATTAAGGTCCCTATGATGCAAGGCAATATTGTAGGCTGCCGTCCCTAAGGTGAAGTTTAGTCTGGCAGGATTGTGCCCGTAACTCGAAATGTAGTGTGGTAGGTTGTAATGATGTGTTCTAAATTATCTGTCTTAGAATGCAGTGCATGGCAGTGGATTAGTGATCTTTCGATGCAGTGCATTGTGGGGGTTTAGTAATCATAGGGTGCAGTACTGCTATTTCAGTTACATAGCGCTACTAACAAAACACTGGGTTCCAAGAAGTACGCTATAGTGAAGCAAAGTCAGGTATGACCATAGTTTTATCAATTGAAGATCTTTTTTTGCCCTCAGAGAAGTAAAACAAGATTACAACAAATTAGACAAATGTTTCAATGTACCAGATTCTAAGGCTGAGTTGGGATGGTGCCTGTAAGATTTTTGTTGTACATGAATTACCCTGGCAATCTAAATAAATGAATACGAATTAGACCCCCAGAACAACTCTATTCTTAGCCATTTACATATCTTTTTGTATACTGCCTTCTTTGTTGTGCATGCTTTATGATGGCAGCAGGCGCAAAAATTGTCTTTAACAAGACTTATAAACCATAGCAGAACAGTTTTGCAATTACTTCGTTTAATAAGAGAATTACAAATATCAAGGAAGTGTATCCAAAAGCCTTGGCACCTGACTCATAGCACAAAGCCAATGCTAGTAATAGTAGTGAATAGCAATACATTCATACTGTTTGGAGAACATAAGTTAACATACCACACCATCCTGCATCAAAGTTCCTGTTCAGGTCTGTTCCTGTACACGCACTGTTGCTGTACTTGGACCGGTTCTTTCTCCACATTCGATTCTATTTGGATGAAGACAATTATTTGGTTAGCAACACAAGAAAAACAAAAACCTGATTATTCTCACTCACTACTTTTTATAGGTCACAGGGTACACCTTTCCTTGCATGTTGTAATGTGCTGACAGGCAATGAGCAATTAACAGTTTCCCCATGCATGCAGGGGGTTTCATCAGAATTATCCATATCTGCTTATTTGAACTACTTCTATCTGGCAGTTAACTTGTATATTAATACGAGAGAGGGAAGGTACATTGAATGATGGACCACAAGCTCTAAAATCCAGTTTAAACAATCGAACAATTCTCATCTTGGCTTTATTTCTTTATTTCTTTATTTGAGCTTCATAGGCCCTAAGCAGGCATCAGAGATCTTTACACACAGAAATAAAACCGTGTTTTTTTCTACAAAGAGTATGCAAAATCAGGAATAAGTATTCAAGAAATGCTGATAAAATAGAGACCTTTAGTGTATAGAGAAGACATATAACACAGCAAGAAAGGGGAAGGTAGATTAAAAAGTTAGGTTATTGAGGAGAGCTAGTTCCTTAAAGGTTATTGAGGAGAGCCAGTTTTTGCTGGGAATTTACGGGTCTGGAATTGTTTACGGAAGTTCACTATCGAGGGAAGTACTGGTGTAATAGAGATCGAGAGAAAGGTGGCTGATCCTGAAAAGGAAAGTGATACCACCTTGCTGGTTTCAACTGTCCCCAAGACTCCCAGTTCACTTGCTCTGAGTTTCTTCTGTTCACTGCCCTCAATTCTCATTGCTCATGTATAAATCTCTTTCTGGATATTTCTTGACCTCTGGTTTTCTTTTGTCCCTTCCCATCCCTCTCTATTTTATTGTTTAACCAGACTGAGAGTATGTCCTGAGATTTAGCAAAACCTGTCCCAAAGAATCATGCCTCTATCATACACTCTGCATAGATATGGCGTGTACAGAGAACAGTAAGAAGAATGAGGAGGGGAGAACCTGCTGGTTCAGTTGGCCTGAGGGTCGTATATTTGTTTGTCGTTAGTCTCTTTCCTCTAACTATTGTTTTGGAATAAGCCTCACTCAAAGGGGAAACAACCTTTACAACGCAACTTTTACAACTCACTACCATTACAACGAAACTTTTACAATGCAACATCTATTACAACGCATGCCATTACAACGCAACCATTACAATGCATGACACTACAACGCATACCACTACAACTCATGTCATTACAACGCAGTCATTGCAACGCATACCATTACAACGCATAGCATTACAACACATAGTACCCCTACACCAGCGACGGCTCGTGGAGGGAGTTACGGTGGGGCAGGAGGGCGGGGAGGGGGAGGGGCAGGGCGGAGGTTGCTAAAAACCGGCATATGGATAATTGCAGGTAAGTAAACAATTTAATTAATAAAACGAATTTCGTAGCTCGCACTGCATTGCATTTTGCGATGCAAGGCGCACTACGAAATTCGTTTTATTAATTAAATTGTTTACTTACCTGCAATTATCCAGATGCCGGTTTGTAGCAACCTCCGCCCTGCCCCTCCCCCTCCCCGCCCTCCTGCCCCACCGTAACTCCCTCCACGAGCCGTCGCTGCCCTACACTATCCAACACTTACCCTACTGTTGCACCCCCCCTGGAGTTAGAATAGTAATTTTTACCCCTACACTAGCCAATACTTACCTTACATGCAATGTAATGTTATGCGTTGTAATGGTATGCGTTGTAAAGGTAGTATGGGATGTAATGGATTGCGTTGTAAAGGTAGTTTTTAAAAATTCGTTGTAATGGCATGCATTGTAATGGAATGCGTTGTAATGGATGTTGCATTGTAAAAAATGCGTTGTAAAGGTATGCGTGGTAAAAGTAAGCGTTGTAACGTCATACATCCCACTCAAAGTGTGCAGCTGAGCCTGTTTTGATGGTTCTCTGTTAAAGGTGATTCGCTCGGAGGCCGGTGCATACGTTTTAGAGCCATTGATGCGCATTTGCTGACTGCCCAGTCCTCTGCATTGAGCCCAGACTGGCCCTAGAAGTAGTAAGTACATGCTGGTGCTCTCTTTCATAATCTACTGCTTTTTCAGTGTAACTTTATTTGACTTCATATCTCCTTTATATGTTTGCCACCAATGTGATTACACCGACACAGGCGCTCTTTGGTAAAACAATGCACTGCCTTATATGAAGATATTTGTAATCTCTTTGGCTCATCCAGGTAACCGCATAATGAGTGGCCTATATGGCTGGGTTCATTTTGATTTTCACTTTGGAGCAGGTGTGGGCTTCATTGGTTCCATGGATTACTTGGGCGAGCCAGAACATTTTACTGTTGTCATTGTTGATGTGTTTTCAATATGGCTGGAAGTGGAGTTTGAAGTAAGTATTACAATGGGAACTGCCATTATAGTGTTTTGGCAGGCACTCAGGAGAGAGAGATGTCAGGGGATTATTGGCACGGACATTGGGACTCAGCTCAAGCCTGTGTTGATACTGGAATTTTTGAAGAGTCACAGCAATAGACTTGACAGAACGCCATCATACAATCCACAGGGTAATTCTATTGTTGAGCAGGCAAACTATATTATCGAGGATTTCTGTTTAAATGGTAGTGAGTAGTAGAAGAAAGTGTGAGAGAAGCTATGGAGGAATTCGCTTGGCAGTACAATGCCAGACAGAATGGCACAATGGGAAAAACTCCCTTTGTAAGCATGAGGTGGAGGGACCCCAAAACGTACTTGTTGCCGCAGTGGATTAAAGAAGCGGATGTGGACAAAGGAAATCCGGAAAAGCAGCAGGAAGTTGTTAAAGGATGGTGGGATTTTGGTAGGTGATAATTTGAAGGCTCATTTGGGTAGAAAGAGTGATAGGGTCATTACATCCAGCCTGTGGAAGTGGCAAGAGTACAAAGGGGTACGTACTGTTGAAAACTGTCATGAATGGAATAAAGGAAGAGTAGCCTGTAGGGGAAATGAAAAGTAGGCGAGGGTGAGGGCCGGAAGACATAAAGGTGAGTCAGTGTAATTCTTTTATGATGATGCTGATATGTTGAGGGCCAAGCAATGTATGGATGGAATCGGATCTGTAGGCTTTGCGAGAGAGAGAGAGTCAGTAGATAGGAAAACATGACTGGAACAGAATGTGGTACAGAGTCATCAAGTGTAAGGGACCATGGAGCAATGCGTGCCAGTGAAGTTCTGTGAAACGGTTTTGATGTGAATTGCAGATACGTTTGTTGGTTCCGTTTCCATTGATGTACCGTATACTGGATTGTGCCCCCCCTCCTTAGCCAGTCCCAAATGTAAAAATGTTTAATCATAATTACAAAATAGCAAATAATGTGTTTTACACTCATTAAGCTTTCCATGCCCCTAATAGAGCCTCAGCAAATTTTTTATAACCATTAAAGTATTGAGAGACCCCCCTCCCCCCATGTCAAAAACTTCCAACTTCAGTTGTGAAATGAAAACAAGTGTCAGATCTCTTTGACGAAAAAGTTTTAAATATCATGGACAAACCCAACTAAAAGAAGAAGGCCTCAAGTACATCACTGTTTGTTTTAGATTCATGGCAGCCTAGTCAGCCACTCGCAAGCTTTTCTGCAATAGGAAGCAATGATTTCCGGCAACTAGTTTCAGTTTCTAGCAGTAGGCCTTTGGGAACTCCTACTAATGGTCTCTCAGCAAAAATGCGCAAACATTTGTGCTAGGTACCTCTCCGGTAAGATCTTCGTTAAATGCGCCCCGGCTTTCTAGACATGCATCGAGCAAACTAAAATTGGCACACTAATGCCCCCACTTATAAAGTCATCTCTTTTTTTGTTTTAATACTATACTGTTCAAACAAAAGTGAATAAAAGCCTTATAATTTTTAGGTCAAGCCTGGGCTGCACATGTGCTGCTCTGCGAGGCATGCTGTATTCAGTATGGACTTGAAGATCTGCCCATTTTCCGCCCATTTTTTCAATTGGCTGCTGTTACTGTCCTTTCAAAATGGTTGCTTTTGATTTATGAATAGGCTTAATATCCCTCCTTAGTACCGCCTTGTCTGCATTTGTAACCTTGCATGAGGACTGGATTTTTTAGTTATGGTGTTGCACAGTCTGTGTTATCTACAGTCTGTGAGCACTATTTTCTTTAATGATTTTCCCCTATTGCAGGCAAAACGTGCTTTCCAGCAAGGGTGCTCAGCAGCATGGCGCCTGCGTTTACATTTATATTGCCAACAGCGGCAAACCTGCACCTTTTTATCTACGTTATTTCTAATTTCACTTTAGCGGCCGCGCCCCTTCTGTTCTTTTTTTGGCTGGGGAACATGCTTGCTTTTTTTTCAAGTTTGGCTCTTAAATTGGTCAAAACGTGGCCATTGTGGTTGTGCGATAAGAAAAGATTTGGCAAATGACTGGAAGCCTTTAAAAGTACACTTGGGGCATTTTAAGTTTATCAGTGTTAGTCTTCGCACACCCTTCCCTGCATCTGCTCTCTCTTACATTCCCTGGACCTGAACATGGGAAAAACATTCAAAGCAGACAGAGGCATAGACATTGGATGGTATGGGGCACCCCAGGAAAGCATGCGCATTCGTCAGACAAGGTGTGTTCCAAACATAGGAAAACACACAAAGTAACTCTACACACAGAAGGATATACCATACGAAACAACATCACCGGGCCACGTTTTGACCAATTTAAGAGCCAAACACTAGAATGCTATACACAACAACTGGTATCAGATGTACCTTTAGACAACTTTGGTTCAAATGCAAATCAGAGAGCATGCAGGACAAAAAGATCATTATAATCATTTAAGAACAACTACCTCTTTAGAGAGAGAGAAAGTATAGCTTTCCCCCTGCTTTCTCGCAGCTGTACTTTTTATGAGAACTGCTCGGCCTGTAGGCCACGCCCTTACCGTGGTCCAGGTGTACTCGTATCCATCCACGTTCATCACAGGCATGACGTAGAAGTCAAGGTATTTCAGAAGGTTATTCATGCGGGTGTCTATGTTATAAAATTCTGTTGCCTGTATAAAAAGAAGATGCAATACAGACATACACGTGACTGGTTTGCTGCAACACAAATAATGACACGTTAACAGAGATTAGACAACGTGCATTAAATTGTGGAGGTAAATATGGAGGTCAGTTAGGTGTGTGAGCCGTGGGGAGCTCACAGCTATTTTACAAAGCATTGGCGAACGTTTAAAACACAAATGATTGATTGATTGCTGTGGGGCGACTTCCAGGCACCTTTGTGGTGAGAAACGAGTCATGGGGACCTACTGTGTGTTGGCACTGTGAGCCAATTGAAGGTTCAATGCAGTCTATTCCAGGACACGGCAGGCACAAGGGGTACTTTTCACTCACCCTTAAGTAGGGCATGCATAGTCTATGGTGCGGTAACTAGCTGCAGGTAACTTAAGTCCCTGCTGAAAGTATAAAATCTCCATTCGCAGACATGGGAGGAGGAAGTCCCAGAAGGTGAAGCCTTGTGTCGTTTTTCTTCTCTCGAGTAACACAGTATAAGGTCGGAAGGACAAAACGGATGTCGATTCACCAAGATGACAGGGAGTGACATCCGCTCCTTTTAAGCAATGAGGTTCCAGGTTTGACCCTTGACCTAATCCTAAATCCTTAAAAGCCTCCTCATTTCTGCCGAGGAGCCAGGGCAATGGGAATGAATGGAAACTATGGAGAGTAAACAGGAACCTTGGGACCTGCTTACTTTCTATTCCTACTTCTCCCCTCATGACCTCTGAGACCAGGAAAACAAAGGGGCCCATTTGGGGTAACAAACGCTTCCCCGGAGACTCATAATTTAAATTTATAGATGGAGGCATTTGGGAAGAAGAATGTTTGATTTTGGTCAGTCATTTGGCGAGAATAGCCCTGCTACCTTGGCAGGTGACAGTGGAAGGTCTTGTGTGTCGAGGAGAAAGATTTGCTTTTTATCAGCTTTTAATATATATTCGATACTAAGCAAACAAAGTACAGTGGATGTGCACGATGAGCTAAGCGCGCTTTATCTGCACCATTTGTGGTGCTCCAGCTTTACATTTGTGTTAGGAATATGACATTTTCCTGATGACCATAAGCCCTGCTCGAGTATAAGGTATATCTGGGTGTCATCTAGACTCAGATGTGCCTTGTGATCAGTCTAGCTGAACGAACTGACCAACCCTGCTGCAGTTCTATCATCTAGAGTCCTTGTGCCCAATTAAACAGTGTCAAGAATGAGGACTAGAAGGACTCTTGGGACATGATCGTCACTTCCTGTTGAGCTTCGGAGAAGAATGGTCAAAAAAGGGGCTACACTTTGTTAGCGTGAACCAGAATATTAAAAAATTAGAAAGGTTTCAAGTGCATTTTGGCTCAAAGTGAGTTAGAATGTTTTTCAGCATTTTACCATTAATTTTATAATGAAATCGCCAGTGTTTAATCTATACAGGTCCATCAAAAATGCAGCACGCTAACATACTATTAATGGGAAATTATGCGTTGCAGGTTTCTTTAATGGACAATACTATTTATTTGACATTTTAAGGACAATAAATTTAGTTCATTCTATGTTCTTTATGCACATTTTCTAAAGCATGGAGAATTAACTTGTAACATCCTTAGTACAGGAAAGCACATGGAGGCATTTTGGGTAGTGAAATCAAAAGACCTATGATTTTTTATCATGCATTTATTTGGGTGTCTGCAGAGAGGCTATGCCACTGTATAATCACTTTCAAAATATTTGATGGATATTGAGTAAAGGGGTACAAGTGTGTATGGTCAGTCAGGAGCCTTGATAAATTGAACCGTGATGCAGATGTAAGGCTTATGAATGATGGGCAAGGAAGACGCTTTCATGTTACCCCCAACTGTAAGCCACTTTGAAAAGATTTTTTCAGATCTCAGCAAATCATCTTCATGTATTAGGCAGATATGGTCCAATCATGTGCAGCTTAAAGGACCAAGACTTTGGATTTTTCTGACATCAGCAAACAACTCTAGGCCTTTAATCCCAGCTTGATGTGATCCAACTATCACAGTCTTTGAATTGTCTGTGCTACATGGCTCTGGTCCCATTAACCTTGCATGTTGTTTTCATTGGTAACATGGAGTTGCAATGGTCCACCCGTGAAGTACCTACAGCTTAACCCCTTCTGTGTTCATGACGAGCTGAGCTCGTCATGAGGCACGGAGGCCGTGTGCTCATGACGAGCCGAGCTCGTCATGACACGTGCGGCGCTCACACGCGGGACTAATTCCCCCTCTGTGCTAAGCGTTCTAAGAAACGGGCATGGTCATGACGAGCTCAGCTCGTCATGAGCACAGCACCACCGTGCAGCGTGATGAGCCAAGCTCGTCGTGAGCACTGTGGCGCTGTGCGGCCCCCTCTCCCTCCAGTGCCACGGGGTAATTAGCCCCGCGGCGAAGGTGTTAAATTAATCAAATCCAATGATGAAGTGCCAGCCAGGGAATGCTTCCTAGGGGTATTTGCAAGTGATGAAAAGGACAAAATAGAGTTGAAAATCATCCCAATATATTGCATCTTCTGGTTGAGCAGGTGAGAGCACCAGATGGATTGCAACCAGTTAAAAACAAAGGCAGGTAGGTCAGTATAGCCAGGAAGAAAATCCTAAGTCCTGAATAATTTCATACCCAATGTGTTTTCGTAGATCCATCTTTGAAAGAACTTTCTCTAATGCCTTATTCCTCTCATGCATGCATCATCAGAATAGTAAGCACTATATATTTACAATTACATCCATTATGATGTATTTGTATTTGAGATTGATTTGCATGTTATTACCTCATTGAGATTGTTGTATGTTGTGAAGTTTATCCAAGCCCTGGTGCCTGAGGAACTTGAGTTCTAATGTATTCCAACCAGAGTGAAAACATCCTACCTTTGTGCTCATGACTTTTTAGCAGTACTTTAGGTGATAAATCAACTCTTACTCCAGAAGGTGGTTGTGAGTTTGGAGCTCAGATACTGTATGACAGAGTAAATCATTAAAATAAGAATCAGTGTCAAATCTGAGCTATACTTTGCAAAATGAATTGGTTTCAATTTAGAGTAGGAAGACCAGAGTCCTTTAAATATTGATCAATGGAGATAACTAGGGTAACCTAGCTCCCTATATAGCTGACATATGACCACTAATGTTACAACTGGACAGTCTCTAAAAGGTACAGTAATTGATTTAACACTTGGGACTTTGGCAAATGTTAACCTACTGCACGGATCATGCTTTGCAGTGGTTTTCAGTTCAGCGCTCTGTCCTCGGATGACTCACAAGGTTCTCTAGTTCACAGTATTGGGGTATGAATGTTATTTCAGGGAATTAAAATCCCCATAGCCTCCAGGGGTCTGAGATGTGTGTGAATGTAATACCTGGATGCCCCATTAGCTGAGGGCATTTAAGTGAAACAGGTGAGTTTGCTCCCAAAATTCTACCATCCAAAATTATTTTAAGTGAGGTGCCAAAGCAAACCACGGAAGGGGCTACTGGTAGACGTAGAGAATACTAGGGAACATTGTTATGTTTTGGTATGTTTCTGACCTTTCATAAAATGCAAAAACTCATGGTTAAAGTCTCTTGGTGCTAGACAGGAAGAGAGCAATGTAGAACCGAGCAAATGAACTTTCCCTTAGAAAGCTAGCAAAAAGTCTGGGTACTGCAAGTGTCTGGTGTACTGGAACCTCTTGGTTCTGATCGCCAGCGATAAGGGAACTAAACACAGATAAAGGGACTAGTAGTGACAACACATATCAGAGGTTAGTTTTCAGGGTGCCAAGAGTTGCTAAAAAATGGGATAACATCAATGGCTGACACTCAAGAGCCTTCTCTACCTTTAGTCACCTATATCTTAGAAATAGCCATCATGGTCACAGCTTTCGGTGTAGGATCGCACCCACAGAGCTGGGATAGCCACAGGTCAGGGTGGAAGTAACTGGGAGCAAGAGCACCCTATTTTAAGATTAGTTGACACAAATCCTGTAACCACGATGATATGGAAACCATAAGTCAAGGCAGGAAGGTTCCAGCAGTTCAATGTACAAAGTGGCTGTAAGGGAATTGAGTCAGCAGAACATCCCTGTTGTTCCTCTTAGGCTCAAAATATGAGATATCAGGAAGGCTACAATCCTAGTCAAACAATGGGCCCTAGCCCAGGTGCTCACTACTCAGCTGTCAGGCAGTTGTACAGGGTACACTGAGAATGGAGTGCAATCCCACCGGCAGGCGCAGTACTTCAGTTGCTCTTGAACATAGTCTACTTGCTTGTGATGGGTTGATACTATTTCTTTAGGCTCAGTCTAGGTCATGCTGCAAATCTTAGCTTCTGCACAGGCTCCTTTTTTTCACCCACTCTTAATTGATAATGTGATACACACAAACAAGTAACAGTTAGTGGACATCAAATTCGAGAACACGTTTTCAGCAAAATATTAAAGTCCTTCCACCGATCAGTCGAGCACTCTATTTCCTTGAGTTGGTCCTCCTTGCAAGTCTCAGTCAGCTTGGCTTTGGCTCTGTCCTTCTCGATCAGGGTAGCCAGTTTCCAAATCAGACAGTCCAGCTATTTACCGTCTTAGCAAGGAGCAGCAGCTTCATCTTAACATCTGTTTTTATGCTTAGCTCTAGCTTCAAGAAGAACCGCCACAGGGGTATCATATTCCTGGCACACAATATCTTTAACCTGACGCTGCATGGCTACTACCAGATGTTCAAATTAATATAAGGCACTGGTTCCAGAGGTCTAGTACTTAGGAGAAACTAGGAGCTATGTCAGAAAGTAAGTGCTCACTCAGGTGTGCAACCTTCAAATATCAACTCTCCAGCCAACCAGATCACTGAGTTTCTTTTAGGGAGCATACCCAGGCCTTTTGCAATGGAGAGAGAAGGAGAAGAATATGGGGGCAAATTATCAAGGGGGTTTATCTCCGCTTTTTTGGCTTTAAAAGCCAAGAAAGCGGAGATAAAATTATCTCCCTATTACCTAGCTGCCGCTAACACCAGTTAGCGACAGCTAGTAGGAGATAGCGACCATCTTGGGCCCCACTTTGCATGTCAGTGATATTTATCACTAATGAGATGCAAAGTGGGCGTGCCAAGATGTTAGAGACTGAAAACAGTCGCTAACATCGCTATCTCCTATTACCAACTTTTGGAGAAATTCGCGCTAAGCGGGAATATCTCCAAAAGCTAACACCTGCCCTGAGCAGTTCTTAGCCATGTTATCCAATGGGAGGTGGATAACATGGCTAAGAGCATTAGCTCGCTAATGCATGAATATCGCTGACTTTTCAGCGATATTCATGCTTTGCGGCGATTTTTACAGCATTTGCGTTAAACCTTGGTAATACCAAGGTTTATTTGCGGTAAAAATCGCCGCAGCGCTGCGGTAAATTTTTGTCTCTAACCAAGTAATAGCGATAATTATCGCTATTGCTTGGTAATATGCCCCATGGTCACCAGGATGTGGATTGGCAGGTCACTGGTCAGATACCACATATGGAAGGAGGCTGTTGCTGGGCAGATTGACATTTTCCCTGCAATGCACACAATATGTTTTGTTCCTGTTAGTGTTGCTGAACAGATGTATTAGTTGAGTGGGTATTATTAAACTTGGACTCCAGACATAAGTGAAATTACTAAGTGGACTCCAGGAGGCAGTCCCCAAAGGATACTCGAAAGACAAGAAAGCCAAATGGACATAAAGCGAAATTTTGAGCCATTTTAAGCATACTTTCTTGAAGGACGCCATGCATGCAGCACATGGACACCCTACACATCTCACCGAACCAAAAACCATGCAGCACACACTCTCCAAAAGTGTACCGGTAAAAATGCCTCAGCCTTTGCATATCAAGTCAGGAAAGGGGGCAGGAGCCAGCCTCTACAGTGAGTTAGGGTGAACTTAGGGTGCACCTCTAGGACAACAGTGTAGTGATCTGCTAATGGTGCTCACATGCATGCACATACAGTGGTCTAAAAGATGCTGGTGCCGACTACGAGTGGCAGAATTTCAGAGCTGTCCCCACAGTGTAGAAATGTCATTCCTATCTAAGTCAATGCGCTACTTGACTGTTAGACCTGGCATCTTTGGCGTGGTTTTACCCTATCTTTTTTCCTCTGCCTCTTGTATTTTTGCTGTGTGCTGAATCTCGTTTTGGCTGGTCTGGATGCTTTGGGCACTTTGCCACTGCTGATCAGTGCCAAAGTGCAAGTGCTCCCTCTATAAATAGTGAATATGGATTGGTGTTTCCATGATTGGCTTGTTTGACTTACTACTAAGTCCCTAGTACAGTGCACTGTGTGTGCTCAAAGCCTGTAGGTCAAATGCTGCTAGTGAGCCTACAGCACTGATTCTGCCACCCACACAAGCAGACTCTCAAAAAGGGTTTCAAACCTGCTACTGCAGTGTCTGTGTGCTGTCTCTACTGTCATGTCGACCTGGTAAGTGCACCCGCTTGCAAGGCCCTAACCTTCCCTTTTATTACATGTGAGTCACCCCTAAGGTAGGTCCCTGTAGGCAGGATGCAGTGTTTTTGAAAGGTATGACATGTACTGATGTATGTGACATGTCCTGATAATGAAATACAGTGTATTTCGTTTTTCACTATTGAAAGGCTATCTGTACCATAGGATATAACACAAGATTGAAAGATGTAGTTTAGTATGCATGAACTCAGAATGTAAAAAAGCATCTTTTAGTAAAGATTATTTTTATATATTTTGTGTTTGAAAATACCACTTTTAGAAAGTGGGTATTTTCTTGCTTAGCCATCCTGTGTGCCTCTGCTGGTTTGTGGATTGACTGTCTGGCTTTGGAGTGACAGAGGCTGGGAGTGTGCATTCACTGTAGACAGCCACTGGGGGTGTTGGGGTGTTTCCTGCCTCTCCTGGATGAGTCAGGGCTGGGATGCATTTTGAGTAGTCGGAGGAGATTTCCTTGCACCTGAATGGGCCTGGTCTGCCTTACACAAGCTGTCTCCACCTCCTGTCGGGAAGCTGGACCAGAGAGAACAGAGCTGTTTTGGGCTGAATGCAGAGTATCTCTGCCTCCAGTAAACAAAGGGAAACGCTGTATAAATATTAGGGCCTAGACCCCAAAACTGTAGAATACTTCTGGTCTCAAGAGGTAACTCTGCCAAGGAGAAGAGCTGGGAAATATGAAGGAGAAGTATTGCCCCTTTGCTGTGTGTTGTCTGGGGTTGGCCTGCAGTGGCTGTTTCTGCCAAGGAGAGGATAAAGACTGCTGTGCACTGTGTATCCTGCTTGAAGATGATCTCCAAGGGCTTGAAGTAGAGCTTGCTTCTTGTTCTGAAGTCACAGGGATGCAAAGACTTCAACACCAGCTCTCGTGAAATTCCTTGCTGGGTTCTGACCTGCCAAGAAGTTCCTGTTGCTATGTTGGGCCTCTGGAGGTTTTCCTGCTGTTGGGAGCTGGACAAGAGATGCAACTAAGAGAAGCATGACGCATCCACACCTGTTTCCAACGCATTGCCGCTGAAGAAACCAACGTAGCGCCTGCACTCGGCTAGAGAAATCGCAGCAAACAAAATCCTGTGCACCGATCTCTGAAATCCGAGATCACCGCACCGATTCTGATGCAAGGCCTGCTGTGTGGCTGCAAGAATCAAGGCATCGTGGGCCCACAGCTGTAGAGACCAACACAGCACTGTTGCGACTGCTGCATCGAGAACCAACGCATCCCTGATCCCCAATTAATGTAACAGGGCGCCAAGTCTACAAGAACGCCGGGCCGCATTAAGAAACCGACACATCACCTCCCTGAACAGTAAGGAACCAATGCATCACCTCCCCTGCGTGGCAGTTAGGAACCGACGCATCATCTCCCTTGAAGTATAGAACGGATGCATCACATTCCCTGGGCGTAAGGAACCGACGCATCACCTTCCCTGCAGCTGTTTTTGTTTATCATTGTGACACACCCAAGATACTATGGGCCCCATCAGGATGGCGGGCGGACTCAGTCCGCCCGCCAACCTAACGGAGATCGGGACCGCACGCCGAAAGGGCGGGGGTCCCGACATTGGCATTAGGATGCGCCCGCCACAGTGGCGGGCGCATTCCTCAAGTTTACATTGTGGCGGGCAGTGCTCACTGCACCGCCCACCACAATGTGACATACAAATGCACGCATTTGCATAATCGAAGCAGCAGGCACCGCACGGTGCCTGCCGCTGCGATTATGCAAATGCAGGGGGTACCACAGGTACCCCCCCGTGTGCCACCCCCCTATAGCCGTCACTCTGGGGGCCTACAGGGGGCCCCCGCAGCAATCACCGCCTGCCTTTCCATGGCGGCATTACCGCCGCGGAAAGGCCCCCAAATTAAGCCATCGTAATATGGCTATCGGTGTCCATTGGACACCGCCACCATATTAATCTATTACCGCCGCGGTCGCAAGGCGACTGTGGCGGTAAAGCGGCGGATGGTCTTTCCGTCCGCCATTGTCCCCTCCGCCATCCTAATCAGGCGGAGGGGAAAACGAGAGTGGTTGTCGGGCGGATTGCCTCCGCCTGGGTGGTGGTGGCCACCGCCACCCTGGCGGTGGCAATCCGCCCGATATCCTAATGGAGCCATATGTGTTGAAAGTGTCGCATCTGTAGTTTGCTATGGACAGAACTATTGTTACCTTCTAAAAATCATATTTTTATTATTGTATATTGGATTTTTGTCATTTTGGTCTTGTTTGGGTTAGATAAAGATTACTAATTTTTCTAAACTGGTGTGGTGTCCATTTGTAGTGTATTCACTGTATTACTGTATGTGTGCACAAATGCTTACACACTTCCTCTGAGATAAGCCTGTCTGCTCGGCCCATGCTACCGAGTGGGTGAGCAGTGGTTATTTTAGAAGTGTATCCCCCTTAACCTGACTAGGAATAAGGGTCTCTACTTGGACAAAGGTGCAAGCATTTGCCAACTAGAGACCCCCCATTTCTAACATTGACAATGATGAGGCTTCATCTGATACTATGCAGGCGACAACTATAACAATGTCTCCTCGACTATCAAAGCTCCACTCTGCCCAGCGATTCCTCTCTGTCTTTCATTCTCTTCAACTGGACTCGTCCACAGTCTAATAATATTAGGAGACCCTGTTAACCCTACTTTGAGAAGCCTCTCACCTACCCTCCTTCCCAGAATCAGAGGTCCAGGGTGCACTTTCCTCCATTCTGATACCTTGATTCTCCATGTGCCACTCTATTACACATACCCACTCTCTCAGCATCACAGGTACCTGCTTACTCTACGCCCATCCAGTGGGAGAGCCCTTCTAATGACCAACGAGACAAGCGTGTCTGCGCTGCCACATTCAATTGGCCCTAACTTTGGTTCACAGGATGGTGAATGATGAAAGTGGAGAGGTTCGTGGATCAGGAATTAATAAGTCAATGATCCTTTTAGCAGATACTCCAGGTTCCTGAATGAAAGTACCATTAAGAAGCAAGGTGGTAGGGCGGACTGCAATATTACAAAGACATTAGCACAGTGTATTATTTTATAAATTGCAGGTACAGGAATGACTCCTTTGCTAGGATGAAACTAGTTCTACCATTCGAATCCTAACTCCCATTTTAGTGCAATTTTCATATTTTTGAAGTAAATACTCCCTTCATATGAATTCTAAACGCTTTTTATAAATACCTGCGATGGAATCCAGCAATAGCAGGCAATTCTGACAAGTACAGATAAGGTGTAAAATGATTTTTAATAATCACTTTTAACATCTAAGATTCCAATCGGCTTTATACAAGAGAAGGCGAATAGACCACTGAGTGAGTACACACTTGCCTAACAATTGACAATCTGGTCTTGCTGTGAGTTGCAAAGAACAGTACAATCTATGCAACAGGTGGGATATGAGGTAACAAAGAGATACTGTATTCATTTTTATTGTTTTGTACTTTGCACTTGCAGATTCTGTCTATTGCTTTGATGTATGCACTGGTGTATGTTGGCAGCGGTGTTACATATATCGTTGTGTGTTGGTTCGTCTGTTTTTGAGAATCGTTATTTTCATGTGCTTTAATTGTCATAATGCTAGAATGTATGCAAAGTCCTTAATATATTTGAATAGGTTTGTGCTGCATAATATGTACTTTTACCTCTAGAAGTGAAGACTATAGCACATTCCGAATGAAGTGATGTCCCCTGGATTACCCAAAAATGCAGCATTTGTCGTGGCCCATTCAGTGTTCAATAGGAGTTGTTTTTTTGTTGTTAAATATTGATTTTCAAATTCTGTGAAAGTGGTTTAGACACCAAGGTGCTTCATGTACATTCTTTACTCTCATTAACATGGCATCGTTCAAAATGTATCACAATTCACTATATTATTTGTAAATGCGCAACTAGAGGAGGACATGTCACGATATACTCACGTGTCCTATGAGCCACATACAAAAGGCAGGCGACACCCACTCTCTGGCGTGGATTCCACAGTCAATCCAAATGGCGCCTTTTGCACTTTTCTCTTTACCAGATAGCTACAAAATAACCAATTATATACAATATTAGCACGAAGGAAAACTGTATGGCAAGGTCAATGAAAAATAAACAGTACCCCTCGGATTCAAAATGTGTGATAAAGTACGAGTGAGTATATGTGCCGTGCGTGCATGCGTGTAAAGGCAAACTGAACAAAAGCACAACAATCACACATTCAAGCCAAAATTTTCCACAGGCACTGAGAGGCCTGTGCCACACAAATGTTGGACGCACCATGACTGGCAAAGGGGACAAGCAAGATACTACGTGCTGCACAGCAGCATTTACACATTTTGCAATGTTGGTTGCTCTAGGTCAGTGCACACCACAGGTCTATCCATCGAGTCGTGCAAGCACATTGGGCCTATATCTATAATGTTAGTCCAAAATGCCAGCTCAGCAGGGTACTGTCATTTAATTATATTTGGGGATATCTTCCACAGTAAATGGGTGCCCCCTTAAGACCCTTCTCAGGTAACACCAGATCTCCCCATCAGATTTCTTTGCAGAACATTGAGGATTAGGATCCATGCTTGTGAACATGCATACCGGGGAAGCAGTGCTTTATATGTTTGACCAGTCCACTGAGTGTACGAATGCATGGCCGGCACATGTTTCGTCACAAATGCGACATGTACAGAAAGAACTTCAGAGTATCAGAATTGACCGCATGCAAAAAAGTGCAGGAAGCGGTGTAGAAACACGTGAATGTAATTCCCCATTAACTTGCAATAGGCTTTAATCTGTGGCAAGGTTTACATTTTTGGAAATATGTTAAAGTTCACAGAAACTCATGTCTTCCCCTACCTACTGTAGGCACCTGAAATGCATTTTCTACATCATTCACTAATTTATCTCACACATTTACCAGCTGCCTCATGGGCAGCTTCTCCTCTGTCTTATGAGTTTTCTTAACCAGTATCATCTGCCTCGGAACAGCATTTCCCAACCACTGATACAAAACACACAGGCTTAAAAGGGAAGAAATGTAGTTTTTTTTTAATTAGCTTTAGCCCTTGGCCAAATCAGAGTCAAACTTGGGCACTAGATATTTATAGACTTAAATCCCAGGGAGAGTTAAGCATGCTCCCTACCAGCAGTTCAGTGTAAAACACTAAAACGAAACTTCTTCCCATTAAACAATATGCATCTGTTTTTACAGACATCTGGGTGATTGACACTTGCTTATAATGGGTAAAATAAATGCAGATTCCCTTAAGGTTCAAGTTCTGGAATATATTTTAAGAGGACAACACATCTTTGTGGTTCTACTCTTGGTTCTCGACAGATGAATGAAATGGGCTAAGTACCTGACACTGATTATGTGTTAAGGGGAAGCCCAAAAACGGATGGTCACGTGGGTCTGCAGCACTATGGACCATGTTAAGTGCATACATACACCATTATTTTCTGGACTTTTCTGTCCAAATGCAGTCATATAGTTTCACTGAGCATTGTATTGCACCTAACCTGGTCCAATCCAGCTTCTCAGGTCTGACTGTCATGTAGTGCTTCCTTGAAAATGCATACCTTGAGAACATAGAGGGGACGTTTCTCGAATGAAGACCCAATGTAAAGTTGCTCAAGGAGATCTGGATGCCTCTGCACCATCTGCTCCATCCAAGAGTAAATCTATAAAGAAATGCCAAAACTGGGATTCACATACATTTTATTGAAAGTATGAAATACTGTCAGCATTGTTCAAATTAGTCTTTTTTTAATGACTTGTATAGCGTAACACTTCAATGTACAATGTGCATCTCTAACCTGCAGTTATAATAAATGTAGATAAATTACACTGCAAGTTCACCAGTTAACCGATAAAAATATACTTTTTTAACAAATCTTTTTTATTTGTTTTCCATTATAAAACATATCATATACAAATTGTATTTGGGGATTGTTTAATCGGGGTACAACAAGTAACCGGACCCCCCATTTTAGCATTTGTGCAATTAGCAAACCTAAAAGTCACTCTGCGACGGTAATCGTGTGTATATAATTGAGAGCAGTGCAAACCAAACGAGGGCGGGAGGCTTTAGGGGTGGTGGAGATAGAAGGGAAAAAAGAAGTAAGAATGGGGGGAAGTGTAGCATTCACCTTACCAGTGTTGTATATAAGCCCTTGTCCTGGATGTGACCAAAGAGTTGCCGGGCCATGAGCCGTTGTGATGTGAGACTACTAAATTAAAGCTTTGACTTATAGTCTATGAAGGGTTGTCAAAGACAAGTGAATTTCTGATCAGTGTTGGCTAAACTGTGTGTGATTCGCTCCATGGCCAGGACCTGCCACATCTTGAGGGAACCATAAGGTTGTGGGTCTGTTCTCTTCCAGTAGAGGACAATCAGTTGCTTGCCCAGCCCCGTCATGTGGCCTGCAAGAGTCCAGCCTGACTATCTTCCCCGTCATCTTGGTCAGTCGTATCCTAAAGAGCACAGCAGTAGGGTCTGCTGGGACAGGGTAGCTCAGAGTGGCCTCAGGTTGCGCACAGTCCTACCACACACAGTTGAGAATGCCCAGCTTTTGATTACACCCCCAGCACAGATTGGAAGCCATGGGGTCCATGCAACCTAGCTGGGGTGAGCTATCATAGGAACATCGCTTTATGTGCCAATTCCCTCTGAGGGATACTTTGGTGGGATTTATCTCTGTCCGCCCACAGTAGGTCTAAGTCCTTTGGGGATATGTCCTTTATCAAATCAATTGCCCATCTCGTTTGGTAAACATGGGGAGAGTAGAGGTTTGGGGTCCTGAATAATATTATTGGTCTTGCGGAAAAGTGTCCAGTTAGTCCTCGACCATCCCTCTAAGTGTTGCATAATAGTAAGTCCCTGATATCTAATCAAATGTTTGACCCACTGGAAGGGAGTTGTCACCATAAGGGTAGGAATGTTAGCAGGTGGCAATGTGATATTCAATATATGAGATTTGACCCTGAAGCCGGATACTCTTTCAAACTCTTCAAGAATGGGTATTAGGGAAGCATGAAAGTCTGTGGAGTTGGTGAATGTGAAGAGAACATTGTCCTCAAACAAGTTAATCTTGTGTGAGTGGCATTCAAAGGGATACCCGTTATCGCAAATTCCTGTCACATTCTTATGGCAAGAGGGTCAACCACTAGTGCGAAAAGAAGGGGTGACACGTGTCAACCCTGTTTCCTTCCCCGTGCCAGGGTAATGGGTTAAGTGCTTTGCCTGTTTACTCTGACCAGAGCACTAGGGTTAGTTTAAGCTGCCAGGATTTTCTTCTTGGTGCCCTGTCCCATCTATAGCGTGTAAAGTACCTGTGATAGCAAGGTCCAGCTCACCTGGTTGAATGCTTTCTCCACATCGAGGGAAAGGATTAGAGCTGGGATGTAGCGTTTATGAGTTTTTTCAATCAAGTGGGCTGAGTGGCTTATGTTGTCGGCAGTGGCGGCTCGCTGAGGTAGTGCTGCGGGGCAGTGGGGCGGGGGGGAGGGGGGAGAGTAGTAAACTCCGGCATACGGCGGGATGGATTTAAGTAAATAAATAAATAAATAAAACAATTTACATAGCGCGTGCTGCAACGCACATGAACTTGATTTCTCACAAGAGCAAAAACTGGGTAAGTAATCTCATAAAGTTGGCCAGTCCAGAAGAGGACCCTCTGAGTATGTTTCCTGCCACCCATATTATTTGCACTAGCAATGGAGCTACTTGCTTGGAGGTCCTGCAGTAACCTGGAATGCTCACAAATACCAAAAGATAGCACAATGCATAAAATCGTACTACATGCAGGCAACAATCTTTTGAATAAATCTGACCTGCTGTTGGCTTCCCAGGTGATATATTATAACAAATTGAGTCATTTAACAATCTATTGTTCATTTAGATGGTCTCACATAGAGCACCATCTGACTTACCGCAGTGGATGAATCTTTTGATTTGATGTCACAAGAGGACAAAAATGAGTGGCAAGCCATTTTTAATCACGTGTGTGTGACCAATGAGTCACAATTCTAATCTACAACTCAATTCTTCATAATTGTATTTTTAGTTTCTAATTTCATTATCTAAATCCATTAAAAATCTCAATTGTCCTTCCATTGTTAAGACTGCACTTTCATATGTTTGCTAACAAATTCTCTTAAAAGTAGATAGAATAGCCTAATGAAAAAACGTGCTACAGAAATAAACTGAAATCAAAATCCCAACATTACATGGAATCGATAAACAATAGAATTTTTCAGGTACATCGTATCTAAGAGTGGAAGATCAGTTTATCTACAATAGGAATATCTAGAAATTATATACTGTTGTGTAGAAGTTAACCCGGTTTTGCAAAATGTCACAATAGTACTTACTTCTTCCAGAGGATGATATTGTTCATAGTAAGTCGGGCTACTTCGGGTATTTGCAGTATCATTGAAAGTTTGTTTTTCGATGAGATTCTTAACATCATCTACTAAAACACTAAACAATAGGAAATCCATGTCAATACATGTAAAGTAGCTTCTTATTTACTGTAAAGATTTAAATTAGGCAATACGTTTACTCATACCGATATCTGATGAAGGACTGATTCAGCATCTCCTTAACATTGTTTATGTCAGACTCATTTGTGTAGAAATGCACCTCATTGTCCTTCATAATATTTTCAGGGGCGTCTGGTTGCCATAGAACAACCTAAAAATTTGTAAGGATTTTCAAGAAATTGAAAACATATTTCTGTTAACTTCGATATGCAATAAAAGTACAAGTTCTGTACTATATTGGACATTGCAATGAAATCACACATTTCTAAACAGACACAAAGAATTGATCTTTAAGCAACCAAGCAAATAGAAGAAGAAACTGAATTACCATAATATTTTGATTTTCCAATTAGTTAATACTGTAACAAAGTACTTTTTGCATGGTCACCCCCATTTTCTGGGGGGTGGCCATGCTGTATGTTTAACTCTGCACACTGGGGCACTGCTATCCAGGCCCCATGTATGTTATTTGACCATTACAACATGACATAATTAGCCAACTCCTAATTGACATATTTATCTTTTCAATAAGGACATGGTAGCTGGTGCAGAAGAATATGTCAATGACATGGAAAGTTAAATGTCACCTTTGGACTGTAGCACATGCTGTGTCATTCACTAGAATAACAAAGTAAACAGGGTGTCAAGCCTACCTGTTTAGCCTGCCTGCTGCAGATTTTAAACACACAGGCAAGCCTGTCAAACACATACGCAAAACAGTAAAAAAAACTACAAAGGGAAAAAAAACACGTTTAAATCTTAAATATGTCACCCCTAAGTAGGCCTTGTAGTCCACAAGGTAGGGTGCCTAATATTTCAAAGTGGTAAAAGGCATATACTTACCATGACTAAAAACTATTTTTGCTATAACTGCTCCAATGAGAAAACCTAAAGTGCAGGATAGAATACTATACTCTGGTTTGGGATAAACTACCGGAGCGATTTAGCCACTATGTTGAATGTTTATTTAATAGCAGTTTTGTTAAAAATTAAGGAAAACTAACTTTTAAAAAGTTAGACTGTCTCTGAGCCTCTAGTGGGCTGATTACCATTAGCCTGGCAGCAGCTTGCCCCTAGCGGTACTTCTGTATAATGAGGCGTGAAAACTGCTTCCAGAGCAGAAACAATGGCTTGGGTATTTTGGCGGGAAGACCTGGGTGCAAGTTATGTGACTCTTCTCAGCTCAGGAAGAGCAGTCAATGAGGTTTCAGGAACTTCATTGACTTGGGATCATTGTTAGGCCAAATCATTGATAAGTAATAGGATTCATGGGGAATTGAAGCCTTTGTTCCTTGGGACAGCTGTAGCTTGCTTGGCACCGGCCCAGTGGGGGTGGGGGGACAGGCTGGGACACCAGAAATAGCAAAGGTCAAAAGGGTGCTGTCATGGTGGATTTTACTCACAGCATTGCACTGTGGGATAGTTTGAATTAGGACGAACAGGATGTGCTGCAAAAGTGGGAAGGGTTGCCCCATGGAGCTTCTTTTCATTGGCTATGGATCGTCCAGGGGTCACAACTCACCCACTGGCTAGAGAATGCTACAAAAGGTCCACCTCTGCCAAAGATCTTCAGAACACATCTGCACCTGTAGAAGAATAGTCAAAGACTGGACCTGCTGTCTCCTGTGCGGAGACTTGAGCGGCAGAATGTGCTCTCACTTATACCCACGACTGAGAAGTGAACATAAAGGGTCAGCTAGCTGACCTCTGTAGCTACAGTGTCCAAAGATAAGGTACAAATCAGCATGTAAACATTCAGTCAATTAAGAAAAGAATGACTCTATAAATGAGTTATAAGTTGGAATTAAGAACTTATAAACATGTATTATTACAAAAATGTAAAAGATACTACATAGGATACGTAAATGCAGAAACTGGTGATTGACATAGAAATACACTGCCATGAAGGCCATGAGCAAAGAAAAATGACTAAACCAGAGAAATCTTTGAAGTCCCAAATGTGCAGCAAAATCAGTAAGCAATCGAACAGTATCCCTAGTAGCAAATCATCTTGCCCATCCCCAAATTTGAGGGTTTATATAGGAAATTTCCCCATAGACAAGCATGGACAGGGCAGAAATATCAAGGCGAGAAACACACTTTCAACAACTAAGAAATAAGACTTTAGAATCATCATACAGCCTTAGCACATAAGCACTAACCCACTGTATAAATATTAAACCAGCCCTCTCTGACCTAATGTCATCTGGAGTTGTAAGAACAAACTAGTTACATAAACAATATTGAACCATTGTGAATGAATGCAACAGCCCTTGCAGGAGGAAGAACCTTGGAGAAAAGACACAGTACAGAGCCCATGCTAGAGAGTCTTCTTCAAGAACAGGGTCAATAGGAAATAAAGAAACATGACTACGTACAGCAGAAATAATAAACAGAGTACAAACATGAGACAACCATTGTCAAACAAGATGCCATTGAGGCCTAATAGAGGTCTAATTAGCATAAGCCAAGAAAATGCACTTTAATAGGCCATGGTAAAATTGTTTTAAAACAATACCATCACGTCAGTGTATACATATGAATCTGAATGTAGATAATATTCTGCACATTATTCATAATGCACAAATTTAATTAATGCACAAAAGCTTCTTCAACTCCAAAACCAATGGCTTCAGCTGGACCCCTTCAAATGGCTATCCAACATTGTCTAGTCTAGTCTAGTCTGGAAATTTGTATTGCGCAGAACATATCACATCCCGTGAGGGAGTCTCATGGCGCATGCGGACAGTCCCAGAGAAAAAGAGGAGCGATCCTATAAAAGGCAAGACCTAGCTGAAAAGCCATGTTTTCAGCAATTTTCGGAACCTCATGTGCTCGATCGTTGCACGGATGTTCAGAGGAAGTTTGTTCCATAGGAGGGGTGCCATATGGGAAAATGCACGTCCCCCATTTCTGACTGTTTGTACTCTAGATGGCGTAAGTAGGAACTTGGAGCTGGATCTCAGTTCTCGTCCGGGCTGGTACCAGGTCAAATTTTGGTTCCAGTATTTGGGTCCAGTGCCATGCATATGTTTATGAACTAGACACATGATTTTAAAAATGACTCTTTTTTTTTATTGGGAGCCAGTGTAGATTCTTTAGGCTTGGAGAGGAAGGAGATCGTTTTGGGAGTCCAAAAATCAGACGAGCAGCAGTGTTTTGAACAACTTGTAGCCTCTTTGTATGGCACTCATTTATGGCAAGCAGGATGGAATTGCAGTAGTCTAACCTATTTATTATGAGGCCCTGCACTAGAACTTTGCGAGCTTCTTTTGGTATCCATTTGAAAGCTCTGCGGAGGCTTCGCATGATTCCAAAACAGGTCCCGACAGTGTGGTTCACATGGTCCTTCATGGATAATTTATTATCCATGTGGATTCCGAGATTGCGGACGGATTCTTTTGGGATCGGACATTCCCCCAATTCCGAGGGCCACCAGTCCTGAGTCCAATGTGCACTCGCTTGACCAAAGGTCATTATTTCGGATTTTGCACCATTTAGTTGTAAGTGGTTCAGACTCATCCAGTCTTTAACCTCGATCAGACACTTTTTGAAACGTTTTTTTGTATCATTGATATCATGGCCGAGGGTAACAAGTATTTGCGTGTCATCCGCATATGATAACACGTCGAATCCATGTGCCCTAATAAGTTTGGCCAGAGGGGCCATATAAACATTAAAAAGCGAAGGACTGAGGATTGAGCCTTGTGGCACACCCCTGGTAACTGGCCGTGTACTGGCCAAAGTTTCATCAGTTTGTAGTGTGGTAGTTCGATTGGACAAATAACTGATGAACCACCTTAAAACCTGCCCCTTGACACCATACTCCCACAGTCGTCTGACTAAGATGTGATGGGAGATGGTGTCAAAGGCAGTCGATAGGTCTAAAAGTACCAGAATGCATGACTGGTGTTTGTCGAGGGCACCTCTGATGTTGTCGGTCACCTCAATCAGGGCTGTCTCCGTGCTATGTGCGGCACGGAAACCTGACTGTGAGGTGTCGAGTAGATTGTTCCTCTCGAGATAGCTTATCAGCTGCTCATTTACGAATGCCTCCAGCACTTTCCCTGGAAAGGGTAGCAAGGAAATGGGGCGATAGTTTGAAAAGGTGTTTGCATCCGCACCGGGCTTTTTTAGTAGTGGTTTAACTCTAGCCGCTTTCCAGATTTGAGGGAATTCCGCTTCTATCAGGGATGTGTTTAGAAGGCAAGAGAGGGGATGGGCCAACACTGGAGCAAGGGTTGTAAATAGTTTGGATGTTAGATGGTCGCAAGGAGATCCGGATTTGATTTTATGTCCTAGACGTAAGATTTTTTCATCATTTAACAATTCAAAAGTGGACCAATTTGTGGAAGAAACAACTTGGTTCATGTGTAGCTCTTTTTCAAGATGTTGGAGAGAGGTGTTTTCTATATTGAATGGTTGACATATTTTTGTGATTTTGTCGTCTAAGAACATTGAGAGGTCTTCCGTCCACTCTTGGGTTTTGGGGGCCTCTTGTGAACTTTTAACGGACGTAAGTTCTTTTAGTATGTGATGGAGCTCTTTGGACGAGTTTTTAGCTTTACTTATGCGTTCAGCTATATGGGTTTTTTTTTGCCGCTTTGATTTTCCTCATGTATTCGGTATGCAGGGTTTGGTAAATTTTGCGATCATTGGGGTTTTTTGTTTGACAGGACTTTGCTGGATACAGCCTGCAGCATTTCTCTGTTGGAGGATTTTGACTTCTGTTTTTGGACTAAGTCACAAGGTAAACTCATTGACCGGAGTGACCTGCTTAGGTTATCTGATTTCGGCTTGATCACGGTCTGCCTGAAATCCCGGTCAACTGCCAACAGTGATTTCCGATTAGTGCTTTACTTATTATTGACACTTTGTGTCCTAAAACTTTAAAAAGTCATTTCTCTTGTCCCCCTTAGTCATTTTGGTGGGGGGTTTTTCTTTTTGAATTTTTCTTTATTTTTAGAAATTGTGGGATTTTATTAGATTGTGTTTTCACTTTTTAATTGTTTTGGTACTGTTAAATACTTTAAACACATTTCCTTAAGTTAAGTCTAGCTGCTTTGTGTCATAGTTACCAGGGTGTGAGCCCAGGTTTATTTACTAAACTTGTGTGTTGGACCTAGCAGGATTTAGGACTTTTTACTCAGTCACGTTTACTTATTTTCTGACAAATTCATTATCTGTTCTAAATGTCACTTATTCTAAAATTCAATAATGCTTTCCCCCAAAGACAGGCTATAATTAATCTCATTGCTGTTAGGACTTGGTTGCACCACTAGCTATGATCTAGGTTTATTGTATCTTCCCAATCGTTATGTGTCCCAAATACAAAGGGCAAAAGGATAAATTGGATTGTCATTCCCTTCCATAGCCCCCACTACTCACCCACTATTGGCCTCACCTCATCCAATAACAGGCTCATCGCTTGTGCAGGAGATCATGTCTGCCCCCATGTTCTTTCCAGAATCTATCCATATTGCTTACTGCTAAATTCTTTATTCTGGCATGGGTGTAGTACCTTTAACAGAGTATGTTTTAGATTTAACCCCTTCCACGCGGGGCTAATTCCCCCGCGGTGCGGGGGGGGGGGGGCGCACGTGGCTCCACAATACTCATGACAAGTCCAGCTTGTCATGCTGCACAGTGGAGCTGTGCTAATGACGAGCTGGACTCATCATGACTCCACCCACTCCAATAGAACGGCCGCACAGGCGGGCAATTAGCCGCGCGTGGGTGGGCTGTGACAGTTATGACGAGCTCAGCTCCACTGTGCCTCATGATGAGCTGAGCTCGTCATGAGCATGGGAGGGGTTAAACCATTCAAAATAAAAATCCAGCTGTGTAATATCTGCCACTCTTTTCCAGAGACTCCCCACTCCATAAGCTCTCTCGACCTAATAACCTGTAAAATACATTTCACAAAAGCAGTAAATAGTCTAATATCTCCCAAATTAGTTTTTCTGCAGTTTTATTTAGTTGTATGGATTAAAATCTAAGCATGATTGGACTGAGACAGGAAATAGGCCCAAACATCAAAATAACGTCAGCCCCTGTAACTGTTAGTGAATTAGATACCTAACAAATGTGGCCAATATTTGCAAATTGGGGCAGTTTTGAACTTGTAAAGACACTATGTATATGTGTTTTGCAATATATTGAAGATTGCATGGATTTGGGTTTGCTACAGGCAATGTTTGTTTCAATATCATGAAAATCAACAGTAAAAAACAGCCCACTAGACCATAAAGCAGACCCACAAACAGCTAAAAAACTGGTCCACAAAACTGACCTCTCAGACCAGCCTATCCAGTACTCCCTGTTGTGCTTCATGCCAGTCCGACCCCACATCTGACTTAGAAGTAATAAAGCATTGCACCGTCTTACTTACAGTTGAAAATCTTAGTCACAGCTGTGAAATGATTTAATTTACCCTCCCAAACATATCCTTTAACATTCTACAACCCTCATGCTTACACTTTGTAAAGTTGTCAAGAGCTGGGATAGACCTCCCTTACTGAACAACCAGCCCCATGTTTGTCAAAATCCCATGGTACTCAGATGATTGTCTATGGATCTTGGCCTATGCTGTTTCTGGCACCATAACAGTCCCCAAGGTTGCAGGCAGATAAAGCGTTGAATGAAGTCCCATCAATTTTCTGTTGAGAAGGTAATGAAATCTGGGTTGTTCTATAGTACCCCTTAATGTCTGGGCAGGCTAACTCCCCCTATTCGCTAAGCGCCATGAGAATTTTCCAATTTACCCTTACTGTCTTTACATCCTAGCTAACAGTAGAGATAGGCTGTAGGTATCTAAGATAAGGTCCCAGAAACTCAATACAAATTAGGAACCAGTGGTGGACAATGTTTAGCGGGGTCGAGAGTATGTGTCCAGTCAAGTATTAAGCAAAAGAATACTAAGTTCCCCGGGGATGGAATATGAAGAAGTGTAGGAATATGGAGACAAAAAGAGAGAGCAGGGAACAAGATGTTCCCTTAGTGGAACTAAGAGACCTCACACACCCAGAAACCTAGGTGTCATGCTTCATCATTGGTCTCCTGCTCCTCGTCAGACTGGCGCTGCAATGTCTGACGGGCGCCGTAGGCGCTCTTTGATGGAGATCTTTTGTTCCAGCCAATAGTTTGAGTGCGTGTGAGGGGTCTGGGGAAGGTGTAGTCGTGAGGGAGTAGTGAATATTAAAAGAAGGTGAGTCAATCCACAGGGGACTTTATTCACGTGGCTGACTCCCTTATTTAAAAGGGTGGGAGGGGAGAAAGGAACTGCTAAATCTACAGTAAACTAACTCTACCCTCTAAAAAGGTCGGCATGTTTCTTGCCTGTCTGGCAATTCTTCAGGACCTCGAGTGTTGGGTACTACACAGTGAAAAAAATTAAGGTAAATATTAAAATAGAGATACAACCTCACTAGGTCAATCAGGGAGCAGGCCAGCTGGTCCTGCTCTAGAGAGGAGACCCTAAAAGTAACGCTGAAGGGCCCCGCAGTCTGTTCCCGTGGGGCTGTTCGGAAAGGTAAGGTACCTTCAATCACGGACAGCCGAGGGTGTAAAACCTACCCCCAACGCGAGGCGCCCCTACCGGTGGCGCGGAACAGCTGGTGAGGTCCCAGAAACCCCATGGTTATAGTCTGAAAGTTGCACAGTAGGCAGGGAAGGGCTATGTTTAATAGTGATACTCTCCTAGCCCCTATTATATACACACAAAGCCCATGGCAAACCCACTAGAGTGCCTATCAACTATTCAACTCTCTTTCTACAGGTGCAATGTTAAAAGCCAGCATCTCAGATGTGCTTGTTTTTATTTCAGTCCGACTCCACTTGGAATGCTAGAACGGACATTTGTAGGTATGCAGGGTGAGCATTATTTAGTTGGTAAACTGGCACAGCCTGTTTTTGCCTCTCTGCCCTCACCATGATGCTCTATGGCCCTATTTGCTCTGATAGTTGCCACAAGAGGCTCAGCCTCTGTTTGGAAAAATAGCGGGACCAGTGGCCACCCCTGCTTTAATCCCCTTTCCAATTGCATTTTAGTTGAAAGATTTCCATTTACCAACACCTTGACCATGGGGGTAAACCACTTATAAGATTGCGGGCATGGGCCAACAAGTAATCATTTTCAGAAAGACCCATTCAAGGCAGTCAAGGCCTTGTTTGTATCAAAAGAGAACAGCCTAGATCGAGCAACTCTGCTTTGATGGTTACAGATAATATAATTTTTGCTGATGGAAGAGAGGCCTGAACCCTGGGAAGCACAGTGGACTATACACATTTGTTTGACAGTGATCTAGAGACAGGCAGACGAGGAAGTGTGGTGTTGAGGGCAGATGAAGTGCGAATTTGGATCTTAAGATTCTCAAGTTGTCTCACTGCCAAGTTCTCTGTTCTCTAAATCTTCCAAATCAACGCATAAATTGCTTACTTGCTACGATGGATCTTCAGATATGCCAGGCGCTTCTGTTGCTGGCAGAGTTTTAGCATTTTAGCACAGTGAATTAAAAGAATTGTGAAACATGTCCAATATACAAATGTTTGGTACATTTCCAAAAACCAAATCAACATCATGAGACAAGCAGAGTTAAGAGCAAGTGGTTGAAAAGTAAAAAAAGAAATTTGCAGCAATGGCTGTTGGAGGCTAACACCTAGAGGTCACCTAGAGGTCACCACGTCCAGATATTGTGCCATCTCCGAGGATACAGCTCGTGGGTCCTAAAACCAAAGCAAGGACTCGACAAGTGCAGCCAATCACAACATTGCCTGGTGCTCGACACATTTGGCATTCTAAAAGGAAATACATTTTGCATGTCGGTTATGAAAGGAGACACGAAATGAAACCATCCACAAACTTACCGGAGAGAGCAATGAACAATGTGTGGAGTTAAAATGCAAAAAATTGATTCTGGAATACAAATGTTCTATTAATTCGCTGCTGTTATTTGGAAAGGGTAAACCGAAAAAAACATGCATGTCAATCACAATTTGGGTAATTCACGGCAATGGAGTCGTGTCGCACGTGCTTTGATTAACTTGCTCACAGGCAGCTGGATGATTTCACTCATACTTTGTAATATACTATACCTCAAACATGGCGGTCAAATTCTTCATCACCTCAGCTTGCCTTTCATTCCGTGGGGTGACGGACAGAACCTGCCCACTGGGAAGAAAACACATGACATATTCGGAAAGGTGAATGAGTGAAGAAATCTTTTCTTAGAATCCATGAGAATGCAGAACTTGGTGTGAGTGTGTACATTTCACTAGACACGCGAGAAACGAAACTCCTCACGATATGCCTATCATGTGTGTGGCTCTAACAATACAATAATAATTTAATTCAGTTTAAACTGCAAAACTATGACTTTAATGGCACTCGCGGGCACTGTGTGTGTACCTTCCTTTAGCTGTATGACTATAGGAATATATATTCATGTTTGTATTTATTATTTGGAAATGTTTGAAGTGACTTTTGTTTTACTCAAATATATCGTACGTAGGAATGAGATACATTACACAAGTTTTAATGAAAGTCACACACATCACAATGTTGTTTTCAGTACCCCTCGCCTATTGTGGACAGGGATGTACTTTGTTTATATACACAGTTACGAAATACCTCGAATTAAAAAAAAAACATTGTTTCTCAATGCTCGTCTGTATTGTGGAAGACTGGGCCTTAGAGTTTAGCAGACAGACGGGATAATACGTCAAAATATCCTGTCAGGCGTATTAAAAGTGTCATAGCCTATAATGCACTTGTAATACGGAGGACGGGAGTTTGTGACGCAGTATCCCGTCTGTCCCACTCTAAGTAAGGCCCTATTACCTCCTCGTTAGTCTTCCTTGCCACATGACTTACAAAGTGAGCTTCAGCTCCACGACAGAACCCTCCAAAGTAAAAAAAGCCTCCCACCCCCTCCCAACATGGCCGACCAGTCACACCTGACCTCTATAAGAGGCGGGCCGGCCCAACCAACAGCCTGAACTACCAAGCAAACAATGAAGCCGATAGCCAGACCGGGAGGGGGGGATGGAACTCATGTGGCGAGGAAGACTATACTCGGAGTAATGAAGATTACCGGTAAGTAACCGGGGCATGCTGGTAAACGTCAAGAAACCAACATTATAGCAACACACTACTTCATTTTGCTTTCAGGAAGTGAGGGGAAAAACATCTCCCCTGACCCCTGAATATTTGGGCTCAGTATGTACCCTTTTTATCTGCAACCGTGTACAGTCCACAGTAGGATCCCAGAAGTGGACATAAGGTGAATAGTAACAAGCATTTGCAATGCAATAGGTCACGCATTTGCGAGAGTTTGAGCTATTGCCATTGTAAATGACAATGCCTTTTATTTATATGTTTTGAAAACCTGCAAGCGGTGTGTAAAAACACACTTTGTACTTTCAGGTTTTCTTAACACATACATAAAAGGCATTGTCATTCACAATGCCATATTGCATTGTAAATGCTTTTTGCTGTGTTTATTCTATAAACAATCCCTTCTGTGCAAGAGCAAAATGACAAAAATGGAAATCGAGCAATAAGTGCAAAAAAGAGAGAGCTAACGAGCAAGGAACAAACTAAGACTTGAGGGTTAAGAAAGATCTGAGAGATAATGCGAGAAACAAGGGTTAAGGAGAGAGAGTCAAGATCGAGGAAGAATCAAAGGGGAAGAGAGAATGAGTGACAAGGTGCGCAAAGCACCAGGCAAAAGAGAAGAAACGAGTGAGCTAAAATTTGTAAACAGGGCAGAGAAGCAGAGAGATGGCTAAAAGAAACCATACAGATAACCGGAGCAAAAACGTGGCAAAATAAGGCAAACAGAGAGGAAAAGCAGGGAAACAATAGCAATACCAAACAACCTGAAGAGAAGAAGGCGAGAGAGAGAGCGCAGGACAAGGGAGAAGCAACTGGAGCCTCACATGCACTGGAACATGGTTGGAAAGGCCTTTCTCTGGTCAGAGGACCAGGTACAGATAAAGTCCTAGAAAAGCACCTACAAAATCAAACAGAAAGCAAACTAGACAATCAGCATTATTCTCTGCCAGACACAGACCCAGGTCTAAAAATTAGCATTTTATGATTGGCCTATCACTAACATGAACATGAAGTAGCCTTCTAAGAGTATCAGCTTCACATGTTTTTTTCTTTATATCCATATTGGACTCACGGGGAAAAGAGAATTGTGGCTCAGAAGGGCTTAGTCTCACAGCTGTGAAGCAGCGTATCTTGTCCCAATCAACATGCTTGGATTACACAGCAAAGACAGCATCAGCTTTACTACAGTATTAAGCAGCACACAACAAAAGGCATTACAGTATTTTACAAAAGCTGCTATCAGCAGGCATAAAAGATAAAACCTAACTTATACATGCACTTAAGGTAAAGTTCCGAGGATGTCCCTTTGCTCTTGCACATATAGCCCAGAACAAAACAAATTATTGATGGTAAATTCATAAATGTGGTTTGCAATTTAATTACAGAAGCAGACCTGCTCAGCGGAATAAACATTTTTTTACATTAGTAACATCGACTCAAGTTCACAGTAATTACAGTGATATTTTCTTACATAATGCCTGTCCAACAAGCTTTAACAAATAGGCTGTTTTGGCAAGTTTGTTCCTACAAAAGCTCTCTGAAAACTTAAGTGCTCATTTGCTGTCCCAGTAGCAGCAATATCTCTGTGGCCTAACAGCAAGAGTGATCGACCTCGAAGCTGGGCAACCGGCTTTGAGTCTCGGAAGGGGCGCTCAACACCCTGTGATTCTGCGCAAATCACTTCATCTTCATCACATCTCTAGTCAATGAATGTGTCTGTAACGCAACTGGTGCTCATGTAAAACGCTCTGATGCCTTTGAGTCGAGTTCCGCTATATGAAACTTTTTATAAAGCAACGCACCTGTACTTGACACAGTATATTAGTAAGTCTTGTAACGGCGCTCGGTGCAACAGTTTCTCCATTTGATTATTGATAGGTTTCAAATAAATCAGTTTTCAATTTTTAACACTGTGGCAGCTCAAAAAAATATCAGAACTCATAGTCTGACCTGATAGACTGCACAATACATCCCAAATAGTAACTTAGAGTTTCAGGTTTTCCAAAAACACGCTGATCATAAAATACTTTCACATGGCATCAGCTAGTCAGGTATCCCCTTTCTGCTGCTTGTCAAGTAGGGCAAGGGGGCGAAGTTATAGTAACACGAGGATCTGTGAACAGTAAAGGGAGTGAGTATCAGTATAAAAGGCGCACTCGTAAAGTGAAGGGCTCGACCTTCATTCCGTTCTGCAGAGATCAGTCGTTTAGAGCGAAGGGATAATGATCTAATCAGTCTTGCGTGGCCAACATGAACCAAATGTAACATTTTTGTTTTTATCCCTCAAGAAAAAAACATAATCATGTACAGATCAACTTAAGTTATAAAGTCTACCAGCGGATGCTACCTTTTATAGATAGGTTCATTAGGAGGCACTCAGAGGGGGTTTTGAGCAGCATATTAGCTGGAATAACAAGATAAGTGGCAGGACAGAGTGCAGGGTAGAGTGAAAGGCAAGGCAAGAACATTAGTATAGGTGGCAGGACACATTACGGGCAAAGGGACAGGCATGGAGAGTCAAGAACACAAGCAAAGAAAGCATGTCTAGAGATACAGACTACCAACTAGGGTACATGTTTTCATGTGGAGGTAATATGGTGTCGATTGTATGTGTGTAGAGGATGCAAAATCTGAAATGTGAAAAGAATACCCTTGGAAAAAAAATATCTTGATATGCTTGAGCTCTGAAATGTATGTGTCTGCCTTGTGTGAAGTCGCAGTGCCGCAGTGAAAGTGAAAACTAAATCAAGCACGTGAAAGTGAGAGCGCTGTGGGAGCGCATGAAAAGTAACATGCCAGAGAGGAGATGCCGTGCACGGGCACATTGGCTATCCAGGCAAGTGCACATGTCCTGTCCCCCTTCGCCCACCAAACCGACAACAATAGGCGTCGCCAAGGCAAGCAGCACATGCGCTGCATCGCTAGGCGAGACCTAAAAAGGGCTATGTTACCTCTGTTTTCATTCCACTGTCAGGAACAGTGACATCTCTGCAGTACTATATATCCAGTCACTTCCTAAAGAAATGTTCTGATTCAAGCTAATAGCATGCTACTGTTTCAGTGTAGGTGTGTTGCTTCTCAATAACCGCAGACTCCAAGTTAACCTTGCAGTACCACTGTAGCCATACCCCTTCTCTGTCACTAGGGGAGCACCACTTTAAAAGGCAACCAGCCTTGCTATGGTGAGCAACTTACATGTGAGTTGAGAATTGCCTCACAACAGTCTATACTCTTACACAGAAGTCAGGAGGATGAGGTACATTGTGCCACAGTAAGATTTATTGGCTGAACTTTACGAGCAATGTCGTGCTGCAAGACTCTGGTGGTGCAAGAGCTGGCAGAAGACACCTTTTACCTTTTTCATCTTGCTCGTGACACCTTAAGACGTCCTAACATTCTTTCAATTATTTAAAGAGAAAAAGGACTGTGGCCTATAGAACAATTGAAGATGAGTTAATACTGATGGCAATTTTTGCCAGTTGTACAACTTGTGTACTGATATATATGTTGCATATCAAGGTATTGTTCATATAACTGCCAGGTCATTTATAAAGTAGGTGGGATTTTACTTCACTTGGGTATTAATTCACATATATCATTATGACACTGAAGGGATGATATGAAATGTTGTGCTATGAAACATGAATTTGAGGAGTCTATTTGACTGGACGCAGACATGCCCATAAAGGATTTTAGAGATTCTTAAATATTCTCGAACATAATAGCGATTATTTCTACAGAGGACCAGATTAGGGTCAGCCCCTCATGTTTTCAAATAGTCGTGATGGTAATCGCTTGGCAAGAACCTTTGCTTTTTTTCCTTTTTCTGGGTCCACAGGAAAACACATAACCAAGGAACATTTTCACCTACGCGATGAATAGATCCCCACTGTGTGCATCTCACATGCTAACGGCTGATACACGACTTGGCACTAAATTCAACAAGCTTGCAAAGCAACTCTTGCAACAAAGAGAACATCACTGTCTTGATTTATTTATGAACAATTTTATACAGAGAGCATTCCATTAATGGCAGCTTTGAAAGCTCAAACGAAACGAATCGCATGAAAGGATAAACAAGGAAGAGATCCATTACAATGTCAAAGCGGGCACTGACAAAAGCAACAGAGAGGGAGTGGGCGGGGTATCTGTGTGTGTCAGAGGGGGAGGCCGGATGAATAGATCTGTAGAAGCATGATGGTGTGCGAACGGATACTTGTATTTATGGAAGAATGAAATGGTGAGGATGGATAACAATAAAACGATGAGGGTGGCTATATTAATGGATGGATGTGAATGAAAGGATTATGAAATAATGGACATAGAATGAAAAATGGTTGTACTAATAATAATAATAATAATAATAATAATAATAATAATAATAATAATAATAAACGTTTTCTAAAGTGCCTGGTTACACCATACAGTGTTCCTCGTGTTACAGAAGCTGCAGCAGAATACTATTGACAGCAGAGATTCACCCCAATAATCTAAGGTGAACTAAACAGCCATATTTAAAGTCTGTGCCAAAGAACAGATTCTTGTACAGAAGAATAGATGAATGAATGAGAGTGCAAAAGTGTAGGGATGGATGGTACCAACAGGCAGTGCTTTAAATGGGAAAAGAGAAGTGTCAGGACTCACCAAATTGATTGGGGTGGGCCTGGTAGGCACATGTCTGGGGGGTGTGACTTTGAGGCAGCCTTGTACACTATCAGCATCTTTTAATTCAATGTAAAGTGCCCCCAGTGCCCTTGGCCAAGTTCTGCTCATAGCTGCAGGGTCTAATTGGTGTTTGTTGTAATTATATACAGCATGAACTTAGCACGAGGGCATTACTGTGAGAAGCAGTATTTTTACACGAAAGTAGATTCTTTTTTTTATGGCACAAGGAGATTTAAGTGATTTGCCCTGGATCGCAGGATGTTGAGCCCACGCTGGTATTTCACCTGTGCCATAAAAACAAAAAGTATGCGTTCATGTAGAACTAGTGCTTCTCATGTAAAGCACTTTAAGGCCCTCCTGTCAAGTTTGCGCTATATCTAACTGCAAAAATTGACCAATGTGCCCTGCACACACGAGCCAAACTTGACCGAAGGGCATTATGCGCTCTGACAGACAATGGTGAGTGTATTCCAGCGCTGCAACCTGTCCCTATAACTGACAGCGCTACAGTTCCAAAGTCGACCCAAAGGTGTCTTCCTGTCCTGTCGCGCTGTCAGTGTGTGAGCAGGGCTGGCCTGTAGCGTGGGCGAGCTGGGCCCAGACTCAGGGCGCCAGTAATCCGAGGGGTGCACGGAGCTGTGGGCATAAAGGCAATACCAGCAGTAGAACCCCTGTCATCTTGCAAGATTAGCGTTGTTTTAATCCTTCATGATCAGACTTTTGGCCAATGTTTTAACACCACTTTGCCCCATTCGTTGCGCTCCTTTCACCGTCTCACCCCTGCTGACACAAACACCAACAGACCCATCACCATGAGGCAGCTAAGCTATCGGTGATTTAGGTGAGCTGGGGAGGTCCCGAGGGGTCTGGGTTCAGGGGGCAGTCACTGTTCATCCAGGGACTGACCAGTCAACTCAAAAGGACCCCCTGCTGCTTCATTTCATCCTCTAGCATCAGCAAGGGCGCCACATTTCTCTTCGCCCAAGGCGCTATCTTAACAAATGCCAGCTCTGAGTGTAGGGCTGCAGCCGCAACTTCGCGTCGGAACACTCCCCATTAACTGTCGCACGCCCATAACCCAGAGACTGACTGCAGCATGCCACTAGGAGTACTGGTACTCTCTTAACACAAGGAAAAGTCCCGGTACTCAATGGGAGAACATGGAGAAGTGCCGGTACACCACCGTACCGCTGAGTACCGGCCCATTTAAAGCACTGAAGAAGGGTGGTAAAATATTAGGTGATTGAATATAGCTATTTGGCTGGATGGCCAGTGAATGCCGTGACGAATGAACTCGGGAATGGCAGTTGATGGATGGAAGAACGAAGACATAAATAAAATCTATGTCTACTATGGGAGAGGATGGATGTCTCATTGATTACCAGCAATATGGGCTTGTGAACAGTACAACTGGAGCGTATTTGCACATAAGAAGACTGATCCATCATGCTAGGCCTTGGCAGGAACACAACATCCCACAAAGGCTGGGAAGTGTTAAGGATGCACGTACAAGAGACAGCAGATGTTGGCGGTGGTAGTATATATTTACAAAAAGTCGACAGCAACTTAAAATGCTGGACAGTGATCAGCAGTATGTAAAATGAAGACACAGGGCTTAGAGTTCTGTTACGTGGAAGTGGCATTAACAAGAAGCCTCAACATCTCCAAGTGCTAAGAGGCATGTACAAGAGCACATAGGCTACAAAGGCTTACATGTTGGATACTTCTATGTAAACAGGTAAGATTCATTTACAAGAAAAAGTTTAAAGTGGCAAGTAGTGGGGGCAATTACTGAGGTATCCACGTGCTACCTTTGAAGTTTTTAGTCAGAGTGCATGTATAATGCCCCCAAATGCTCCACAATATTTGGGCATATGTAAATCTTTAAGAGAGAAAATCGGTGCAAGAAGTGTCAGAGTACAGAGATTGTGATGTGCCATCGTCTGCTGTTTTTACATACAATGACCTGTCATTAGTACAGTTCGCACCTCCCTCCCTGGTCTAGTCTTACCCCCTCCACTTTAGATTGAGCTGGACATATTTACATTGTGTTTTTCTTCTCAATAACCATTACCTTGTGGAGGTAGTATATCATTTATTTTGGAATTTACAGAACCAGTCATTGTTGGACAGGCCACATGAAGGGCCACTCTCCCCCGGCCCGACCAGGCCCGAGCCCGGTCACGCAGGTACCACACACCACCATTACACGTCCTCCGTCCCCTCCGGGACCCCTACCCTCGAACATGTCGACCTCGTGGGCCTGATCCACTGCCGGCCTGCGCGCCCCTCCTGGGCGCCATCTTGGACACTCCACCACGAGGCCGCCTGGCCCCAGATCGACCTCAACCCTGGGCCTGGCCAGGTCTCAGACATCCCGGCACCACCATCCACCCAGGAGGTGAGCGGGCTACTTGGCAAGTCACTGAGGGAAAGAGGTGTCGATGGCTCTCCCCCGCCAGGTGCCGCTCGCCCATCGCCTCCCCGGGCGCTGGCTCCACCCCCCTGCTGTGTGTCTGGACTCCCTCATCCCGGACCTCCCGACCTCCAAGTGCGAGGGTCCGGACATCAAAGGGCACCAGCCCTATAACTGGGGCAGCTCCAGAGCAGGAAGGCAGTTGTATCTTGGAGTCGAGAGACGCAGAGAAGAACTCATCCTTGACGGACTACTGGCGCTGCCATAGCTCTGTCTCGTGCACCATCGTCTTGCCTGCTGGCGCTGCCGCAACCTTCGTAACCTTCATATCCTTCATCGTCGTCGGGACCTGCTGGCGTGGCCGCGGACCGTTTGCATTCACCATCTTCATCGGGACCTGCTGGCTCCGCCGCGGACCGTCGTTTCCTTCGTCCATCTCGGGACCTGCTGGCTCCGCCGCGGCCCGATCATCTAGAACGCCGAGCTCGAGGATTGAGAGCTAGTTTCATCTTTTGGTAACAAGACTGTCCCGCTACCCTTTTCCCAAGCCAGAGACCAGAACCGAGGGGACCCCTGAGTCCAGACCTCCTTGTACCATTCCATCGTAACCTTAAAGAATTGCCTATAAAGTCTCGTTGAACTTTACCCTTGTGTGGTGTCCGTCTGTGGGGGGGAAGTTACTTGTCTGTACGATCGCTGGAGACGGCTCTCCCCGGAGACCTCTCCCCTTATCCTCGGCCGACCCTCCCGGTCCGTCTAACATTGGTGGCCAGCGGCGCGATCCGAATCACCGCATAACCGTACAGAGAGTAGCTCACCCCACGGCGAATCACGATGTCAACTAAAGAAAGCGGATCAACGGAGAAATTCCAGATGGAGAAATTGGACGAGTACAGCCATCGTGAACTAAAACAGTTCTGCATCGAACTAGGTATCGCTACCACCGGACTAAGTACCAAAGACGATTTTAAGCAGGCCCTAGAATCTTGGGCAGAAACCGGGGCTGCCGGAACCTCGGATCAAAGCATCGCAGCAAAAACCACCACGGCCCCCGAGGAGCAAAGAAAGGGTCTCTCGCAAGACGAGATCCAGGAACGAGAGAAAACCCGACTACACGAGCTAGAAATGGCCCGGCTCAAAATGGACATTGAACTTAAATTGGCCGAACAAAAAATCAACTTAGAGCACCTGCGTCTCCGAGAAGAAAGAGAGGAGAAACAGAGACAAAGGGAGCTCGAGGAAAAGAAACTGGCATATGAGCATGAGCGGAAATTAGCGGAGATCGACCTACGCAAGCAGAATAAAGAAGTAGGGGTGTCCGAGCAACCCCACACCCCAGGGGCAACAGAGAAAAAGGTACACATCCCCAAGGATGTCGTCCGAGAGTACTTCCGAGAGGACGACATCCAGCAATGGTTTAAGGCCTATGAAATCGCTATGACTGCACACCGGATCGATAGAAGCGATTGGGGAGCCGGTCTATGGGGGAGATTCCTCAATGAGGGCCGCGACGCCCTGCTGCAACTCCTGGACCACCAGATGACCTCCTATGACCATATGAAAGCTGCACTCCTCACCCGCTATGGCCTCACACCCGAGATGTACCGTCAGAGGTTCCGAGACTGCACCCGCATCCCGGGTACAACTTGGGTGGACTATGTAAACTACTTTAGCCGAGCCTTCGAAGGCTGGATCAAAGGAAGCAAGGTCACAACCTACGAACAACTGTTCAATCTTATGGTCTGGGAGCATCTGTCGAACAATTGCTTCATTGAACTCCGCCAGCACCTCCTCGACAGCAAGTTAACGGATCCCCGGCAGCTCGCAGCCGAAGCTGACCGGTGGGAAATCACCAGAGTGGGTCGAAATGGGTCCTACGAACAAAACCGGAACAACAGTGGTCAACACCGTCCCCGAGGAGGAGGAGGAGGCCAAGGGCGCGGAAGAGACAACGTTCCGGTCGCCCCCGCTACCAGCACCACCCCCCCGGCCAACCGGGGCAGCACCCCGGCGCGACCGGGATATCGAGCCAATGTTACGTGCCATCGATGCCAACGAATCGGACACTATGCAAACGACCCAAACTGCCCCCAGTACCAGAGCCCAAGACCCCGCCAAGTAGCCGCTGCTGCTCTGGGGGAGGAACAGATCTCAGAGGAACAGGAGGAATATGAACAGGAACACCAAGAATGGGAGCCAGCCGCCATGGCTCTAGCCTGCTTAGGGGGGAGAGACATGGTTCCGCGGGTCCCCCTACCCGCTAACACCCAGAAGTACAGCCAATGGGTGAGCATCAATGGACGCCGGGCCGAAGCCCTTCGTGACACTGGGGCCAGTGTAACAGCCGTCCGCTGTCACCTGGTGACCCCAGAACAATATCTACCGAACATTCTCTGCCCTGTACGTTCAGCCGATAACTCGGAAAGTCTGTGTCGGATGGCCTGCGTCCCCTTCGAATGGGGAGGGGTCTCCGGCATGTTAAAGGTAACGGTCCGAGACGATGCCCCCGTAGACTGCCTCCTGGGGAATGACCTTGAAAGCTCTCCGTGGGCAGCCGTAGAACGAAGAGAACACCTGGGGATGTTAGGCGTCCCGGACTGGGCGTGCGTCACCACCCGGTCCATGGCCGCCCGTGCCACCCCCCGCCCAGAGGAACCCGAATGGCCGGCGCCACCGCCTCCGGTCGCCCCAGCCGAAACCACCGACCATGACGTCCCCCCAGAACCAGCTCAACCTCCAGACCTCGCTAACATCGACCAGTGGCCTCAAGAGGGGGGGCCCACGCAAGAACAATTTCGCCAAGAACAGAAGACCTGTCCCTCCCTCGAGGGACTCCGCCAACAAGCGCTCGCCCAAAGTGCAGGGGATACCTCCGGAACGCACTGGGTCTACTGGGACAATGAACTGCTGTACAGTGAGCAAAGAATCGCGGAGCTGGGGGCTAGCCGAGTACTGGTGGTGCCCCTCCGTTTTAGAGACTTTCTGCTAAACCTGGCCCACGATGTCCCCCTGGCGGGACACCTGGGTCAAGATAAAACCTATAGTCGTCTGGTGACCCACTTCTTCTGGCCCAAAATGAGGAACGATGTACACCAGCATTGCCGATCTTGCCCCACGTGCCAAGCCAGTGGAAAGAGCGGCCGCAAACTAAAAACCCTCCGCAACCAGACCCGGCAGTTCCGAGAGCTGGCAAAAGCCAACCTAGAGGCCAGTCAAGAGGACATGAAAAAGTGGTATGACCGGAATGCCTCCTCCATCGAATTTGAACCTGGGCAACAGGTATGGGTGATGTCCCCCACCGAACCCTGCGCCCTGCAAGACAAGTGGACAGGGCCCTTCAAAGTAGTCGAGCGCAAGGGTCCTGCCACCTATCTCATCGACATGGAATCTCCCCGGAACCCCCTCCGGGTCCTCCACGCTAACAGACTGAAACCCCACTTTGTGCGTTCAGAACTCAGCCTCCTGATGGCCACAGACAATGGGGCTGAAGAGGACTCCGAGCCCCTCCCTGACCTCCTACGGACTCAGGAGAAAGACGGCTCCGTGGATGGGGTCCGACTCTCGGAGGCCCTCACCCGAGAGCAACACCAGGAGTGTCGAGTCCTCCTGTCACAGTTCGCCAGCCTGTTCTCCCTCGCCCCAGGTGTCACTTCCTGGTGTGTGCACGATGTGGACACAGGGGACAGCCCCCCTATCCGCCACCGGGCCTACCGCGTGCCAGATCGGGTACGGGCCTGCATCCAGGAAGAGGTAGCAAGAATGCTCACGCTCGGGGTCATCGAGCCCTCAGATAGCCCCTGGGCCAGTCCTGTAGTACTGGTCCCCAAAGCAGCCGCCCCTGGCACCACGCCGGAACTCCGGTTCTGCGTCGACTACCGGGGCTTAAATGCGGTCACCAGAACAGACGCACATCCCATCCCCCGGGCAGATGAACTAATCGACCGCATGGGAGCTGCCCGCTACCTCAGTATTTTCGACCTGACGGCGGGCTACTGGCAAATCGGCCTCACACCCCGGGCCCAAGAACGTTCTGCCTTTTCCACCCCCGATGGCCATTACCATTTCAAGGTCATGCCCTTTGGCATGAAGAATGCCCCAGCAACCTTTCAGCGACTCGTCAATCAAGTCCTGGCGGGGCTCGAAGGGTTCAGCGCCGCCTACCTAGATGACATCGCTGTATACAGCCACCATTGGACCGAGCACCTCCGCCACCTCCGAGCCGTGCTACAAGCCCTTCAGCGAGCTGGCCTCACGATCAAGGCCAGCAAATGTCAAATTGGTCAAGGGTCTGTAACCTACCTCGGACACCAGGTGGGAAGCGGCCTGGTGGCCCCTCTGCAGCTCAAAATTGCCGCCATCCAGTCCTGGCAGCCACCCATCACCCAGACCGAGGTACGAGCCTTCCTGGGCCTCACGGGCTACTACCGAAGGTTCGTGAAAGACTATGGTACTATAGTGGGTCCCCTCACGGAACTCACGTCAAAAAATCAACCCAAGGCAGTCAACTGGACCCCAGAGTGTCAAACAGCATTCGAACAATTGAAAGCCGCCATGTGTTCCGCCCCTGTGCTCCAGGCCCCCGACTACAGCCGGGAGTTCGTCGTCCAGACGGATGCCTCCGACCATGGCATCGGGGCAGTCCTGTCTCAAGTGAACACCGAAGGCCTTGATCAGCCAGTGGCCTTCATCAGCAGGCGACTCCTACCACGAGAACAACGCTGGAGCACCATTGAGAGGGAGGCCTTCGCCGTGGTATGGGCCCTCAAGAAACTCCGGCCCTATCTCTTTGGCACACACTTTCGGGTGCAGACCGACCACCGACCCCTGCAGTGGCTGATGCAGATGCGGGGAGAAAACCCGAAGTTACTACGTTGGTCCATCTCCCTCCAAGGGATGGACTTCACAGTTGAACATCGGCCTGGGCCAGATCACGCCAACGCGGATGGCCTGTCCCGGTTCTTCCGCCTCGACGAGGAGAGTCCCCAAGAGGATGGGTAACTCTCCCCGCCTTCAGCTGGGGGGGACGCATGTTGGACAGGCCACATGAAGGGCCACTCTCCCCCGGCCCGACCAGGCCCGAGCCCGGTCACGCAGGTACCACACACCACCATTACACGTCCTCCGTCCCCTCCGGGACCCCTACCCTCGAACATGTCGACCTCGTGGGCCTGATCCACTGCCGGCCTGCGCGCCCCTCCTGGGCGCCATCTTGGACACTCCACCACGAGGCCGCCTGGCCCCAGATCGACCTCAACCCTGGGCCTGGCCAGGTCTCAGACATCCCGGCACCACCATCCACCCAGGAGGTGAGCGGGCTACTTGGCAAGTCACTGAGGGAAAGAGGTGTCGATGGCTCTCCCCCGCCAGGTGCCGCTCGCCCATCGCCTCCCCGGGCGCTGGCTCCACCCCCCTGCTGGGTGTCTGGACTCCCTCATCCCGGACCTCCCGACCTCCAAGTGCGAGGGTCCGGACATCAAAGGGCACCAGCCCTATAACTGGGGCAGCTCCAGAGCAGGAAGGCAGTTGTATCTTGGAGTCGAGAGACGCAGAGAAGAACTCATCCTTGACGGACTACTGGCGCTGCCATAGCTCTGTCTCGTGCACCATCGTCTTGCCTGCTGGCGCTGCCGCAACCTTCGTAACCTTCATATCCTTCATCGTCGTCGGGACCTGCTGGCGTGGCCGCGGACCGTTTGCATTCACCATCTTCATTGGGACCTGCTGGCTCCGCCGCGGACCGTCGTTTCCTTCGTCCATCTCGGGACCTGCTGGCTCCGCCGCGGCCCGATCATCTAGAACGCCGAGCTCGAGGATTGAGAGCTAGTTTCATCTTTTGGTAACAAGACTGTCCCGCTACCCTTTTCCCAAGCCAGAGACCAGAACCGAGGGGACCCCTGAGTCCAGACCTCCTTGTACCATTCCATCGTAACCTTAAAGAATTGCCTATAAAGTCTCGTTGAACTTTACCCTTGTGTGGTGTCCGTCTGTGGGGGGGAAGTTACTTGTCTGTACGATCGCTGGAGACGGCTCTCCCCGGAGACCTCTCCCCTTATCCTCGGCCGACCCTCCCGGTCCGTCTAACAGTCATCATTTGACAAACACACATTTGTAGATTTGCATCTTATGCTTCTGTCTTTAGAATAACAAGCGGAATTGTTTACACTATCCGACAATTTAGGTAACACCCTTGTAATTTTTATCGTACTAACAAACTCATCCAATAATGCTTGCCATACGTTCATACTCTCATGCATGAGGATGTATGGGGCTTTTAGTTACAAACGTTTTTTGCGAAAACTGTTTATTGGGTTGTCATTATTGTCCATTCACACATGGTTAAGCATGCTCTACTAAACGGAGATTCTTAACATTTATACTTTTTTCACCACACTTTTCATGTCATTTTACTGCATTGAAAATTGTCACATAGTCAAAATCACAAGGTGGTGGATACTAAGTTGCTGATTGCATAAGACAGTGGTTCCCAAACTGTGCACAGTGGCACCCTGGGGAGCCGTCAATCCTAGCCAGGGGGAGCCGCACACCAAGCACTTTAATACATATAATGTTGAATAGTCTGTTGACTTCCCTTAAACTAGTTAGACTTAAACACATGATATCAATTATTTGTTAGTGACATGCCTAAAGCTGTAAACTAATTGCCTAATTGATGGCATGTTGAAGGAGATAACCTCCATATTTCACTGGATCTCCACGTTCCAACACTCCAGAAGAGGAAGATGCCCGATTTGTTTTGTTAGACTCATTAATAGTTTCATTTTTTCCAAATGCATTTTACACCAGTACAAGTTATCAGGAAAGTAGAGTTGTCCTGTCTATTAAGCGCACAAAGTATTATTACATATTGACATTTGTACTTGAATCATAGGTACTTCCAGTACACATTGCTTTCAGAACACACACATTTCCAGACAGGCCTGCTCACTCCTTGAGCACAGGGAAGTAAAACACCATATAAGGCATGATGCCAAAATGTAGAAGTAAGATGGATGTTTATAAAAATGAAATCTGGGGAATTTATGTTACTTTAGGGAGGAGACAGCAAAAATAGAGCTGTATTTGGTTTAAAAAATCACGAGTCACCCTGCTGAGACAGGTGTGTTGTCACGTATGACATGGGTGGAAATGGAAGTGCATGCAAATATTCTTGAAGCACAGAAACACTTTGGCAATTAGTCCTACATGCATATGGGGTGATATCTAGCACTGTGTCAGTGGGATAAAAAAGTTTGAGAGGGTACTCTAAAAAAGGCATGGGCAAAAAAGTGTAACTAGGAATATTCTATTAGAGGCGCCGCCTTAGTAATACGAAACGCCCTACGTATATGATTATAATACCTTCATCAGCTACATCCCAATTATTTTCAGGGAGACTATTTCCAGCAAGTACTCAGGAGGCCAGGCTTACATTCCCCTTCTGTTAGAACTGGCTATTTCTGGTAGGCTAAGGCTGACGCCAAAGCCAAGCAGAAACAACCATTCTAGTCAGGGCAAGGAAGTCACATGCCAAGATAACCCCTGCTCACCCCCTTGGTAGCTTGGCACAAGCAGTAAGGCTAAACTCGGAGGCAATGTGTAAAGCATTTGCGTCAGCGCACAACAGCAACAACATACTAGGCACACCACAAAAGAGACTCCACACAAGGTTATTATAAGAATAACTTTTGTATTGTAAAAACACATCAGATAGAATCACACAGGTACATTGTGCCAACTGGCACGGGGAATATTTACAAGGGATTATTCACAAGACATGGCCACATGGGCCACTGTCATAATCAGCACTTAGTAGAAATGAAATACTGTCAGAAATTAGAATAAAAGAATATAAAATCACTGTAGCACAAAGTAACAGTTATGAATCACATCCAGTAATTACTGGGAACAGGTAAGTACACACTACGCAACCCTAAACACCTTAGGAGCATGTCACGCAGGGAACCAGGAATCACTAGGACCACCTGGACTAAAAAGACCAACCACCTAAGTATCACACAGTATTTAGGGGTCTACACAAGAACACATTACCCATGATGCATGAAACACATTCAGAGGAGTAATAACGGGAAACACATGATGCATAAACTTACACATTCAGCGGTGTTTAAGAACAGAGCACATGATGCAATAAAATACATTCAGGGGTGCAGCGCAAGAAGACACATGATGCCTAAAACATTCAGAGGTGCAGCGCAGGAAAAGAAAGACACATAATGCATAAAAACATTCAGAGGTGCCAGAGCAATACAATAGCGCAAAAATCACATGATGTCTAAAAACATTCAGAGGTGCAGGAATAACACATGATGCAAGAGAACACATTCAGAGGTGCAAAAACCATACAATTGCTCAAAAAGTCACATAAGCCACTACCTGTGGCAGTCCCTAGGCCAACTGGCCTTGTTGGGGCTCAGGCGCCCTGAGTCTCAAAGTCAGGGTGCACTGCCATGCAGCGCCAGTCTCAAGAAAAGAAAGCCTAAACGTAGCAGCTGGCACTAAGTGCTGAGCAGCTGTGAAGGCCTGGAACCACTGTGGCCTCTCGGTCCCACACAGGGACTCTCTCCTGAAATTGCGCCTAAACGGTGCAGCTGCCCACTAATTGCTGGGCATCTGGAGAATCATAACTGCGGCAGGGCTCTCCCTAGCCCTCAGGAGCAAACTGCGCCCACTGCTGCCGCCAAACATGCCCAACGTTGGAGCTCTCAGGCTCTGGCACAAAACATGCCCTCAGGGAGCCTATCGGGGCTCTGGACACAAGCTTCTCACAGGCAGGAGGGGGCGGACACCGGCAATGTGCCCCGACGCCCCCGCTTAACTAACATGGCCCCCAGGAGCCTCTCATGGCTCTAAATAACGATGGGTCCCCCTAGAGCCTCCACAGGCTCTGAACACAACTTAGGGCCGTTGGAGTCCCTCACAGGGGACTCGAGTCAAGAAAACGCCCTTCTGAGCCTCAACAGGCTCACTAAACAACATGCGGGCATGAGCCTCTCACAGGGCTTCAAGTAATTTGCCCCGCGATCGTCGGGGCGGCCCTCTGCCAAGCGGGGCCGCCCAAAGCATCCTCGCTCCGTTGGAGTCCCTCACGGGGGACTCTGACACAAATACTGCCCCCGGGTTGTGGGAGCCTCCACAGGCTGTGCGCGACGTTGGGGCGGCCCACTGCCATCTGGGGCCGCCCTTCATGCACCAGCATCCCAGGACCGGTCAATCACCCAAACCCCACTCACCGGTCTCCTCGGTGGGGGCTCTCTGCTCCTGCCACCGGAGCCCCGCCTGCTCCTCCAGACGGCGGCTCCTCCCGCCGGCTTCGATGTGGCGGCCTCCACTGGCGGCGGGGGAATCTCCGGTCTCCCTCTGCACATGGGAGACCGGCAACGACAACCCAGAGCATCCCCCAGGCAGGGGGAAGCGGGAACAGCCTTCTCCTGGCCACCACGCGTCCTTCCTCTTCTCCTCCTCCCTCAGGGCGGGACCCGCGGCCGGCCGCAATTGGATTGGCCGGCCGGCTGGGCACTTCCGGGTCGCCGCAGGCAGCGCGGCTGCCCGATTCAGGCAGGCAGGCGGCCAGGCATTAAAAATATCGGCGTGGGCAGCCGAAGGTCAATGAAGGCACAAATAAGCGAGGTGGGCACTCGCCAAGCACGCAAAAGCGATCACAAGCGCTAGGTGAAAAGCACAGCACTACGCAGCGCTGGGGAAGGAATCAAGCGCTCTCAGCGCCAAAGGCACGAACAAAGCGCTCCCAGTGTTAGGGACACGAAGAAGCGCTCTCAAGCGCTAGAGGGGCACAAGGCAAAGCGCTCCCAAGCGCTAGAGCAAACCAGCAGTCCAGCAAAGTCCTCCAGGGGTCCAGGGCAGGGGGACAGCCAGGAAGAGTCCCCCAGCAGTCCATCAAAGGTCCAGGGGCTGGGCAGGGCCCAGGGATTCCCCTGGACCCAAGCAGCAGCACGCCCCTGATGTGTTTCAAGTCCAAAAACAAGAACATTTTGGAAGGGGACACAGCCCCTTCTTATACACAGAAAAGTCTTTGAAGTCCTTTGAAGTCTTTGTGCAAGGGGGCCCTGAGCCCGGTCTAAACCAGTTCTGGGGTTGCTGGAGCACTGGGGTGTTTCTAGTTTCCTTCAGCCTGTCAGTATCAGGGTCAGAGGTGACATTTGGCCAGCAGGAAGGGGAGCCAGCAGGGTGGTCAGGCAGGCACAGCCCTGCACTATCAGATGCGACTGATTGATTGATTTCCTCCCACTTCCCTGGCAGCAGATGCTGCCTTTCATCCACGGGCTGACTCAGACAACCTCCGGGGCTCTGCAGCCCCTGTCACCCTCAAACCAGACAGTTAATCCACAGCAGGCCCAGGCACCCTGGGCCAGGCTCACCAGCCAATCACACGCCAGAACCATCTTACACAAATATGCCAACTTCTAAAAGTGGCGCTTCTAGACTAGACACAATCATGCCGCATATACCATTACGCAGCATTCACTCTCACGAGTTCGTACATATCAAACTCGACCCTGCACTCCCCACACATCAGGAACTACCATGGGCATACATATTCCCCATTCATTCCTATGGGAGGGCAGGTCACTCACCACACATACACAGAGCACTGTACACTGTACCACAGTGAAAAAGTGCGCAGAGGCCTAAAATCACCACCACCAGGTTCCATAAACAGGCTAGGAAAAAGCAAAAAGTCTAGGGGTGAACCTGCCTAAAGGGCCGGGTCCAACACCTACCCTCCCAAAAAAGTAACAGTGGGGTGCTACAGGCAATGGCCAATGGGGTAGAGGAGCTGTTAGTCGAAAAAGTTTGGGAACTACCATCATAGGAAACTCGTTTTCACTTCGCCACCCTTTCATTTAGAATCAATATTCCCTGATGAAGAGCAACTCCAGACCAAAATGCATTGGGATTATCCTAAACATGAGAAATGTTTAGTGAACGGAGTCACTGATAAATTTGAATATTGAATGCTATAATTTCATTATGGATCAGTCAAACAAAGGAAGAAATTAAAGAATCAATAAACTGATAACTACAGTCAACAGAAGTCTGATTGATTTTTTTTAATTGAGATTAAATGGATTAACTTCCCTTGAGAAAACTTTGCAGTGCATCCAGGGGATGTTTCTCCATGAGGGGAGCACTATACTGTTTATTAATCGGATACGCTTGCTAATCAGAAAGCGATACCCTGCAGAATGCTTCAAATTAAATACAAACTAAATAAACCCATTACACAATATAACAATTGAATAAACTGGAGTGTGTGAACCACCCTAGGATAATATTTTCCCTTCTGATCAAAGGAATACGGCACCCAAGCACAAGTATGTCTTACGATGACATTTAAATTTGACAGACCACAGAGCAAGCACATTTGAGTTCTTGGAAAACGAAGCTCATAGGATATATGCACTAATCAATGAAGTGTAAACAACTCCTTCCAATACAGGTACCATTCAAAGCAACATTACACAACTCGTATATCTCCCCCAAAAAGAAATAATTCAATGATGACACGCTAGTACAGTCATTAGATACCACTGTGCACAACATATACCTAGAGGACTGAGCATCCCATTAAATCGATTCCTATCTAGATACTCCTTCATCTTTGCACTAACAAACTGTAGATGATTGTCCAGGAACAAACATTCAGGTAACGCCTCATGACAACCAACATTCTTGACAAACATCGTAATTTCATTAGATGTCACCATCTCATCCATCCTGACATCTGGTCACTTCAAATAAAAGCCAGTTAATACCACTGCAAATGTTTGTTTGCACCATAATCTATCCTCAGTGTCCTCCAAATTTGCGTCTGCAATATAATCCATATCCCTAACTCCCTCCAGGGTCTTTTTAGAACTTACAAATGCACAGCAGCGGCTCCTCGACTATGGTGGAGGAGCGCCACCCAAACCTGCCAGCTGCCAAAAATAAATAAAAATAAAACAATAATAAACATCAGTGTATTATCATTTTATTTTTGCTCTGGAGCCGAGGCTTGGAGGTGGGGCCCGGGGGATGACGGTCTGGTGGAGTGTTTTGCACTACTATTCAGTGTGAATAACTGTCTGTCTGGCCGGCAGTATCAGGCCGGCCAAACCGTCATGCGCACTGAGACTCTCCCCAACCCCAGTTGCATTGTTGGGTTTGAGAGAGCAGGCACAGGTTCCCAGTCTAACTGGGAGCACAAATCTTCGGCACTGAGGCCAATCCTTTTGCTGCTTTTAGCAACATGAAAGCAGCGTCAGGATTAGCCACAGTGCACTCTTGGAGCCTGTGCCTGCAAAAGAGAGGGGTATGATGTGGCAATACTGGTAAGTGGTATATTTGTATTTTTACATGTTTTATCTGACCGTTTCCCTCCCACCCCGTCACTCTATCCACACACCGATTGCTTCTGCAAATGCAGTAAACTCAATACAAACAGCTTAGTCAACTTGTCACGGTTGGTGCACATGGAACAGTAACAACCCACCTGCCTGCTGAAATGTCAGTCAAGGCAATCAATGATACTCCATTTCTCTCCTTTTAGTTCCAGATATTAATTTAATGCCTTTGGTGAAGTATGTTCATGCTCAATAGAAATGGCAGGACTAGTTTGAATCCTCTCACAACCAAGCCTTTCTCCATAGCCAACTCCTTATAAACGTGTCAATGCACTTCCAACTACACATTTAACAAGCATTCATCTAGCCAAATACAAGAAAGGGGAAAGAGGTAAGATGCATTTACAAGAAAAAGCTTAAAGTGGCAAGCAGTGGTGGCAATTACTGAGGTATGCACATGCTGCCCATGACATTTTTAATTTAGAGGGTATGTATAATGCCCCCAGATGCGCCACAGTTTTTGGGCATATGTTAATCCTGAAGAGAGAAAATCGGTACAAGAATTGTTGAAGTACAGAGAGTGTGATGTGCCATCGTCTGCTGTGTTCACATACAATTACCTTTCATTGGTACAGTTCGCACGTCCCTTCCTGGTCTTCCTGGTCTAGGTTTACCCCCTCCACTTTAGATTGAGTTGGACATATTTATATTGTGTTTTTCTTCTCAATAACCATTACCTTGTGGTAATGGTTATGGTGAAATGAAGCCTCTATATCTTCACCAAGCCTAGAACAGTATAAGCCTCTATTTCATCACAAATCCTAGAACAGTATAAGCCTCTTTTTCCACTGTCACTTTTCCTCTGTCGTTGCACTACTCTTGGAAGCATTCATTTTCTTACTCACATTCTGCATGGTGCAAGCTAAATCATGCTCCACCTTTTCCGACTGCTGCACAATTCCTATGAAAGGTAACTGAGATTGGTGTTCAGCGTGAACTTTACTTCTTCCAAGCACATGCTCCATTTTATACTACAAAGAATTCAGTTTAGCTGCTAATTGTGCAGCAAGTATGTGTTCTCCCTACTCTAGTGACATCCTATTGAGTAACAGCTTGTAGTCAGCATGTAAGGTAAATCTAGTAACTCACACACACCATCTATAATGTTCCACTACCCAAGTGTAGACCACAAGTTATCTATCACTGAATAATACCTTTCAGTTCCTCTAAATGTCCTCTCAGCTACCCATTCCCTACTACTATAACACCCACACCACTATGTCAATTTCTACCACACACTCATCTCAGCTTTAAATGACTGCGTTCATTGTACAAGTTCATAATAATAATAATAAATAATAATAATAAATGAGTTTCTAAAGTGCATGGTTATACTATACAGTATGTCATGCTTATTAACCTCAAAGGCCGCTCCCTTTGCAATAGCCCATCAAACATTTGTGTTATCTTCAGTAGTTGGCGCAATGGTTTCAATTTAACTGCATAACAAATTTTGAATAGAATTCTGTAAGACCAAGAAAAAACACAAAATGTCCTAGGAAATTAATTTAGGTACCTAGAAAATAGCCTTTATATGATCTTGGTATGGCTTAATGCCATCTTAGAAATTCTATGACCGAAATATTCTGTTTCGGAGCATTTGAATCTGCACTCACTCCGCTTCAAGATGATAGCTCTTCTTGTCAAGTTTTGTATCCTGAATATCGAATATGGAACATTGAGTTAGCATAATGTTGTAGCAAAAATATCAAGGTTCAAAATATTTATTTATTTATTTATTTATTTATTTAGCGACTTGTAAAGCGCCTGGTGACCCGAGGGCATCCCCGCGCTATGAAAAATTGTTATCCAGATGGGAGGGAGAAGGAGAGAGGGCTTTATTTAGGAAATAGAAGGGTTTTAAGTTTTTTTCTGAAAATCAGATAACTGGGTTCCAGTCTGAGGGAACGTGGGAGGGAGTTCCATCCAGTGGACGCTTTTACAGAGAAGCGTCTGCCTCCGGTACGTGTCCTTTTGAATTTGGGGATATTGGCTAGGTGCTCGTTCTCGGACCGTAGAGCTCTGGGTGCTTTGTATGGAGTAACAAGGCCGCTGAGAATCGCAGGCCCGATCCGTTGATCAGTTTGTATGCCGTGCACATGGCTTTGAATTCCCCCCTTTGGCGCACAGGGAGCCAGTGCAGGGCCTTGATGGCAGGTTTGGCTGACACTCTGGATGGAAGGTTCATGAGTAGACGGGCAGCTGCATTCTGTGTTCGTTGCAGTCTCGCCAGGGTAGCCTCAGGCGCTCCCAAATAGACCATATTACTATAGTCCAACCGTGACAGTATGAGCCCTTAGACTAGTAATTTCCTGGACGCGGGTGGAAGTAGGGGAAGAATCCTGCGGGTAGTGCGCATAAGCCCAAAACAAGTACCTCCAGTTTTGGCCGCTTGCGTCTTCATTGAGAGGTCGGGTTCTAGCCAGACTCCGAGGGTCTTAATTTCGTGTTTCGGGGTGGGGATTTCCCCGAACACGTCGCCCATTGTTTACCCATGAGCATCACTTCTGTTTTTGAACCGTTTAGTTTTAATGATGATTCACACATCCAACCGTGGATTTCAGTGAGGCAGTTTGCCAGGTTGTCTGGGTGGTCGTCTAGTTGGGAAGGAATGTGAATAGAGGTAAGTATAATTTACAATTCTTAACGTTACATATAGTTATGTTGAAGATATAAATATTGTCGGGGTACACATTTGTGGAGCTAAGCATAGTAATGCTATACTTAACTACCTGTCCATATTTTAGTCCTCAATATTTTGGCCATAATATTGTTGTAACTTGATTTTCCCTATGTGATATTTCATACATCAAACCTTGCCAAGACATTCAACACACTTTCTACATTTACATCATACTCATTTTGAGCCTTTCCCATAAACCAGGATATTGTCCTGGAATACAGTTGCACACTTAATACCCTCTTCAAACTCCTCATCTCTCCTCTAAAATACTGAAGTGGCATAGTCCAAGCCGAACAACATTCTGATATATTCTTATATTTCCTCAAGTGTCATAAAAGCGTTAGATGTTTGGACTTCTTTTCTACAACAGCCTGATGTTAGGCACAAGCTAAATCTTATACAGAAAACGCCATGGCCCCAGTCACCATGAAGATCATTTACTGAAACCTAGATTACACTGTTGAAACTTTGTAGGTCAATACAAAGCCTTACATCAAAGCTCTTAAGAGCTTTAATTATTGGAAAGATCAGGGCAACAACTCATTTGGTTCAATAATTTCTTCATCACACAAGTCCTTCAAAATTCAGAATTCTGTTCACCTTCTTTCTGTATGGATAAGGTTACCTCTCTTACCTTATCTAATGAGGTACTGTTTCATCTTTCAGAATAATATGATGTGAAAATCTTCCAAAGCTAACCATCATATCACTGAAACAGCAGCAACTTCTTCTTTAAATCAGAAACATATTCCACCCTGACTACTTCCTTATCATCCCCTTCTGTGCTCTGCACTATTTCCTGTGGAATGGTCTCAACATCGCTCAATCACATACATTGGTGGATTTGCCCAAAGATCTAACCTAATTCTCATCTTTTCCTGTGGGACCAACGCAAAATGGAATTTTGCTTTTCGATACTGTAAACCTTCCCTGTAGTTATACCTTCAAAGTTCATTTCAGCCATTAACCATTCCACCAGATCAATGTTATGCCTTATTTTATGACTGGATGATCCCTGGTCTTCTATCAGTACAAAGTAGCTCTTTCTCTCCACACAGTTGAACTAAAATGTTTTTTCCTAAAGTAATATATGAGCTATTAGTAAAATCTCCACTCTATCAATCAGAATTTAGATAAAACTATCCATTTCCATATCTCTGCTTCCACAATATGGACCACATTAGGATTTAGACCAGATGTGTCTGATTCTGTTTCGGCAACAACTAAGTTTATCTTGTAGCCAGCTTACACACTCTACCACAATGATCTCTGTAGGAAATGGCACCTTTTTGTCATGGTCACTCCCACGCTGGTACTGATGTTTTTCGACTGATGTGCACTGGGTCCCTGCTAATCAGGCCCCAGTGCCAGTGCTCCTTCCCCAAAAACAAGGTAAAATGGTCTAACTGTATTACAATTGGCACACACTTTAGTACAGCACCCCTGGAAGTCCCTAGTAAATGGTGCCCCTGGTACCTAGAGCATGTGTACTTAAGAGGGGCCTTAAGGGCTGCAGCATGTATTATGCCACCCTAGGGGACACTATACAAATTGCATGCAGACTACCATTGCAGGCTGCGTAACATGTTGCAGACCATGTGTGAAAAACACAACATGGCACTCAATGTGTGTCATGTGAAAGTCACTACATATAATGCATGTTAAGTCATCCCCACAGCAGGCCTTAGTGCCCTAAGGCAGGGTGCATTATATTTTATGTGAAGTCATATATTCATGAGCATGATGCCCCTGAGATGTCTATTTCTATTACAAGACATTGCAAGTGGACAGGGAAGCCATCTTAAGGTATGTACTGGGCACTGGTCATTACGAGTTACCCAGCTAGATAATGGCTTCACTGAAACCTATGGTGTTTGGCATTAAACACATTGTCTTAATAAATCTGTACTGATTCCAGTATTGGATTTATTATGCCGGGCACCCAGAGGGCACTTGAACCCTACCAGTCTTCTAGTTTGCTTGCTGACTCGTCTCACCCAGCCTGCCACCACAGATGAGTTTGTTCACCCCTGTGGGTAAGAGCCAGCACTCTCTGAGGTCAGCAAACAATGCTTGCTCCGGAGAAGGTGTTATCACCTCCTCCAGCAGGATGGCTAGTGAATCTGCATACCAAGGCCAGAGGCTTCAAAGCCTCTTCTGCCTTTGATATACGACCCTGGCTCCCTCCAGACCTGGATAATGCCACCCCCTGCCCTGAGGCCCATCTAGCAATAGGACATGCAGAAATTAGCCGTGCAAGTAAGCGTATTGCACCTCCAGGCTAGTCACACCCGTAAGGTGGGCTTCCTGATGTACACCAAGACTGATCCTTCCAGAAGTGAAACAGCCTCCCCAAAACCTTGGAGGTCTGCCCAGCACTTCATCAACCCAGCATCATCTTCCTTACAGTGGAAGAGCCACTTCCCTGCACCAGCAGGCACTTACTGCATCTGCCTGGTACTGTATTCTGTCAACCCGGGGCCCACAGAGAGAGGAGCATCCCAGAAGAAGGACTTCAAGTCTCCCAGTGGTCAGCCCCAGCTACCCAGTGACCCTCCAGCTAAACCCTCCAAGAGCCCCCATGCACCAATACCCAGAGTATTGAAACCAGTTGCAAGCACCAAGGCTTTTTAGTGTTCAGTCGGAAGACTACCACCCTCAAAACTTACCTGTACGTCCAGGTACTCCGAAAGAGGCCAGCTCCACACCAAGAGTGGCCCTGCTATGTTTCTTTTCCCTCTTCTGCAGGTACGCCATAAACCTTGAGAGCCTCAAACACACTGACCTGCTGGACAAAACACCTCTGCACCTGAGCTCCGCAGCCCAGGCTGAAGTAAACCGATAGGGTCTCCATGGTTCTGAGACCCACAAGAGCCGAACCCACATTGGGATTCTGCCAGACTGGTCGGCCAGTCCCCACTTGCAGCCTTTTTCTTACAGGTACTTTCCCCATTGGTTCAGCATGTAGCATTTGAGGCCTCCACCACGTACAGCGCCTCTGCACCTGGACACCCCAGGGCAGGTAACATTGAATTGCTGGCACCTTCTTTTAATAAAAAAAATATTTTTACTAACAGAAAAGACAAACATCTGACAACATTGATAAAGGTGACCTAGTGCATAAGAACCAAACCAGCATTAATTTATTGTTAGAGTGGGACATTTCCAGCACATTACAGAACAGCAATTTCAATCTCTTTACCATTACTATTATGGAGTCATATTGTCTTGTACAGAGGGGTTGGGAAACGGTTCACATAACATTCCCCTCGCTTTGTTCCAGTCACCCCAAATCTTGGTCCATTTCTGGGGGCAACCTCTCCCTTTGTAGACCACCCTCTCCGTCTGCATACACCGGCCCATATCCATTTCCCAGTCGCGGAGGGTGGGTGTCACGTCTTCCAAGTTCTGGCAATATTGCGTTTCGCAACTACATTTCCAAGGGAGACCCAGATTCGTTCTTTAGCCGTCAGGTCAGTTGCGTCCCATACATTCAAGAGGCAAAGAAGGGGGGTGGCCTCCATCCTCTTGCCACAAACTTCCCACATATTTGAGGTCACTTTCATCCAATACCTCTGTATACCTGGACATTCCCACCACTGGTGTAAGTATGTACCTATTTGCCCACATCCCCGGGGACACTGCAGGGATCCCAACACACCCATTTTAGACAACGATATGCCTGTATAGTAAACTCTGTGGAGGAACTTAAGTTGGATCAATTTAAATCTGGAGGGTACTGCAACCTCTCGAGGAGATGCAGGTGTTTCCTGCCACTCTTCATCATCTAGGTCTCCCACATCCTCCATCCATTTTGAACAGATCTTCCTTAAAGCATCTGGGGAGTTATTCAAAATCTTTTTATAGCTCAATGAAATTACTTTCTCTTGTAAATAATCATCTAGTAGCCTATCTTCTAACAGCGAGGCTGCCGTGAGGGCAGTTTCCATGGGAACGGTCTTATACAATGTGCTGCGCACCTGCAAATATCGAAAGGTTTCCCGCGGATTAAGATCATGATGATGTGGAGCTCGCTAAAAGGGACCACCCTGACTTTTGCCCATAAATCACCTACTATGGGGAGTCCGATGAGATCTCACTTACAAAACCCAGGTCTATGAGCTAGGAGCCCCAGACGATCCGAATAGAAGAGGGGGTGGCAAGGGTAATTTAGTTTTTCCAGCCCAGAGAGGTGGTCGCAGCGTGCCACAATGCCACCGTAGCTGCAGTCGGGGTGTATACTGGGGCATTCTTTCGCCCCCTCATAGAGTGCCCGCTGGTAAGAGCCATTAGTCATATTATGCCTGTCCAACCTATAAGCGGGTTCATCGGCCGACCAATGTACCCAAGGGTTGGTGACCGCTAGTTGTGAAGCCCAATAATAGCTCTGAAGCGCTGGAAGAGCAATCCCACCACTGTACCAGCTCTTCGTGAGTTTAATCAGGGAGATACAGGGGATTCCAGTGTCCCACAGGAGGGTCCTAAACTCTGCCTCTATGGCCTGAAAGTATTTAGGCGGAACGGGGAAGAGCGTATTTTGTAATGCGTTGACAAAACGGGGCAGTGCCATCATCTTTTAACGAACTGAACAATACTCAATGTCATAGCGCCAACAGGCATGGTTTGAATCACCGACTGGTGTAATTGTTTGAATTAATCTCTATATTTGAATTTATTGTCGTTATGTTTAAGTTTTTGAATTGTCCAGTTTTTTATGGGTTTATTAACATTTATTCATGAGGAATGTATAAATGAATGAAATGTGTATTCTTTTCATGCTTCAAAAAAATGAAAGGATGTTTAAAATTAAGTTGAATTAATACAACTGTGAAAGTAAAATGCAATGACTCGATGCGTTGTATTTCCAAATCTGTATGAGTAACTAGCAGTTCCAAAACTGGTGGCCAGGTAATTCTTTTTGAAAAAATCATCTTGTAGAGAGCCGCCCTGCCCAACATTGTGAGGGTCAGTGATTGCCAGTGTTGTACATCGGCTTATAGACAGCGTAAAGGCGGGCCAAACTATTTTCATAGAAGACCGCCGAGTCCATCGTCGCTTAAATACCTAGATAGCGAAAGCCCTCCATGATTGTTTAGCACCACAATTCAATGGTAGTCTAACATTTCTCCCAGAAAGAATGTAGATTGAGGACTAATCCCAATTCATTGTGTACCCAGAATACTCTGGGTATTCTATGGATGGCGTGATAGGACTGGGCCAAATACAGTAAGATATCATCTCCATAGAGGGAGATTCTATCTTTCCAGTCCGGCTTCCAGTTCAATCCTCTAATGAGAGGATCCCCCCTGATCCAGACCGCCAAGGGCTCAAAGACCAAGGCAAATGTCAAAGGTGAGAGCAGGCATCCCTGACGCATTCCCCTATGCAAAGCAAAGGGCGCCGATCGACCCCCATTCACTGTCACTCTTGCCAAGGGTTCTGAGTTCTGCAGCCGAACCCAAGACAGAAATTTCGGGCCAAATCTGTACCGTTCTAACGCCGCAAAGAGATATGAAGTCTTCGCAGATTGAGCGCCGTATTCCTGCACGGCATCCCGCCTGGTCAGGATGTATCAATTTATGGAGCAAAGGTGACAAATGTGTGGCCAGAATCTTCGCTTATTTTTCCACTTCTCAGCCCACAAACTTTTGCTATCGTCACCTTCCTACAGACTGAAACGTACTGGCGGTGCCAGGTTTGCTGTCCTGGCGCCCATGCTATGGAACTCTCTCTACTCTGACATACGCTTCTGTCATACTCTTTCTAAATTTAGAAGCTGTCATAAAACCTGGCTTTTCCGCCAAGCTTTTTAATTTTGCTCTGGAACTTGGGTCCTGAAGACATGGTAGTGCCAAGAGACCTCCTTGGTGTATGTGCGCTCTACAAATTTGTCTTAACATAACATAACATAACAATAGTGGTATTGGCCGATATGACCCACACCGGTCAGGAGGTTTGCCCTGTTTATGGATCACCACCACATTCGCCAGCCTTTGTGATTCAGGAAGCTAAACAAAAACAGTGGTTCTGTTGGGAATGAAGCAATTTCTTTGTTTTTGAAGTAAATTCTGTGTGCACATTGGATGTACAGTACACAATGACACAACTCCAATCTTGGGTTCAATTATATCTCTTATTGCAGATACCATGCAATTTATTAATCAATAAATCCAATGGCTATCCATGACAAAAAATGACATTTAGACGTTGTTAATGTCAATGCGTCCATATGGAGTCTCAACAGACTATTTAACTCTGAAGTGGACACATAAGAGTTTATGTTTTTTGTATTTGTAGTGAATATATGTCACCTTTCTTATTAATATTGTACAGCACGGTCATCACCACTCACTACCAGTCACTAAACCTTGCACGATTTATGTGTATTTTTATGTAATTTTTTGTCATGGACAAATTTATTGATTAATACATTGCATGGTATCTACAATAAAAGATATAATTGAACCCAAGATTGGAGTTGTGTGTCATTGTGTACTGTACATCCAATGTGCACACAGAATGTACTTCAAAAACAAAGAAATTGCTTTATTCCCAACAGAACCACTGTTTTTGTTTAGCTTTATGACCCAGGTTCTGAGGGTCACTGGGTTACCCCATTATAATTAATGGTTTGTGATTCAGGAAGGCACCCGGCGGCCACACTCTCTTCATACATATCTATTAGATAAGGGACAATAGTAGATGCATTAAGTTTAAACAACTCGATTGGGAGACCACACGGGCCCATCACCTTTCCCGATTGTAAGGCACCAATTGCCTTGGCAACCTCTTCTCTGGACAAGTCCGACTTGAGCTCCTCCACTTCTGAGGTATCCAACACAAGGAGTCTTAGGGTGGTCAATAACTCTCCGGCCTCTTCCCCTGAGTATATACTCGCCGAGGTATATACCGTTAGGAAATATTCCCCAAAGGCCCCTGCCATACTCTCCCTGTCCTTGAGGCGTCCCTCACCCTCTGTGACAATCACCGAAACCCATCTGGATGCCTGTTCTCACCAGTCCAGCCACGCCAGAAGTTTGTTTGCTTTATCTCCTATTTCATAGACCTGACATTGCGTGGCTCAATAGTAAGTCTTAGACGCCTCTTCAGCGATATCTCTATACTCGTTCTGCTAAAGGAGCAACTTATACTTAAGCTCGAGGACATTACCGGAACCAGGTCCTTCTCTAGTTGGGCTATTTTGTCTTCTAGGACAAGTAACCGTTTTTGCCTCTCTTTCTTGTGTCCAGCAAACATGGACACACCCTGTCCCCTGACAACTGATTTATACACCTTCCACAGCGTGGAGGCCGAATCTACCGAACCCACATTTTCTTTGAAATAGTGTTCTGTCGTATCAATGAGGCCCTCCCGAATCTTAGGGATCCTCAGGAACTAGGGTTTAAGTCGCATTTCACTGCGACTCAAGAGGGACTATCACTATATGTAGCTACCACCAGGTTGAGATGCCCCTATGAAGATAAGTAAAATAAAAGGTGGGGTGGTTTTGCATTATGTGTGGAACTGGCGCCTCCTGAGTATGAGTAATTAACTATTCACTCTATACGGTGCAATAGGTGAGGGAAATACACACCCTGAACCCTCTGTACAATCCTCTATTGAACTGTAACACTTGTCCTATGCACACGCTGATATCATTGACATTAGTGTCTAATTATACATCTCATGTCTTCATCACATTCTCCTAGGGAGATGTCCCGCCTCAATAAACAAGGAGAGCTGGTCTGTTCTACAAAAAATATAATCTATACGGGACAAACTACCGTGCACACCCAAGTGAAAGGTATATTGTTGAAAGGATGGATTCTGCGTTCTCCAAAGGTCCAACAGACCCATTGCCGTCAAGAATTCCCAAAGCGCTCTTCCAGCCGGCTCCTCCGGCCTCGTTGGGTGCTAAACGCATTCGCCATTTAATGCCGCATTACAATCCCCCAAAGCAACAACTCACCCACCGGCAAATTGAGCAGATGTGCACCCAAGTCTGTTAGTCGGGAGGTGAAGTCGAGGTGGAATATACAATGAAGTAATGTTAAGCAGCCTACCTTCCCAGGTGCCGGTCAACGTTACAAATCGACTCAAATGGTCGCGCAAAAAGGCACGGACCTAAAAGGGGGAAGATTTACAGAGAAGTATCCCTACCCCTATAGAGCCCTTAGTATAGCCTGCATGTGCTACCAGCTTGTACCCCCACATATTCAAAGCACAGTATGTGGAACCTTGTACATGATTTTCCTGCAACAGGATCACGTCTGGGGCCTGTGTCTTTAAATATTGTAGGACAATCCCCCTCTTTATTCTATCCCCAAGCCCATTTTCATTCCATGAAAGCAATTTAAGCCAGTCTAAGTGCAAGGACTGCCCCTGTTCATCAGCCATCTATGTGATGTAGCGGGGGCTGTGGCCCCAAACCCAAAACTTATACCCAAAAGTCATGGCCCTTCTTACGAGCAAAAGGAACAGCAACATGTTAAGGTAATTAATGTGATCTGGTGTCGGACATTCTATGGTCAAAGTCAATCAATCAATCAATGACACTTGTAAAGCGCGCTACATACCCGTAGGGTCTCAAGGCGCTGGGGGGGGGGGGGGGGTGCCGCTACTGCTCGAACAGCCAGGTCTTCAGCTTCTTCCTGAAGGAGAGGTGGTCTTGGGTCAGGCGCAGGTCGGTCGGGAGGGAGTTCCAGGTCTTGGCAGCCAGGTAGGAGAAGGACCTTCCTCCTGTAGTCGCTCTTTGGATGCGGGGGACGGCGGCGAGGGCGTGGTTGGCTGATCGGAGGTGGCGTTTGGGAGCGTAGAAGTTGACTCTGCTGTTGAGGTAGCTCGGGCCTTGGTCGTGTAGGGCTTTGTGCGCGTGGGTGAGGAGGCGGAAGGTGATTCTTTTGCTGACGGGGAGCCAGTGAAGGTCTCTCAGGTGTCCGGAGATGTGACTGGTTCGTGGGATGTCGAGGATGAGTCTGGCTGAGGCGTTCTGGATCCGCTGGAGTCTCTTCTGGAGCTTGGCGGTGGTACCGGCGTAGAGGGCGTTGCCGTAGTCCAGTCGGCTGGTGACGAGGGCCTGGGTGACGGTCTTCCTGGTCTCGGTGGGGATCCACCAGAAGATCTTCCGTAGCGTGCGTAGGATGTTGAAGCACGTCGAGGAGACGTTGTTGACTTGCCTGGTCATGGAAAGGGAGGAGTCCAGGATGAAGCCCAGGTTGCGTGCATGGTCTGTCGGTTTGGGTGCGGTGCCCAGGGCGGGAGGCCACCAGGAGTCGTCCCAGGCGGAGGGTGAGGGGCCCAGGATGAGGACCTCCGTCTTGTCTGAGTTCAGTTTTAGGCGGCTGGTCGTCATCCACTCGGCTACCTCTTTCATCCCTTCGTGCAGGTTGGCTCTGGCGGCGGTGGGGTCGTTGGTCAGGGAGAGGATCAGCTGGGTGTCGTCGGCGTAGGAGATTATGCTGAGGTTGTGTTTGCGTACGATGGCCGCGAGGGGGCTCATGTAGACGTTGAAGAGGGTGGGGCTCAGAGATGATCCTTGAGGGACGCCGCAGATGACTTCGGAGGCCTCTGACTTGTACGGTGGTAGGCGGACTCTCTGTGTTCTTCCGTCGAGGAAGGAGATGATCCATTCCAGCGCCTTGTCCTGGATTCCGATGTTGCTGAGGCGCCGTACTAGGGTGCGGTGGCAGACCATGTCGAAAGCCGCGGAGAGGTCTAGGAGGATGAGGGCCGCTGTTTCTCCATTGTCCATCAGGGCTCGGATGTCGTCGGTGGCGGCGATGAGGGCGGTCTCGGTGCTGTGATTGGCTCGGAAGCCGGACTGTGAGGGGTCGAGGGATCCGTTCGTCTCGAGGAAGGCGGCCATCTGCTTGTTGACGGTCTTCTCGATGACTTTGGCTGGAAACGGGAGGAGCGAGATGGGGCGGTAGTTCTTGAGGTCGGTGGGGTCCGCTGTTGGTTTCTTGAGTAGGGCGCTGAGTTCGGCGTGTTTCCAGCTGTCAGGGAAGCTGGTGGTGTCGAAGGATGTGTTGATGATGTCTCGCAGGTGGGGTGCGATGACAGCGTCGGCCTTGTTGAAGACGTGGTGAGGGCATGGGTCGGTCGGTGATCCGGAGTGGATGGAGTTCATTGTGCGGATGGTGTCTTCGGTGCTGATCGGGGTCCAGGCGTGGAGGGTGGTGGTGGGGGGTGGTTGTTCGGTCATGGTGTGCGTTGGTTGGTTGTTGAAGCTGTTGTGTATGTCCGCGATCTTGTTGTGGAAGTATGAAGCGAGGGAGTTGCAGAGGTCTTGCGATGGGGTGATGTCGTTGTTTCCTGCGCTGGGGTTGGAAAGCTCTTTCACGATGTTGAAGAGTTCCTTGCAGTTGTGTGCGTTGTTGTCCAACCTGTCCTTGAATGCTGTTTTCTTGGCGGCGCGGATCAGCTGGTGGTGTTTCCGGGTAGCAAGCTTGAAGGAGGTCCTGTTGTCCGGTGTCCGATCCCTTCTCCAGACTTTCTCGAGGGCTCGGCAGTTCTTCTTGGAGCTCTTGAGTACGTCGGTGAACCAAGGGGCCTTCTTGCTGCCGGGTCTGCTAGGCGGGGTCCTCAGTGGGGCGAGTTCGTCCGCGCAGTTGCTGATCCACTTCGTGAGGTTGTTGGCGGCCTGGCTGGGGTCCGCTGAGCTAGCAGGAGGGTGCTGGCTCAGGGAGGTGGTGAGCTGGTCTGCTGTGATCTTGTTCCAGCTTCTGCGGGCGGCCTGTTGTTGGTGGTGGTGGGTCGTCGTTCTCTTGAAGGTGAAGTGGACGCAGCTGTGGTCCGTCCATTGAAGCTCTGTGGCGTGGCTGAAGTCGATGTCTGTGCTGGAAGAGAAGACTGCGTCGAGTGTGTGTCCGGCGAGGTGGGTGGGGGTGGACACCAGTTGCTTGAGTCCCAGGTTGGCGAGGTTGTCGAGCAGGGTGCTGGTGTTGCGGTCGTTGTTGTTCTCCAGATGGAAGTTGAGGTCTCCCAGGAGGATGTAGTCAGCGGAGGGGAGGGCATGCGGGCTGACGAAGTCGGCGATGTCCTCGCTGAATTGTGTGCGTGGTCCAGGGGGTCGGTAGATCAGGGTGCCTCTGAGGGTGGTGTTCGGGTTGGTGTGGATCTGGAAATGCAGGTGTTCGGCGCTGGTCAGGGTGTTGTCGGTGCTGGTCGTGAGACGGATGGTGTTCCTGTGGATGATGGCGATGCCTCCTCCCATCTGGTTGGCGTTTCGGTCCCTCCGGACGATCTTGTAGCCCTCTGGGATAGCGATGGCGATGTCGGGAGCTGAAGAGGCGTTCATCCAGGTCTCCGTGAGGAAGGCAACGTCAGGGGCTGTGGCGTCTAGGAGGTTCCAGAGTTCGATGGCGTGTCTGTGGACGGAGCGGGTGTTGAGCAGGATGCACTTGAGGTGGGTGCTGCTGGTGTTCGGCTTGGCGGGTGCTGGTGCGAGGCTGGTCCGGGTGCAGGAGAACTTGCAGGCGTGGCAGCTGAAAGGTCCGTGGGTACGTCGCGGGGTGGCTTGATGGCATTCTGGGAGTCGGTCGGTGTTGAGTGCGGTGAGGGTGGCGGCGGAGTACGTCAGGCGGGTCGGTCGGGCTCCTCGTGGGCCAGGGGTCCTGGCACTGGGCGCGGTCCAGGCGCGGACGGGCGTAGACGGGCTTACCTTTGGCGCGCCTTCGGCGCACAATCGGCGCGCCCGCTGCGCGTGACCGCTGCGCGTTCGCACGGTCGCCATTTAAGGCGAAGTGCGCGGGTGGGCGGAGCAGCTGGGAGGCGGGAGCGGGGAGGGAACAGAAGAGAAAGGGGCGGGGCTTATGGCGGTGGCGGGAAGCGGGGAGGGAGATCGGCGAGGTAGGCGGGCAAGCAGGAAGGAGACAGGCACAATGGAGGTCAAAACACGAGGAGAACACGGCACAGCAACAAAACAGGCAACAATTTAGGTCAAAAACGGGGGAAAAGCAGTGAGAAAACGATCTAAGGCACAGAAAGAAAACAAGCACAAATTACAGTCAAAAACGGGCAAAAACCAAGGGGAGCGCTCAAGGCGGCAGCGAGGCCGGCGCTGAGTCAGAGGCAGGCACTGGGGGCACACGCAGCAGCTGGTGGCCGTGCGGCGCGGGGGTGTCCCACAAGTGGGTACTTCTCTAGCACTGGCAGAGAACAATATTGCCAAGGAGAATAAACATTTCACAACAAAACAACAAACCCCTGGGAAACAATTCAACCCCTCCCCCTTCCCTGCAGCGTGGACTGCAAACTGCCCAACCCCCAAATGTGCTGAGCGCCTGTTCACCCAACCCCATAAAACATTTTGTAGAGGGAACATGGCCCCTCCAAACCCATCCCAAGATCTTAGGAGAACCCAGCATAAATCAGAAAGCCCATATAGGAAGGCTTGCAACCCACCCGGTGAGAAGCAGGCTACATAACGAGGTGAGGAAGATACACTAGGGCATAAGAACAACAACGATAATTGCGGGCCCAACAATCAACCGCGTAACCCCCTCCTCAGCTCAGAGTTACTTGGTGAAGAGCCACTGCATCACAGAGTGCCAGTCAGGTCTGAACAGCTCCTGCTCACAGCCACAGGAAGCAGCAATCGAGGTATACTCCCTCGCGCAGACAGACAACTGTGCTTGACAATAGGCCTAACGGTGACCTTCCCTGGAGTCGTGGGGCTCATGTCGATCATTGCGTCTTTGCTCCCGCCAACATGAGTCATGTTGCGAGGAGCCCTGCACCTGCCATTGTTCGAACATGTCCCATGTGTCCTCCGGGGATGAGAAAAAACAGACTTTCCCATCATTGTTACTCAAAGTTTTGCCGGAAAAAGCATGGTGTACTTAACATTCTTTTCCCAAAGTGCCCTCTTTACTTCCAAGAAGGACCTCCCCATTTTCTAGATCTTAACTGTCAAGTCTGGGAAAAAGGTTATCGTAAAGTTTTCAAATTGTGTAGGGGGAGAGGAGAGCGCAGCTTGCAAAATCATGTCTCTATCCCTGTAGTTGATAATTCTGGCTAGGATAGGGCGTGGAGGGGCGCCAGGTTTGGTGGGAGTACCAGGCCCCCTGTAGGCCCTTTCCACCAAGAAATAACGGTAGAGTGAGCGGGGCTGCAGATGATTCTGTATTAGGTCTTCAACAAAGAGGTCCACAGCCGGACCCTCCACCCACTCCGGCACACCCAAGATGCAGATATTGTTCCTGCGTGCCCTCCCCTCTTAATCCTCCAACAGGGCCTCCATCGCGACCTGAAGTTTCTTGACCGCCTTTTCTAATGCTCGGGTAGAGGCCTGTAGATCCAACACAGAGCTTTCAGCTGCCTTCATCTTCTCTCCCAATGTCGGCAAATCAGCATACATTAGGGTCACCACTGAGGTAACAGAGTCTATTTTGAGCTCCAAAGCGGTAAGGACCCCCTGTATGGCTTCCATGATATCCTGAAGGGTAGGGCACCCCCGCCAGCTTGCTTCCTTACGCCTGAATCCACTGTCTGTTCATCTAGGCTCTCTGTCTTGGATAACGCAAACTTATCCAGCTTCGTCTGGTGCGTCTGCTGAGATCCCTTGGCCGTCACCATGGCGCCATTGCCTAAGCTGGAACTTTTGTCGTCCCCTTCGGACAGTTTCTCACCAGGCCACCGCCAGTACGAAGGTTGCAGTCAGTTCACACTTAAATGGAGGGCCACCACCTCAGCCACATCAGTCACAACAATGGTGCAGTGGGCCACCATGTGTCTCTTGTGTAGAGGACCAGTAGAGTGGGTATACGCCACAGTCAAGCTCTTGCAGACCACAACAGTTGTCTCAGGACAATAAGAGTAGACACCGCCAACCCTAGGGAGCAAATCCGGCACGTGAAGTCTTTTGGATTTTTAGTCTGGACACGTTTAGAAATGGTTTAAACAGCAAAATTCCTTGGGAGAATGCTATCATATGATGACTTCATTCGATGCCGCATACTACTCGTGCCCCCTTCTATTCTGTATTTAAGTTTGATAATGGTCCACTTATATACCATAAGCGATGTTTTCCCCTTTGGTGTATGTATGTTTATGCTACCATTTTTGGTAGAATATAAATATTCGCTAATCATTGGAATATATATTTCCTTAGTCTTCAGGATCATATTAACTGCTCATATATAAGATCATGCGAAGTGACTGAACAAGTCCTATCACTATTTCTATGCCCTGTTCGCCCCCATGTGACTATAGAGTCCCTTCCTTGGCAAGCCCTATTTCTATTTCAACGCTTTGCAGTACGTTACCAAAAACACAGAGCTACACGTGGCTATAATCGGAAGACGTGATTCGTCACTGATATATATTTAAACTTCAACGCAACCTTACGTAAATTGATAACGAATCCACTATTTCGCTCTACCAGACGTGAGGTCGCCGCGCTGACATGATGCATATCGTTATTTCAAGTATGTTGAACCTTGAAAACGCTGACATGCTATCTTTTGACTGCACAAAGGGCTTCGAATAAATAATTAATTTTCCGCTGAGTCAGTAGTATGGGTTTCTCTATTGAAGCCGTTTATCCTGTTCTAGGTATGTTTAACCTACAATCATTGATTTGCTATTATTCTTGGTTTGCGCATAAGTATATCCGTAAACACTTTATCGTTGAGCCAGTAGACAGGCTGATTTCACGAAGCCGCTTTTTTAATAAAATAATTTTTTTGTCTACTTGAGAATAACGTGGAATCAAAATATTATACTACATTATTGCCACCCAACCGCGTTAAGACATCGCTATTACTAACTTGATATTGGCTAATTAGATAGCCTCTATCATCGAGAAGCCGTTTAGTTTCTACTTCCTCTTTCATTTCGGAGGAATGTAGATAACTGTGTGCCCGTTTTCTATCTCCACTACAGCACAGTGAGGCTTCGCTTTAAGAAACAGTGCGGTGGAACTATCTACCTATCCTTCCAATCAGGTAATTGTTACTCTACGAAAAGATACAAATTACTAGCGTACTAAACCTCAGATTAGAACGTCCTTGAGAATTAATGAACTACTTGACTTTTGCTATTTTATGAAATGGGCAATTAGTTCTTGCTAATTCTTCTTTTTTCAGATCGCCAATATACTCACGTCTAAATCAGAGTATCATTTGCTGCAAACTAATCTGATACAGTCATCATAATGATTCCCAGCCTGTATCCGTATTAAAAGGAACATCAATTTCCTTTAGGTATGTAATATGATGTCATCAGCCTTAGTTGATTAAAAACTCTGTCTTTACTGTAGGATTTCTATTTATAACCCTGGGGCATTATTATTTATAGATTGTGTTTTTGGACAAGAACATTACCAACATCCTGTTGTAGGTGGCTCCATCCATACCTAAAATACTGGTAAATACATTTCCACCTTTAAAGATTGATATCGACTATTTCTCCCTCTTTTATTACTAAGACCATCCTAAGTTATGGTGCTATAGTCCTTTTAGATACCTTACTATTTATGTGGAATATCGATTTCAAGAAAGTTTATTGAATAGGTAGAATAACTAGGTCAGATATCTCCATACCTATATAATAACCTAAAATATTGAAGAGCTACGCATGAGCTTGTGATGCCTATTTAATAATCTAAACATTTAAAATGTATTAATTTTCTTACCACAGCGCAACAAAGAATTCAGGATTATCCTCACCATTAATAGAATTCTTCTATATCCTCTTCTTTCTACTCAAAAATAATAAGATTTGGCAACTTTTAACGTATACAGACTTAAGTAAGTAAGCTATTTAGACACAGACGAACCGATGTATAGCTCTTTGATTAATGATTAAATTCCAATCATGATCACCCCTTTCTCGATCTGCTGAATATCCTCCATGCATTCTACTCTTGACAACATGGGTTTCATCAGTAACTATATTTTTCTTGTATAGTTTTTTGGAAAATTTCAACACAGTGTCTACATTGATGGTCACTATGGGTTTGAGAGAAATTAGCACAGAAATCCATTATGTTTTGTTGTATCTATTAATATAACGAACTTTTCTATAGATAGGATTTGGATCAAATTTACCATGTCATTTCTTTGAGGTGTTTTAACAAATGTTGGCTAAAATATAATAGTATTTGTTACTTGGAAGTTAGTACATGTTTTTTGTTTCTTACTAAATTCATTATGTGATGTATTTATTTGATTTTAATATATACCTATTACTTAGGTTACTGTGTGGCTTGTCCTGAAGAAGGCGCTGGTCGCCGAAACGCGCGTCGAGATTTATTTCTTTTGTGCCATGAACATTTCTTCTGTATTTTTGTTTTTTAATTGTGCTTTTTATATAGTGATTGTCTTTCATGTTGTTTATTTACTTATAGTTCTTTGAACTATTTTTATTAAATGTTTGACTCACTGAAACTAATTTGAAACATTTTATGAATTTTTGATGTATTTGCCGATAAATGTTGTTTTTAACCTCACTTTGAAATTGGTCCCTTGCCCATGTAATATCTATTTGACAAGCATTTTGTCTGCCTAGGTTGTTGTTTACCTATATACTATCCTCATAGATGTCACCCTCTAAACCTCTCTTTGGTTTACTATCATTAACTTTCTTATTTAGTACACTCCCTTTAGAAGTATATTACCCGCTAATTTCGTGTACAAAACATTCAGATTGCTATCTTCTTTTACCAATGTCAATTGTGGCGTTCAGTGTGAGAGTTTACCTCACCCACAATCATTCCTGTGCTTTTTTGTTATTGCTTTTCATTATTATTTGATTTTGTAAGGCTTGTTTATAGGAAATGTTCTTGAAATCGCACGTTGCTTGCAATTATCTTGTTACAGCAACATATTCTTCAACTGTCTCTCCAGCTTTCTTGAATAAAATTTGAAACACTCTATTACTGTGTTCACTTCCATTCCACAACAGAATCCCATTGGTTTAATGGAATAATCAAAAACGTTCAAATATCCTTGGGTTTCCAAAACAGGAAACAATTTACATTCCATCCAATACATCACAATGCAAACAATGTTTAGAAGAGATAATATTCTTTGAGCAGAGGAGTGAATCTAACCCCAACATAGGCCAAATATTTTTCCAGCTATATACTCCAACCAGTGCTTCCCAAACGTTTTAGAACCATGGACCAGTTTTGAGAATGACAAAAGTTAGACACCCTACTAGCTTAAATGGACATCAGGAAGGTGATTTTTTAAATGTATATAACCATCTTCTGGTAGCACACTGTCCTTTACAGACCACACATTTTCCATTGAAGTGACCACTACATTTGCGCAGATTTACAGTTTTACTGATAATACTATAAAGCACACAAATGATAATGTGGGAAGATCGAATGTCTTGATTTTTTTTTTGATCCTATCAAAATCTGTTTTTCCATCACACTACAAAATCCCCCCAAAAATTAGCTTTATTATTGCTTGCCTAACTCCTGAATGCGTACAGTTAATTTAAACTATTAACATTTTATTGTCTTAGCGACAATTCAGCCATCAAGCACGGTGGTGTACTGCTTAACAAAAGAACCAATACAAGGATACAGTAAGAAATTAAGAACATCAATGTCCACTTCAAGTTTATGTAAATTAATATAATTAGTACGAAAAATAAAGCAAAAATGAACACAAATGGATAGAGTTTAAAGGTGAACGGTGGGTTTGTCCCAGTGAAGAATTATATCCTTACAATTAACCCTAAAAATATGTAGGTAGAAACTGTCTTTGAAGACCGAAATGGCGACTGTACATTAGAAATGGCTTTCGTGTGGTCTCAGATTTCTAGTTGGAAAACTCAGCTAGACACAGATATCTGGTGTGAAATCGCCAGGGGACCAAAACCAAAAATGCACACATCTGATTTGAACACTCGGGTTTTCATGGGCCTAAAAGTATTGCTGGAAGCTGAAGTGGGTTCAGTTAGACTACTGCACACACAGAGCCATGTTCTTAAACACAGATAACTTCAAATGAAACGTCCTGCTGAGTGCTGATCTTTCTGAAGGGCTCTTCTCACAGGTGCGGTAAAGAGTAGGCTCAAAAACATCAATTTCAGACCGCCTCAGGCCACCTCAGTGCTTGAAATTGGTGGCCGAAAAATGTTAACTTAATGAGGAATCGAAAGAAATCTTCATGACAGGTCGCCAATGATCCAGTCTTTTGGAATGATGGAGCATGATTTTTGTACATAAAATCTGCTCAATGAAATCTGCCGTGTGTATGTTTTAAGAAATACTAATGTTTGAAAACAATATACTAAACATGCGTTATCAAAGTGTACAATGTTTGCAAAATGTGCAGTTAAGTTTCATGATTTTACTTAGTACGTGCACTATTGGAGTGTACAGCGCGAAATGTGCAGTTAGACTTGGTAAATGACTCATTTAGCTGGGAAAAATAATGACATAATTGTGTTAAATTAAAAAGTATTAACTAAATAATAACCTGAGATGGGTGATTAAATGAGAGTTATCCTGTCTGTCTAATCAACTGTTTTTATGTTTCCTGAACTGCAGAAACCAGCTTTAATCACAAAGAAATGTTTTATTCTTCATGAAAGTTCATTGAGGCTTTAGAAATCAGTTTTCTCTTTAGCTAAAATATTGTAGGCCTTAGAAATGCTTCGGTATGTGCTTCTGTGCTCCTATCCTTGTAATATTTCAAACGCTTTCTTAACAATATAGATATTAGTTTATTCCTTAATAAAACATTAAAGGGTTCATTCCTGCCTAGGCGAAGGATGTGGTACACTCAAATACAGCTGTTTCAACATTTATGTACAAATGTAGCTGTAGTTCATTTTTCTTCCTCTCTAGGAAGTTATACAATTCTTAGACAAAGCATGCTTAGAGAATATTTGTAAAGTCACTGTCTGGAGATCGTCTTCCTATAGTCATTAACCAATGGAGAGGCTTGCTGTGAGTTGTAATAGAAACATTTTATCAGAGATAAAAAAAGAACTGTACTATAAGAATCGACTGTGGGAAAAGTGTTCCCCGGCTCGTTCACAAGATTGGTGACCTGTCCTGTTTTCGTGGTATGCTGTATGAAGTGCTGATTCCTGATCACTCTGGCTGGTGTATCCTGCAAAATCCTAAGAGACTTTCCTAAAGACTTTGCATATCATCGGCTGGTGATGCTGCTTGCTTTACCCTAACGGCCGTGGGGGTAGCTTTTCCTGACTAATTGCACACTGTGCATTAGAATTTTCCTATTTCGAGAGGTCTGTAATAGAACTGTGTAATGCTGATGTTTTCCCTTCTCTCTCGCTCCTCTGTACCTGATGTTTTCATTTTTGAGCCTTCAATCTGTTATACTTGTTGTTGAAATTCCCCTGTAACAATTGAGAAGTAAGCAAAGATATATTGTTTTGTACTTGTAATTGAGCCTCCAGATTTTGAATAACAAAGAGAAAATATATAGAAAAAAATAGTGTATGTCTTTATTCTTGAGTTTGAGTTATTTTTGTTAATGATGTATAGCTTTTCCTTCATTATAGGTCCTCATGAGAGAATAGCTCGCCAACTTTCATTACTTAGTCCCTCTTAGCTTTATCAAAGATCCATCAGAGGACCTTTGATACTGCTAACAAAAGAATAATGAACTATGGGCCCGTCATTAGAGTTACGTTTCCGTTAGTGTTATAGTGGTTGGTGTGGGGCATAAGATGATAAAAAAAAACATTGCTTCCGCTGCATAAGGAAGCAGTTGGCCAGATGTTCTTACATGTTAATCATGACCAAGTGTGGCTTCTGATCCATAATCTTATCACTATTCCTTTTTTACTTTATATTTATTTAAGGAAATAGTTTAGTTATAATGTATAAGTAATAGATAAAACAATCTAATAGATTAAACTAACATAATATGCTTACGTTATAATAGGTACAAAGAATTGTTTGTTCAATACCCAGCACACCCCATACGTCTAGCTGCCTTAATCCTTGTCAACCAAGTAAAGACAGTGCCAGCGAAAGCCGTGGTAATGAGGAAACCATGTTAAAAATTATGACTTTGGATTTTGAAACACTACATAAACACTCCAGTGAATCCTGGAGCAAGAGGAAAGCTGTTCCCTGAAACACAGCATGTGGGTGTGGAGCCGTGGAACTAGAGGTTTTCCATTTCTGAGCGCTGAAAATTTCTGTGTTGGAGTCAGAACAGAAGGATGGAATATTGTTAATAAAAAAACTGGATCGAGACATGAAACCTTGACTCTTACCATAATTTTGGACTCTGAAGCATTTGATTCCATGAAAAATAAGTTTTGAAAATGAACTTTTGACTCCGGTTGAGTACCTTCTGGGATATTTTTCTATTTGTAGACTGGTGCATTTCTAAATGAGGGGACCCACGCACTATAATTGGTACAAACTTTGCAAGAACATTAAGTCTGGAATATAATGATCATGGGATTCGTTTATTTAAAGACTCTGAAACACCACAACAGTACAATGGGATCTAATGTTAGAACCTTATGAACCGTTCACCTCAAACAATACTCTTTGACATTTTAAGGATTAATAAAACAAAAAAGAGGCAACTTCTCTGCATGTGTATTGTTTGGGAAATATGTGCAGTAAAAGATCAAGCTATCCAAGAGGCTAATGAATTTAACTACAGAGAATTGGTTGTCTTTTATAAAACAAAATTAGGAGCTTCACTACCAGTTCAATAACACCTCCATAAAGCTCACAAATGCTCTGAAACATCTGTTCAACTAGTACCCTGCAGACCTCTAAAAATGGTTCAATGGTAATTATCCTAATTTTATCTAATGCTCGACGATGCAATGATGCATGCTCCAATCATTGCTGCAATATTCTATCTAGACTACAGTCAACCAATGAAACAGAAAGTGATGGAACTGATTGATAGCCTTGATTTGTTGCATTCTTCTCAAACAAGCTTTACAAGTGGACATAGTACTGATCTGCGCTAGTGGCAGTGGTGGATAAAATCAGAACAATTGTAGATGTGACCGAAGCTGCGGTTCTTATTATGTTAGATCCGTCCACAGCCTTTGATATGTTGGTCTCTCTATTCCTGATATCTCATCTCACTCTCGGATCAAGGACAAAGCCACCAGTCTGCTTAGTTTTTATCTATCAGAAAGGACAGTTTATTACTAAACCCTTTTTTCTGCTGTGGGGTGCCACAGGCTCATCTCCTAACCCCTAGCCCTACCTTATTTAACTTGTATGTCTCATCTTTGACCAAGCTCATTATGTCCTTTGGGTTCAGCGTATTATCCTTTGTGGATGATACCCAGATCATTGTAACGGTGACAGATTATATTCTCTCAGTGGCCATAACTTTAAGAACTGTATGATGGGCATTAAAAACAAGATGAAGGACAATTTTCTAAAGTTCAATGCTGACAAAACTGAGGTCCTTCTCTTTGGATTCCAAACACTATACTTGGTCCAACAAATGGTGGGCCTCTGCCTCAGGTTCTCCTTTTCCGTCTAAGTCTGCTAAAAACATGGGGATGATGTTTGATGAAAATTTTGCCTTTGATATCTAGGTTTTTCAGATTTTTTTTCTGTTTCAGCATCATTCCCTGAAGAAATGTTTTCCTTCACCTAGAAAACTGTCGACACCAATTAGTGCTCCTTAAGTACATTGCAAACAGTACAGAATGCTGCTATTCATATTATTCTTGAAATCCCCTCATATCGATAGGTATCGGAGAAGTTTAAAAAATTACATTGACTCAAAGTAAAGCATAGAATTTCTTTTAAGTCTCTATGCGTTGCACACCATGCTTTGTAATTTATTTTATTGTATGCGGTTAATTAAAACCATTACAATTATTTAGAAACAAGAAAGCTAAACACACAGATTAAAAACATGCCCCCTTAAGATCAGTCAATATGGCGACCCGGCTCTAAACAGATTTTAAATGGTTTGAGCACATCACACCGGCCCTCAAGATCCTCATTTGGCTCCCCATTGAAGGAAAATGTATCTACAAGACTGCTTGCATCACCCGCAAAGCCCTTCACACAAATAACCCCAACTATCTAGATACAAAACTTTCCAACGCTGGAAGAGCCAGGTCTTTGAGAAGCTCCAACTCAAATCTTCTCAGAGAAGTGTGGCTCAATGGTTAGAGCGGCAGACCCTGATGCAGAAGTCTGGCCCGGGACCAGGGTTCAATTCCTGCTTCGGTGGGTCTTGGGCTCAATTTCCTCGAGCCTGATCATTCTAGCCTCAGTGCCTATTCTAATCATGGGTCCCACTCTGCAACGCTGGGCAATAGCTTGCTTAATCTCCACAACGGCCCCAACAGAGCTGGGATGCCTGGCTTCACCTTGAGGGTGTCCAGGAGTAGGCATTTCACAGGGACAGCCAGGAAGGGTTCAATAGCGGTATGTGTACAGTGCCAAGACACCTCAGGCTATAAGTGCGCTATACAAGTACAAATTCATTTATTCATACCTCGCAAACTGAAAAAGAAATCCTCCCAGATACACTCAATTTTCTGGAAATGTTCCCAGGATCTGAACTCACTCCCTAGAGACCTGCGCTGCAACCCCTCATTTACCTTTATTAAAACCTACTGCTCAAAATGCACTCAAACTGAGCTATGTTCCCAAAGCTCACACCCAATCTGACTTGACGGGTGATTTATTGTTTCAGCTGTCTACTATGTCTTGAACTCTATATCTAATGCTGTTCTTATGTCTGCATACAGTAACTACCTTTACGGCCCAACAATGTTCTTTGTCTGTATTTATCCATGTACTTCATTCAAATGATCTTGCATCATATGTAAAGCGCTCTGATACCTTCTGTCTAGCTAGTACTACATAAAGCCTATAAATAATAATAATGATAAAACAGTTCAGTCAGCTAAAATGATCATTCTGATGTCATGTCACTTCACTTTAAGAATCTAATACTAATAAAAGGCATGAATCTGGTAGAAAATAATGGTGACATCTGTACATTAAATAAAAAATAGTGATCCATTAAATGTACTTAGCACAGAGGGTATTTAAAAATATGTAAGGGACACACACACACTGATCTACTGATGGATAAAGATGGCTCACAAGTGATAGTGCAGAAAATATTGCTGCAAATTATTCCTTCAAACAATCGCCATCAAAATTCCACTACACTAAAATCCATTATCATCACTTTAGCATAAAAGATCAAAGTGCTAGTGGAAAAAGGGACCTAATGAAGGCAATAGGGGCATCAGTACAGTATATAAGGAGTGAAATCAGTCAGATCAGCCTTGCGCATATGCCATTTGCTTTGCTTTGCTTTGCTTTGAAAAGAGCCATAAAGGCCATTTAAATCACTGTGAAAGGAGCACCCCTCACTGATCTGCTAGTGCGCGAGATGAGTTCCACAAGTGCTGTCGCAAAAGATATAGCATCAGGTTGTTTGAAAAAAAAAGTCATTATCAAAGATTCATAATTCTAAAGTCACTGACAAGTGTCAGGTGCACACAAACACTGTATAAATACTAGCATTACTTCAAGAAGTAAAGTAAAAAAACCTCTCATGTGCTGGTGCAAAGAAAAGCAGCAAATTAGTAATTGAATGGGTGTCCTAGAGACAAAAAAAGCTAGGCTGAGCCTACTGGGGGCGTACGAGGGATGGATACAGAACCCTGGTAAAGCCCCTGGATGGCTAAGCTGTTTAATGCTGAAGCCAGCTGGCAAGGTGCTTCAAGAGCGGCCACTCCTCCTACCTGAGCAGCATAAATCTTGCTTTCAGATGATTAGAATACATACAGACGAGATATGGCCACGAAGGAGCTGGCTGGTACATGCTTATGACTACCCAGGAGTGCCTACTTTTGGCAAAAATGGCTCTATCAGAATGGCATGACCAGAGGCGGACACCGTTTTTTAATGTCCAATTGAAATGCTGATTGACTCAAATTAATTTTGTTTTACAAAGGTCCTAGGTTTGTAATGATATTTAGAGGATTAATTTGCACAGGCTAAAAATAAAGACTGTGTTTTTGCTTCAGTGTCCAGCCGGACCTAGAAGTATTTATTTTCAAAGTAGTGAAGATAATCAGCATAAAGCGAAAACATTTCGCACATTAATAACTGGGCACAAGCCTGTACCAAGTCAGGGGGAGACAATACAGAAGGAAAAGGACAAAGAATTCACAGGCAAACAAGGAGAACAGGGTGGCTTATAATACAATGCAAGAGGTTCTTGAATAAGCACAAACCCACAGTAACTGCCGGAAAAATTAAAGATCATATAACGAGCAGTACTGCAATACAGTCGACGAACGTTTCGATCCCTATCTCCAATAATATAGTGGGATCATCTTCAGGACTAGAATTGATTTTGCCTGAGTTGTCAAGTGAGCCACGAGCCGGGCTGGGTGGGCCAGTCGTGGATGGACAAGCTTCCGATCAGTTCCGATTACTGGTAATGCCGGATTGACGATTCAATGGAATCGAAATGAAGACTAAGTCCGGCCAACAACGGTCGAATTATTCATAACCGATGGAGCCTAGCGTGTTGCCTGGGCTCGATAACGGACTTCAGTTTATAAGGGGGTGTAGTCGTAACCGGGGGTCGGTTCCACGCAGGGCACTCAATAAAAATGGCCTCTTCCGTGCGAGCCTTAACTTGCTCGTAGAGGGGCCGCAATGGGGTCCCGTCACAACAGCGCGATGGCCGGCCCCGGTTACGACTACACCCCCTTATAAACTGAAGTCCGTTATCGAGCCCAGGCAACACGCTAGGCTCCATCGGTTATGAATAATTCGACCGTTGTTGGCCGGACTTAGTCTTCATTTCGATTCCATTGAATCGTCAATCCGGCATTACCAGTAATCGGAACTGATCGGAAGCTTGTCCATCCACGACTGGCCCACCCAGCCCGGCTCGTGGCTCACTTGACAACTCAGGCAAAATCAATTCTAGTCCTGAAGATGATCCCACTATATTATTGGAGATAGGGATCGAAACATTCGTCGACTGTTTTGCAGTACTGCTCGTTATATGATCTTTAATTTTTCCGGCAGTTACTGTGGGTTTGTGCTTATTCAAGAACCTCTTGCATTGTATTATAAGCCACCCTGTTCTCCTTGTTTGCCTGTGAATTCTTTGTCCTTTTCCTTCTGTATTGTCTCCCCCTGACTTGGTACAGGCTTGTGCCCAGTTATTAATGTGCGAAATGTTTTCGCTTTATGCTGATTATCTTCACTACTTTGAAAATAAATACTTCTAGGTCCGGCTGGACACTGAAGCAAAAACACAGTCTTTATTTTTAGCCTGTGCAAATTAATCCTCTAAATATCATTACAAACCTAGGACCTTTGTAAAACAAAATTAGTAGCTTAACCCATGGTCCTTGGCCATCATTTTGGGTTCCCTTGTACACTAAACCTACATGACTCAAATTAATAGCCTAAAGTTTTTTCACATCCAGTAGTTGCTGACAGTCCTCAAGAAACCAATAGTGGGCTTGGCTTGGCTCACTAGACCTAATTTCGGTCCATAGCCAGCCATGCTTCTAGACAACCAGCCCTAGACCCCCGCAACTTATGAAACAGGTTGAGGTAAGTGCCAGCACCAACTGCCCGCTGATCAGGAAGACCCAGTTCCAACCTAATCTGGAGGGCAGATGAGGACTTTGGCAGCCGAAGGACATTTTTGTACTCTAATATGAGCTTGTTCTGCAAACTGCTGTCCTTGCCCAGTAAGATTTCCCTACAGTAGATCAACGAATGGGAAACTTTGGCCCTCATAACTTCCAGCAGGGGGGGAGAGGCTTGGCCCCAGTAAGGATTTTCTTTCTGTTGCCTCGTAAAAAAGGTCCCTAGGTACTTGTATGATTGTTTCGACACAATATTGTTAGCATTGTAAAGTCATCCACCTGCTTGATACGTGTTCCTTCCAACCTTAGTTTTCTTCAAATTCACCTACAGGTTATTAACCCTGTGTCGATGTGTAGTTGGTTAAGCAGCTATTGTAACCCTACTCTTGTAGAACTAAAGGTCATCAGCATACACCAAATTACTGATTCACATGCCACCAATCCTAGGGGGTGATTGTTGATGAAATCAAGGGACCTCCGTAACCTGACTTTACATATTCGTTACAGCATTATCCCTTGGACCCCTCTCCTTATGTTACCCACCCGGCTCTTCCGAACAATCCTCCAGAGTGCTGAGACTGCTTTTCCAGCTTACTGTAGCATTTTGTTCCTATTCCAACTGTCAGTCGGATATTATGTTTGTTTGTCTTGCCATGTACTGTATCTTTCTATTTATTCCCTATCCCTTCTGCTCTCCTCCCCCTTTGTCCTGTTATCCCACCCGATACTACTGTAAAGCGCTCTGATACCCTCACGGTTCTGGTTTGCGCTTTATAAAACACTAAATAAATAAATATTATGATAAATGGGAAATGACCAGGTTGAAAAACAGGGGGGCTAACATGCCCCCCTACTTCACGCCCCATGAGATGGGGATTTTCCTGGATAGGTAGGCACCATCGCCTAATTAACTGCGATTCCAAGTGTCAAAATGTAGCTGGATTATTGCCTCCAGGAGTTTTGAGGGTATTCCCCAATTCTTTAGTTTGAACCACAGGACCCCCCTTGCTATTAGGTCAAACGCCAACTTAGAGTCAACAAAGCAGCAGTGCAACAAGGAATGTGAAGCTGTTGCCTTATCCATCAAGATTGATATTGCTTGTAGGTTGGTTAGTGTGCCAGATTTTGCCATAAAACATGTTTGATTCCATAGGTTGAGCCCTTCAGTTTCACCCACAGCCGTAGAGCCTCCACAATCAACTGCCATAGTATTTTGCTTCATTATCAAGGAGAGCAATTAACCTATAGTTACTCAGGTCTGATCTACAGCTGATATTGTGAATGGGGTGAATTATAGCACCAAGCCATGATTCAGGTGTAATTGCATTCCTCAGGCACTAATCAAGGAGCGTTGTGCGCTGTCCTGCCCAGAATGCAATATCCGGTTTGAAAAGTGCCTGGGGCAGGGCCATTGGACCCAGGAGCCCCACCCGTTCTTGCCTTCGATATTACAAGCTCAAGGCGGCTTGTCAAAATGGGCATATCTATAGCTGGGGAATGCAAGTGATCTAAATCTTGGGATGAGGCAAAATTTGTAAGTTACATTTAGGCTTTGAATGCCCCTATCCGACAGGCTTTATCCTTGCTTGTCGAAAAATAACTTGCAAGGGAGGATGCCCTTTCTGATTCTGTGATATTCACACAACCCAGCTCGCTGGATCTGTTCATTTGCCTTTTCACCAGAGGCCAGAAATTCCTGGAATTTGGATTCTTGCTTGCACAGAACAGGATTGTCCAGAAGTGTTCTAAACGTTTTCGCTTTTCTGCAGAGATTGTCTGCCTGTAGATTTTCTGTGCCTGCTTTTTTTTTAGAGAAAGTTTAATATAGCGCAAACTAGACCCGATGATATCAGGTATCAGAGCGCTTTACATGAGCACCAGTTTCGTTACAGATGAACACATTCTTTTTATGTTTTTTGTTAGGCAAGGAGAGATTAAGTGATTTGCCCAGAATCACTGGATGTTGAGTGTCTTTGCTGAAACTTGTACCCGGTTCCCCAACTTCGAGGTCAACCGCTCTAGCCGTAAGGCTACATCCTCTCTCCTGGAATACATGAAGCAACTCCTTTGCTTCGAACACTCCTCAGGACCTGGTTATGGGCATTCTTGAATCCCGAACCGCTGTTGAGACATCAGTTGACATAGAGGAACCATGCCGATGGACTCGTTGATGGAATTTTGCAAGCGGTCGAGTGATAAAGCTTGTCCATTCCATAATCGGGGATGCATTAACAGCCCCAGCTTCAACTAGGCCATGGTGATGTCACTGATGATGTCACTTTATTTAAGACGCTTAGGATTCTCACTGTATATTCCTCTGCACTTGACACTAACCGAGGAATGATGAGGTAAATTGGAATTTATGATGATGATCTGAGGACGATGATTGCTCTCTTTGCATGGGACAATTTAATCGTTTTGTACAAAAGGAAACATTTCCCTGTTACAGATGGTATAATCAAGGTAGGAGCAGGTTTTCCCATTGTTTCTTGACCAAGTTTGTGGTATATTTAGTGGAAACTGACCATTCAATACTTTATATCCTAAACTGTTAAGTTGCAAAACCAAGAATTGGCCTAACAAGCTTTGTGGACGAACCCTTGGCCTGGATTGTTCAGTGATGTTCTGAAAACTCCCTGAAAGAGACCCAGAATAGTCCTCATGGAGATCTCAGAAGAGGTTTGTATTAAAGTCCCCTGTTATCAGATAATCTCCCTGAGGGTAGTCCCTGGTTAAGTCACACAGGATCATTATTAAACGGTTGAGTTGTGACCTCTTCTTCCTTGCACTGGGAATGATGTAGACATTAATCAGCAGGTGGGGATGCTGTGATCTCCAATTGCTAATTTTGATTCCTAACAACCAGCTCTCCTGTTGCATTATTGTGTCAATATTCCCTTTTAGCCTAATTGAGGTGTATATGGATAAATCGCATTTTGATCTATCATGCTTATGCTCTGTAAGGGTTGGCTTCCAGTGCTCAATAAAGCGGGTTATCGGGCAACTCAACTCAGCCTGTGTTTCCTGCAGAGCTAAAATGTGATGGCTATTTAAAAATGAAATTTGATCGAGAGACTGAAGTTTCTGAAGAAAGCTATTGATGTTCCAAGAGCCCAGAGATAAAGGAGGTGGCTTGAGGCACGAAGATGCCCAGGGGTCAGTTCAATCAGAACGTCTGTGAGATAAAAGAGTGGGCAGCCAGTTCCAGTCATTCCCTGTGGAATCGATGATTGCCAATTTTTGTCCACTGCAAATTGTAACCGCACAGCTCTGGGCATTTTTAAAGATTGAATAGAGTTTCTTCCAGCAGGGCTCTATGGGAGTTTGCAGTTTAGCCAGAAGTGTAGTATAGCTAGTCTCTTTGAAGGGGCTTATGCCTCATGCATTGAATATCTACGATCTGGGTAATATTAGTTGGGCAAGAGTAGGTGAAGCAGAAGTTGCTGATGTAACTTCTGAGGTTTGAAACCCCTTTGCTTTATACAATCGGAGACCTCAATTATTTAGGTCTCAGTGATCCCACCCTACTAGGCCGTTGTGTTCGGCTGAAAGTAGACGGCTAATAATACCCAGATTTTACAGGGCTAGATGGGGTGGCAGGCCCTTTGTCTATGCCCTGCCAAACTTTGGAACTTTCTTCCTTGTCATATTTCAGAAATAGATAACTATCTTTCTTTCAGGAAGAATCTAAAAACATATTTTTTCTCCCCAATAAGACTGTCTCTAGGTTTTCCCGATATCTATGTTCTTTAAATGCCTCAGCAGGTTAGGTTATGTGTCTTTCAGTTTCTTGACACCTTGGTATTTGTGCACTCTGTACATTTCATTTCATTTCTTGACATTTCATCCCTCATCTGAAAAGACTTCTTCCATATTATCTGATCTCATACCGCCTGATTCATCATGCTCCCGTTTTGCGAGGCCCTAATAGCGATTCATAGCGAATCGCTATTAAGGACTCGCAAAACGGGATTCAAGTAGGAATATGCAATAAAAATGCGATTCCTTACAATTCCTTATTTGCGATTAGCTAATTGCTAATCGCAAATAAGGAATAACTCGCCATTCATTCCTATGGGCCAAAAGGCCCATAGGAATGAATGGGGAGTATTCCTTATTTGCGATTAGCAATTAGCTAATCGCAAATAAGATTGCGATTTGAAGGGTGCCAGGGGTGTCCACAGGACACCCTGTAGCACCCCTCAAATGAAATTTCACACAGGTGTTGCACACACACATGTCCAAAGGGCATGTGTGTGCGCAACATGCAACTTAGAAAAATGCTTTTAAAAGCATTTTTCTAAGTTTTAGCTATTTACCGAGAGGTCTGACCTCTCGGTAAATAGCGGCCCGAAATTGCGAATTAGCAATTTAAAAATGGTTGATGAATTGCATTTAAGGAATCTCAAATAGAGATTCCTTAAATGTAATTCCTCGCAATTTAGCGAATTAGCAATTACCGATTTTTGCATTTGGGATGATGAATCCCAAATGCAAAAATAGCGCTCGCAAAGGGCCAGATTCTCAGAATCTGACCCTTTGCGAGCCGATTTCAGCTTGATGAATCAGGCTGATAGTGTTCTATTTTAATTTGGCCAAATTTAAACTGAGTAAAAAAAAGTTCTAATATATTGTTCCAGAAAATAAACCAAATATTTAATCATATGCTCACAATTATGAAACACACAATATTTCTTAAAGTTACATTTTGTATTAAAGAGTATCCAATCAGCATACTTTTATTAAACCATGATTGCACTTTTGTGACGAGATATAAAGTTCTGTGTAAATGTAATCTCATTTAAAAACAGATCATTGAGTTTTAAAACATTCCTTCATAACAGAATATGAGATAACTTACTTCAGATAATTAGTTAATATCCATGTGCATGGTGATTCTAGAATATTTTTAATTGAACAAAGGCATGGTAGAGAAATATGCCACACTATGGGAGGCCTTTAAGGTTTATATCAGAAGGGTGACAATGGCTAAGCATGCAGGGATTCTCTGGAATATACATGGCCAACTCACGCGTCTAGAACACTCACTCAAAACTCTGTAGAGCTAAATGATGCCCTCCCCACATCTCCAACTCCTCAGAGAATATAATCAGTTATTGTAAGATTACAGAGACCTGGCATACAGAGAGCTACATAACCTTTGTAATAATGTGCATGCCCAGCAATAGGGTGAAGGGGACAGACCGGGTAAGACACTGTCCTGGTCCTACTTGGAGACTGACGACAGAGCACCATATACACAATCATGACCCAGCCAGGCGTATGACTAATAGACATTGAGGATATATTGTCTGAATTCCACTCATAATATGCACGTCTATACGAATCCCAAATGACGGAGTCAGCTGACTCCATTTCAAAACATCAGGAGGAAGTGGGTCTGTTGTGGGTGGAGGGCTGTAACAAGCAATTTTTGAGCCATCCTATCTCCATAGAGGAGATAGTGGCAGCTACTGATTCCCTGACTGGTGGGAAGGCCCCATGCTCTAACGGTCCTGACCATGGGCTTCTACAAAGCCTCTAAGACTGCCCCACACCTCCTGGATTTATACCATGAGGCACTCACTAAGGTGTACTTCCCACAAAGCTACACGAATCATTCATCTCAGTCCCCTGAGTGAGATGCAATCAGATGTGCCTCAATTAGGCTAATATCACTACTAAATTGTGATAAAATCCTAGCTAAAGTAGTAGCCAACAGGATATCTCTTGTGCTGGAGAGAATAGCCTCACCAGTGTAGGCTGGTTTTGTCCGCCATAGCTGAATATTGCGTACAGTGTTTGTTGTCTTGATCCAATTAAACCCTGAGCTCAAAGCGGCGGTGGTCCTACTCGATGCCGAAAAGGTGATCAACTGCTTGGAATGTCCCTTTCACCTGGAGACTCTCAATGGAACGGCATCCCAAAGGAGTTTACGGCCCTAATACATGTGCTCTATTCTAAGCCTGTTGCGAGGGTCACTGTTAACTATCTACTTTCAGATACATTTGAAATGAATAGAGGCATGCAACAAAAATGCCCCTGGTCTCCCTTACTTTTTATCCTAGCCATGGACCCTTTGACACAACACCTGCAGGAATTCCACATAAACAGAGATCTTTGCTGTCGCTTTGGCAAACTATTGATATCCATGAATGGTGATGATATTTTGCTATTTGTGGAAACACCCTGATAATAATATATCCCCATTAATAAGGGAACTCATCAAATTTGGTAAATACAGAGGTATCTCCATAAACTAGACTAAAACGGATGTATTCTGCCTCACTGACAACACAGAACCATGTTCCCTGTAGTACCCAGTTAGATGGCTTTCGGACTCTGTCCAGTACCTGGTGGTAAATCTGCATAGATATGTGGAAGTCATATGTCTTAACTGCTGTCCTGCTATCGACCAGCTACAATGGCAAATAGACATTTGGCTTAAGCTACCATTATCTCTAGCTGGCAGGGTTGCACTGCTTAAAATGATGGTCTGACAATCTTTTTTATAACTAATCTTAAACATCCTGATTTGCTCAACAAGAGATTTTTTCACACCCTTAATTTCCTACTAATCAAACGTATTTGGGCAAACAGCACCAGTAGGATAAAGCTGGGACACAATGACACTTCCTTATGATTGAGGGGTCTTTGAAGTTCGCGACTTTGAACTTTACTATTACTTGGCACAACTATGACAGTTTGCAGTGGAGAAGTGTGGCTCAGTGGTTAGAGGCGGCAGACCCGGAGGCTGAGAGCGGCCGTGGACCAGGGTTCGATTCCCGACGCGGCAGGGTCTCGGGCTCAAAAATTCCACTGACTCGTTAATTCTCGCGCCGGTGCCTACTCAACTCACGGGGTCACACTCTGCGACTCTGGGCAATAGCTTGCTTAATCTCCACTACGGCCCCTCGCGGCGGGATGCCTGGCTTTCACCTTGTGGATACCCTGCCGGGGGTATCTCACAAGGGAATACCAGGACGGGTTCCTTAAGCAAGCGCCCTGAGACCTTTGGGTGATTTGTGTGCTATATAAGTCAAATTACATTACATTACATTACATTGGCACCCCGCAGGTATACCTCGCCATTACCTCATACCAAGGCGGGATCAGATAGGAAATATCCTGATATCGTTGATACTTCCCTAGGAACTGCCCTGGCCACAGAGAGAGCTAAAAACAGTAGCCACAACGGGTTGAGTATGGCACACATTGTGCCACTGGACAGGTGACTCCTTACACCAGCACTCCACCGGCTCAAAAACCCCTTGCTGCCGCTCACTTTAGAATGGACAGTTCAGATCTAGTAGACCAAAATAGCCATGTCTGAGTTCGCCCACCTGAATACAGGCCTAAACCTTCTTTCAGCAATTCCAGGCACGAGGCAACCTCATAATCTTGGATATTTTTATATATGCTAAGCTCCGTACCACAACACATGGCAGACTCCCCAGGCACCCAGAACCCAATGAATTCTCGCCACTGACCCAGATGATCACATCCTTTGACAAAACGAAATGGGTGTCCCAGTTGTATGCATGTCCGTCACATAACTGAGGAGGCACATCAGATCCTGTGCAGAGTGCATGGGAGGCAGACCTCAATACACCCCTGAATGATACACAATGGAAGTACTGTTGCACACAAACTGGATGTATATCTCTAAGCTAACAATACAGATTCCTCCATTATAAATACCTACAAAGAGCATACAGTACACCAGCCTGCCAACATCACATTCATCCTACTCGCTCCCATAGATGCATACACCATGGAGCTGAACATGCAGGCTTCTGACATCCAGCCTGGGAATGCTCCTCTGTTCTCACCTATTGGCACATTGAAGCTTATCCACTTATAACCTACGGGTCTAGAATAAGTGACTCACCAAAGAACGTTAGACACTTTGCAGGTCTGGTCCTTGACAAACGCAGGGTGGACCTGTGTTGGGGAAAGCAAAACACACCCAGGACTTATGCCAGGCTCCATAACCTAACAGTATGCAATGAGTGGGCTGGACTGGCCGTACCGGGCACAGAGTGTTTCCCGGTGGTCCGTCAGGGCGGGAGCCAGATTTGCACCTCTGGGGGGCAGTTTTTGTTACGCGATGCCGGTTTTGCAATATAGGCTCCCTGTAACAAAAGCAGCTGCAGTGTTTTCCACGAGTGCGCATCACTCCCCCCCGACACTCCCCCTCCGCCCAACAGCAGTCCAACTTAATTGCCAGGGCAGGCCCTACGACTACGCAGAAACCTACGCATTGATAATTCGAGCAACCTTTCGGCCTGAGGAGATTTGTGCCCCCCACCTCCCTGCCTACCTGGCTCGGTGGGATACAGAGACTTGCGAGGATGACCAGTAGTAGTAGTGGTGACCCTGCAGGACCCAACACAACCAGCCTGACACCACTAAAGGCAGCAGTTACTAGCATTTTTCTGAACATGGTATGGACCTGCAACATGCTAGTATCATGGGATCTATGTATGGCCTGGATGTTTATGCCATTGGATGCCTCGTGTTGTACTTACAGGGGAAGGAAGGTGATTGCAATATATGATAGATGGGTAGCTGTTGGTTTTAACTACTCCTTTTACAATATGTTCATGTCTATGTTGTTTGCACCCCTTGGATCGCATACATCACCCTGGCTCCATCAGTTATGCAACCAATCATTGGAGGCAGGGGTGGTGCCGGATGCTTGGAAACATGCAATGGTCACCCCCCTGCTCAAAAAGCCTTCGCTGGACCCTAGTGTCCCTGCTAACTTTAGACCTATATCTCTTTTACCCTTCCCAGTAAAGGTCTTGGAAAAATTAGTAAGCAGGGATCTTTCAGACTTCTTGGAGAAAAATTACCTGTTGGATGAGGACCAGTTTGGCTTCCGTGCCAAACATGGCATGGAGTCAGCATTATTAACGGTCATGGACAGTCTTCGAAGGCGTGCGGACAATGGAGAGCCCACTGTATTGATATTATTGCATATGTCAGCCGCTTTTGATACGGTGAACCACAGTATCTTGTTGGAGAGGCTAACAGAGATTGGGGTGAACGGGATGGCTTTTCAATGGTTACAGTCTTATCTGTCGGGCAGACAACAGACAGTATCCTTAACACCATTTACATCAAATAAGTCACCAGTCCGCCACGGAGTGCCTCAGGGCTCGCCCATTAGCCCTATCCTTTTCAATATGTATCTGCGTCCTCTACTCCCCCTCAATTAGATCTTTTTGGATTGAGTTGGTTAACTATGCCGACGACACCCAATTGGTGTTTTCCCTGGAGGGGGAGCAAGCGGTGCCGCTGAGTACCCTTCAGGACTGTATGCATCATAACTCCGTTTGGCTTAGGAAAAACTACCTTCAATTTAATGGTGGTAAAACGGAGGTAATGTTCTGCCCGGGTAACACTCTACCTTGCCACCTACCACTGGAGTTCAGAATCACATCGGAAGAAGAACCCCTGACTCCGGTTAATGTTATGTTATGTTATGTTAATAACTTTTATTCAGCGCACAGCTGCCCCAGCGAAGGGGCGTCCTGGCGCCTGATCAAGTACCACAACACAACAAATCGCCGCTGAGAAGAGGAGATCAGTTAACAGAGGTGAACAAATCGCACGGAACCTAGGGGTTATGATGGAGGATAACCTTCAGATGGAAGCCCAAGCCAACAAGACAATCAGTGTCTGTATGGTCCTCCTACGAATGCTGCGACAGGTGCTACCTTTTCTCCTGAGAGAGACTTGCCCCCTGGTGGTCAGAAGTTTGATACTTAGTAGACTGGACTATTGTAATGCTCTGTATTTGGGAGCCCCGCAGTATATCATTCAGAGTTTACAAAGAGTCCAGTCTACAGCGGCTAAATTAGCCCTGAACTGGGAGCGTCGCTCTTCTACTTCGTTGGCTCTGAAAGAGCTACACTGGCTGCCAATTTGTGAAAGAATTTGCTTTAAATCTATGTGTATAGTGTTTAATGACTACACAATTCAGGCGCAAGGCCGCTTTCTAACAGGTTTAACTGGTACCAGCCTAAGAGGACGCTTCGCTCCTCTTCGCTAAACCTAGCGGCGACGTCCAGATTTAAGCGATCAAGGATGGGAGGCCGGGCTTTTAGTGTGTCAGCAGTTCGACTCTCTAACGAGCTACCACTCCAGATTAGACAGTCTAACACACTGACCTCGTTTAGGAAAAGCTTAAAAACCTGGCTGTTTCCTCGAGGCAGCTAAGTCCAGTTCCTTTCTTTCTTTCTGACCATGTTACTGTAATGGGAGCTTTGTGCTTTGTGCGACAATCTGAGTGCTAAGATACCCGTAGGGTGAAAGGTTTGCGTTATATAAGAAATAAATACATACATACATACATACATACAGATTGGATGTATCTTGTTTATATGTGTTAATTTTCAACAATAATAAGGACTAAAATATATACATATTTTTAATGAATTCATATTTTAAATTCGTCATATAAATGAGATTGCAAAGTAGAGCCTCTTCGGAAAGTTTATATCACCAACTTAATTAAAGCCTAAGAGCTTAGGCTCAAAAATTCGTTAACCAGGGGGGGTAATTTGGTTAAGTTAATTGTTGCGACGCCCTCAGGGTATATGGAGGCCACAAGATTTTCTTTTTTTTTTGCACTGAGTCCCTCGCCTTGGTTCCACCACCCTTCTTCGCAGGACTTCTACCGCTCTGGGATCCTGGAGGGGGGTTTGACTTTGAATACCCATTTTACTGCCCTCAAGAACTGATTCCTCAAACTGAACTGTGGTAGCTCTCTATACTGCCTCCTTTATGCTTTGTTTTTCTTTTGCCTCTTCAAATGCCCCCTGCGTGGAGAACAATGCGGGACTGTCGCTTGTCTTCTTTTCTTTTTTTTCTGTTCTTTCTGCAAAATAAAATTAAAATTTAAAAAAAAAAAAAAAAGAAAATTTGTTAACCTTAATTTCTAACATAGTGCCTTAACTGGAGGAACATTTCATTTCAGAACACTAAGCCCTATATCCACATTACAATCTAATATTACCCCACTGATGCCCTTAGGGGGCAGCCCACCCTTCATTTAAGTGGTTTAGATGTAAGGGGGCATGTGTGGTGCTCCTCTCCCAGAACCACCTTTCCCATCTCCAGGGGCCTGGCACAAGAATACTGTCCTGAGCGACCCCATCTCATCTGGACAGAAAGACAAAGTATTGAGCACTAACGTGCTCCAACAACACTGCTAATTGGGAGGCCAGAGCTTCAGGAGCAATGTGAGGCGGCTTCTTGGCACCCATCCATGCCCATGTCTGGCGGGAGCGGATGGCCAGCAGCTGACAGACCCCTGTCTGTGCTCCACGTGGTTGAGAGAAGAGGATTCTGCCGGCATTCCGCATTAGCACCAGAATATTGGCGATGGGGCAGCCCCGGAGTGGGCCTCCCATTTTGCCCCTGCTTTGCCAATTGTTGGGTACTTCATTATAGGGGCAGGAGTACATGACCTCTGAAAAACTGGAAATTGTGGCACAAAGCCATACTCTTTATAAAAAAATTGGAAAAATTAAAACACCAAGAAATGTAATTTGGAGTGGCGCAGCAAAGGTGCTCATTTAGTATGCACGACGTAAGACAAGGCGCCACCCCATAAGACCCAGCACAGGGGCAGGGTCCCCAGCAACTGTTGTGCAGGGGGTTTGGAGGCTACCAAAAGTGCAGTAAAGTTGCCTCAGGTCTCCCTTGACAAGGGTGCTTTGTTTTTTAAAATACTCCTGGAGTCTGCACTTTTGCACATGGGCTCTGGAGTAGGGGACACTGTTTGTTGTTCCTACGGATGATTTTGTGCCAGGTTTAAAGTAGAAGATATGGTCTTGCACACATTAAATTGTGTTAAATATCCTTTATTGACTAATATAGTCAATGCAATGGTATATACTTTAATCAATCTAATAACATGGCAATAAGTTAATAATCAAGCATTACCTGTTTTAATATGGTTATTGGCCTAACTTGAATTGCTTTATTGACAACCCCAAGATTATCAGTGAGTCATAACAAGCTTTAGTGAATGTGATTGTAAGATGGTTCCATTCCTATTGATTTCAGTGGTGTTGTATTGGTTTAATATACAATATTTCTATTTTCAATGTGCTGACACCCTGACAAAGCCAGTAAGCCTGCCTTTTTGATAATGCCACCCCCACTGTATTGTTTATAGGTAGGGATATTGTGGTTACAGGATTCATATAAGAAAAAAGCACAGATTGGATAATTAATTATTGAGTGTTGTTATTGCATACCAGCAAACTGTGGCTCCTAGCCCACACCACCTCCAATGAGTAGGCTACCCTGAGACAGTCATGTGCTACAGTGGAGTACTGGGAACCAAGTATGTGGATTTATTACTTGTGAAGGACTCACTACCTTCACACTAAAAACCCAATTACTGACAACACTATTTCACATTCAAGTAGTTAGCATCACCGAAGAATACACTAGTCCAAGAGGGAAAAATTAGGCACTAAGCTTTATCCTGCTATGGCCCAAGACTATGGACTACCATTCTGGTTGACGTCTGCCCGGCTTCTTCCATTCAGAAATGATCCCAAGGCGCTGCTCTTCAAGCAGCATCTCATCAAATAGTGACTTCTTGAACATAATGCCATTTGTCCCACCTGTTTATCCTCCTGAATCCTCGCGCCCAGTTCACAATGGAACCACAGACTGCAGATTAGTCAACCAACATCACCCACTGTAATATATTTGCCTCCACAGCATTCCGTTGGTTTGTAACTTGGGCCACACTTATAAATCTGCATACATGCATGTCTGTTACTGGTCATGTCTGCAATGAACAGTTGTCTGATAGCATGCTAAGTATTAACTTTGCAAATATATTATTTAACACATGGGGGCATATTCTCAAGGAGTTATCGCAGAGTTAACAGGACTTTATCGCAGCCAAAGTGGCGATAAATTTATCGCCCCATTCACAAGCTGGTGCTAACAGCCCTATCACCAGTTTACATGCGATAGCAGCCGCAAAAAACATAGTCACAGATGACACCGGCAGCTAACGCTAATGAGATGCAGAGTAGGCGTTCCCGTGCAAAAACCAACAAAAACACTACTCCGCAACATTCTCAACGACCAGTCAGATAGGCGATAAGATTCCAATAAATGCAATAAGGCGCGTTAGCAGAAGGAAATTAACACCTGCTCTGACCTGGTGCAAAGTCGGACGGCAGCCTGCACCACAAAAGGGAGCCCAGCCTAGAGCCACACCAGAAGAACAACAGATGCCATGGAACGAACGATCATGCAGCTCAGAGCCCCAACATGGCCACAACACCTGTGCTGGCCGAAGTGCATCCGGGGCCACTAACTCTGTGCAGCTCAAGTCAGGGACCCTGTCTTCTGAGATAGTGGATGGCCTCTGAGACAACGGCCTCAGGGTCATCGACGCCATGTGTACGTGGCCCTGCGCTGTCTGCTGTCTCTGGCCGCCACTGTGGTCCACCAGGGCTCACACATCAAATCGAGTCCTGACCGGCCCGGACTTCGCATCACCGCAGGAGGCACACGCCACCACCGCCAGGAACACCTCCAACTGCTGAGTCAAAACAGTGGTCCTGACAGACTAGCGTAGTTGCTCACACCTGTAGTGGATACCATCATCTGCCTGATACCCTGCTCAGCACTCCAGGTACCACTAACTCAGTGTACCGCAAGCCATGGACCGTTACTGATTGCGTGTTGTGCTGTGGAGTGGTTACGCAGCAATGTCACCACAGGCAGAGTGGGAGACCTAGGACGATGATGAGGAAGAGGCTGCAGGCGTAACACACCCCACTGCAGCTGCATCAAGTATATCCAGAAGGGACAGAATCCTAGACAATTCATTCACATGTGCATGCTCAGCTCTAGTGCCTCAACCTGAGTGCACTGCAACTCACGGACACCTATTTTTGCATTTTGGGTGACCTTTGTACTTGCTACCACCATGATGCTTCGAAGTTGTTTATGTTATGCTGGTGTTTTCTGTTTCCGTTTTAATGGTGACCACTGTTCAAGTTGTTGCCAGCACCAACCACTCCGTGTGGGCTGGCTTACACTCACCCCACACCCATCCAGCACAGGCGTCACTGTACATGTGACCCTGGAAATAAAGGGGCCAGGCGCACGTGCCCGTAGCCAGTTCCTTATACTATCTGCGTGTGTCCGTGTGTTCATAATGTATGCATAAGGGCACGGGCCCTACAACATTACATTTTGCTGTGTACAGTGGATGCAACCATGTCAGGGCAGGCAGCGGGGTAGAGCTTGGACATGTAGCTTTGTCGTCAACCACGCAAAATGTAGGAGTAGTGGGCTGGGCCATCGTACGCAGGTCCAGCGTGGGTGTGTGACTGATAATAGCGGAGCTCTGGGCGTGGTTTAGTACAGGAAATATGCAAATGCATGTGTCTCTGTCGCAGTGTGGGTCTCCTTTGTGGTGTGTTGGTGGTCCCTGAAGGGAATGAGACACACATGTATGTGATCTAGTTTGTCTTCCATATGTTCGGACCCCACCCGCACCTGTTCAGCCACCTCCTTTTGGCATACTGACACCTGGCATTGGATTGCCATGAGTGGGTCGTTGAAGTGTTGGGAGCCAGCAGTGCTGACAGGTGCTTTCTGCTGTGTGGTGTGTGCAGGGGGTGGGTTCTCCTCTATGTAGCTTGGCTGCCCTGCTCCTGGGAGTGGGTTGCCTAGGATGTTCATGAGCTGTTGTAGGGCATCAGTGATGAAGGTGGTCCTCTCCAGCATCTTTGATGAGTTGTCTGCTCTGCTCTGCTGGAGGTGTTGTGTGTCCCTCTGCAATGTGAAAGGGAGATGCATGTTGACATTGTGTTGACATTAACCCTGGGCGGAGTGGGCGGAGTGGGGCTTCGCGGAGCTACGCGAAGTGGGCGAGAAACTACGCCCACCTCCGCACTCCGCGTAGCCCCACTCCGCAAACACCACTGGCCGCCAGCCCCGCCACCCGCCTCCCTCCCGCCCTCCCTAAATACTTTCAATTAAAGGGGTCAAATAATGAAAACGCACTTACCTTGCCCGCCGCTGCCCGCCGCATCCCCGGGGCTCGCTATCTTCCGTCTTCCGTCTACTTTACTAATGCGCATGCGCGGGCAGCCGCGCATGCGCATTTCGCACGAGAAAATGCGCATGCGCGGCCGTCCGCGCATGCGCATTAGTAAAGAAGACGGAAGACGGAAGATAGCGAGCCCCGGGGACGCGGCGGGCAGCGGCGGGCAAGGTAAGTGCGTTTTCATTATTTGACCCCTTTAATTGAAAGTATTTAGGGAGGGCGGGAGGGAGGCGGGTGGCGGCCAGCTACTCTCCGTCTGCGGAGCGTGCGTAGTGCCGCCTGGCTCCGCCCGCTCCGCAAAATGCGGAGTAGGCGGCACTACGCACACTCCGTGCACGGAGCGTAGCTGGCCGCCCACCCCTAGTTGACATGTATGTTGGAGCATTGTTCTTGTTTTCATGCAGACTGTATGACAATGTACATTGTGACTGTTTGAGAGGTGTTGGATTTTGATGCGGGACAGTGGACATTTGAACTACATGACTGATGTGGAGTTGGACGCGTACATTTCCATCTCACAGATTCCAGCTCTTTCAGATGTAGTTGGCCAGTTTCTGTGCATGTACAGAGCCAGTTGTGTCCTCTGTTCTGAAGTGTTGGGTTGCACATTGTACCACATTGTCGTCAATGTGGATGTGCTGTTATTGCTTGTGTGTATGCTGCAGTGTGCCACGGGGATCAGGGACATGATCCAGGGTCATTGCGGGTGTGCAGTGTGCTACACATCGTTGTGCTTGTGCGCCATTGTGCCCGTCTCCCCCGTCACCCAGTCCCTGGTCGTTACTTGCCCTGTTGATGTTGTGTCAGGGCCTCTGGGTCTGTGCCCGGACTCCCAGCTCCTTGCACCATCTTCACACTGATGACTGTGGCCCCAGTTTCCTCCAGTTCCTCTTGTGGTTCAGGAGTCCCACCTCCTGCCACCGTTGCTGCCTTTCTGTTGGTTGCGGGTTTGTCCTTGGTTTGGTTTTTACATCATGCCAGAACCTCTTGCCCTCCTCCATTGACCTCCTCGACACGCCAATTGCATTCATGGTAGTCCAATTGTGAGTCAGTTGATGGTAGTGTTCTGTCACCTCCATGACGTTGATCTGGTTTTCCTGTGGACTGCACGCCGTCTTCCTCTCCCTCTTCTCCTTGGCCTTCCCCGACACTGTTGTGCCTTGCTGGTGGTCTGTTGGGCTTGTGGGGTTCGCGTTCAATCAATCAATCAATGCAGGGTTTGTATAGCGTGCTACTCACCCATGAAGGTCTCAAGGCGCTGGGGGGCGGGGGGGGGGGGGAGAAGCGGCTCCGGATCAGTCGAAGAGCCAGGCCTTGAGGTCCTTCCTGACCGTGTGCAGGTTTGGGGAGCGTCGGATGTTCACAGGGAGCTCGTTCCAGGTTTTGGCTGTGATGTGGGAGAAAGCTCTTCTGCCGGTTCTGTTTCTGCGGATGGGGGGACCTCTGCCAGGGCAAGGTCGGCGAAGCGGAGGTTCCTCTTGGGTACGTAGAAGGATACTCTCTCGTTGAAGTATTTGGGTCTGGTGTTGTGGAGGGATTTGTAGGCGTGGCTGAGGAATTTGAAGGTGACCCTCTACTCGACGTGGAGCCAGTGGAGGCCTCGTAGGTGTGGGGTCATGTGCTCCTAGCTCAGTGTCCCGAGGACGAGTGTAGCTGAGGTGTTCTGGATGATCTGGAGCCTATGCAGAAGAGTCTTGTTGATTCCGGCGTAGAGGGTGTTGTTGTAGTCCAGTATGCTGGTGATGAGTGCCTTCTGCAGTCTGGGGGGATCCACTTGCGGGTCTTACGGAGGATGCGAAGGCAGTTGAAACTAGTGGAAGCGACACCGTTGATCTGGCCGCTCATGGAGAGGGAGGAGTCGAGGATGATGCCGAGGTTCCGAGCATGATCCGTAGGAGTGGGTGAGCTCCCGAGGGCGGAGGGCTACCAGGTGTTGTTCCAGACGGAGATGCAGGGACCGAGGATAAGGACCTTGGTCTTCTCAGAGTTTAGCTTCAGGCAGCTGTCCTTCATCCAGTCTGCCACGTTCTTCATACCCTCCTGAAAACAGAGTCTGGTGTCTTCGGAATTCTTCGTAATTGAGAGAATGAGATGGATGTCCTCGGCGTAGGATATGATGCTGAGCCCATGCTGCCTCATGATGGCGGCGAGGGGGGCCATGTAGATGTTGAAGAGCGTGAGGCTGAGTGAAGATTCCTGGGGTACTCAGCAGGTGATTTCTGAGTGTTTGGAGAGGAAGGGAGGGATTCCGATCCTCTGGTTTCTGCCGGAGAGGAACGATTGGATCCATTCAATGGTGGCTCCTTGTATTCCTGTGGTACAAAAGGGGGTGGTGATGGACGGAGCATCTGAATCAATCAAACACTCACACCCAGTCAAAAGATCTGGGTTTAATCCATCACCGTTCTTTAGCCCACTCTGCCACCCCAGTTCAGACATGGCTATATGGAAATCAGTCTGACCCTGTGCCTCATGGCAACAGTCCAGCCCGAACTGCCAAGCCATGTCTTCCCTGGACCGGAAACAAGCTTCCGAGTACTGAACTGGAGTGGCAGAGTGGGCTAAAGAACGGTGATGGATTAACCCCAGATCAGTTGACTGGGGGTGAGTGCTTGTATTGCCAACGCTTCGTCCATCATTTCCTTTGGTTTTTCCTTGTATTCCCGTGGTATGAAGTCTGGCTGCAAGCGTGTGATGAGAGACGGTGTTGAAGGCTGTAGAGAGGTCTAGAAGGATGAGGGCCGTGGTGTGTCCATGGTCGAGTAGCATGCGGATGACGTCAGTGGCGGCGAGGAGGGCAGTCTTGGTGCTGTGGTTGCTGCGGAATCCAGACTGGGAGGCATCCAGGATGGAGTTCTCTTCTATGAAGGCGGTCAACTGGGCGTTTAAGAGTCTTTCGGTGACTTTATATATATTTGGTGTTTTTATACTGCAGTTTCCCGCCAGACGCTTGGGATTTGCAGGCCTGCCGTTGGTTTTCGCTACTTTTTGTATCGCGTTTGGCCTCATTGCTACTTTTTCTCCGTTTGTGTTTCGCATTATTGCAGCATCGCTTTGACTTTATCGCAGGCATTTGACGCGTTTTCGGGGGCCTATCGCATGGTGCCTCAGTGTTGTGAATACTTAGTTAACACTGCGTTATTTTCCCGGGATAGATTGCGATGTTGAAAGTTGCGTTAAGTTAATTTTGCGATGGCAATCACACGTTCTTGAGAATATCTCCCATTGAGTATTGTCAAAGACCAAGCCAGTATGAAGCTTATATAACAGTAACATTTTGTTTAGGCATCAAAGGGTTTCAACATCGGCATTTTCATATTTTTAGGCTGACAACGTAGCAGCATAATCATGGTGTGAAGAGGTCATTGATTAGATTGGGGCAGAAGAAAAAATAAATTCTTCATGTGTCCAGCTGAAATATTTCCTTGAGTGTCAGAGTGGGCCCTGTGCAGCCAGTGTTGTGCATCTTTGTGCTTGTGCACCCTGCATAGCGCGTGGAGACGTTACCTTTGTCATTCAAGTACTACAACCGAGTGCAGGGGATAGGACCCGAACACCCAAGGAATTCATTGGAGTGTTAGGTCACTGAGAGAACGAGAATGTGGAGGAGGAGAAGGAGGAGAGAAGGTGTAGGAGGGGAGAAGTTGGCAAGAATGTGGAGGAAGAGAAGAGAAGGTGGAGGATGGGAGAAGGTGGCGAGAATGTGGAGGAATAGGAGAGAAGGTGGAGGAGGGGAGAAGGTGGCGAGAATGTCGGGGAATAGGAGAGAAGGTGGAGGAGGTGAGAAGGTGGCGAGAATGTGGAGGAATAGGAGAGAAGGTGGAGAAGAGGGGAAGGTGGCGAGAATGTGGAGGAGGAGGAGAGAAGGTGGAGGAGGGAAGAAGGTGGCGAGAATGTGGAGGAAGAGGAGAGAAGGTGGAGGAGGGGAGAAGTTGGCGAGAATGTGGAGGGAGAGAAGGTGGAGGAGGGGAGAAGGTGGCGAGAATGTCGGGGAATAGGAGAGAAGGTGGAGGAGGTGAGAAGGTGGCGAGAACGTGGAGGAATAGGAGAGAAGGTGGAGAAGGGGGGAAGGTGGCGAGAATGTGGAGGAGGAGGAGAGAAGGTGGAGGAGGGAAGAAGGTGGCGAGAATGTGGAGGAAGAGGAGAGAAGGTGGAGGAGGGGAGAAGTTGGCGAGAATGTGGAGGAAGAGGAGAGAAGGTGGAGGAGGGCAGAAGGTGGCGAGAATGTGCAGGAAGAGGAGAGAAGGTGGAGGAGGAGGAGAAGGTGGCAAGAATATTGAGGAAGAGGAGAGAAGGTGGAGGAGGGGAGAAGGTGGCGAGAATGTGGAGGAAGAGTAGAGAAGGTGGAGGAGGGGAGAAGGTGGCGAGAATGTGGAAGAGGAGAGAAGGTGGAGGAGGGGAGAAGGTGGCGAGAATGTGGAGGAAGAGGAGAGAAGGTGGCTAGAATGTGAAACTGGCTCCCGTTTGAAGCAAGAATTCATCTAAAAATAGCTTGCATGACACATGTAAATGCCATTTGTAAGCGCACAGCTACCTCCAACGGAGGTGTCCCAGCGCTGTCCGTATACCGCTTAGGAGCCCTTCCTGGTTTTTCCCTGTGGAATGTCCACTCCTGGGCACACCCAAGGTGAGGCCTTACACCACAGGGCACTCATTTACCTTGCACAGAAATTGACTATCTCTGGGGGCTCAAGGTCCTCTAGGGGTGCAGATAACCTACGACTGAAACCTCAAAGATTCATTTAAAAGAAAACATATAAACAATTATTCTCTGAGATGGCGCCTAGGATTTAGAATACTCTTCCCCCTGAAACCAGACTGAATTCTTCTACTGTATCTTTCAAAAAGGAAGTAAAAGCGATTCTCATGGCAAAATGTACTTGACCACTCTACCCTGCCCTGAACCTTTTTAAACCGAGACTCGCCTGTTATGTTCTTTGACAACTTTTCTGTGTTTTTGTCCTGCGATCCCATGCTTCTGTACTTTACAACTTTTTCACGTTTATTCGTATATTTATCCCATGCTTGTTCTTTTCCCCATATTACTGCATGTATAATGTGTCATGCTATTCATTATGTATAATCAGCTTTTATCATTGTAAAATGCTCTGATATCCGCAAGGATCTTGTTTGCGCTCCATAAAACCTTTAAAATAAAATAAATAAATGAAGAGTAGAGACGGTGGAGGAGGGGAGAGCGTGTCGGGAATGTGCAGGAAGAGGAGAGAAGGTGGAGGAGGGGAGAAGGTGGCAAGAATGTGGGGGAAGAGGAGAGAAGGTGGAAGAGGGGAGAAGGTGGCGAGAATGTGGAGGAGGAGGAGAAGAAAAAAGGAGAAGAGAAGAGAAGGCGGCAAGAGGATAGAAGGGCAGCAGACAGAGGCTCGTACTATACAGACTGCCTGTAATGGTCTCCTTACTTTTTCCTAACATGGTTGGTGGAGGTAATGAAGGAGGGATATCTTGAGTTTTTAGGTTGTTCCCTTGTTAGTGACGTGTGCATGGTTGCAATGATTTACTACTCCTCTGGTCTTCTGCCACACGATGTGTGTAAGAAAGCATATATACTGTGCCTATGACCTGCCCTGCTAATATCCATGATCGCAGGAGGGAACCAAGGAGGACGCACAACAAGTCCTGCAAACCCTGCAGCTGTATTTAAAGCCAATGTATTTACTCAGTGTGACCTCCTTTTCTCAAACATGGAAAGGTCCAAGGTTCAGTGCGCCGTCATTTCTGTTTGACTTACTTCCATCCTGGGACATCCGTGGGTGACTAACAAACAAAGCATTACCGTTTGGTGCTGGCACCTATCCAGATGACCAGGACCTCTAGGTGAATATCACAGTATGGTCTTGGGCTACGCTGCCAACAATCAGTCCACTCAGGCATCTTTCACGTCATCACCGCTTATGAAATGGAGCTCGCTGTTCACTCGGGAGAGAGTACCCCCACCTTGAGCTGCGGCCTATCCTCGCTGCATGTTCAGCAGATGGCTGAGCAACAGCACTTTATACAACCCAGTATTGCAACAAGAGTGGAAGTCAAGTTACAATGACAGGGCATTGACTGGAAAATTAATGCTTGCTCGACCAGAACCCTATTCTGAGCAACTCATATATATTAAAGTAGTCATCAAACTACCCAAATAATCAACTGGAAAAGAACCCAGGCAAAACACCCACACTTCCCAGCTCTCAAAAGAGATTGAATCCCAATATCCAAAAAGCAAGGTACTTTCTCACTCACATCTTGAACTGTTCAATAAGAGTGCTTCTACTCTGCAGCAGGGCTCCTCTGCCTACTAGGACCTCAAGTACCTTCATAGGTCAGGCATACTTTGAAGCACACTTTCTAGTATCAGGGCTGCCAACCCACAAACTGTCAATCGCTCAATCGACCCATGGCACTGTGTGACCACATGGCTTCCTAGCAAGTCACATCAGCTATAAAGCGAAGTCAGAACTTCATGCTTCCCGTCTGACTACCACCAAGGTATAACGTTCTTGGAAAACTAAGTTCCAGTTGCATAGAAGCCGGGGTTTAAAATCATGTAGGACAGCAACCCAAGTTGCTGCACTGTGTTGTACGAAAGCAGAGAGCAGGACATTGGAATATCTACTAAAATATGGCACTGCTGCTATCACCTGCTGCACTGTTGCACTTTAAGCTGCCTTGCGTCATGCACACAGCCTTGTAAAACAAGTGTGTGAAGTCTAACTTAAGTTTTGTACTCAAAAAGTACCCTTCCTAAACAAAATACTATGCTTAGACATAGTTTAAAACTTTTAGAACTTTGCTTGTCTGCTGTAAATGATGTTATGTAAAGTGTACTATCACCTGCAAAGGTATCCTGGCACTGAGCAGGTATGCGCCCAGCCCTGCCTATGGTTGGTTGGTTAATTGATAAGACAGGTGCCCAGCTTCTTGTGGAGACGAGACAGCTCTGATGTGGAGTGGTAAGTCGTTCCACACTTTAGGAATGATATAAGAGAACGCCCCCCCCCCTCCTGATCTAGTTGTGTGTATGCATGGGATGTGTTCAAGTAGGAGTTCCTGCGAAGCAGAGGTGTCTCGGTGGTTGGTGGAATGAGATGCGACTGTTCAGGTAGGTGGGGTCTGAGTTTGTCGTGCCTTGAATGTGTGTGTGTGTGTGCGTGAGGACAAAGTGCACATGCAAAGTTAGAAAAGTTTTGAGAACACTTTTCTCCAACATTAAAGTAGCCTCAAGGAGGTATGCATGTTTGGCACTCAGCCCTGTTTATCTTTTCCAATAGATAAGACTTTGCATCAAAAACATGAGTGGTTGCAGGGGGGTGTCCATGTATCACCAAAGGGACACCCCTTGATGCAAAGTAATACAAAGTAGCTTAAAGAGTTACTTCCCTGCTCAAACTAAGATTTGTGCTGGAAAGTAAATCCTATTTCAAGATTTTTCACCGTTTACCCTACTTTTTGTGAAACTACACCAGCGCAAAGTATTGATATATCTGGCCCAAGGTTTCCCAAATTCAAATTATCCTGCCTCTCCCTTTCTCTTTCTCTCTTATTACTTAACATTACTCTGTTTCTCTCGTTATGTCAATCAGTTTGTCACTTCTCGCTCTTGTTTTCGCTGGATGATGAGAGCTGTGCAGGTACTGAATTAGGCAATTGTGTATCAAGTTGGGCAATCATGCGAATGATTAATCAGCTTGTGTGTGGCAGCAGAAGGAATGTTTGTTTACTAGCAAGCTTTGCACAGAGACATCTTCCTTCACAATCTCTACATAAAGGTGAGCACACATGCCACACTACACAGATAAGATCAGACGACACATTGCATCACTGTCCTCTGTGGAATAATCACCTACAAGTAACAAGACATTGCTCTTTGCCTGCCCATCCATTCTTTGCCTCTGTGATATTTGTACATATGCAGCATACTTTCATTTCTTTATAACAAACATATGATCAATGGAGATATAACCGATGGCTCGATCTACATCAAACACTGAGCATCCAGCCACATAATTACTCGTTAAGGATCATCAATATGGAATGCACTGGCAATTAAAGCAAATGAAGACAACGACATTCAAAGTGCAATTAAGTGATAAATGAAAGGCCAGGAATGTGAAGGACAGCATACATTTGCTTATTTTGTTTTTCTGATTACAAATGAGTCTTGGAATGAAGTGTTTAATGAATGCAATTGCAAAACCATGTATTCACTTCATAAGGTGAAACAACACAAGAAAATACTGCCCTGTAATTCGAGGCATTTTATTCTGCTAAATATTCATGTGGTGTTTATTTCCCATTTTCATTGTTTGCTATCGCTTCTTAAATGTTTTTAACATATCAACCGCTGCCACAGATGTTTTTATCTTCCGCAGCTACCTGCATTTTTTTATTTGTTTGCTGACAATAACTCCCATGCAATTAAAGAACGCAATGACACTAGGAAAGCCCTTCTTTGAAAAGGAGAATATGTTGCCACCAGCCACCACACTCTGATGCGGATGCTGCAGCAATCAAAAGAAATGGTGCAAATCTCCAGGGGCACTTTAGGAAAGTCATGTGACTTTGCATGTAAGCTCCTATTCCCTTTGGAAGGAGTTTTCCATAGTGCAGAGACCTGCACAGCTGGAATAGGATCCTCTGTGCAAATGCACGTTTTTTCTCTGTGGAGAACATATTATTCATTGTGGTGCAAGGCCTCCAACTAGTGCCCCAGCAAATCCGAGCAAGATCCATTCCCCTTTCTTTGCGGGAAGTGGATTTGCACCAGTCCTGTGCTGGAGTAAAAACAACTGTTTGGCAAGGGAAGGGATCGTTGGGAATTCCCACAAATATATGAGTGTGTGGGCATTTCAAAACTTTCAAAGGCAAAGCCTCATTCTGGATTTTCCACTTAACACTCTTTGAGTGGACTTTAGTTCCCCACCGCCCGCTCCCTTGCCTCCTGTGCGCCTGCCAGAAAGACCTTTGGGATTCCCTGAACGACATAAAATAAGGTAAATTCAGGCATAAACATATGTTAACAAACGAATTTATTTTTGTGACTAGGCCCCTTTATTTCTACCAAGGCCAGTGGGGCACTAGTGGAAACTACAGATAACGAATTGTCATATAAAAGATGAAAACTCAATTGATGGGCCATGTAGCCTGCAAAGCTCTGACCCCTAAAGAGTCCCATCGCAAGTCTACATACCAACCCCTCTGGCTGTATACTGTATGACATAGTTTGCCATGGACAACACAAGTATGATTAAGTCTAACCTAAAAAGGAACATAAATGCCAAGCTATCCTGCCCAGGCACTCTTGAACAGTTATTTTGCTAAGTAAACATTTTTTTAAATTCATTTTCAGAAACAGCACCATTGACACAGTCTACATGGAGTACTTGTAGTAGTAACCATTTATAGCCATTTCTCACTTACAATTTATCAAACATAACATGGATGAAAAACAGTTCCCGCACATCTGTCCATTTTCTTTTAACCATCCAAAGGCAAATGCCATATCTATCCACATCATCAAAGAGAGTGCCCACATTTCAGCATTTGTGTTGGCTTCTCTTACTGTCTATCACAAGAGGTCCTTCTTGGTTTTGTAAAAAAGACTCTCACCCACTAGGGCTACCAGCAACATGCTTCATCACCAAGTCCTCATCCATACAGAGTCTGTATATGGGTGGGCACAACTTTGATAATAAAGGGAGCGCTCTGTACATTATGGTTCACGGATCTACATATAAAATTGCCTAAAGGTATCCTTAAGACTCAAAAGTTTATCCCGAAGAACATCTAGCAAGGTTAAAAAACATGGGGTGATGTTATAGAGGATGCAATGTACTCGAACATCACGGGGTCTAAATGTTTGAGTTATATAATCTTGCCTCAGTGGTCAAACGGCTTTCATCAGGACAAAATTTAAAGATCCCTAAACTGAACCCCACTCTAGGTTGCTATAACTGAGATTGCTGCATACTCCGAGCCTGCATCATTGAACGCATTCAGTCATACTGGTTGCAGCATTCCATTCAAACATACTGTACTGAGTGAGAACTGTTCTCAGAACCAGCCATAGACAAGCCAAGTAGGTTTATCAGAGTGTGACTACAAGGTCCGCCTACCGCTAATGCCATATGAAGACCATAAAAATCAACCAATGAATACACCATTAAGTAATTTCAGTAATTTCATTAAGTAATTTCAGTAAAGTTTGTATGAATGGCATGCTGCAATGAGGTGTCAAATCACATCTAAAATGAAACTCAACAAAAACAGAATTCCTACTAATCTGCCCAAAACAAAATCAAGCATGGATTGATTCATGCTGTCCCCTGGATTCCAAGCCTACTATTGTAAACAACATTAGGTTCCTGCGATTCATCCTCGACAACAAGCGTAACCTTAAAACTATAACTCTACTATGGCCAAGAACGCGCGCTGCCAAGTAAGGGTCTGCTGAGGGATAAGGCAGTGCATCCCTGAAAAAGTCTTTAGTCCAGGCACTAGATCTCTCCGGCATGAATTATAGAAACTCACTACTTTTTGGACTTCCAAAGGTTCACCTAGACCCCCTTTCAGATGTGCTCCACTTTGCCCACCACTTTTTTTTCTGGGTACAAGATATGGGACACAGTCTCTCAAGTTCTTTTAACTCTTCAGTGGCTCTCCACTAAAGCAACAGCACAAAATAAGACTGACTGCATTGGGGACAAACCCTGCAAAACTCCACGCCAGGCTGCCTCGCGGAAAAACTGAAAATCTCTGGCGTCCATGTGGAGTCGAGGAAGGCACAAATCCTGCTCACAGAGCCCCCCACCTTCACGTAATAGTGGTGCATGAAGCAGTCATTCTCTGGCACTGCAATAAGAACCCGAAACTCGCTCACCTAGATCTGTGTGCGACCCCTTGAGTCGCTACCTTTAAAAAGGAGGGCAGAACTCTTCTATTCCAAAGACACTTCAGGTTATTAGTATTCCTAACTCCATCATCTACTCTCCATTGCCTCAATCTGATTGTGTTGTTTTGGTGTTCACTGGTTTTATTGTACCACTGTTACTCGCCAGTATCTTCCATTCAATTGTAAAGCGCTCTAATGGCCCAGGGCCAAGTTGGCGCTATTGATAACTGGACAAATAAAATAAAGAAATCGACTACTTTTTTGTTCTAGACAGAAGTGTAACACGAAAGACAAAAGCATTACCTTTGAAAAGCATCGACATGGTTCTGCGGGAGATAAACTGCCAAGAGGAACGAAAGATAAAGCCTCATTTCTTAGATGCTAGTCCTCCACGGGTACAAGAAGAATCCACTGTGCGAAAAACAGAAAAGGAGACTCGCAATCTCTGCACTGAATTGATTTTTTTAGGATTGTTTACACAGTGGTTAACATTTAATATCCCCTGCCCTCTGCCTTGGAGAGGACACCCCTGTGTTGAAACTGGTAAATAAATCGTTGAAGTTTTCAGTCACACGAATTTTGAAAATTTTAGTGACATGCTGTTTAGTTGGGCTATTCTGGTGATTTGTTTTCAGGATCCTGCTCATGATTTTGTCTACTGTGGGCTCATAAACTGCTTGATATACAGCTTATTTATTCAACGGGGCTGGTTAATTCAGAATTACATAATGTCTGACTTGCTTAGCTAGTGGAAATGACTCTTTAAAATATGCACATATGCAGCAGATGTGCTTGTTTGCACGAGTGCTTAATTTGTGAAAGAATACGTGCTGGGGCCTAAAGTTTTGCCCAGGAGCCTGTGGCTTGTGTTATCAATACCAATTTTGCATTGTCTTGATTCCAACTCTTGTTTCTTTAGTCCACCACCAGACACACCGTGCCTGTTTATCCATCTCTTGCGGGATCTTTTTCATCCCCGATTTCTGCCTTTGTCAAATTTTTTTCTCCCTTTCTCTTTCTCTTTCTTTGGCTCTTTCGTGTTTTTTTTCCTTTCACTCTGGGTCAAAAGTCTGATGAGGAAAAATAAGTGACAGAAGTGACAGTCCCCAAAAATGAGTGTCCGTGTGCCTCTTACCAGCAACCACCTGCTCAATTTAAGCACTAGTTTGCACACATCTGTGAGCTAATTCAAGCATCCCAGGCATCACCCTCTTCACTCCCTAATGCAGGCTTAAAAGAGGAAAACTGCTAAGCACAGGCCAGATGAGAGAGTAACATAAAACAAGCATTGGAAATGCAATAGGTCTCGCAGCATTAGAGTTAGTGCATTTAGAATTGTTTATGGGTTTTATTTGTAAATCTTTAGCATTTTTGTTTCCTGTAGCCAATGCTAAAGAATTACAAATAAAAAAAGCCATAAACAATTCTAAAAGCTCTAACTCAAATGCTCCGAGACCTATTGCACTGTGTGAGGGTGAGGGGTCGAGGGTGAGTGAGGGTGAGGGTGGGTGAGGGTGAGTGAGGGTGAGTGAGGGTGAGTGAGGGGTTGAGGGTGAGTGAGGGGTTGAGGGTGAGTGAGGGGTTGAGGGTGAGTGAGGGTGAGTGAGAGTGAGGGTGAGTGAGGGTGAGTGAGGGTGAGTGAGGGTGAGGGTGAGTGAGTTAGGGTGAGGGGTTGAGGGTGGGTAAGGGTGAGGGTGAGGGGTTGAGGGTGAGTGAGGATGAGTGAGGGTGAGTGAGGGGTTGAGGGTGAGTGAGGGTGAGTGAGGGTGAGTGAGGGTGAGTGAGAGTGAGGGTGAGTGAGGGGTTGAGGGTGAGTGAGGGGTTGAGGGTGAGTGAGAGTGAGGGTGGGTGAGGGTGAGTGAGGGTGAGTGAGGGTGAGTGAGTTAGGGTGAGGGGTTGAGGGTGGGTGAGGGTGAGGGTGAGGGGTTGAGGGTGAGTCAAGAACTTAATTAACCAAAGCATCGTCAGAACGTTGTTTGTGTGTATCTAATACTCATTTCATATCATTCGACACAAAAGCACTGCAATAATGAATGAAACATTTTCCTTTGGAAGTCTCTGAATTAGAATTAACGTGCCACGGTGTCTATTCCAAGGCTGCACTGATTTGGCCTAACAGTGGGCTGAAATGAAACCACATTATGTTGGATCAAATAGAGGTGTTATTGAAATACTGATTCGCGTTAATAAGCTGCGTTTTAAAATGAGCCGAAGACACGCTGCCACACTAAATGGTACTGGCTTTATTTATTTTTTATCACATTAATCTAATGCATGAAAAATTTTAACACCCACGCATTTTGGAATAAGGGCTCTGAGTGGATAATACATATACCCATCCATGTATTGTTACTATGATTGCAGTTACAGCTTACAGTGAGATCAGTATTCCTGCAGATATAGCTTCGGGGAGCAGTAGACCTTGGGAGGGAGGAGGTGCTGTTGCCCAGGGGGAGAGGGTGGGTGAGATGTGTGGGGCAGCTAGGCTGATGGGGCTGGTGGTACTGGGGGCACAGCACACAGGGAGGAGGGAGCAGCGCGGATCACAGTGCCATCGGATGGGCGGGGGGTCTTGTCGCCTTGCACAGGCATGAGGGAGGGTTGTCAGTCCGCTGCCCTCGAGGTGATTGCTGGTTTGGCTCCAACCGAAACCCATAGGGAGAAGATTCAGGGAGCGGCTGGTGTCCTTGTGTAGGGGGTTCGAGGTCCAGTCTTCATGCCCTCTGCCTTTCATCCTTCTGGGGCCAGTGAGATTGGTTGCAGTTCCTTGTCAACCACGGTGCCTACGGGCGCTCGGGAGACCTGGGCGGGGGTGAAGCACTGTCTGGGGAGGGATGAAGGGGTGTTATTGCGGTGAGAAGTGTGAGGAGGGCCAAGCGTTGTTTACGCGGGTCACCTTCCAAAGTAGCAGGGCATGGAACGAGGCGGGGTGGAGGCAGTTCCTCTGAGCGGATGGTGTGAGGTGAGGGGCGGTGTGGGTTGGGACGGTGGAACAGCATGTAAGTACTGTTAAACAGGAAAAGTGTAGATGAGATGCGTGCTGCAGCCTGAGCCCGCAGGTGGTTTGCGGCCGGGCTGTCAGTATTAACGGGCACGCAGGGATGTGGGGCAGAGTTTTGGGGTAAAGAGTGGTATACAATTACAATAGGGTGTGGCCACACCCAATGTTTAGCCCAGGTACCACCTTGCGGGCCTAGCAGCAGTGCGCATGGAGGACTGCATTGCCCCCAGCGCGATGGTTCATATGGCAGCAGGAGTGGAGCAATATGCGGGAGGGTAGGTTAATGATGTGTGAGGATAGGAGGGTTGAAGTGTTTTGTCTGGGGCTGGCTCAATGGTTGTTAGAAAATTGCAATTCGTGAGTGGCAGGCTAAGCTCGGAGGGCGGACAGGATCACAGAAGGCGCAAGTTAGTCAATGGGGCCCGCTAGGCAACCGTAGGCTATAGTGGGGACCATAGGGGAAGTGATGTGGCCTATGCACAGAGCTGCCGACTTGGGAGTGGCTCAACATCCTGTGATCCTGCGCAGATGATTTACTCTTCTCGGAGTAAAACAAACCAGGTATTTGGCATGGGGTGACGCACGGAGTATCAGGAAGAAGGTTTCAATGGGGAGTCGGGTTAAAGGGTAGACAAAGGCGCACGAGGGGCGAGCGCGAGTGGCGGGGGGCTGCTGCAGGAGCCTCAGCTTAGGAGTTGTATATTTAGTGATTGTACGCAAGAGCGAAAGGTTTTGGGTAAGACAATAGCAGTACATGGCGGGGTATGAGGGGGTAAGCGAGGGGGCTCTAGGCTCAGAGCTGTTGACTTTGAAGCGAGGGAATGACATTTTAAACTCGGTGTGGCTCAACATCCTGTGATCCTGGGCCGATAAGTAGTCTCCCAGAGTACTGACGAAGAGGAATTTGGCCTGGAGAGACGCAACGGGGGGGAGGGTGGGGGGCATAAAAACGCTTCAATTTCGGAGGCAGGTTAGAGGGAGACAAAGCACAGGAGTTGGAGCGACGAGAGTGGAGGGGTATGGGGGGCCTCGTTTTGGTGGCTTAAGGAAGGGCAGCAAAGCGTCTAATTACAAGGTTAAGGCGGGGAACCAGGCTGCGCACGAGGGGGCTCGTGCAGATAAGAATGGAGTGGGTCGGTCGGGTTACAGTACATTGGGTGTTCCCCCACATGGGGGGTGGGGGGGCGTTGCGCCCCCACCCCCATGTCACATGACCGGGGTCTGCTGGAGCAGGTAGGAGCCCTTTAAAGTCCAGCAGTTTCATTAGCTGGATGCCTGCTAGGTGAGTCACCGTTGAGGGGGCGGGCCCTTAAGGAGGATGAGATCTGGGGGGAGGGGAGAGAGATGTACGTGAGAGAGAAGGCACACGAGGCAGAGAGACACCAATCACACGCACTCGATGAATCCTGATGAGTGGCGCTAAGTTTCCAAGGCGTTTCTTGCGACAGAGCAGCTCTGCAGGGGCTTTCCTGTTAACCTAATAAATAATGGTTCCGCTGTCACCTCTGGTAGAAACCTCTGAGCTAAGAAATCACAAATGTTAAATGCAACTACGGTGATGTGCTGCGACTTAAGGAGGGGTAATTTTATGCGCTTACCTATTCGCAAACTAGTGGTTCTGCACTCGTGGCTGCTGGCCTGCGACTCCGTGTCTGCTGTTGGGAGTCGAATCAGCGTGTGATGCAAGGGGGCGTGTTTAGATCCGGAAATGGCGTTGCGCGAGTGCTGTGTATAACAAGACGGAGGGAAGAGAGGGGAGGGGGGAGGAGAAATGCGACACGGCGGGAAGGGGAGGGGGCGGAGCGGGTAAACAAAGACGGACGTGCACGCGCTTTTAAGCTGAATGCGCATGCGCATTGAGCTTAAAAGTCACGGGCACTGCAAGGAATCGCCACGATTCCTTGCAGTGTGGATAAAGAGTAGATAAGTCCCAATACTCTCGCCTTGCTCGATGCGCATGCGCATCGACAGGCGAGACCTAAAAAGGGAGGGGAGCTTTTTCACAACTGTGTGTGTATCTGTTGGTGGTCTGCAAAGTCCATGTATCTCATTGAAGACTTAACTGTGAACAAACCCTTCAGGGTGTCAGAGTCCTCCTTTTTAAAAAAAAAACATACTTTATTGATGTTCCACCTGTTCCTGTTACATTTCTACCTGCTTATACCGTTGTACAGTTCTATTATTCAGTTATCTTTTTCTGAACCATAATCAAAATCTCTTACATGTTCTATCGTGCAGCCATTTCACAGGTAGCCATCTCTAATATAAATTAGTGCTGCGACACAAGAATGTATTTACAAAATCAGAAACTTTTAACCAGTAACACCCTCTCGCTATCCACCCCCTACCTACCCAGACTCCGGCATTCTCTGTCCCGATATGAATTCCTATTGTGCCCAACCATTTCGCTCTCATACCGGTGCACAAGATTATGCGCCGTCCCTCTCCTGGTCTACTATATGAGGACTATTTATGTCTCCTCTGCGCCAGCACCTACTGTGTGTTTGGAGTATCAGAAATGTCGTCTGGGTTAGTGCTTCTAATGGCTTCTAGCATTGTGTCCCATTCCATTGATATTGGGTTTTTCCTTAACCCGCAGACTCCCTCTCTACGCAGGGCAGTGCTTTTGGCTCCATCCCATCTTGTTAGTTCGCTGTGCCATGTGCGTATTGCAGGGGGTTTAGCTGACTTCCAGCGCATGGTGATAGATCTCTTGGCCACAATCAGCGCCAGATCCAGGAAGCAAAGCTGGACCTTCAGCGGAGCGGTTATACCTGCTGCTCAGACTGTGTGTCTGTGGAGTGGAATGTTGGTGTGAGAGCTGGTTACGGAATGTTGGATGAGAGAGAGTGTCAGTTGGAGTAAGGGCTGAACAACAGGGAGGCTGCGCCTGGTGAAGCTCTCTCTTAATGAAGATCTTACTTGGAATAAATACTTAAAGACACCACCTTGATTGGACTAACTTATTACAACATAATTTGGCGACGATTTAAGAAGGAAGAACCTACGTGTTCCACCTTATTGGACTGGTGAGTGATAGAGCTGCTGGATTGCGTAACTTTTATCTTTTTGCTATTTTGGTTTACATGTATTTCTCCATCTACATGTATTGATGTTGCCTCGCTCTTGCATGTATTTATTATTGCCATCTTGTACATGCATCTATTTTATTGTAATTCTTTTGCTGTTGTTTTTATTGGTATTAAGAAAGGGAGATGTGTTATACCTGCTGCTCAGCATGTGTGTATGTGGAGTAGAATGTTGGTGAGAGAGCTGGTTATGGAATGTTGGATGAGACAGAGTGTCAATTGGAGTAAGGGCTGAGCAGCAGGGAGGCTGCTCCTGGTGGGGCTCTCTCCTACTTAAGATCTTACTTGGAATAAACACCTAAAGATACTACCTGGATTGGACTAACTTATTACAACAGGAGTCCTACACTTACGAAGGCCCAACAAGTACTCTGCCATCGAGCCATCTATGGTGAGATGCGTAGTCACCTCTAGTATTCGTTTAACCCCACCCCAGAACTCTGCAGGACACAGGCCTGCCCACAGCATATGTATTAAGTCTGCCTCCACCAATTTGCATCTAGGACATTGATGTGTCCTTTTGAGGTACATCCTATGTGGCGTAAGAGAAGCTCTGTGTAGGGCCATGTACTGGATGAACTTAAACTGAGCATTACAGGACACCTTCTTCGGATACTTCAGAATATCTGCCCACTCCTTATCTGAGAGGTCCCGCCCCACATCTACCACCTATGGAGCCCAAAGGGTGTCAAGGGGCAGCTTGACGTGAGCCCGGATGCTCCTATATAGGCATTTGATGAGGTGACTTCCTTGCCCCATATAGTATAATGATTTAACCAATTCATGCGTCTTGGGTTCTTACAGGTGAGGAGACGAGTGTTTCTTAACATATTGTAGTAATGCAGCGTGTCTCATGTATAGAGTGTTTGGTGCCCTCGTCTCTCGTACGAAATTGCCATAATCCATTAGAACTTCTCCATTAAAGAGTGCCCCCATCAACCCCACACAGAGTCCTCCTTCTTTTGCAACAAATTTAATGGAAGTCCCTCTTTACTGGTTGTTAAGTCTGGGTAAGGCAGTGACAGTATCCTAAAAGTAGTCTCTTGCTTCGCCTTACATTACACTTTCCTTTGTGCTTTTGCCAAGAAAGATTTTTTTTTTTACAATGTTTCATGCAAGACTGTGATAACATGGAGATGTTTTTTTACTGAACACTGTGCAAAAATTTAGGGCATGAACGAATTAAACACAAAATATTGTCCTTTGGCAGTTAAAGAAAGAGGAAAGGAGATATTCAGCAGGGGCGTGTCCTCCATTTGAATGGAGGAGTGTTTTCGCCCCACAAAGAAAAGCCCCAGGCCAGAGCGGAAAAATAAAATGGTAATAAAGTTTATTTATTACCATTTTATTTTTCAGCAACCAACATGTCCTAAATTGAGTGACAGGACAGGGTGGGGTCAGTGCTGCCAAGTGGCAGTGGGGAACTGTGCACCAAAGTATGAAATGCATGTCTGTTTAGCAAGCCGTCTTGCAACAGTCAGCCTGACACAGTGGCATAGCTAGCCCTATGGCTGCCCATGCAGGTGGGGGCGGGGGGGGGTGGAGGGGGGGTTGGAGTGCTTGCGAGATTTCCGGTTCGTTTGCCGCACTGCAGCGGCTGACTGAAGTGAGGGGGAATGTACACGCCCCAAGACTACAGGTGAGAGTGGTGGAAGGCCGTTGCCCCCAAAACTCATGCTGCCTGGGGCGCACTGCCTCCCTTGCTAAGCCACTGGCCAGACATGCGCATTTTTAACTCCTCTAGCCTAGCTGTCTTATACAGCTGGGGTAGAGAAAGCGCAGGACTCTAGTGTTCTTGAGAGCGCTGAGTGAGGCCACTCCCTCCAGTCCTGGGGCTGCTCTCATGCTGGTGAGCCATTACAAAATGAGGGGGTGACCCATACTAGTCCAAGAACCTGGGTATGGCTCGGTATAGAAAACAATGGTCCTAGACTAATTGCCTTAGGAAGGTATACGTTAAGTCAAAATCTATGAACATGATACACATAGAACTCAAGTTACATCATAAGTGTACACCAGTAGTTTCTCAATTCAATTAAGTATGTCCTCAACGAGACACAAAAGCACTGTAAATAGCTTCAATATTGACTGTTTAATCTCACAGTTATTATAACAGAACACTGTAGGGAACGTTTCAAAACAGAAAAGAAGGTTGCTCCAGGGGGAGTGTGGAAAAAGGATTGTGCTCGTGAGAATAGAACAGATGTATAGGAAGGGAAATCAGAGAGTAGTTAAAACAATTAATTAGACATAGTAATATCCTTAGTAAACTGGTCGTGGTTTACAGTAGCACCAGTTTTACAATGGGGCCTGTCTCTCATGGATTCGAAAGTACTTTTCTGGTTCTTGATGTTGTACAGAGTATAATCTTCTGTAAAGAGGTAGGGATGGGGTGAAGTAGGGTACAGGCCCACTAGGGGGAAATGTTGACGTTTTGACCCTGGCGCATAGAGGGTGGTGTGCATCCTCTGCAGGCGGGTCTTCCTCAGGACGGGGAGGGGGGGGGGACAACCTGTATCAGGTGGTACATGATCCAGGACATAGTGTACTGCTTCAGTAAACTCCAGAGGCGCAGCTATTTTTGACAAAGGACTAAACACCAAATTGCTTCTTTTAGTACCACACCGCAGTGGAGCATGAGAACCTGCCCCGACCTTCCTTTGATGAACAGCAGGAAAGCCTTCACTGTCAAGGCGTATGTTCCACAGCTCCAAGAGATATGAAGACAAGTTTCTGTCGGAGACTAGAGTCCACTAATCACCATCTCTCCAAGAATTCCTCCCCAGCCCAGAAGGGATACATCCATCATCACTATAAGCTTTTGGTGGGGAAGGGAGAGGGATCTGCTGCTGGTCAGGTTGCAGTACACAAGCTGGCAACTACTGCACATCTCCTCTGAAACCTGGATGACATTATGGGGTTTTCTTGGTGCTGGGCTCACTCCACTGAGACTTTAGTTCCCACTGAAAAGTTTGCATATGCCACCTAGTGAACAGTTGCAGCTCCTCCGTTGGAGCAGAGTAGCGTCAACCCACCCAAAATAGGTCGCAAGTCTCTGTCCTACTGGACAAGGAAATAATAACTTGTCTCTGCTTCCGAGCCCAGCAACCTCTCGATGGGCCCTATGGCAGTATACTATGCACCTCTTAGTGGAAAGGTGGATAGTTGTTCTTAAGAAAGCCGATCTAATGAGGGAAGAAGCTGAGGTGGGTCAGAAAGAAAAGAAATGGCACAACCCTGCTGGACAATCTGGGGAACCCATCTATCGGATGGGATGGCCTGTCATCCTATAAGACAACGTCTGATCCTGCCTACCAGTGTGGCTGTGCGCCACTAAAAGCAAATTGAAGCAGCTTGCAAGCTAATGCTGCAAGACAAAGGAGACTGTGTGAAAAAGTGGCAAGCACAATGTCTTCTTGATTTCTGTCTTGGCCACAAATGGTGAGGGATGATTGCTGCAGTGGTGGCGAGGCCTGGGGTGCTTATATTTCAGCCTGTGAAGTAACCTTGAATGTTTCAGGGCTGCTGAGGAAACTGTTGGGCAGGGGTTGAAAGATTGAAAGACATATTTTGCAGCATCCTTAATGCACTGAATGGTTTAAACTAAAGAGTCTCGAAATTCCTCTGCAACATCCATCAAGGTCTAGCTGGTCATGTCCCACAGGGTATGTGTATACACACATTTGCTGCAAAAGAAAGCCCAGCTTGCCCGGTGCCAGGCTATGACACATGACCACCTGTCGGTTCACTGGTGGGAAAGAGCAAAGCTTAACCTAAGTGCCCAAAAGGGTACCAGTCAATGCTTTAAACAGAAGGGGTCAGATGAGGCTAGCTCAGGGAGTCAAACTTCAGTAAGAACTTTTACTTGACTTCAACTGATGTCAGCTGCAGGACCAGGATCTCAGCTGCACATCTAATCACAACGCAAATGATGTACTCGCCTGTGTTGAGGGTCCAAGAGGCTAAACCATCCCAGTCAGGGGAGGTATCAACACCACTGGGCTCCTGCAAGTCCATGTAAATATCATCATCACAGTGTGAGGCTAAGTTTTCCCCTCTATCATAGTCAGGTTGACCAAAATCCAAGTCTAACAGGTGATGACGCCTCTGAGGAAGGCCTTATGGAAGAGGAAAGGATTTGTCTGATTCAGAGCATACGACTAGATGCTCTGGAGTAAAATCAAGGCATGACTTAGTCTGTGTTGAAGCAGATTCTGCTTGAGATTGGACACCAGAGTCAGCACAGACTTGCCCTCTGGCTTAGGCAACACTGAGACAAGTGTCTGTGGATAAGGGACTGGCACAGATCATAGAGCCAGAGTGGAGGTCAGCAATAGAGTTGGTGCGGTACCTGCGGTGAACGCTGGGGGCACAGACTGCGCTGATGATGGGTCCACCAGTGGTCCTTGAGGCTCAACGATTTACCAGAGGGAAATGAAGAGTGCCATAAATAAACAGCATTCCTACCTAAAGGCCTTGACATGCTGAAGCATTACGGATGCCCTGGGAAATTCTGGGTGCAGCTAAGGAGTCGACTCTGCGATTGGAGGATCAAGAGCAAGATCGATTGCCACCTTGATACCATCCCAGCTTCCCTTTAATAGATGGGTGGGATGGGGATGAGTTCCGCTTTGACTTCTTATACTTCTTAAATTTAGGCTTCAGCTCACTGGATGACTTCAACCATGAAGAGGACCACTTGCAGGAGCAGTTACATGAGCAAGAATGAAATTTTACCCTCAACTTGGAGCAGGTTGTACGCAAGGGCCATGGATTCTTCTGGTCTTCAGCAACTTACAACTTTGTTTCCGGTCCCTGATTGCCTTTGTGTGCATGAGCCCACATTCTCCTTACGACCTGGAGTCGTCAAACGCCAGAGGCACACCCCATGTGGGTACATAGCCAACATATTTCCAACAGTCATGGCACTGTTTTTTCACAGAAACAGGGGCAACACTGATTACATCATCCAGTGAATGTTAAATTATCATAATCGTTTTTGTGACTTAAAGATATATGCTAAGCTATTGCATAAGTTAAATTATTATTGTTTCTGTGCTAGAAATTAGTAATACTATTTCTAATATATCACATGAGTGGCTGTGTCTCCCTCTATCAGTGTATGAGTGGGTGTCTAAGTGGCTGTATGTGTGTGTGAGTGGCTGTATGGGTGTGTGAGTGGCTGTATGGGTGTGTGAGTGGCTGTATGGGTTTGTGAGTGGCTGTATGGGTGTGTGAGTGGCTTTATGGATGGGTGAGTGGCTGTATGGATGGGTGGGTGAGTGTGTGAGTGGTTGTATCAGTGGCTGAGTGGCTAAGTGAGTGGCTCTATGTGTGGGTATGTGAGTGTCTGTATTGGTGATTGAGTGGCTGTGTGAATGGCTCTATGGGTGAGTGACTGGGTGTGTAAGTGGGTGTATGGTTGTGTAAGTGGGTGTATGGGTATGTAAGTGGCTGTTCGAGTTGCTGTAGGAGTGACTGGTTGTGTGAGCTTCTCTATGGCTGAGTGAGTGGGTGTATTGTATGGGTCTGTGAATGGGCATTTCAATGGTTGTCAGTGAGTGTATGAGAGGTTATATGGGGTAGAGTCGGTGTGTGAGAGATTATGTGGATGATGTCATCAGTGATGTCACTGACCATGTCATGAGTGATATAATATGCAGGGTCATAAGTAGAGCATTGCGGGGCATAAGTAATAATAGCTCAAGTAAATATAACTGCTGAATTTCTATTGAACGTGTAAAATCTGAGCCTAACTATAACGCCCCTGTAACCTTTGGACTTTTCAGTGAGTGTATATATATATATATATATATATATATATATATATATATATATATATATATATATATCCTACTGGCTGTCGCCAGTAGGTAGTTATAGTTAGGATTTTTTTCAATGTTAAATCTCAAAATTCTATTTGGAATAACTTTGGCGCCGGTTAACGAATCTGCCTGAAAATGTCCTCAAAATGGCCTCGTCGAGCTCCTGTCCTTCCCTAAAAAGTTTGGGGGGGATGCGTCAAGCGTGGGGCCGAGATAAAAGGGGGGTCCCAAAACGCGTTTTCCCCATGTTAATTTCAATAGGGCGGTCGACCTCACTTTTAGCTCGAACGGCTGAATGGATTTCCACCAAACTTGGCAAAATTGTAGGGACTGGTAGCCCGATGTGCCTTTGCTATGTCTCAAGATATGTGTTTCGGTGGATTTTGAGTAATTTAGGTTCAAAAAAATATATATATCTAGGGGAGCGCTCCGGGCGCACCACGCAACTTGCGCACAGAAAGCTGATTGGCTCTCGGGTGTCGGTAAACATTCCAAACGGTGGAGCGGCCGCCATCTTGTGTCTCGGTAGGATCGAGACACAAGAGGTGGCCAAAACAAAGGGGGAAAAGACCATTAGGGGGCAGAGTAGGCCCCCCTGGCCCCCTAGGTTTCATGTGGAGGCTATAAAAGGGCCCCGCGGGGCAAAAAAAAAATATTTTTTTTTTCGATTTGCGCGGGGGGAGCGCCCGGTACGCGCACCGGGGAGTGCACCGGGGAGCGCACCCGGGAGAAAAGAGAATGGCAGAGTTTAAAAATGTAAGTCATTTTATATAAATGGGAGGTAGTTCTGAAAAGAACTGTTTTTTTTCTTTTTGTTGTTTTATATTTTTTTTGTTGTTTTTTTGAACATTTTTTACTTTTAATGGCTTTTCTGAACAGTTTTATATTTTTTTGTATTTTCTTGGGGGAGAAACAAAAAACAGGGAATTGCAAATGGCTCAACTGGAGCAAAAAAAATTCTGCAAAAAATTAGGGTTTTTTCGGGCACTTATGGTTATCCCCAGCACAGATGATAAGTTTAACACTTTGCTCACCATAGCAAATTAACTTACCACAATATTTGCACATGATTTTAAAATCATTAAATTTGGTTTGTATGATAGGCATTGTCTCTGTTGCCTCTGAACCCGATGGAGTTGGTTCTTTTGATGTTGAGGGTCTAGATGATGATGGGGGTAGCTTACTGCAGAGGTCCCTTACCTCTGCAGCAGATTAGTTGATTGGGTGCCAACAGGTCATGTGCCGAATCATGGTATGATTCCCGAAGGAATATTTTTTGTTAGGGTTACCCCTGGACAGCTCAGCATCACAAATCAAACAAGTCACCTTCGCTGCGTTGAATTTTTTGAAACCCCTTGGGATTTTGTAGAACTGCCATACGAAGTTCTCTTTTGGTTTGTAGGGTTGATGAACTTCTTGCAGGAACTGCCTTGAGCTTCCCTCCTCTTCCTCCTCCTCCTCCTCTTCTTCTTGACCACCAATGTGATCTTCTGGTGGTCTTTTTGATGGTGGTGGTGGTGGTGGTGGTGGTGGTGGGGCAGATGCTCCAGCTGCTGCTGGTACTGTAGCCATTTTTAATTAGAATATATTAGAGACAGATCTCCAAACAGGTCTTCCTCAGTCAAAGGACAAAGTCAGAATAAAGAAAAAAGGAGGGGGCTTTCATCATTTGGAAAAAAAAACTGTTCTGGACCAATGAGAAGTGTTAGACCTGGCACCTTGGCGTGAGTCTCCCTCCCACTTTTTGCTGATGTGCCTCCGATGTTTTGCTGGTTTTCCGATACTCAGGGCACTGCGCTACGGCTGATCCGTGCCGCAGTGCAAGTGCTCCCTACTGTAAATTGTACATGCGATTGGTCTCCATGATTGGTTCTTTGGATTTACTGTTAGTCCCTAGTAAAGTGCACGAGAGAGTGCCGGGGCTTGTAGATGCCAATACTGCTGGTGGGCCTGCAGCGCTGGTTGCGCCACCCACCGAAGCAGCCGTAACGATGTGTCTGGGAACTGCGACCGCAGAACCCGCGTGCGGTCTCGTACTGTCACGCTAGCTGGGCAAGTGTCCCCACTTGCCAGCACCGACCCTTCCCTTGACTACATGTTAGTCACCCCTATGGTAGGCCTGCGGGCAGGGTGCGTTGTAGGTGTAAGGTAGGACAAGCCCTGATGTGCGTGGCATGTCCTAGTAGTGACTTACAACCAAGACCGTATTTCACTATTGAAGGCTACCTGCTCCATTAGGCCAGACTGAGCTGCTGGAATTATTACACCCTATAATCCCCGCAGGCTCAAGGAGCATGGTAGCGAGTCATGTTTAGTATGCCTGAACTCAGGATGATAAAATATTTCTTGTAGTCAAGTTTATTTTAGTATCCTGGGTTTGCAAATGCTACTTTTAGAAAGTTAGCATTTACTTGCTTAGCCATTTCAGCCCGCCTCTGCTGGTATGTGTATCTGACTGTCTGGGATGTGTGAGTGACAGGGCTGGAGGGATGACAGGTGGTGAATGCGCAGATTACACCTTAGTGGGAGGTAGGAGTGCCTCTTGACTCGAACTGTAGCTGTGCTCGACCACCACAATGCTGGCTCCACCCTCCTGGGGAGCGGCGGATGACTCTGCCGACGCCTGGCCCAGGAAGGGCGCAGCCCCCATCAACAAGGTACTCTGGCCACCCCTGTCCGGACAATGCTGGCTCCACCTCCTGTGGGGCATCTGATGCGCCTGCCCCTCACACTGAAATCAGAAGCCGGAGTACACCCACTGGGGTACTCAAAGACTGAGAGTGGCTATGCAAAGGCCCCCCTGGCCTGCGAGAACAAAAGAATTGGCCTATAAAAGAAGGAGCCCTGCTCCTTGAAAATTAGATCCGGTTTGGGCCACAGAAGGACTCTGCCCTACGAGGAGGACCGTGAGAGACAAGGAAGGGTGCTGACTCTTGCCTGTGTCTGGTGCCTTGCTGCTGAAGGAGAGGAAGAAGAAAAAGACTACGAAAAGACTTTTGCTTTACTTTGTGCCAAACTCTGCTAAAGAGATCTCCAAGGGCTTGCAACTGAACTTGCCCCCTGACCAGCGTCCCAGGACCAGTGGACGCTACCCCCTTGGAAGAAAGCGACTGCGGGTGCTGACCATCGCCGCAGCACCGACGGAGGAATCTCCTCCAAGGCAACAACATCCACCTGACCACCGTGACCGGGGCCCAAAGCAACAGCGAGAGCAAAGTAAGGACCAGCTGCCGCTGGCCCGAACACCGTGACCGCAGCTGCACCGGGAGCCCGAGAGCACAGCGAAGGAGGACCCGTCCGGTCCGAGCTCTCGAGGTGACTGCATAACGCACAAGTTACTACTTGTGTAACGATATATCTGTAAGAGACATTAGTTAGTGATAGATTCCTTACCTTAGAATATCCCCAGGCGTCAGACTGGATCCGGAAATTTTTGCGTAGCAATACCCCTGCGCGCTGTTAGGCGTCGTCTGCGGCTCCGCGTCCGTCGTCGGCGTCGTGAGCGCCGGGATGACGTCATCGGAGTATATAGACGGCGCCCATGCGCGCTGACGTCAGTTCTGATAACACAGCTTTTCCGCGCCAGATACGCAGAGCCATGATAGAACTAACACTGGTGCCATGAAACTAGGGCCCTGAAAGGGGATGACCTTAACCCTAAATATCGGTTCGCAGAACGGGGAGGATGGGAGGGCGGTAAGGAATCTATCACTAACTAATGTCTCTTACAGATATATCGTTACACAAGTAGTAACTTGTGCATCTGAAAGAGACACGTTAGTGATAGATTCCTTACCTTAGAATAGATACCCCAGCAATACCAACCCCGCGGTGGTGGGTCTGCGAACCAATATCACACCAGAAAGTCCTGGAGGACGGAACGGCCAAAGAAGCCATCCCTCCGGACTTGACTGTCCAGGCAGTAGTGTCTTGCGAACGTGTGCAGCGAGGCCCACGTGGCTGCCTGACAGATGTCCTGCAGGGGGACACCGCGGCCCAGGGCAGTTGTCGTTGCCGTGGCCCGAGTGGAGTGAGCCCGCAATCCAGCCGGGGGCTCCTTCCTCGCCATGGAGTAGCATGCTTGGATGCACAAGATGATCCACCTGGAGATGGTCCTCTTGTGTACAGCCTTTCCCTTCTTCGCGCCCACGTAACCAACGAAGAGTTGGTCATCCACCCGGAATTGGCGAGTGCGGTCCAAGTAGTAGGAGAGCGCACGTTTTGGATCCAGACGGTGGAGCCTCTCCTCCTCTTTCGAGGGATGCGGAGGCGGAAAGAAGGTGGGCAAGGTGATGGACTGCCCGATGTGGAAGGCCGTGACAACCTTGGGCAGAAAGGAAGGTCGTGTACGCAACACCACCTTATCAGGGTGAACAGACAGGAAAGGCGGAGAAGAAGAAAGAGCCTGGAGCTCACTCACTCTCCTGGCAGAGGTGATGGCAACCAGGAAGGCCGTCTTCAGCGTAAGGAGGCGAAGAGGACAGTTATGAAGTGGCTCAAAGGGAGCACACATCAGATAGGTGAGAACAAGGTTCAAGTCCCACTGGGGCATCACGAAGGGAACAGGAGGGAACATGTGTGTGATGCCCTTCAGAAATCTACTCACTATAGGGGACTTGAACAAAGAAGGCTGATCAGGTAGCCTCAAGAAGGCTGAAAGAGCAGAGAGATACCCTTTAAGAGTGCCCAGAGCAGAGCCCTGCTGGGCAAGGGAAAGAAGAAAGAGCAGCACTTCCGAAAGGGGTGCAGAGAGGGGATCCACAGCCTTTGCTGCGCACCATGCCACAAATCTATTCCACCGGCAGGCGTATACCGACTTAGTGGAGGGACGCCTGGCTGCCAGAATGATGTCACAGACTTCGGGAGGCAAGTCAAATGGCCTCAACTGCCGCCGCTCAATCTCCAAGCTTGTAGGTGGAGACTGGACAGGTTCGGGTGCAGGACCGTCCCCTGCTGCTGCGACAGAAGGTCCTCCCGAAGAGGCAGACGAATCGGGGGATCGACTGACATGCTGAGTAGCTCGGGATACCAGTATCTTCGAGCCCAGTCCGGAGCCACAAGGATAACCTGGGCCCGGTCGCGCTTGATCTTCTTCAGCACTCTGGGCAGAAGTGGTATAGGCGGAAAGGCGTACAACAGGCCGCAGCTCCACTCGCGACGAAAAGCGTCTCCGAGCGAGTGCCGCCTTGGAAACTCCAACGCGCAGAACTGCTGACATTGCGCGTTCTCTTCTGTGGCGAATAGATCTAACCAAGGCTCTCCCCACTGTCGAAAGAGACCTTGCGCCACGTCCGAGTTCAGACGCCATTCGTGATCCATCATGCACCGGCGGCTGAGTTCGTCCGCCCTGGCATTCAGAGAACCTGCCAGGTGTTGAACCACCAGAGTCACGCCCTGATGTTCCAGCCACTGCCAGAGGCGCAGAGCCTCCTGGCAAAGGGTCCACGACCCCACACCGCCCTGTTTGTTGCAGTACCACATGGCGGTGGTGTTGTCGGTGAACACTTGCACCACGCTCCCCCTGACAGAGGGGAGGAATGCCTTCAGTGCAAGACGAATCGCCCGCAGCTCCAGAAGGTTGATGTGGAGCCGGGACTCCGCCGGAGACCAGAGGCCTCTGATCTCCGCCTCTCCCATGTGGCCTCCCCAGCCCTGGAGGGACGCGTCCGTCACAACTACGTGCTCCGGCTGGGGTAGAGAGAGGGGTCTGCCACTGACCCAGTCGCGGTCCGTGAGCCACCACTGCAGTTGTCTCGCAGTGCCCTCCGAGATCAGGACATGATCGGACAGGTTGCCCTGATGCTGGGCCCACTGAAACTTCAGGTCCCACTGCAGAGCCCGCATCCGCCACCTGGCGTGACGCACCAGAAGGATGCAGGAGGCCATCAGTCCCAGAAGCCGCAGCGTCAACCTGACCGAGACCCGGGATAACGGCCCGAAGACAGGAATCAGAGCCTGAATATCCCGAACCCGCTGCTCGGGTGGGTAAACCCGAAACTGCGCCGAGTCGAGAACCGCTCCGATGAAAAGGAGCTTCTGAGAGGGACACAGGTGTGACTTCGGCACATTGATGGAGCAAGTGCAGGAGGTCGGCCGTAGTCTGGAGGTGGCTGACGACTGTCTGGGGCGAGCCCGCCTTCAACAACCAGTCGTCGAGGTAGGGGAAGACTGACACCCCTTGCCTGCGCAGATGGGCTGCGACCACCGCCATCACCTTCGTGAACACCCGTGGGGCGCTGGTAAGGCCGAAGGGGAGCACGGTAAACTGAAAGTGCTCGTGGCCTACCGTGAACCGCAGGTAACGCCGGTGGGCCGGCAGGACGGGGATGTGGAAATAGGCGTCCTGCAAGTCCAACGCTACCATCCAGTCTCCTGGGTCCAGGGCAGCCAGGACCTGAGCCAAAGTGAGCATCTTGAACTTCTCCGTACGGAGGAAGCCGTTCACGTTCCGCAGATCCAAGATAGGGCGTAGGCCCCCTTTGCCCTTCTTGGGTACCAGAAAGTAGTGGGAGTAACAGCCACGTCCTACTTCTGGCCCAGGAACGCGCTCGATGGCCCTCTTGGCCAAGAGGGCCGAAACTTCCCCTTGCAGAAGTCGCAAGTGATCCCCCGACACACGGTGGCATTGAGGTGGCATGGATGGAGGGGAAGACTCGAAGGGGAGGGAGAAACCCCTTCGGACAATTTGCAGCACCCACCTGTCCGAAGTGACTGTATGCCAGTGGGAGAGGTGATGGCGAACCCTGCCTCCCACAGGCGTCACATGGGCCTGAAAACTCGGACTAGGAAGGTTTTGAGGCGGGGGCTGCTGAGGGAGGTGTGGACTGGCCTCGCCGCTGGCCCCGACCACCGCCACGGCGGTTCCCACGGCCGCCACCGCGTTGCTGAACATTCTGCGGCGCGTGGCTGACGGTCCGTGGTGGGGCGCCCCTTCCGTGGCCACGAAAGGAGCGAAAAGCACCCGATTGCTGGCGTGGGGCCGCAAGGCCCAAGGACTTGGCCGTGGCCCTGGAGTCCTTAAAACGTTCCAGCGCATGGTCTGCCTTGTCGCCGAAGAGGCGACGGCCATCAAACGGCATGTCCAGGAGAGTGGCCTGGACATCGGCCGAGAAATTGGCGGACCTCAACCAGGCGTGGCGTCGAACCGCCACCGTCGTTGCCATCGCCCTGCCCAGTGAGTCCGTGGTATCCAGCCCACACCGGATGGAAAATCGTGCCGCATCTCGGCCGTCCGCAAGGGTTTGGCTGAGTTTAGCCCTGACCTCCTCAGAGCATTGTGGCAGCACCTCCGCAACCGTGTCCCACAGAGTGTGGGTGTAGCGGCCCAAGAGACAGTTGGTGTTGACTGACCGGAGCCCTAGGCTCACAGACGAGAAGACCTTCTTCCCGAACTGCTCATATCTCTTGGATTCCCGATCGGGCGGGGCCGTCGGGAATGCGGTCTGGGAAGTGGAGGCCTGGATGACCAGGCTCTCGGGGGTGGGGTGGGTGGACAAAAAGCAAGGGTCGCCCGGTGCCGGGCGGTAGCGTCTGGCCACGTTCCTATCCACAGGGGGACCTGTGGCGGGCTTGGACCAAGTGCCCAGCAGAACGTCACACAAGGCCTCATTGAACGGCAGAAGGGGCTCCGCGGAGCCGGACTGCTGTTTGAGCACCTCAGTGAGGAGATTAGTCCTCACGGCCGCGACGGGGAGCTCAAGGTTTAGGGCCTTAGCTGCCTTCGTCAACACTACGCTGTAAGCAGAACCCGCCTCCGAAGCCACAGTCGGGGGCGATGTAAATCCAGTGTCTGGCGAGGTGTCAATACCACTGGCCTCCCCAAGCTCATATGTCCAGTCCTGATGTGACTGGCAATCACGTGCCAGAGGGTCCTCGGACCCCTCCCATTGCTCCTCGTCACCCAGCTCCTGGAGACCAGGATGAACAGCCAGGGCCTCCTCGTGGAGATAGAATTCTCCGACGGCCGACGGAATCGGCGCCCAGCGGCGCCCCTCCGACGCCTGAGGCGGACCGTAGGAAGCATTGGGGTCGGCAACCACTACGGCTGCCGGGGACGACACCTGAAGGGACGGCGCCGGTGAGGTCGTAAGGTCGACCGGCGAGGTCCCGGATCCGGAGCCGGATCCAGCGAGGTCGCGCGGCGCCGGGACCGAAGTCGCCAGCGGCGCCGGGCCCGAAGCACCCGACGTCGTCGGGGCCGAAGCGCCCGACCCGGAAGGACCTCCAGACGGAGCCGATCGGCCCGAAGGCGCCACGGGAACCGACTGAGGAGGGAGGGCCCTCATGGCCATGAGGTACCTCTCGACCTCCTCCTGCGACGCGCCGTGCCCAGGGACCCGAAGGTGTGGGGCAGGCGGCGACGCTTGCGACTCCCGCGGAGCCGCGTGGGCGGTGTCGCCCGAACCCCCGGCCGCATCGAGCGAGCGTCGGGGCGGGTCGGAGGACCGATGGTGGCGCTCCGACCTCTCATGCCTCTTACCTGAGGACTTGGATCCAGACGATCGGTGACCACTCCCGGAGCGTCGATGACTCCGACCTCGCGACCTGTCCCTCGACCTCCCGTGGGACCGGGACCGGGACCTGGAGCGGCGCGGGGCCGACTGCCTCAGCTCGAGACGCTTGCGGGACCGCTCCCGCCTAGCCTTCGACGTCAGGGCCCGGCAGTCGTCACAGGTTCGATCGTCGTGGTCGAGGCCTAAGCACTTCAGGCACCGGCGATGGGGGTCCGTGACCGACATGAGTCGGCCGCACTTCGAGCAAGGCTTGAACCCGGGCATCCCTGGCACCGATAGTCGAGAATCGACTAAGTAGAGGATCAAAAAGATCAAAAAGTTTTCAGTCAAAAAGTGACTGGGGGTAGAGCTTCTTCCGGATCTGCGCTAGCTGGCGCGGAAAAAAGAAGAACTGACGTCAGCGCGCATGGGCGCCGTCTATATACTCCGATGACGTCATCCCGGCGCTCACGACGCCGACGACGGACGCGGAGCCGCAGACGACGCCTAACAGCGCGCAGGGGTATTGCTACGCAAAAATTTCCGGATCCAGTCTGACGCCTGGGGATATTCTAAGGTAAGGAATCTATCACTAACGTGTCTCTTTCAGATGAGCAGCCACTCACCTGCAAAGACGGACAGTTGCCCTGGGAGAATCCGCAAGGTCGGTAGCCTGCCCGACAGCCCAGCTGTGAGCCCACAGCTGCCCCGGCACTTGGCTGGGTACGTCCTGCACTTGGGGACCGTACTGCCACTTGCCGCCACCGCACAGCCGCCGCCTCCAGGGTCGGAGCGAACGACAAGGAGAGGACCCTGCCGCCACAGAACACCGCTGCCCCGGATGACCAGTGACCTGCTCGGCTGAAGAGCCGCAACGATCAGCGACCCCGGGAAGGCAACGCGACGTGGGACAGATCCCCTGGAAGCCGCTGGCTCCACAAGAACTTTGGTGAACACCGGCCTACGGGCCTCAAGAGAACTGCATAAGAACTGTGGTAACCTGAACTAAGTAAACTTGCAACCGTTATCATAAAGTATGTTGACTGTATTCACAAGCCTGCTTAAAATCTATATAAAGATATATATTTTTACAGAATACAGTCTGGTCTCGTTGTGTGGTGGGTTGGTTGTAAAGGTGTACTATTGCAAGTGTTTAACCCTATGTGCCCCAAAGATTAGCCTACGACTGCTTAAGCCACACTACCTAGAGGGTAAGCAGAGGTTGTCTGGAAGGTAACCCTCAGCCCTGACGAGGAAGAGAGAGTCCCTCCTTGTCGCTAGTGTTGCACTGCGTCAACTAGAGCCTCCCCCTTCCTACATTGGACGCAGCGGTGACGATTTCGAATTTACACTTGCGATATCTATACCTGAGCTTCTGACCACTACACAAGGATTACGGTCCAGTTACTTAGCCACAGACTTTGTTTTTTGAATTTTGCCGAAAGAAGATTCCGAGTGCGAAAACCATGCCGGGCACGAAGAGCCTGGATGGAGCGGGGTCCACGACCTCGGAAGTGTTTGAGATCGAATGGGACGCCGCGAAGCTGGATAAATACTCAAAGAACGAGCTGAAGTTTTTTTGTAAGAAACTCAAGGTTCCGCACGCTGGTTGCAAGAATAAGCCAGAATTCTACAAGGCCCTGAAAGCCTGGGTAGAGTCCAGAAAGACCCCGGAGGATCAAGACGCCCTCGCCGAGCAGAATGCGACGGAGGAGCAGAATGCACTTGGGGATCTGATCGACCTCGAGAGGCAAGACAGCGTGCACAGCTTTGGTAAAGGCCTGTCACCAGAGGAGCTGGCGGACAGGAAGGAAACGAGGAATCACGAAAGAAAGCTGGCAGAATTGAAAATCCAGCTGGAGCTTGAAACGAAAAGAATGGCGCTGGAAGAGCGAAAGCACCAGATGGATTATGAAGTAAAAATGAGGGAGATAAGTCTCAAGGAGAGAGACTTGGATCGTCCTCCCTCTGGTGGCAGCGCATCGCCAGTGCAGGTAGAGTCAAGAGTGCACATCCCGAAGGACGTAGTTAAGGAGTTCTTTAAGGGGGATGACATAGGACAGTGGTTTAGGGCATACGAGGTAGCCATGTCCTCCCACCGGGTCCCTGACAAGGATTGGGGAGCGGGGTTGTGGGGAAGGTTCCTTAGCGAAGGGAGAGATACCTTGCTAGATTTGTCCGTTGAAAATCAGAGATCCTATGCCCACATGAAAGAAGCTTTAATGAACAGGTACGGGCTTACCCCTGAAATGTATAGACAGAAGTTTAGGGGATGTACTAAGCGGCCTGGGAATACGTATGTGGAGTATGTGACTTACTTTTGCAGAGCACTGGATGGTTGGGTGAAAGGTAACAAAGTTAATGATTTTCAAGGTCTCTTTGATTTAATTGCATGGGAGCACTTGTCTGATCACTGTTTTCCTGAGTTACGCCAACACCTGATCGATAGCAAGCTGTCCAACCCGAGGAAGCTTGCTGAGGAGGCGGACCGCTGGCTCAGCACCAGGGTCCACAAGGGTCCCGTGGGAGACTCCGCCAAGAGTGGGCAGGGTCCCCAGCAGAAGAGTGGGGGGGACAAAGGGGGAAAACAGAAAGGGTTCCAAAAAGGCCCCCAAAGTAGTTCCCAAGGGAGCCCGCAGCAGGGTTCTCAGCCTCCCCCACCTCCGAAGCAGAATGGGGCCCCGACAGGTAAACCTGTTCCAAAGGGGCCCTTCAATTGTTTCAAATGTGGCGAGCCTGGGCACATATCCAGTGACCCCAAGTGTCGCCTGTTTGGAAAACCCGCACCCACTGGTGCTCCGCCCCGACAAGTGACTAGCGTTCACCTGGGAGAAGAAATGATGGTCCCGGGGGTGGAGATCCCGTTCACATGACCCTAGTCTCGCTAGGAGACAGTGAGATGATCCCTACGAACTACCTGCCCTCTAACACTAAGAAATATGGGCAGGTGGTGATCATCAATGGTAAGGAAGCTGAGGCTCTTAGAGACACAGGAGCCAGTGTGACTGCAGTGAGGCAGCACCTGGTGTCTCAAGAGCAGGTTGTACCCCATGCCTACTGTAGGGTTATCAACGCTGATAATTCAGAGAGTCAGTGTCCGATGGCTCAAGTTCCCTTCGAGTGGGGGGGGGGGGGTCTCTGGTACTCTGCAGGTCTGTGTAAGAAAAACCATGCCTGTTGACTGTTTGCTAGGGAATGACTTGGAGCACTCCCCTTGGGAAAAGGTGGAGAAGACGACTCACCTGCGGATGGTGGGTCTGCCTGACTGGGCGTGCGTGACCACCCGGTCAATGGCAGCCAGTAGGGGTGATCGAGAGGTCCTGGGGCCTGAAGGAGAGGCCCAGGAACCGGCCTTAGGGAGAAGGCGCAGGGGGCGCGGGAAACCGGCTCCTGAAGTTCCCACGGTCCAGGAGGAAGCAGACCTTGAGGGGGATGCCCTGGAACCTACAGGGGAACAGATCGCCGAACTGGGGGACCTGCCTGAGCTGACCCATTGGCAGCAAGAAGGAGGACCCTCCAGGGAGGAATTCTGCAAGGAGCAGAAAGAATGCCCTTCTCTCGTGGGGATGCGGCAGCAGGCTGCAGACCAGGCCAATGGTGTTCAGGCCAAAACACATTACGTGTACTGGGAGAACGACCTCCTGTATTCGGAGCCTAAGGCTGCTGAACCTGGGTCAGCCCGTGTGCTGGTGGTACCCCAGAAGTTCAGAGCCTTCCTACTGGGTCTGGCTCATGATGTGCCTTTAGCAGGACATTTGGGGATGGACAAGACCTATGACAGGCTTGTCACCCACTTTTACTGGCCCCAAATGCATAAGAGTTCAGATGCGTATTGCAGAACCTGTCCGACTTGCCAGGCAAGCGGGAAGACGGGAGGGAAGAACAAGGCTCCCCTCCAACCCTTCCCTGTGGTCGGTACGCCATTCCAGCGAGTGGGTATTGACATCGTTTTGCCTCTGGACCCCAAGACAGCCATGGGCAACAGGTTCATCCTGGTCTTGGTGGACCATGCCACCCGGTACCCTGAAGCCATCCCTCTGAGGACCGTGACGGCTCCCGTGGTGGGGCGTGCACTGATGGGAATTTTCTCTCGAGTAGGATTCCCTCTAGAGGTGGTGAGCGACAGGGGGACCAATTTCATATCGAAGTATATGAAGTCCCTTTGGCAGGAGTGTGGCGTAACGTATAAGTTCACCACACCCTACCATCCCCAAGGTAACGGGTTGGTTGAAAGATTCAACCGAACCCTAAAAGGCATGATCATGGGCCTGGAAGGTCCGATGAGGCGTAAGTGGGACGTCCTCTTACCATGCCTACTCTTTGCCTATCGCGAGGTGCCACAGAAGTCCCTAGGGTTCAGCCCCTTTGAACTGCTGTACGGTCACCCCGTGAGAGGACCACTGAGTTTGGTAAAGGAAGGCTGGGAGCAATCTCCCAGGAAACCTCCCCAGAATGTATATAGCTACATGCTGGCCTTCAGAAACCAGACCAGACGCTTCAGACAACTTGCCGAGGCAAATCTGGAAGCGAGCCAGGAGGAAATGAAGCAGTGGTACGATCAGAATGCCACTCTGGTCGAGCTTCAGCCTGGACAAGAGGTGTATGTCCTGGCCCCAGTGGAGCCCTGTGCCCTTCAAGATAAGTGGACAGGCCCATTTAAGGTTGTGGAGCGCAAGAGCCCCGTGACATACTTGGTGGACATGAAGACGCCCAGGAACCCTTTGCGGGTCCTACATGTCAACCGCCTCAAGCCCCACTTGCGAAGGTCCGAAGTGGGCATGTTGTTGGCAACCGATGACGGAATGGAGGAGGAGTCGGAGCCTCTCCCTGACCTCTTGGTGGCCTGTGAGAAGGATGGGTCAGTGGATGGAGTTAACCTCTCACCCACCCTGACCGCCGAACAACAGGAGGACTGCCGCCAGTTGCTGGGGCAGTTTCCAGACCTGTTTTCCCTGGTTCCGAGTGTCACAGATTGGTGCGTCCATGATGTGGACACTGGAGACAGCTTACCTGTGAAGCACAAGGCTTACAGGGTGACTGACAGGGTCCGGGCCTGCATCAAGGAGGAGGTCTCCAAGATGCTTGCCCTCGGGGTGGTTGAGTCTTCCAGCAGTCCTTGGTCCAGCCCCGTGGTCTTGGTTCCGAAGGCTGCTGCGCCGGGAGCCACACCCGAACTCCGGTTCTGTGTGGACTACAGAGGACTCAATTCAGTCACGAAGACTGACGCGCACCCCATCCCCAGAGCTGACGAGCTCATTGATCGGCTAGGGGCTGCCCGGTTCCTCAGCACGTTTGATTTAACGTCTGGGTACTGGCAGATTGCCTTGACCGATGGGGCAAAGGAGAGGTCGGCATTCTCTACACCAGATGGGCATTTCCAGTTCCGGGTTATGCCATTTGGAATGAAGAATGCCCCTGCCACCTTTCAGAGATTGGTCAACCAGGTGTTGGCTGGACTGGACGAGTTCAGTGCCGCCTACCTGGATGACATCGCGGTGTTCAGCGGCACCTGGCCCGAACACCTGCGACACCTCTGGGAAGTGTTGATGGCCCTGCGCAGAGCATGCCTCACAATCAAGGCAAGCAAGTGCCAGATTGGGCAGGGTTCAGTGGTGTACTTGGGACACCAAGTTGGGAGTGGCAAGGTAGCACCCTTGCAGCCCAAGATCGAAACCATCCTGGCTTGGGAACCCCCCAAGACCCAGACTGCAGTGAGAGCCTTCCTGGGGCTCACTGGGTATTACAGGAGGTTTGTCAAGGGCTATGGCACGATCGTGACCCCCTTGACAGAGCTGACTTCGAAGAAGCAGCCCAGGAATGTGATTTGGACTGACACCTGTCAGAAGGCTTTTGACACCCTGAAGACTGCCATGTGCACGGCGCCCGTGCTCCTGGCTCCTGATTTCTCCAAGGAATTCATAGTGCAAACAGACGCTTCAGAGCATGGTGTAGGGGCTGTTCTTTCACAGATGACTGAGGAGGGCTTTGACCAACCCGTAGCCTTCATAAGTAGGAGGCTACTTCCACGGGAAAGTAGGTGGAGTGCAATAGAGCGTGAAGCATTTGCTGTGGTCTGGGCACTGAAGAAGCTAAGACCCTACTTGTTTGGGTCTCACTTCCGAGTTCAGACGGACCACAGGCCCCTCAGATGGTTGATGCAAATGAGGGGTGAGAACCCGAAACTGTTGAGGTGGTCCATTTCTCTACAGAGTATGGACTTTACGGTGGAACACCGCCCTGGCACCGATCACGCCAACGCTGACGGTCTGTCCAGATTTTTCCGCCTTAGTGATGTGGAACTCCCTGGGGAAGGGTAGTTCCCCCCACATTTCAGCTGGAGGGGACACATGTTAGACCTGGCACCTTGGCGTGAGTCTCCCTCCCACTTTTTGCTGATGTGCCTCCGATGTTTTGCTGGTTTTCCGATACTCAGGGCACTGCGCCACGGCTGATCCGTGCCGCAGTGCAAGTGCTCCCTACTGTAAATTGTACATGCGATTGGTCTCCATGATTGGTTCTTTGGATTTACTGTTAGTCCCTAGTAAAGTGCACGAGAGAGTGCCGGGGCTTGTAGATGCCAATACTGCTGGTGGGCCTGCAGCGCTGGTTGCGCCACCCACCGAAGCAGCCGTAACGATGTGTCTGGGAACTGCGACCGCAGAACCCGCGTGCGGTCTCGTACTGTCACGCTAGCTGGGCAAGTGTCCCCACTTGCCAGCACCGACCCTTCCCTTGACTACATGTTAGTCACCCCTATGGTAGGCCTGCGGGCAGGGTGCGTTGTAGGTGTAAGGTAGGACAAGCCCTGATGTGCGTGGCATGTCCTAGTAGTGACTTACAACCAAGACCGTATTTCACTATTGAAGGCTACCTGCTCCATTAGGCCAGACTGAGCTGCTGGAATTATTACACCCTATAATCCCCGCAGGCTCAAGGAGCATGGTAGCGAGTCATGTTTAGTATGCCTGAACTCAGGATGATAAAATATTTCTTGTAGTCAAGTTTATTTTAGTATCCTGGGTTTGCAAATGCTACTTTTAGAAAGTTAGCATTTGCTTGCTTAGCCATTTCAGCCCGCCTCTGCTGGTCTGTGTATCTGACTGTCTGGGATGTGTGAGTGACAGGGCTGGAGGGATGACAGGTGGTGAATGCGCAGATTACACCTTAGTGGGAGGTAGGAGTGCCTCTTGACTCGAACTGTAGCTGTGCTCGACCACCACAATGCTGGCTCCACCCTCCTGGGGAGCGGCGGATGACTCTGCCGACGCCTGGCCCAGGAAGGGCGCAGCCCCCATCAACAAGGTACTCTGGCCACCCCTGTCCGGACAATGCTGGCTCCACCTCCTGTGGGGCGTCTGATGCGCCTGCCCCTCACACTGAAAGCAGAAGCCGGAGTACACCCACTGGGGTACTCAAAGACTGAGAGTGGCTATGCAAAGGCCCCCCTGGCCTGCGAGAACAAAAGAATTGGCCTATAAAAGAAGGAGCCCTGCTCCTTGAAAATTAGATCCGGTTTGGGCCACAGAAGGACTCTGCCCTACGAGGAGGACCGTGAGAGACAAGGAAGGGTGCTGACTCTTGCCTGTGTCTGGTGCCTTGCTGCTGAAGGAGAGGAAGAAGAAAAAGACTACGAAAAGACTTTTGCTTTACTTTGTGCCAAACTCTGCTAAAGAGATCTCCAAGGGCTTGCAACTGAACTTGCCCCCTGACCAGCGTCCCAGGACCAGTGGACGCTACCCCCTTGGAAGAAAGTGACTGCGGGTGCTGACCATCGCCGCAGCACCGACGGAGGAATCTCCTCCAAGGCAACGACATCCACCTGACCACCGTGACCGGGGCCCAAAGCAACAGCGAGAGCAAAGTAAGGACCAGCTGCCGCTGGCCCGAACACCGTGACCGCAGCTGCACCGGGAGCCCGAGAGCACAGCGAAGGAGGACCCGTCCGGTCCGAGCTCTCGAGGTGACTGCATAACGAGCAGCCACTCACCTGCAAAGACGGACAGTTGCCCTGGGAGAATCCGCAAGGTCGGTAGCCTGCCCGACAGCCCAGCTGTGAGCCCACAGCTGCCCCGGCACTTGGCTGGGTACGTCCTGCACTTGGGGACCGTACTGCCACTTGCCGCCACCGCACAGCCGCCGCCTCCAGGGTCGGAGCGAACGACAAGGAGAGGACCCTGCCGCCACAGAACACCGCTGCCCCGGATGACCAGTGACCTGCTCGGCTGAAGAGCCGCAACGATCAGCGACCCCGGGAAGGCAACGCGACGTGGGACAGATCCCCTGGAAGCCGCTGGCTCCACAAGAACTTTGGTTAACACCGGCCTACGGGCCTCAAGAGAACTGCATAAGAACTGTGGTAACCTGAACTAAGTAAACTTGCAACCGTTATCATAAAGTAGGTTGACTGTATTCACAAGCCTGCTTAAAATCTATATAAAGATATATATTTTTACAGAATACAGTCTGGTCTCGTTGTGTGGTGGGTTGGTTGTAAAGGTGTACTATTGCAAGTGTTTAACCCTATGTGCCCCAAAGATTAGCCTACGACTGCTTAAGCCACACTACCTAGAGGGTAAGCAGAGGTTGTCTGGAAGGTAACCCTCAGCCCTGACGAGGAAGAGAGAGTCCCTGCTTGTCGCTAGTGTTGCACTGCGCCAACTAGAGCCTCCCCCTTCCTACAAGAAGTGTTATTTTCAAGTCACATGGCCAGGGCTTTCATCATTTGGAAACCAAAAGTGTTGCGAACCAATGAAAAGTGTTATTTTCAAGTCACATGAACAGGGCTTTCATCATTTTGAAACCAAAAGTGTTGTGAACCAATGTAAAGTGTTATTTTCAAGTCACATGAGCAGGGCTTTCATCATTTTGAAACCAAAAGTGTTGTGAACCAATGAAAAGTGTTATTTTCAGGTCACATGACCCGACGCGCTTACGCTACGCGTCCCGGGGCGTGCCCCGGGGAGCGTAGCGTAAGCGCATCAGAACGTTTTGCGATCGTATGCGCATGCGTGCTTCCGGGTGCGCTTACGCTGTGCGTCATATGACGCATCACGCGGCTACGCGATACGTCACAATGTTGTTTTCGTTCGCGGCAATAGTGCTAACAGGACGCTCACCGGTATGCGCCCCGGGTCACGCCATAGCACTGCGCTTACCGGTGAGTGCATCAGTACGCACCCCGGGAGCGCACCGGGGCAAACAAATAAAAATAAAAAATAAAAAATATTACATTTCATACCTATAGAGATTTGAAATTTGAAATTCACTGAAAAAAAGATAGGGTTGAGGCCCAATATATAGTTAGGAATTAGTATTTAAAAAACCTTTGAAATTCACTGAAAAAACCATAGGTTTCACACCAGTTATAGTTAGGAATTAGCATTTAAAAAACCTATGAAATTCACTGAAAAAACCATAGGTTTCACACCAGTTATAGTTAGGAATTAGCATTTAAAAAACCTATAAAATTCACTGAAAAAACCATAGGTTTCACACCAGTTATAGTTACCTGGAAATTTTACTGACATAAAACCATTGAAATTCCCACGTTATAGTTAGTTGGACTCACTATAACTTGCGCGTGTAATGCACTGCTGATGACATCACATATTACATCACTCATAACATGGTCAGTGACATCACTCATGACATCACTGATGACACCATCTTTGTGACAGAGAGACTGACCTCTTTTCACTATAAAGTAACCCTTGAAACACATATTGAAAAATAAAAACTAACATTTTTAAAAAAGTGGACATACCTATACCAGTTACAACAACCAATTCAGTAATTCCACCTTTTATATACACATCCACTCATTCACCAACACTTCTATATAGTCCCTCATACATATACTCACTCATCATATGTAGTGAGACACCTATACATCCGTTAACACACCGACAGTCTTCCAAAAGTTGCTCACACACATACTCACACATGCAAATAAACTATTGAACATCCATTTATTTGCATATACAGCTATACATACACTACCACCTTACTTCTAAAGAAACTTACACATACTTACTCTCTTAAACAATCACTTATAGAAACACATACTTATTAAAACAAGAACTCTTTCAATCTCTCACTCTCACATATACTCACTTATATATACCAATACTCACATATACTAGATTAAAACATATATAGTTACTGATAAAGACAGTAGTGAGACAGTCATTCACTTACTAACACATACATATACACACTCACTCACCCATACAGTCTGGCACATATGCTGTCTTCAAAACACATACTAACAGTGAGTCAGTCATTGATGCATCAGTGTGCTAAGTAACACCCCCACCAAATCATACAGACATTTATACTGATACTAAAAAAAACATCTAATAAGCCATAAAAACACACATGTAGCTACTCACCAACCCATGCACCCACTTATATACAAAGTGAAACACTGATACAAACATTTAAATATTGAAACAATACTCGCTAATATATGTATTCACTATGATACACTTAATAAGCCAGTTAACCAATCATTTTTTTTTAAACATCCATTAAGACACTTATTTAAACATTCATTCTTCCATCGACCTTTACATATACATATATAAAACATATTTATTTTTGAGAAAGGCAAACATTCACTGGATGGTGTCATCAGTGATGTCATGAGTGATGTCACTGACCATGTCATGAGTGATGTAATATGTGATGTCATCAACAGTGCATTACACGCGCAAGTTATAGTGAGTCCAACTAACTATAACGTGGGAATTTCAATGGTTTTATGTCAGTAAAATTTCCAGGTAACTATAACTGGTGTGAAACCTATGGTTTTTTCAGTGAATTTTATAGGTTTTTTTTAAATGCTAATTCCTAACTATAACTGGTGTGAAACCTGTGGTTTTTTCAGTGAATATATATATATATATATATATATATATATATATATATATTCCTTGGAATCTTCTCACCTCGCTACTTGCGATAGAAGTCCCGGCACAGCAACAGATACGTTTTCAAACTAAAGTATTTATGTACACACCATGTGCAAAAGAACGTGCAACGATTAGGATGGCCTACGCGTTTCGGCTACTACAAGCCTTCCACTGGACCATATATATATTGCTGCTCCTGCTCGACCGTTGAATTGGGAAGCACTCAAACACCACCAAGGCTCCAAGCAAAAGCCCTTTATTGCAGGTATGGAAACGGTTCACTGCTGAATCCTTTAACAGTCATTGCGCCACTGCCGACGCGTTTCGATTTTTCTTCTTCAAAGGCGTGTGGTCGAATGAAATGCACAGCCCGGTCACAGCCTTTCCCAATTCTTCCCTTTAATGGCACGCCCCTTGATGGGCTACTCGGTATGAGATGTGCTGAGGATTCTGGGAGTGGTAGTGCTGATGCATACATTACGTGCAAAAATGTTCTGCCGGACAAAAAAGACCCTGGATGGGTCTCCGCAGTTCACGTGTCCTAAATCCTATAGGGTGGTGCCCCACCGTGCAGCTGACAGATGACAACCCCTGTGGCTCCCAGGTTCCCGGGGTGGTGCAGTCCCGGCGGTCCGGATACCACCTAAGTATTGCTGCTCCTGCTTGACCGTTGAATTGGGAAGCACTCAAACACTACCAAGGCTCCAAGCAAAAGCCCTTTAATGCAGGTATGGAAACGGTTCACTGCTGAATCCTTTAACAGTCATTGCGCCACTGCCAACGGGTTTTGATTTTTCTTCTTCATAGGCGTGTGGTCGAATGAAATGCACAGCCCGGTCACAGCCTTTCCCAATTCTTCCCTTTAATGGCACGCCCCTTGATGGGCTACTCAGTATGAGATGTGCTGAGGATTCTGGGAGTGGTAGTGCCGATGCATACATTACGTGCAAAAATGTTCTGCAGGACAAAAAAGACCCTGGATGGGTCTCCGCAGTTCACGTGTCCTAAATCCTATAGGGTGATGCCCCACCGTGCAGCTGACAGATGACAACCCCTGTGGCTCCCAGGTTCCCGGGGTGGTGCAGTCCCGGCGGTACAGACACCGCCTAAGTATTGCTGCTCCTGCTTGACCGTTGAATTGGGAAACACTCAAACACCACCAAGGCTCCAAGCAAAAGCCCTTTATTGCAGGTATGGAAACGGTTCACTGCTGAATCCTTTAACAGTCATTGCGCCACTGCCGACGGGTTTCGATTTTTCTTCTTCAAAGGCGTGTGGTCGAATGAAATGCACAGCCCGGTCACAGCCTTTCCCAATTCTTCCCTTTAATGGCACGCCCCTTAATGGGCTACTCAGTATGAGATGTGCTGAGGATTCTGGGAGTGGTAGTGCCGATGCATACATTACGTGCAAAAATGTTCTGCAGGACAAAAAAGACCCTGGATGGGTCTCCGCAGTTCACGTGTCCTAAATCCTATAGGGTGATGCCCCACCGTGCAGCTGACAGATGACAACCCCTGTGGCTCCCAGGTTCCCGGGGTGGTGCAGTCCCGGCGGTACAGACACCGCCTAAGTATTGCTGCTCCTGCTTGACCGTTGAATTGGGAAACACTCAAACACCACCAAGGCTCCAAGCAAAAGCCCTTTATTGCAGGTATGGAAACGGTTCACTGCTGAATCCTTTAACAGTCATTGCGCCACTGCCGACGGGTTTCGATTTTTCTTCTTCAAAGGCGTGTGGTCGAATGAAATGCACAGCCCGGTCACAGCCTTTCCCAATTCTTCCCTTTAATGGCACGCCCCTTGATGGGCTACTCGGTATGAGATGTGCTGAGGATTCTGGGAGTGGTAGTGCCGATGCATACATTACGTGCAAAAATGTTCTGCCAGACAAAAAAGACCCTGGATGGGTCTCCGCAGTTCACGTGTCCTAAATCCTATAGGGTGGCGCCCCACCGTGCAGCTGACAGATGACAACCCCTGTGGCCCCCAGGTTCCCGGGGTGATGCAGTCCCGGCGGCACGGACACCGCCTAAGTATTTCTGCTCCTGCTTTACCGTTGAATTGGGAAGCGTTTAAACACCACCAAGGCTCCAAGACAAAGGCTTTTATTGCAGGTATGGAAACGGTTCACTGCTGAATCCTTTACCAGTCATTGCGCCACTGCTGACGCGTTTCGACTTTTCTTCTTCAAAGGCATGTGGTCGAATGAAATGCACAGCCCGGTCACAGCCTTTCCCAATTCTTCCCTTTAATGGCACGCCCCTTGATGGGCTACTCGGTATGAGATGTGCTGAGGATTCTGGGAGTGGTAGTGCCGATGCATACATTACGTGTAAAAATGTTCTGCCGGACAAAAAAAGACCCTGGATGGGTCTCCGCAGTTCACGTGTCCTAAATCCTATAGGGCGGTGCCCCACCGTGCAGCTGACAGATGACAACCCCTGTGGCCCCCAGGTTCCCGGGGTGGTGCAGTCCCGGCGGCACGGACACCGCCTAAGTATTGATGCTCCTGCTTGACCGTTGAATTGGGAAGCACTCAAACACCACCAAGGCTCCAAGCAAAAGCCCTTCATTGCAGGTATGGAAACGGTTCACTGCTAAATCCTTTAGCAGTCATTGTGCCAGTGCTGACGCGTTTCGATTTTTCTTCTTCAAAGGCGTGTGGTCGAATGAAATGCACAGCCCGGTCACAGCCTTTCCCAATTCTTCCCTTTAATGGCACGCCCCTTGATGGGCTACTCGGTATGAGATGTGCTGAGGATTCTGGGAGTGGTAGTGCCGATGCATACATTACATGCAAAAATGTTCTGCCGGACAAAAAAGACCCTGGATGGGTCTCCGCAGTTCACGTGCCCTAAATCCTATAGGGTGGTGCCCCACCGTGCAGCTGACAGATGACAACCCCTGTGGCCCCCAGGTTCCCGGGGTGGAGCAGTTCCGGTGGCACGGACACCGCCTAAGTATTGCTGCTCCTGCTTGACCGTTGAATTGGGAAGCACTCAAACACCACCAAGGCTCCAAGCAAAAGCCCTTTATTGCAGGTTATGGAAACGGTTCACTGCTGAATCCACACGCCTTTGAAGAAGAAAAATCGAAATGCGTCGGCAGTGGCGCAATGACTGTTAAAGGATTCAGCAGTGAACCGTTTCCATACCTGCAATAAAGGGCTTTTGTTTGGAGCCTTGGTGGTGTTTGAGTGCTTCCGAATTCAACGGTCAAGCAGGAGCAGCAATATATATGTATATGTATTTGTATAAATATAAATATATATATATATATGTATATATGTATATATATATATATATATATATATATATATATATATATATATATATATATATATATATATATATATATATATATATACTGAAAAACACAGGTTTCAGGGACAATATTGTTAGGAATTAGCATTTAAAAAACCATAGAACTTTATGGAAAACAAACAAAGGTTAGATGGATGTTATAGTTAGTCTGATATTTCACTCCTATGGAACCAGGGCTAACTGTAACTCACGCCCCAGCACTTCACTGCTTATGACCTCACATATTACATCACTCATGACATGGTCAGTGACATCACTGATGACATCTCAAATTACCATCAGGGATGACATCATCCAGTGACTGGGTGTTTTAAAAAAGTTTATGAGTCATAAATATATATACCAAAGTGTATTGGTGATTCAGTGGGTGTACGAGTGGCTGTATGGATGACTCAGTGGGTGCATGAGTGAGCGTATAAGTGAGTGATTAGGTGTCTCAGTGAATGTTGGGTGAGTGACTGGTTATGTGAATGTGTGTATTTGTAAGTTGATGTCTAAGTGGGTGTATGAGTATGTTAGTGGCTAAGTGAATGGCTATATGGGTGATTGCTTGGTTGTCTGACTATGTCTTTGGTTATCTAGGTGTCTGTGTTGGTGGGTGAGGAGGTGTGTGACTGCCTGTATCGAGCAGTGAGTGGGTGAGTCATTGGCTGTATGGGGTACTGTTGCATGTGTGAATGAGTGTCTGTATGGCTGTGTCAGCGATTAAGTGCACATGCCAGTATGGGTGAGTAACTGAGTATGTGAAAGGCAGTATGCATGAGTGACTGGTTATATGATTGACTGCATGCGAGAGTGAGTGAATGTGAGAGTGGCTATATAGATGAGTGCATGCTACTGTCGGTGACTTTATAGCTGAGTGAGTATGTGTTACTATTTGTATGAGTAAGTAAATGTGGGCGAGTAAGTGGCTGTATGACTGACTGTATGGGAGAGTGCCTAGGTGTGTGAGTAGTTCTTTGGGTGACTCACTCAGTGTGTGAACGCCTGTATGGCTGTATAAGCAGGTATGTCAATGGCTGTATTAGTGAGTGAGTGGGTCTATGAGTGGCAGAATGGGTGAGCGAGTGGATGTGTGTATAGATCAATGAATCAGTGAGTGCGTATGTAAGTACTGGTATGGCTCTGTGAATGAGTTTATGAAGGGTATTGTGGGTGCGGCAGTGGGTGTATAAAAGATACTGTAGGGGTGTGAATGGGTGCGTCAGAGATAATGTAATCACTGATGTCAATTAAGATGTCATCAGTGATGTCACTGACCATGTCAGTGATGTAATATGTGAGGCCTTAAGCAGTGCTTTGGGGGAGTTGTGGTTAGCTTAGAGGGACAGTATAGTTAGTCTGACATTTCACTCGTACAAAACCAGAGAACTTCAGCCGTTGAGCTAACCTTTGGTTTTTCTGTGATATTCTAAGGTTTTTTAAATGCTAATTTCTAACTATAACGTCCCTGAAATCTGTGTTTTTTTCAATAAATTTCTAAGGTTTTTTTATATACTAATTTCTAACTATAACGTTCTTGAAACTTGTTTTTTTCAATGAATTTCTATGTTTTTTTAAACTAACAGTCGCTTTTGCAGAGTTTACCTCCAGTAAGCCCCACACCGCTGGATTGCTGAGAGGTGGTCAGAGGCCATGCCCCCTTTCTCCACCACTCTGAAAACACACACCCTGGCACACTGCTGCTTGGGGGATGAAGTCTTCTTTACTCCTGAGACCCTCAAGATGCAATGGACCTCATCACCTCACCAGCAGTGTGCAGAGAGGCGCGTTTACAGAGTGATGGAAAAGGGGGTGTGAGCTCCATCTTTCCCCAATCCAGCTGTGTGGGGCTTACTGGAGGTAACAAGTGAGCTAGTTGGCCCCTAGGGACCCTCAGCAATGATGGGCACTTTATCCTCAAACCAAGAATGTGCCATGAGGCGTGTTTGCAGGTCAGTAAAGAAAGGGGGCAAGGCCTTAGTTGCCAACTTCGGAAAAAAAAAATGTAATTCTAGGAAAAGGTGGCAGTGAGCCCCCCCCCCCCCTTCCCTTGATGCTTTTGGGCCCTGGGGACCCCATCCCTGGGGCCTGATCCATTTTAAAAGCTAATTTTAGTGATAAAACGGTAGGGAGGCCGCACAGTTCTCCTCCCAAGGCAGATTCTGCCCTGGGGACCCCAAACCCAGAGGTTGGCCCTTTCTATTTCTTTTTTTTAAAGGGGAGGGGGCCATGTGGCCTCCTCCCCAGGCTGATTTCAGCCCCTGGGACGGGGTTAGTTTTAAGGAAGGGGGGCCACGTGTCTCCCCTTCGCTGGGCCAGTATTGGCCCTGAAACCCCATCCTCCGGTGCCTGCCCTCTATTTATTAATTTATTTTAATTTTGAAGGGGGCCGCACGGCCCTCCTCCTAAGGCTGATATAGCCCCAGGGACCCCATCCCCCAGGGTATGGCCACAGCCTACATTTTTATTTATTTTACTGATACGGGGGGCCTGCGCAGACATGTTCCTGCGGCTGCCGGAACTCATAATGTAAAAATGAAATGGATTTGTGCATCTAACTTGCCTGGCTCCGAGAGTGCGTGTTTTACGTCTTTGGATATATATATATATGTATATATATAAACAAAGCTCGTCCCTAAAGCTCCAACATTGCCAGATAGCACGAAGTCTCGAAAAGACGAAGAGAGGAACCCAAGAGTGGTGCCAAACAAAGTGCGTATTTATTTAAGCTCAATTTTGCTCAGCATGCCCGCCATTGCGCGTTTCGACAGTATCCACTATCTTGATCACATGATGTGATCGCGAAGCCACCAGGGAATTTATTTACAGCATCAGTGACACAAAAGGTGGACTAAAGTTAACCACCAACTCAAACACATAATGTTTTCAAGGGTACAAAGAAACAAACAGGGGACTATACAAATAATACATAGTCTTTCCTGGTCTTAAATACAGCCTAAGTGGGTGAATAAAATGAAGTATATACATTTGTGCAAAATCTAGCAAATAAATAAATATATACATATAAATTCATGAATATATACATATAAATATGTAAGTCATAAAAACATGGTGTTAATTTCATTTCTTCAAAGACTACGTCTCAAGACCCTCAATAAACATTGTGAAAATTTATCCCAAGTGGGAATTTCTACTAAAGTGTCAAGTGCTTAATGTAAACAAGATCTATTGTAAACATACAAAAATTTTGCTGTTAATTCCCTTTATGTGGCAAAGAGCAGCCATCTTCGCAAAGTGCAAATAAGGATAATAAAAGTGCTAGGTGCAAGTAAATTGTAACAAAATTTTGAAAAGGGAGGAGCCCCTCCCTTTGAAATTTAATTTACTGACTGATGTTAATACACAGCTCTAACCTGAAATGCCAAGAATTTTATGAGAATCCCTTTGTTTAACATACAGTGGCTCACCCCTACTATGGAATATGTCATGCATTCATAATAGGACGAATCAAAAAAAGATAAGAAAACAAGAATCATAAACAGGTGTACAGATCCTCAATGGCGTTAAGACCTCCAGGAGTACGGCTGTTTAGTTCCAGAATATATCGAGTCTCAAGGACCCTTAATAATCCATCCCTATTCCCCCCTCTTTTGAGGGGTAGAACACAATCAATGACATAATAAGTGAGATGTTTAGGATCACTCTCATGAACAGCCTGAAAGTGGCGCGCCACCGGATAGGATTGTTCATTGTTGGAGATTGCTCTTATGTGCTGCAGTATTTTCCTGTGAACCGGAAGCCGGGTGCTCCCTACATACCGGAGGTCACAGGGACACTGCAGCACATAAACAGCAAATTCTGTCTTGCAGGACAGCTGTTTTGTTATAAGTACAGGATCATCCTTTAATGGCGTGTTGTATCGTGTTTTATTACACCCATTCTTACAGGCCTTGCAAATGGAACACTTCAAAAAACCTTTTCTCAAATTCATAAAAGTTTTAGATATAGGGGGTTCCAAATGGTTTTTAACCAGCCTGTCTGACATGGAGGTTAATTTTCTAAAGGAAAATTCCGGCCTTTTACTCACTGAACGCCGATGACAGGGTCCCCTGTCACCAGGTTCCAATTGCGGCTGAAGATCCGCCGGATCTCCTTGTGCTGTTGGTTGTATGTCACCACTACCCTAGAGCATTCTATGGAAGTTTCAGAGTTAATGGCTTCAGATTTCGGTTTAGGTGCCAAAATCTGTGCTCTCGACATGTTATTCGTGCGCTGAATGGCCCTGGAGATGGTTTTCGCAGAATATCTGCGTGCCAGGAAGCGCAATTTACTTTCTTCCATAGCTTTAGCACACTCTCTTTTATCACTACAGATTCTTTTGATACGAAGCATCTCCCCAAAGGGGATGCTCTGTATCAAGTGATGGGGATGTTGGCTAGCCGCTTGCAGGATAGTGTTGCCCGCAGTCGGCTTTCTATACAACCTAGTGGCCAGATTTCCTGCTTCGATGTATACCTCTATGTCTAGGAAGCATAACTGTGATTTGCTTATGGTGGATGTAAATTCCAAGTTGAGGTCATTACAATTAAGTTTCTCTACAAATTCATGAGCCTCCTGCATAGTACCCTGCCAAATAAGAAAGAGGTCGTCTATATATCTAAAATAGACAGGGACGTGACTCCTCATAATGGCCTGATGTTGCACCATGAGGACCTGCTCCTCCCACCAGCCCATGTGCAAGCACGCTAGGCTGGGAGAGAAGCAGGCCCCCATGGCTACCCCTCTGATCTGCTGATAAACTTGGTTGTTGAACAAAAAATAGTTTTGTTCTAAACAGATCTTGATCATGGCAGTAAGCATGGAGTTATGAGCAGAGAAATTGATTGCCCTCCTATTCAAAAAATAGTTAACTGTCAGTGGCGTCGCCTACGATCCTGTGGGAGGCCTATAAAACGGTACTCCGCGGACAGGCGATTTCAGTGATCGCACAGCACAAGCACACACAGCGTCAGGAACTAATAGGTCTAGAGGAACAGCTTGACAAGGCAACACAGGACCACGAGGGGAACCCAACTGGGGACACCCAGCACGCACTCCGGATGGCCCAGCAACGTCATACCGACTTTCTGCGCCGCAGAGTGAGGGAACATATGTCAGCAACTACGAGTAGGGTATATGACATAGGCGACAAAGCAGGGAAGCTCCTGGCGTGGTTGGAGAAGGCACGGGGAGGTCAGAGGGCCATACTCCAACTGAAGGACCCTAGTGATGAGATACAAACCAGTCCGGCACGAATAGTGGAACTCCTGGCAGACCACTTTCACTCCGTATACTCCCCTGAGTATGAGGTCACACGGGAGATGGCAGAGAGCTCTCTCATCGGAGTGCCGACCCGCACTCTCACCCCAGACCAACGGGATGAGCTTGACTCCGATCTGACGGCGGAAGAAATACAGATAGCCATAACAGCACTACACCCGGGGAAAGCGCTAGGCCCCAATGGTGTGCCGATAGAGTGGTACAAACTCATGTCCGAAACGCTATCCACACCATTGCTTGATATGTTCCAGGAGTGTCGGGGACAGGGGCGACTGCCCCCTGACCAGCGCACGGCCGCAATTGTCGCGATACCTAAGCCCGGCAAACCCCCTGAGGAGTGCGGATCGTACCGCCCGATCTCCCTCCTTAACGCCGAGAGTAAAATTCTGGCGAAACTGTTGGCCACCAGGCTACTGCCCCACCTGACGCATCTGATACACCCGGACCAGTCGGGCTTCATGCCACACCGGAGTACGGCGCTGAACTTGAGACGGCTGCACGGGGTGCTGGCCCGAGCCCCGCAGTTGGAGGAACCAGCGGTGGTACTGTCACTAGATGCCAAAATGGCGTTTGACATGGTGGAGTGGCGCTATCTCTTTGCGGTCCTGGAACACATGGGTATTGGCACGACGTTTATATCATGGGTCAGACTACTGTACACCGAACCCGTGGCGCGGGTAACCGCAAACGGACACATATCAAGGGAGTTTCAGCTGGCAAGGGGCACGAGACAGGGATGCCCGCTCTCGCCACTACTGTTCGCCCTAGTGCTAGAACCCCTGGCCACGATTATCAGAACCACCCGGCTGCTGAAAGGCATACAGTGGGGAGGTGGATGGGAAGATAGGGTATCCCTGTACGCCGACGACATGCTCGTCTACCTCATGGATCTCACGAACAGCATCCCGGTCCTACTGGCACTGTGCGAAAGCCACGGTACAGCTTCAGGCTATAAACTTAACTGGTCTAAATCCATAATCTATATGGTGCAGGGTGACCTTCCAGCTTTGCCTGAGGATTGCCACTTGCTCGTAGAACACATCTCCTTTAAGTACCTAGGGATACGGATCACGAGGGACCACTCAACCTTCTTTGATCTGAATCTTAAGCCCCAGCTGGACAGGCTGAAGGCGGACGTGCGCCTCTGGAAAAATCTCCCCTTAACACTTCTAGGTAGAGCAGCGCTCTTTAAGATGATGGCGCTGCCTCGCTTCCTATATGTCCTGGAAAACACGCCAGCGATAGTCCCCGTATCATTCTTCCGCCACGTGTCGGCACAATTGTCCGGCCTTCTGTGGGGAAACAAACCGGCCAGGGTTGCACAGTTGAAGTTAACTAGGGACTGGTATAGTGGGGGGATAGCCCTCCCCAACCTCGAACTGTACTACTGGGCCGCACACCTCAAGGTGATCAACCAGTGGGTCCACGCGGCACATGACGACCCGGCATATGAGGCGGATAGGCACCAACTGGGCACGTCCACCCTTCTGGCCCCACTCTACAACAAAGGAATGGTAAGAAACTTGGAGGGACCTACCAAACACACAGTGGCCATCTGGCACAAAGCGCAAAGACGGCTGGCATGGGAAGGAGTGATCACCAAACTCACGCCACTATGGGATACCAAAGCCCTCGGTAACCTGCGCAGTTCAAAAGGGTTTGATCAGTGGGATACCATTGGGATCTCCACGGTGGGCGACCTATGGACAAGGGAAGGCGTGCTCTCCTTTGCGACCCTGAGGGAGCAATACAACCTTGAGGTGACCGAAACATACAGATACATACAAATTAGGCACGCACTCTTGTCAGTGTTGGAACCAGGTGTGCCGCTTCCGGAATCGGCTCCGTTAGAGGACCGATTGCTTACGGACTACATGGAGTCCAGTGCAACCTCCCTCACTTACCGCAAACTAATGAACAACCTACCGGATCCCCTTGGAAAGCTGAAGGAATATTGGGAGGACGAGATAGGAGACCTGGATGAGGCAGACTGGAACGCCGCCCTGGCATCGCCCAGGGAGGCAGGTATTTCCACCCGATTCAGGTTGGTCCAATTCAAAGTACTACATAGGGTCTACTACACCCGCACGACACTATATAAAATACACAGAGCAGAACACCCGTATTGCCTGAGAAATTGTGGGGAGGAGGGTACACTGTTCCACACTATATGGGCCTGTCCAAATATACAGGATTACTGGAGGCGCGTCACACGCACGATCAGCCAGACCCTCCAGAACCCGTTCACGCCTGACCCCAGAGTCTGTCTCTTAAATGTGTGGGGCCCAACAGATGTGTCACTGCATGCGAAAGGGTGGGTGGTCATTGGAGTAATGATGGCAAAGCGTGATATCGCGAAAAATTGGGGGGCACTGGAGACTCCGACACTGGCGCAATGGTGCAGGAATATGGACGTGCTCATGGTGACAGAGAGGGCAGTGTATCAACAGAGACATAATCCACGAAAATGGAACAGAATTTGGACACCCTGGAATACCTATAGGGGGGACATTTGTGAGCCTCTGCCTGAGGAGGAGGATGGAGACAGCTCAGGGGATGATGAGGATCTGGAGTAGTGGGAGGGAGGGAGGAGTGAGACCCAGTTGCAGCGCAAGCCACAAGGACCTGGGAATTGTAAATGAAGACAAGAGTGTTATTACCATAGACTGTTTTCAGGGCTGCTGAATGCCTATATAAACACCAATGTTGCAATAGACTACTGTTTAGGATCGTGAACTTTGACCCTTGAAGTAGCAAGTTTTAAGTTGGGGGGGTAAAACATAAAAAGTTGCTCTATTGATTGTAGGCAGCTGAATGTTGACGCTGCTCTGCAGAACGGATAACTGTCATTTTATACCATGTGATAGCAACAACAAAAATAAAATTAAAAAAAAAAAAAAAATAGTTAACTGCTCTAATACCGTCCATATGTCGCGTAGACGTGTATAAAGACGTAACATCCAAACTCATAAGTATACAGTCTGCATTCCAATTAAAGTCACCCAATTTTCTGACAAAGTCAGATGAGTCCTTCACATAGGAATCCAAGTTTTTTACAATGTCCTGCAAAAAATAGTCAATGTATGTTGACATATTTTCAGTGGAACTGTTAATCGCTGAAATTATGGGTCTCCCAGGAGGGGTTTGTGTGTTCTTATGGACCTTCGGAAGCAAATAAAATGAAGGTATGACCGGGAATTCTTTTTTCAGAAATCCCAATTCCTCCTTTGTGATTAAATTCCCGCACTTCCATGCAACCAGCTTGGCATTTTGATCTTCCCATGCCAACCTTACTGCTCCCAAATTGCTCTTTCTATAACAGGAATGGTCTAGTAGTTGTTTTTCCGCTTCTTGTATATACATTTGACGAGGCCATAGTACTATATTCCCACCCTTATCCGCTTGGCGGATCAAAATGTTGTTGTCTGATTCACGTTTTTTTACAAGGGTGTTATAACTCTGGTTTAAATTATTGATCACCCTATGTTTTTTGTTATTGGTGATATAGAGCTGCTTTAAATCCTTGGTAATCAGATCTTGATAAACGTCAATGTTATCGTGAGGCATTATAGGGAGAAACACAGATTTTGGCTTAAAAGGAGTGACACCAGATGCCTGATCAACTCTTGACTTCACCAAAGGTACCGTTGTCGAAGGGTTCGTTTCTTCATGTAACCCCCATATCTCGTCAAAGTCAGCTCGGTCTCCAGCTTCCAAGGAGAGCGAATCAGTTTCAATTGCTCCCAATGTTTTCTTCCTCAAGGGTTGCATTTTGAAATATTTTTTGAGCTTGAGTTTCCTCACAAAACGGAAAGCATCCATTCTTGTGTCTGCATAGTTAAAGTTACATGGAGGGCAGTAGGAAAGGCCCAAACTTAGAATATTGGATTCTTTCTCAGTTAGTATTGTTGAAGTCAAATTCATTATTGAGCCGGGGCTGCCGCCTGTGTTTTTGCTGCTTTTTTGTTCCAACAGGTTTTCTTTTGGCTGTTGTTTGGTTTTGTTTTTGTTGCACTTTCTCCTTTCGCCTCGTTTCCTGTTGGCCCTTTGGCGTTTTGACCGCCAGTCTGTCCTCTGGATCTCAATGTGTCTCGACGGTCCTGACACATACAGCTCATTTCCTGGGCCTTGGAGAGTGCGGTAAACCCCAACGGCATACTTCTCGCCCCCTCATTCTCTGATTCACTGCCTATTGAACTTGCATCTGAAGAGGAAGGGATATTGGGAACACTGTTTGATGCAATAACACGAGTCTTCCTGGCTCTCGCTTTTATGTTTTCATAGCGCTTCGCATAAGTGAAGATTTGGCCATGTAGATAGTCCAAGCGATCCCGCTCGAATTTGAAGGCCTTGCGTTTTTTTATTATTTCTTCCTCCTTATGTAGCCTAGTGGTCATTTCTGCTCGCATTTTGTCCGTTGCCTCACTCGTGCCCATACTTCCTATTTCCTCTTCCAGTTCTTCAATCTGTGTTTGTAATTTGCAGCGATCAGATTCCGCATATTTAACCAATATTTTCATCAGTTTGGCTGATGACTCCAAATTAGCTTCTGCCCACTCGGTGAGCATGTCCGGATCGGGTGTTTCATAGCTAGGGGCGAGGCTAATTCGTAACCCTCTGGGCACCCGTCCCTCCTGTAGATACATAGTCAGCGATTTATTTTCCCACCATTTGGATTGTTCTTTGATTTCTAATTTGTTTGTTGGGTTTGCATTTCCAGTGGTTGTTGGCCGTGTTGAGTCAGATCCCCCAGCCGGGGGTTGTACAAATACGAGGCCAGCAGCCTCCTCTCTGCTCCGCAATACATCCGCGGACATGCTTATGCTGTAACTTGTCAAATTAGAGCTGCACTTTGTCTAATTGGAAACCGCGGTCACAAAAGGCAAATTACGATCTTGCTGGATTGTGAACACAGTCCCCGGCACACTCCCCACCGGACAGTCTCGTTACGCCTACCTCGTAGGATTACCGCTGTGCAGTCAGCTCTCTCGAAACCGACGGCTGCAATTCCAAAAGCCGAGGCAAGATTCTTCAGTGTCCGGGGGTTCTAGGCGGCTAACTTCCTGCCGAAGTTTTGTAATGGCAGCTCCGAAAAACGAAACTCTCTGCTTCCTGCCGCCAAACCACAACCAAGGGGGAGGGGTTCCTCTCGCACCAACGGAAGCCTCCAGGTGCAACACATAGAAGCAAAGCTCGTCCCTAAAGCTCCAACACTGCCAGATAGCACGCAGTCTCGAAAAGACGAAGAGAGGAACCCAAGAGTGGTGCCAAACAAAGTGCGTATTTATTTAAGCTCAATTTTGCTCAGCATGCCCGCCATTACGCGTTTCGACAGTATCCACTGTCTTGATCACATGATGTGATCGCAAAGCCACCAGGGAATTTATTTACAGCATCAGTGACACAAAAGGTGGACTAAAGTTAACCACCAACTCAAACAAATAATGTTTTCAAGGGTACAAAGAAACAAACAGGGGACTATACAAATAATACATAGTCTTTCCTGGTCTTAAATACAGCCCAAGTGGGTGAATAAAATGAAGTATATACATTTGTGCAATATCTAGCAAATAAATAAATATATACATATAAATTCATGAATATATACATATAAATATGTAAGTCATAAAAACATGGTGTTAATTTCATTTCTTCAAAGACTACGTCTCAAGACCCTCCCCCCTTCCCTTGATGCTTTTGGGCCCTGGGGACCCCATCCCTGGGGCCTGATCCATTTTAAAAGCTAATTTTAGTGATAAAACGGTAGGGAGGCCGCACAGTTCTCCTCCCAAGGCAGATTCTGCCCTGGGGACCCCAAACCCAGAGGTTGGCCCTTTCTATTTCTTTTTTTTAAAGGGGAGGGGGCCATGCGGCCTCCTCCCCAGGCTGATTTCAGCCCCTGGGACGGGGTTAGTATTAAGGAAGGGGGGCCACGTGTCTCCCCTTCGCTGGGCCAGTTTTGGCCCTGGAACCCCATCCTCCGGTGCCTGCCCTCTATTTATTAATTTATTTTAATTTTGAAGGGGGCCGCACGGCCCTCCTCCTAAGGCTGATAAAGCCCCAGGGACCCCATCCCCCGGGGTATGGCCACAGCCTTCATTTTTATTTATTTTACTGATACGGGGGGCCTGCGCAGACATGTTCCTGCGGCTGCCGGAACTCATAATGTAAAAATGAAATGGATTTGTGCATCTAACTTGCCTGGCTCCGAGAGTGCGTGTTTTACGTCTTTGGATAGATATATATATATATATATATATGCTGCAAAGATACGTGCACAATCCGTCACGCAATCCAGACCACACCGGCAGTACTTCAAAGTTCATCTTTATTAAAAAGGTAGGCATGACGCGTTTCGAGTAAAAACCCTTTCTCAAATGCCATATGCTGTACAACTGTGGGTTCGTTAGGTTTAAATAACGGGACTTTAAGACATTGAAAAAGGACCAAGTCCATTACATCCAGATTTAAAGGCACAGTTATTTGTTTAGTCTTTTGTGAATATTGCGCTGTTTTATGCAATTTGAAAGCAAAGGAGAGTACCATTTCTTACTTTGAGTTCTTTAGTAACCCCCAAATGGTGAAACAATGTAGGTTTGCTTTGCTCAGTTCTCCGTTTTGTTTGCTTCTTTCACTTTTTGGACTTCATGTCCCTTGGTGCTCCACAACTGTCCCGTTTCATTTCCAACTGGTTTCCAATGTAGATGGCAGTAAAACTTTACTTTTACATCGTGTACTGCGTGCCATTGAAGTTTTACAGGAGTAGTTCCATATCACAGACATGATGCGCAGGTAATAGTTTCACGACCACAGTTGCAGCTTCAATTTCTTCGAGGCATAGCCTTCAGTATGCCGTGCTTCGGGAAATCCCCCTGCATACCCTGGCTGCTGCTAAACTCCATTCACCTCGTTTGGGGCGGGCCGCCTAGCGTGGTAGCCCTTCCATCACAGACTAAGTTTCAGTGCCTTTCGCAGCCGGCGGGCACCCTTTCAACAAGCTGCTCGCTTCTGTAACAAAACCTGACAAGGAGAGTGCCACATCCAGCGGGTCGGGGTCTGGTCTCGAGGTGTGTCAGACACCCCCATTAAATGCTGCAAAGATACGTGCACAATCCGTCACGCAATCCAGACCACACCGGCAGTACTTCAAAGTTCATCTTTATTAAAAAGGTAGGCATGACGCGTTTCGAGTAAAAACCCTTTCTCAAATGCCATATGCTGTACAACTGTGGGTTCGTTAGGTTTAAATAACGGGACTTTTAGACATTGAAAAAGGACCAAGTCCATTACATCCAGATTTAAAGGGACAGTTATTTGTTTAGTCTTTTGTGAATATTGCGCTGTTTTATGCAATTTGAAAGCAAAGGAGAGTACCATTTCTTACTTTGAGTTCTTTAGTAACCCCCAAATGGTGAAACAATGTAGGTTTGCTTTGCTCAGTTCTCCGTTTTGTTTGCTTCTTTCACTTTTTGGACTTCATGTCCCATAGTGCTCCACAACTGTCCCGTTTCATTTCCAACTGGTTTCCAATGTAGATGGCAGTAAAACTTTACTTTTACATCGTGTACTGCGTGCCATTGAAGTTTTACAGGAGTAGTTCCATATCACAGACATGATGCGCAGGTAATAGTTTCACGACCACAGTTGCAGCTTCAATTCCTTCGAGGCATAGCCTTCAGTATGCCGTGCTTCGGGAAATCCCTCTGCATACCCTGGCTGCTGCTAAACTCCATTCACCTCGTTTGGGGCGGGCCGCCTAGCGTGGTAGCCCTTCCATCACAGACTTAGTTTCAGTGCCTTTTGCAGCCGGCGGGCACCCTTTCAACAAGCTGCTCGCTTCTGTAACAAAACCTGACAAGGAGAGTGCCACATCATATATATATATCTCATGATTTCTTCACAAGGAAGGATGTAGGAACACACTCATGAGTGGGTAAATAAAGGACATTTTTATTTTCTCTTTACAGTGACCAGAGTCCCTACGCATTTCGGTCTAACTTAGACCTTGATCACAGGTTAATCTGTAACCATCCAAGATGTTTGTTTAAAGTGCAACAGTGCTGACATAATTTCCTGTTTGATGCACTATTAGGATTCTGGTTAATATAGTGCATATTCATGTGCAAAATAAAGGGCAAAAAAACGGGCATTACATTTTACAGTCATTAACGCCTATAGCTAACATTGTTTACCAATTATAAAAAAAACCTTTTTTTAAATACATTGTTGTTTAAAACCATTCAATTTTGTAAAGTGCAATTTTTTCTCCTCAAAACACACCACATAATAAATGCAAGACATAGTGTTTGGTTAAATACCGTTAACTTATCCATCTCATTGTCATACTTCATTTTTTCTATGAGCATCATAAAATGTCATTGGTTCAATCGATGTCACATTATTCTATCATACTCTACAATACATATTGTTGGATTTAATCACAAGTATTTTTTGTTATTATTGTATAATTATAATTGTGCTTTTTGTTAAAATGTCTTCATTAAGTGAAAGTACATACACAAATGGTCACTCCTGCATTTGTATGAATTGCCTATCTTTAATGGAGTTTTCAATGGAGGTGATTTGTATTCTTACATTTGTGGCATTTGAGGAACCCTGGGTTGCCTCTTAACCAAATTTCAGGGTGTAGTACCTCTGGACTACTGACCAGTAGTTTCTGACGCATGGACTTAGTGAGTCTCAAGTTGAGTAAGGGTTTTCTGGGTAACTCTTGGCTTATTACTGGCTCACTTTTTATGACGTTCCAATGTTTCTTTAGGATCCCCTCTTACTCTCTGATGGTAAATATAGAACGTAGTAATCATTCTCAGTTCTTTTTCTGCTCTTGCCTCCTTCTCTGATTTCTTTTGTGAGAACAGTAGTGTGTCTCTAGATATCCTCTTTGCTTTATTTTTAGCTTGGTCTAATACTTGATGACTATATCCTCTTTCTACAAATCTATTCTGTAGTTCTGTTTGTGCTTCTTTTAGGGTAGTTGCCTTGCTGTAGTTTCTCTTCATCCGAAGATGTTCTGTATACAGGATACTTTGTTTGAGTTTACATGGATGGAAACTCTGACTGTGGAATGGAGTTCCCTGCCGTGAAACACCAAATCAAGGAAATGTACCTCAGTGGTACGGTTGTTTGAAGTAAAATTTATATTCAAATAATTTGCATTCAATTCCAATATGAAAACCTGTGCGAACTCAGGGGTACCATTCCAGAGAATAAATAAATTGTCAATTAACCTTGTCCATAGGACAACGTTCCCTCACCATTCCTTTGCACATTTAGCCATGAGCACCTGCTCCTCGTGCCACCCCATATGAAGTTTGGCATAGCACGGGGTGAAGCAGGTGCCCATGGCAGTACCTCTGCACTGTCTGTAAGTATTTCTTCTACATAAGAAAAACATTGTTCTCAAGATACAGTTCAGTTATTTTCAATAACATGTGTGAATGTCGATAAAGATGTATTGGCCTAGAGCCTAAAAAGTGTTCCCTGGCCCTCAGTCCATCTGTATGAGATTCTAGTACACAGAGAGGTGACATCTAATTTGATGAGAACATATGACTCCTCCCAAGCAATGTGAAATTCTTCCGAGAAAGTCTCCAGTATCTTGAATATAGGACGGTAGATTGTATAGGTGTTCTTGTAGAGTAATCAATATATCGAGATGTAGTATTAAACCGACTTCCAAGCACTTAGATAATTGGTCTGCCCAGAGGGTTCTGGTAGTTCTTATGTATTTTTGGGATCATATAGAATGAGAGTTATCGGTGCATCTACTTTCAAATAAAGATATTCTTCTTGTTTAATCAAACCTACCCCTCTCTACTTCGAGAATTCAACAAAATATTTGTCTTTTATTTCAACCAGGTTCGATTGTCTCACCTTTTGGTAACATGCAGCCTTTCTTAATAGATGCTTTGCATCTGTCGTGTACTTATCTAGAGGCCATAGCACAATGTTTCCTCCCTTACCTGATTGACAGATTACTATGTTCGGTCTATTTTTGATTTTGTTTGTGGCATGTTGGTATCTCGCACTCTGTGTTTCACTCCCAGACAAAAATTGCTCACTCATCATTACTGATACTGTTTTCAGTTCACCAATAACCAGTTCTGACTATATGTCCCAAGAGTCCCTAGGTAGGATTGGAAGAAAAACTGACTTAGGTTTAAATGAAGTCTAAACACAGCCATAAATGTCAATTCCAAGATTGTCAGCCATCTTCCAGGCAGACGACAATAAATGCCTTCCTTCATTGTCCCTTTCAAGCTGTTACAGATCAAATAGCAGCTCCAAATCTGGAACTGCCAGATTCGTTTTGCTTCATTCTGAAAGAATTTCTTACGTTTTAGTTTGCGCATGAAAAGGAAAAAATCAATGCGAATCTGTTTATAGTTGAAATGAGTTCGAGTACAGAACGACAATCCTAATGAGAGTCTGCCCTCTTCTTCACTGGAAAGCTCCAAGTCAGATACGTTGACGACAGTTAAGCTATTTGCCACCCTTTTGTTCCTGATCTGAGCTCTATACCTCCTCCTTCTTCTCTGGAGCCTCCTCTGGCGCCTCTTCTGGTAGGTTTTCCTCTTCGTTGGGGGCACGGTCTTGCATTCCATGTGTGGTCTAACTGTAAAAAAAGCTCTTCTATGACTGTAAGCCATTCTCCTTTGTTTTCCCTACCAGCAGACATGCCTGTTCCTTCCTCTGGGTCTGTTTAACCTACGAACTAAACTCAGAGCTTGTCTCCGTTGGTGCCTGCCCCCTATGATTTGATCCGAAAGTTTCTGTCTGCGTACATTAACGAATCTGCATGGAACAGTGTAGATCTGCCCCTTTTAAAAATCATTTCTGTGTCTTGTGAATTTTGTTGTTTTACCGTCCTTGATTGTTTGTTCATATTTTTTCAATTTGCTCTCCAATTCCTTCTCAAATTTTTCGATGACTTCTTGATTAGAATATTCACTTAGCTCTTGCTGCAATGCTCCTATTTCCTCCATTATTTGATCTCTATCCTTATTGGCATATTTCATAGGAATCATCATTAGGTTCTTAGATGACTCTGCACTGTTTGTAGCCCATTCCTGCCTTTTGGCCGTGCATGCGTTCTGTGGCAGCCTCCCTACTTTCTCATTCAACCAGTTAGATGCCATAATGGCGTGACAACTTGTTTGTTCCCGCTCTTGACTGCGATAACCCTGTTTCGCTGTCAAAATACACAGCAACCTCTCCCATGAACCAAAATATTTCAACAATGCTCTCAGAGTCGCTTACCAGCTCTCCAGCCATCCTCGGACACTCCAGTAGCGATTCACCATGCTCCTCTGCACTAAAAAGCTAATTTCTATCGTCTTGGTGGGGCTTTGCAGTACCTGCTGCATCCACTCCAGATCACAGCTGGAATTCGCGATGCAGCAGAACGAGGACGTGTCAGCTCTACCGAATCCAGCAAATATATGCACCATATCATCTCCAACACCAGTCCGAAAATAAAAAGGGTCCGGACACGACTGGGATATTAGTTCCTCTCCGTTTATTAAGTTACAGCACAACGCGTTTTCTCGTTTCTCCTGCCTTTCTAACACACAGTGGACGCAATCACTGATTTCTCCTATATACCTTGCCACATCGAACTGAAAACCTCAAAGGTTACAGAGACATTATAGTTAGGTTCAGATTTCACCCCAAGATCTCCGACATCCACAACAGTTTCAGCGCTCAACCCCCGCACCCACCGGTCGAACCTACGCACCCAGCCGCCATCCTCCAGACATGGACCGAGGTGACCCCCGAAGACACGACAAGCATGATGAACACCATCCACTCCGGATCGCCGACTGACCCGTGCCCCCACCACATCTTCAACAAAGCGGCCCCCACCATCGCACCCCATCTCCGAGACATCATCAACACCTCCTTCAACACAGCCACCTTCCCTGAGAGCTGGAAGCACGCCGAGCTCAGCGCACTACTGAAGAAACCAACAGCGGACCCGACCGACCTCAAGAAATTCCGCCCCATCTCGCTCCTCCCTTCCCGGCCAAAGTCATCCAAAAGGTCGTCAACAAGCAACTGGCCGCCTTCCTCGAGACGAACAGATCTCTCGACCCATCGCAGTCCGGATTCAGTGCCAATCACAGCACCGAGACCGCCCTCATCGCAGCCACTGACGACATCCGAGCCCTGCTCGACAACGGTGAAACAGCGGCACTCATCCTCCTTGACCTCTCCGCTGCATTCGATACTGTTTGCCACCGCACCCTAGTCCAACGACTCAACGACACCGGCATCCAGGGGAAGGCCCTGGACTGGATCACCTCATTCCTCTCCGGAAGAACACAGAGAGTACGCCTCCCGCCGTTCCGCTCGGAGGCCACCGAAGTCATCTGCGGCGTCCCGCAAGGATCTTCGCTCAGCCCCACTCTCTTCAACATGAAACCACTAGCTGCCATCGCTTGCAACCACAACCTGAACATCATTTCCTACGCCGATGACACCCAGCTGATCCTCTCCCTCACCAAAGACCCCGACACCGCCAAAGCGAACCTTCACGAAGGGATGAAAGACGTCGCCGAATGGATGAACAGCAGCCGCCTAAAGTTGAACACGGACAAGACAGAAGTCCTCATCCTGGGAACATCCCCCTCCGCATGGGACGACTCCTGGTGGCCCCCAGCCCTAGGCACCGCACCCAAGCCAACAGACCACGCAGGCAACTTGGGCATCATCCTGGACTCCTCCCTATCGATGACCAGGCAAGTCAACGCCGTCTCCTCATCTTGCTTCCACACACTCCGCATGCTCCACAAGATCTTCCAATGGATTCCCACCGAGACAAGGAAGACGGTCACCCAGGCCCTCATCACCAGCAGACTGGACTATGGAAGCACCCTCTACGCCGGAACAACAGCCAAGCTTCAGAAGAGACTCCAGCGCATCCAGAATGCCTCCGCCCGACTCATCCTGGACGTCCCCAGACGCAGCCACATCTCGAGCCACCTGAGAGACCTACACTGGCTCCCTGTCAACAAGAGGATCACGTTCAGACTCCTCACTCACGCACACAAATCCCTCCACGACCTGGGCCCTAGGTACCTCAACGACCGCCTGACCTTCTACACGCCCACCCGCCAGCTGCGATCGGCGAACCCCGCCCTCCCCGTCGTGCCCGCATCCAGAGAGCCACCGCTGGAGGAAGATCCTTCTCCTACCTAGCGGCTAAGACATGGAACTGCGACTGACCCAGGACCACCTCGCCTTCAGGAAACAGCTCAAGACCTGGCTGTTCGAGCAGTAGCAGACCCCCCTCCCCACGCGCCTTGAGACCCTTCCGGGTGAGTTGTGTGCGATATAAATGCCATGATTGATTGATTGATTGATTGATTGATTGATTGATTTCACTAGTACAAAACCAGTGACATTCAGCAGTTATAGTTACCTGAGCTAACTTTAACTTACACCCCCGCAATGCACTGCTTAGGACCTCAATAACTATTACCCCACTCATGACATGGTCAGTGAGATCACTAATTATATCACTGATTACATCACACACTGAATGTGTTTCAAAAATGTTTGAGAGTTAAAGATATCTAGTAGGCTGACTGTTACACTAAGCTGCGGACTTTGCTTGCTTGGAGTTTTGACTGGGGGCCACGTTTGGCAGAGAAGCACGCCTGTCCTTTCATCTGGATTCTGCCCAGGAATACTTTCGCCACCTCTCGCGTTTCCCTCTTCGCGGGAAACGCTCGCAGCTGGGGGTTTCTGCTCGTACCATCGGAGGGTGAACTACAGTGTCCATCAGACATCGGGACACAGATTCAGCCTCCCGACACGCCCCCACAGGTGTACTTAATCTGCCTTGTACTTCGGCAGTGCGGCTGACTGTTTCACTAAGCTGCGGACTTTGCTTGCTTGGAGTTTTGACTGGGGGCCACGTTTGGCAGAGAAGCACGCCTGTCATTTCATCTGGATTCTGCCCAGGAATACTTTCGCCACCTCTCGCATTTCCCTCTTCGTGGGAAACGCTCGCAGCTGGGGGTTTCTGCTCGTACCATCGGAGGGTGAACTACAGTGTCCATCAGACATCGGGACACAGATTCAGCCTCCCGACACGTCCCCACAGGTGTACTTAATCTGCCTTGTAATCCCGCAGCGCGGGACGCGCGCGGGACGAGCCGGACGAAGCCCAGACAAAGGGTGGACAGTCTGAGACAGTCCGAGACTGACCGTGACTGGACTGGGCCAGGATTCTTATCTGTGGTCGTCGTGGTCCATCTGTGGCACCCTCATCGTAGGATTTACTGTTGCCAATACATTTGCGGATTGTTTGTGCTGCTTTCTATCGTCAACTGCTAATCTTTGATTGCCCTTGAGTTCCCAGTGTAAGTGTGCTACTATCTCACTGTGTGCAACATGTCCAAACAAAAGTCATCTTCTGTTTCTAACACTATGGACAATTACCTAGTGCAGGTAGTGAGTAAAATAACCAGCATGAGAAGGATATCATTGGGCTTGAGTTCTACACCCATTATCCCCACACAGAGCTCTCCGCCAGAACCTAACCTGGTAGAAGTCCCGATACAGGTTAATTGTAGTGATACTTCAGATATTGTGTTTCCCCCTGATGACAACCCCGACCAAACCATTCCTACTGTCGATAATTTAGATAATGACTTCTTAGATCAGGCAAACATGATTGTAGATAATTCCCCCTCCCCTGTGTCCATGCCAGTAACTAGAGCAGTCATAGCATGTAGAAAGGGCCAGAGTAAACGTGGTGGGCTAAGCTCTAGTAGGAAAAGGACTGCCTCTCCACCTAAAATTATGGCCACAAAAGAGGCAATAGGGGAGTATGGTGGGAAGGTGGTATTGGAGGACGATCAAATTAAAAAACTAGTGAGCATGATTGATTCAAAGATCAAATGCATTATTAAACCGTTGGTAGCCAAAATTGACCAGCTAACAGCAGAGGTAAATAGGCTAGGGGGACTCATAAATAAGCCCGTGGTGGAGGTGGGCAATACACCAATCCCAGTTTCAAATAGAGCTGAACCTTCAGTGAATGTCCCAGGGGCTGGGATTGAGGGTAGGGATAAAGTGGCACCAAATCCTCCACCGACCCAGCACCCAGTACGTAACGACAATCAGATAATAGTCAATGAAGTCCCCCCCACTAAAATCCATTGGGATGGGCATTGAGAAAGGCCCGGTTCAACTCATTGTAGAGCCCTCCCCCCTAGTCTTGGTCCTGGCCAATGTGCCTCCCTTAAAGCCGGGCCAAGTGGAATCTACATCTTCCCTGATCAGTAAAGCATTTCACTGGTTATCCAATAACATGATGATATCCCCATGGGGCAAACAGAAGCTAGCTGAGGAAATTACTATGGCAAGAAGGATGGACTGGATAGGGAATGGTGAGAAAAAATTTAAAGGTGATTGTGTAGTTTTGCATTTTCTAAGTCCAGAAGTACTCCCTGATGTTTTGAGAAATCTATTTCCCCCACAACGCAGGAGTACAGACATCATCCCGTTAACTTTGGATTTTTTCTATCATAGATGTAAAACTGGGAATCCGAGTATACTAAAAACAAAGTGGAACCCGGTGTCACATAAGTGGGGCTGGGGTCCCCAACCTAGTGAATGGGGAATCAGTCTTGAAAAAAGATTTGGGGCTCTGTCAGACTTAAACGAATGTGATTGACTTGAGACGGCAGACATCGTAGTGTTTAATGAACCAGTTGAGCTAAAAAGTATAGACATTCCTACAGAGAAGGGGATTGGTCCCACAAATGATATTTTCTTGATCCCATAGAAAAGGGTAGATGATGTAACTATTCTAAGTAATAGAATTGAGAATAAACACTCCGAGCCAAAGTCGGTTTCTTCTATGTTAATACCACGTCTTGCTCCTGGCCCAGTTGCATCTTCACCCGAACTTTTAGGTTATCATCATACTAATTAAGAAACAGGGTTGGAGGATGAAACCCAAGGTATATTTATATCCCAGGCTTCGCTAGGTTCAGTAGTAGATGAAGCAGTTGAGACAGGGTTGTCTTTTCTTTCCTGGAATATCGCTGGAATTACTAATAAGCTGTTATCACCAGACTGGTGTAAATTTATAGACCAATTTGATATTCTACTGTTCCAGGAAACATGGTCAGTGACCCCAATACATCATCTAGGGTACCTTAATTTCCAAATCCCAGCTACAAAAAATCCTAAGGGTAGTCCATCAGGAGGCCTGATAATTTGGGTCCGCCAAACATTATGCTGTAGAATACAGCAAAGGAGTTCTCCACTAGTTGACATCTTGTCAGTTAACCTCACTTGGGCTAATGGACAGGGGGTGGCCATATTTAACATCTATGCCAGGGGAGTAGCGGGTGGTCAAACATCAGAAGTAATAACCGCTCTTGACTTTGAGCTTGAAGCTCTCCCAACACAGCTGTCTTTTATTGTTGGGGGTGATGTCAATACCACATTCGAACCGCTTGGCCAAGAAGATCAAACCCTAACAGAAGAGGAGGACAGTAAGTGGGGTGTCCCCCAGCTAGAACTACCCATAGTTAGAAGGTGGTCTGCGGTGGCCATCCAACTGAAGGCCTTATGTCTAGCAAGAGGTCTCAGAGCAGCTAATGGACGGACCCCTTCAGATCGGCAGGGGAACAAAACATTTGATAATGGTAGGTTCTCCAGTCGAATAGACTACTTCTTTGTGGATTTCAGAGAATGGCATAGGCTGATTGATATGGCTGTTAAAAACCGGATGGAGAGTGACCATAACCCTCTTTGTATGGTTTTTAAAGCGAACATGGGGTTAAGAGAATTAAATCACGGGGTGGCAAAATCACCTTAGATATTGTAGCCTCGAACAACCAGCGCCATATAAAATGGGGTAGATTAATTGAGAACACAAAGAGGTTGGAGGAGCTTAAAAAAGTGGTGGTTGATGAAGTGGGTAAGATCATTTCATAAGTTACAAATCAAAATTTCCCTGAAATTATGCTTGATGCTCATATGAATTTTTTTACCAAGCTCCAGGAGTTTTTTAAGAAGCCGACGAAACTAGAAAACGTCCCAAAAAAATTACCCAAAATGGGATGGTATGATAAGTCCTGTAGAGTAGCCCGCCAGAATCTCAGCACTGAACTTAGAAATAAGAACATTTCAGGTGTGAGAAAAGCGAGGGACATATACAGGAAGGTACAAAATGAGGGCAGGAAAAAGTGCGACGAGGCTCACTGGCGTAATCTTAAATCTGCCTGTGATGCAAAGCGTCAAAGCCAATTCTGGGCCTTGGTCAAGTGGGATAGAGGAGGGGTGGCACAACCCCCGCAAAATAACGTAGCTAAATATCAATGGGTTGCCTTCTTTAAACCACAATACGCTTGTGATCCAGCTGAAGGAGAGTGTACTTTACCTCCCACAGTTTTTTATCAATGTCAGTTATTCACCATAAAAGATGTCAGTATAGCACTAGATTGTGTGATAGGGGGCCGAGCCCCAGGAATGGATGCTATACCTGCTGATGTGTTCTTAAGCGATCGTCCATCTTGGTGTCAGTACTTTGAGTGGCTAGCTAATTCTGTGGCCAGGGGTGCACCAATACCGACCTCATGGAAGGGTGCAGAAATAATTCCAGTTTTTAAAAAGGGAAATAAATCATTACCCAGTAATTACAGACCTATCAGTCTTATAGACTCTGCTCAAAAGTTAATAGGTCGATTAGTGCAAAACAAACTGCAAACTTGGATTGAAGAAAAAGATATTCTCTCCCCTTATCAAGCTGGGTTATGTCCTTGCACAAGTTCAGTTGACCAGGTCTTTTTTTTCATAGCTCTCTACTGGAGGAACATAATGCTAACCAATGGGACTCTCTACGCTGTTTTTGTAGATTTAAAATCAGCTTTTGATTTAGTTCCTCGTTCTAAGCTCTGGAGGGGGCTTGCCGAAGCTGGGATGGCCCCGGAACTACTGACGCTACTCGTCCGCTTACATGAGAACAATTATGCTAGAATCAGGTGGGGGGCCCAGGGTGAGGTGACAGTCACATTCCCCATTGAACGCGGGGTTCGGCAGGGGTGTGTTCTGGCACCAGCACTGTTTTCTATTTACATCAATGGCATTGTAGACCATCTAAGCCGTTCTCCCACCGATGCACCTGTTGTAGCTGGGGCTCGCGTGCCTGTTCTCATGTTTGCGGATGACACGCTCATAGTTTCTCGCACACCAAGTGGGCTCCAAAAGGCAGTTAATGCTTTCGGTGAGTTCGGTCAGGCACGTGGACTTGAGATAAATACATCCAAAAACAAGTTTATGTGCCTGAACCAGCGGAATACTTTTAAGGGCTCAATTAATTTTAACGGTATTCCCCTAGAACAGGTTGAGGCTTTCACGTATCTAGGAATATCCCTTCAGTGTAATATGAGCTGGAAAAACCACATTGACATGGCTGTCTTAAAATTCCACCAGTTGGCGGGTGTAGTGGCCCATAAACATAAAGCCTCATTGACTAAGCATATCACCCCTGCCCTAGAAATCTATAATATGAAGGTGATCAGTGCCTCTCTATACGGTTCAGAACTTTGGGGTTTCTCCAACTTGAAACAACTAACATTGGCGGAAAACAGGTTTTTTCGCCGTCTAATTGGGGTTCCCCAAAGTACTCCAACCATAGCACTGGCATATGACCTTGGCAGGAAAGACATTGAGGACTTGGCACGGCTGCGACCCTTATTATACTGGAGATGCATCATGACTACTCTTGAACTTGAGCATTATGCCACTGCCCTAAAGGACATCATTAGGGCAGATCGCTTTCATTCGATCCCGTGGTTAAAGGAAATAAGAGGGTTGCTCACTAAGCTGGAAGTAGACCACCTATGGAACTCTCCCAATGCAGAAAGCTTTCCACCAAAGGCAACACTAAAAAATATGTATTGGGAAATGGTATGGTCGTCCGCTTATAGCACTGGTTCTAACATAAATCTAACAGGACGTTTTCTGGATATTAAACCCGTACCATTTTGTGAGCCATACTGGGACATTATTGAAAGACCATTTGATAGAAAATTGTATTTCCAAATCAGAATCGGGACGCTTCCTACAAAGGCGTTTACCTGCAACTGGTCAGTAATTCAGGAGGATAAATGTCCCCATTGCAAAGGTTGGTCATGGACTATAGGCACCCGCACTTTACAACAGCTAGATATTGCTCGATGATTTAATTGACAGCGCTTACTATAGATTAGTTTTAATAATACAGGTTTTATTGAACCATTTTAATCATTACGTACAAATTGTTTTTAAAACTGTAATATGACAGCACTTTGTTTAATGAGTTTTTAAAAATAATGATTTTAATATTGTTGTAGTATTTATTGTGTAGTGTAGGATGTAAAAATTGCTTTTATGACTTGCTGTCGAATAAAGCTTTGAAATTTGATTTTTGATATCTAGCACCTTCTGGTTAAGCTAAATTATTATTCTATCTGTAATACTGTGTGATACTATTTCTTACAAACATAATCTGAGTGGCTGTATGACTATCAGTGTGTGAGTTGGTGTCAGAATGGCTGTGAGTGGTCATGTGGGTGAATAAGTGGGTGAGAGTAGCTCTATGGTCGACTGAGTGGTTGTATTGGTGAGTGAATGGGTGAGTGGCTAAATTAGTGGCAGTATGTCTGAATAAGTGAGTGTGTGATTGGCTGTATGGGTGGGTGTGAGTGGCTGTACGGGTGGGTGTGAGTGGCTGTACCAGTGAGTGAGTGGTTCAATGGGTGAGTGACTGGGTGTGTAAGTGGGTGTACGGGTGAGTAAGTGGCTGTTTTAGTGGGCGAGTGAGTAGCTGTATTGGAGTCAGTGTCTGTATTAGTCGCTGTATAAATGAGTGAGTGGGCATGTGAGCGCTTCTTTTGATGTTTGAATGGGTATGTAAGTGGTTGTATGAATGAGTGAATATATGTGTGAGTGACTGTATGGGCGAGTGGTTGTGTGACTGGCTATATAAGTGAGTGTGGGTGTTTGAGTACTAGAATGGGTATGTGAGTGGTTGGGTGTATGAGGTTGTGTGGGTGTGTGAGTGGTTCTGTGGATAACGTCATGTGTGATGTCACGAGTGATGTCACCGACCATGCCATGAGTGAAGTAATATGTGAGGCCATAAGCAGGGCATTACAGGGATGTTAAGTCATACTTAGCTCTGGTAACTAGAACAGCTGAATTTCACAGGTTTTGTACGAGTGAAATTCCAAACTATAACGTCCATGTAAACGTTGTTTTTTTTCAGTGCATTTCTAAGGGTTGCTTTTTCCTAACTATAAAGTCCCTATAAGCTTTTCGGTGAATTTATATATTTTTATTTATTTCTTTTTTTTACAAGGCTACGCAAAAACCGGGACAGGTCAGTTACATACCTTGTTCTCGTTCAACCTTTAGTCCTATGTCTGGCCTGTCCCAGTTTTTACTTCTCAGAATCTGGTCACCCAACCTTAAGACCATTCTTGGACAAACTCCAATGATAGAGTCTGAACTTGTTGCTAAGCACGTGTTCACCAAGAAGCATCTGTATGTTAACCCCAACCAGTTGGAAGCCTGATTTCAGCACCTGCTGAGGAGGAGAGGTGAGAGTATGGGTGCAAGTCATGACATTATTACCAAGCAAGGTGCGCACTGTAGAGCTGAAATAAACAATGCCACAAGATATCACAGCATGCAGTGTAAGAAACATTGCAGTGAAATATAGGCCACAAAAAAATAATTACAATTTGCTATTCATGTCACAGGTTTTGAGAGACAGAGGTGGGGGGCACCATGTGGAGAAACAGGATATTCATGTGGGGGGTGGGGAGGAAGGCATGAAATGGACCAACATGTGAAATTACTACACCATACAGTTTGTGACCTGAATTTATGACATTGAAATAATACAGGGTGCTATGTTTCACCCGTGCATAGCTATTTACATAAATGTTTTGTTTTGCACTGACATGTTTACACTGCCACGCCTACGGACAAACGCATACATCATAATCTTTGGATAGCACTTAACATGCAAAGGGATAAAAGATGGTACAGTTTATTTGCATGGAAAAAAAAGAAAAACATTGCCTTATGTTTGAGAAAATAGCAACGAAGGGCACAAACATAAAATCTCCTGCTCTGATCTAAATCCATCCTTAACTGTACAATATCTACATTTTCACAATATTTATAACTACACAGCAATATTCACAAGATGATATGCCCTTCTGTTCACAGCTCGCTGCAGGTCATGCAGTGCAGTGCAGTGAGCGTCCACACATCCAGGTCCGTTGTGCACGCTCACGAGTCCCTCAGTCCCTCTGCCGGACGCGTTCGCTACAACTACACGGAAGGGTCTGTAGAACACAAGATGCACAAATGACTCCTCAATGTAAGTGGGTTATTTTCCTGAATTGTGAGCCACGCTCTTAAATACTCAGGCGTGTTACTCTACTGCTCGCCAGTGGTGGGAAAGGACAGAGGTGAGCAGTGAGGAAGAGCTCTATGATGGGCAGCGAAATAAAAACCACTGGGCAGGCAGATAGATGTGAAGTGTGCTTTGAAGTTAGTTTCTGGTGGGTGGAGAGGAGGCAGCGTGTTATCAGCGACTCAATAGACTGGAATATTGCAGAGGGATAAAATACCTTTTGTGAAATTCGTGATTGAAGTAATGAGGGTGCAGTGGGGGTGATTCTCTGAAGGCCAGTAAGATGTAGCACATGAGTGGGTAATGAAGAGTCCAGTGGTAGACAGTGAGGGCCTGCTCTACAAGAGGGAGGCTGTGCTTAGAAGTGTGTACCGTCACTGTAACCTATGGTGGTCATTGAGGGGAGACCAGAGATGGGCAATGAGTGGGTCTCATGTGGCTCTCTGGAGGGGACCTGAGGCAGGCAATGAGAGGCCTGTGATGGGCAGGGAGGGGGAACCCACGATGGGCAGGGAGGGGGAACCAGCGATGGGCAGGGAAGGGGAACCCACGATGGGCAGTGGCAATGTGGAGACACTAAAGAGGAACATCCGACAGCAGCGACTCCAAGACCTCAGGTGGGCAGTGAAACAGAATGAATACTGAATGAATACTTTCTTTTATAGCGCATGGCTACTCTTGAGCATCCCAGCGCTGTAAGACAAAGGAAAGTAAAGACACTATTGGAAAAGGTGCGTCTTTAAGCGCTTCCTGAAAGCAAGGTGGTTTGACTCATGCCTAATGGCATCTGGGAGTGCGTTCCATTCTTTAGCTGCATGCACCGAGAGTCGACGGCCACCCATCCGGGCCAGCTTCATCCTGGGAACTACCAGCAAATTCCGCTGGTTGGATCTCAGAGATCTCACTGATTGGTGGCGACGAAAAAGGGGATCCAGGATAGGCTGACCAGCCCCATGGATGGATTTATGCGCCATGCACATGGTCTTAAAAGTTATCCTTCCCTTGATGGATAGCCAGTGCAGGGATTGAAGTGCGGCTTTTGCTGAACATCTTTTAGGGACTTTCATGAGTAGTCGAGCAGCACAATTCTGTACCGATTGCAGAATTTTTATGGTGCCGACCGGGGCCCCCATGTAGACGGCATTTGCATAATCCAGCCGTGACATAATCAATGACTGGACTAGCAATCTTCTGGCTTCGAAGGGCAGAAGGTCTAGCACTTTTTTTAAGACTCTCAGCAGCCCATAGCAGGTTCCGGCTACCTTTTTTGCTTGGTATTGAAATCCTAAAGAGGAGTCTAGCCAGATCCCTAAGCTCTTTATATGAGTCTTGGGTGCTGGGGGAGGTCCTAGGCAATGAGGCCACCAAGGATCAAGATTAATTGGGGCCTTGTAACCTAGGAGCATGATGTCTGTTTTGGCCCCATTTAACTTTAAAAAGGAGGAAGTCATCCATTCCAGAACCTTGGTGAGACATGGGGTCAGATTGTTGATCCCCGGATTTGAAACATCGTTCCTCACCAAGGAAACCACCAGCTGCGTGTCATCGGCGTAGGTAACAAGTTGGATTCCCCAGGGAAGAACCACCTCAGCCAAAGGTCTCATATAGATATTAAACAGAGTTGGGCTGAGGGAGGAACCCTGGGGGACGCCGTGATTCAGTTGCAGCTGGCTGGATGACACCTCTCCCTCAAAGACAGAGAAGCTTCTGTCGGATAAGAAAGAATGGAGCCATTTAATGGCCAATCCAGAGACTCCTGTAAGATGCAGCCGATGCAGCAGAAGAGAGTGGTTTACTGTATCGAAGGCTGCGCTGAGGTCCAACAGGACCACCGCAGCACAGCCTCCTGCATCCACTATACCTCTAACTGCCTCCACTACTGCCACCAGGGCTGTCTCCGTTCCCTGTTTTGCTCTAAACCCGGTCTGGGTAGGGTGCAATCCTTCCGTGGATTCAATGAAGGAAGAAAGGACCCGATTCACATATTTTTCAGCTATTTTGCTGATAGTTGGTAATAGTGAAATAGGCCTATAGTTGGCCAGGTCTTCAGGGTCTAAGCTAGGTTTCTTAAGCAAAGCTCTGACCTTGGCCTTCTTCCATTTGGGGGGCACTACACCGGAGGCCAGTGACGCGTTAATGACCTGCGTTATCACAGGGCATACTGTGATGAGGAGCTGTAGGGGGCAGGGAGGGAAAGCACTGTTGGTCTCCAGTCTTAGGATAACAGCTAGCTGCACCTGTGTTTATGGAGCTGGTGCTCTATTGTGAGGCCGTTGTGCAGACAGGAGAGGGTCTGCTAACTCCAGCATCACCAGGGCATGCAGAGGTGCTTTCCAAAGGCACCACAACCACCTGAACTCATTAGCATCCCCACCTTAGCTGGTGAGGCAGTGTGTACATTGATATATGTACCAAAGAGGGACTGGGGGCTTTTCATAGGGCCAGCATACAAGCCCAAACTCAAACTATAGAAATACAAAAAGTATGCAGTTCCCGCAGTATGGAAGGCCTATTGATTAAAAAAAATTATCGGTGACACTTCCATTTCCTGTTTTAATTTTCCTTTGAGTCACTTACTTACACTCACTTCATCTACACTAACTAGGCCCCTCAGCCCCATTGCACCTTGCGGCAATTTGGAATAAAAGATCTCCACCAAAGAGCCCTCCACCAAAGGCTTGCTCAATAAAAACAATGTGCACCGCTTACATTGTTTTTATTGAGCAAGACTTTCTCTGCCATTTACGGAACGAGCACTGACTCGCCCGCCATCGCAGACTCCCATAGCGGAGGCTCAGCGCTTTATTATCAGAACTATCAGTCCCCCGACCGGCTCCAGACCGGAATGCAGGAGTATTACCACCCCATGCTTTTTCTCTACCGTCGGAACCTTCCAGCGGTCACCTTATGTAAAGGCAATTGTGCCCTGTACCAATAGACGACACTGTCTCTTGGTTCAACATCGAGGCATGTATTAATATGTCCTGATGATGATCTCGTATTAATCAGAGATCGAAACGCCGTCGACAGTATACACTGGATGATTTAAATGGCTTACTTGAAAAATCACACAAAGTGTATTTTTTATATTAACTGTCTGTTGGAACTTTGAATAATTTGCAGACTGCCCTTTCTTGCCTCTTACTTATATGTATGTCATATGTTTCACATATTCGATAGTTGGACACAGGCTGTGTTCCGCTTGGAAATTGTCTTACAACTTGGTTACATATAATTATATTTGTTATTAAAAACTGTCCGGCTGGACAGTAAATATAGATTTCAATCTTGGTCTATATTCATTCTTTTGCTGCCTTCATTCCTGTTAATGTTTGGGACCATTGTCTTTAGAAACAGTATACCTTCCCAAAGGTCCCATACCTATTGCTACTTTGGGTTCCCTTGTTCTTTATAACAAATTGTTCCAAGCCATGCCCACTGCCCTGAGCTCCATTCACTGGCGTGTATCTCAGTCTGTCGTGCAGCATCCCTGATCACCCAGGAGCTAATCTTTGAACAAGGTCGAGAGACCATGCTTTGTTTGCCGCAAATTCGCAAGGATACATCATTTTGCAGCAACATTTTTTTTTAAATACATGTTTTTTTGGGGCCTGGGGGTCGCCAGCACCAGGGAGTCACGGTATTTATTTCTTACCTACACACTTTTCTTTCTTTTTTTTTGTGACTCCGCTGAAATCAATCCCAAAATTGCTCCCAACACTTCCTGGTTGGAGCTGGTTAGAGTGTTGGTAGCCAATCAGATCTTCACACAAGATTGTCAATATTTGCGGAGGTGTTGCGACCCTAGATATTTAAATTTGTTTTTTCTTTAATATCTCAAAAACTTCTAAATGGATTTAGACCAAATAACAAAAAAGGTGCATTCTAGACCAAGAGCTACCTATCTGCCAAATTTGGTGTAATTCCATCTAGCGGTACAGGCTCCTATCATGTCTCAAATCCCAATGGGAATAAACATGGCAAACACTTTTTCTGAGGCCCCCTCCTCCCTCCCTTTTCTCGGCACCCGCTTGACAAAGTGCCTGTAAACTTTCCATGCACAATAAGACTCACCGGCACATGTTTTTGGAGAATTTTCATTAAGATTTGTCAAACAGCGCCAAAGATATAGACAAGTCAAAAAAAGCTTTTCCAGACTAGAATGCACCTGGGCTGACCCCTACGGCACATATGTAGCAGTCAAAGGAGTGTGGAACAGAAGACATAACCTTTATGAGTGTATGCGCACCAACCAAGCTAAAGAGGCAAACGGTGGAGAAACTTGCAGCAATTTTATTAGAGGCGGGCTCAGACACACATATTATTGGGGGCGACTTTAATGACGTTATGGACCCCACAAGTGCCCGCACGAGTGTCCCAACGGGAGATCCCAAGGAGACGCCACTTAAACGGTTTGTAGATATACTAACACTCATGGACATATGGCGAAGGCAACATCCCCGGAGTAGAGCCTACTCCTTTTACTCAGGAGCCCATAAAGCCTTTTCAAGGAATGACTACATATTTTCCCCAGTGGGAGAGCTAGGAGAGATAAATAAGGTAGAATATTTGGCAAGGGGTCTCTCAGACCACTCCCCTTTATGGCTCATGGTGGGTGCCAGTGTAAAATGACCGAACGGGGAAAGGAAACTGAACCCTTGGGAACTCAAAGATACTCAGGTTGCTAGGGAACTCAGGGTTGACACTGAGCTGTATTTTAGAGATAACGTGGGGTCGGTGGACTCGGCCATTAAATTGTGGGAGGCATACAAACCCGTATTACGTGATCATGCACAAAACATTATAGCCCATAAAAAGCGGAAAGAGGAGGTGGAAATCTCCGGCTTGGCATCTCGACTATTGCAGCTTGAATCACAGGCAAGTACGGGCGATGATCCCTCATTGCTCCACAGCCTACAACACCTTAGGCAGGAATATTTTGCACTGGCCAGAAAAGATGCGCAACAAGCGATTCAAGCCATGCACAAGCGTCTGGGAGACAAGACGGTTAGATTGCTAGCGTGGCTTAGCAAAAAAGAGCTTGATAGCAGGTGGGTGTCGCAGATTCAGACAGAGGACAGACTAACTCATCTGACCCAGGTCGCAATAGCCAACGCTTTTGCAGACTACTACAAGGCCTTCTACACTGAACACGAGTTAGCAGAGCCGTCCCAGATACAGGTATATCTCCTAACATTATGGCTCCCCAAATGAACAGATAGCGAATCAAAGACACTAGACAATAAGATTGCAAACGAAGAAATAACAGCAGCCATTGGTCAATTGAAGACTGGGAAGGTCCCAGGGCCTAATGGACTAACCCCAGTAACACGCAACGCTCTTTGGGCCGCACCTCCTCCAACTATACTTGGAGGCCCACGAGATAGGAAGCCTCCCCAGAGACTTGCGGACAGCCACGATCGCGGTAATCCCTTAAAAGGACAGACCACCACAGGTGTGCAGCTCCTATCACCCTATCTCACTCATAAACATGGAGACCAAGATATTAGCCAGAATTCCAGCAAACAGGCATGCAGCAGTAATTACTGGGCTCATTTACATAGACCAATCTGCCTTCATGCCTAAAAGGTTGATGAGGCTCAACTTGAGGAGCGACCCTCAGCTGAGGAGACCGGATTGGTGTTGGTGTAAAATTGAGGGACGTACACGCCGAGTGGATACGTTATGTTGTGCATACACTAAATGACCATGTGTTGATCTGACGTTTTGAAATGGTGATGGCCACCTGCACCAAACAAGGAAATACGATATACGGAGAACTGTGAAAGTATACAGTATAGGTGCATTCAACTGAAAGTAGGTTTTTAGCAACTCGCCTCCGCTCAAATCAGCAGGATAGAAGACAGTGCCCTTTGGAAGCAGGTCCTCTCCTGTAAAGGATATTGCTTTGGGTGTTTTCCCCAGATTTAGGTGGTGAAGATTTTACCTAAGTATTGGTGATTCTCTGTTAGAAATCCCAGGTTGTAGAGAACCAGTTGTTTTATATCTGGGGGGTCCTAATGAAGGTGGCTCCTATTGTTGCTGTATGCCACCGAAACGCGTTGACCGAGTCCTTTTAAAATCCTACTAAAAGCAGAAGCCCTGAACAGGGTCACAGAGACTAAAACCAATTAAACATGTTAACTTGTACAGATATATTGAGCTGTGAATGGGATATGTATGTAGTATAAAAGATATGTATGCACGAATGAGTGGTATGGTTGTGTTAGTTCTCTACCTGGGAGAAAATAGATTGTAATGTGGAAAACTAATTTTGTATTGTAGATTGTTGAGGACATTATAAATACGTATTTTTGATAAAGTTATATGTTGAAAACAATGATGATAAAAAAAAAGAGTATCAATGAAAAATAGTAAAATAAAATAAAGTCAAAAAGTAAAATGTATACGTTTTTGAATTCTGGTTTTCCTTAGAGCCCATGTTTGAATTCATAGTCTGAATCCTATGATATAATAGATAGGTCACAATGGAGTTACTTTACAGTGTTTGTCAACTTGAGGAAGTTGCATAACTGGTTGGAGGCGGTTAACAAAAGTGAAGATCCAAAGATCATCTTGTCACTAGATGCCGAAAAAGCATTCAACACTGTACACTGGCCCTTTCTTATGTCTGCACTAGAGGAGATTGGATTTGGTCCGGTGTTTAGGCGATGGATTGCTGTACTCTACGAAAAACCCATAGCTAGGGTTACAGTCAATGGGGTGGTGTCACAGCACTTCCAAATAGGTAGGGGCACTCGGCAGGGATGTCCACAATCCCCATTACTTTTCGCGTTGGTGCTGGAACCAGTTGCCTGTGTGATCAGAATGCTCCCAGCCAGAACGGGGTTTCGAAGAGGAGAGAATGATGGGACTGACGAACGCATTTCACTTTATGCGGATGACATATTAATGTATGTCACAAACTCAGAAATCTCACTCCACGCAATCATAGTTAGTTGTGAAACCTATGGCACACATGCTGGGTATAAAATCAATTGGGGAAAGTCATACTTATATTCAGGAGATAGGAGCAGCGGTTACACAGTCAGCCCAAGCCAACTCCAATTGTCGTGGGAGGGCATAAAATACCTAGGGATTTACGTTACAACAAATGTGGCAATGGCGCTGGATCATAACCTCTATAGGGTGCTTAGGGAGTTTCGCGCAGACGTGGAGCGATGGAGGACCTTACCGCCGACACTGCTAGGCAAGGCAGCACTATTTAAAATAATAGTGCTCCCTGAATTCCCTTATGTATTGCAAAATACCTATCAGCAAATATCAGCTAAGGTGTTTAAGAAAATTGATGACACATTACGGACATTTCTCTGGAATGGGAGACCACCAAGGGTTGCGCTGGTGACGTTACAACGCAACCAATATAATGAAGGAATCTCTCTGCCAGATCTTCGGGCATATTATTGGGCGGCCCATTTAGTAGTGATAAATGAAGGGCAGTACATGGATAGAGATCATCCCACATACGGACTTGAACACACACAATTCATTCAACGCCCATATACACACTACATATACGGAGGGAAGGGCAACGCACAGCTCTTGACTGCGACAAGGATTGTTGTAATAGCATGGAAACAGGCCGAACGACAAATGAAATGGGATGGCCGGGGCACCAGAGAAACCCCACTTTGGGTGGGGAATCGGCTTCAGGAAATCACGAAATGGTGAAGTTTCCGACAATGGGACCTGCTAGGCATTTCACAACTTAAGGACATACTGCACCGTAAAGAGCTGGTCACTTTCCCACACCTTCAGGTTGAATATGAAATGAACACAACCCAACACTACAAGTACCTGAAACTGGCCCATGCATGGCGGGCGCAGCACACAGACTCCACCGACATCCCTGAATATGAACCCTTAGAGGGACGACTCATGAGGGGGGAGGGGGGGGGGGAAGTTAGAGGAAAAGGCGGTCTCATGGACATACAGACCGATAATTAATAATAAGCCAGACAAGTTGCAGAAGCTGCTGGCGAAATGGGAGTCTGAATTGGGAGAGATGGAGGACCTATATTGGGAAATGGCGTTGATGCATCCTCGAGAGGCGGCCCTTAAATCACGGCTTAGACTGATTCAATTCAAATTCCTACATAATGTATACTGTGACAGAGCACAACTGCATTGTACAGGGAGGGTGGAGACACCTGATAGTTTGGGCTGTAGAGCGTCAGAGGGTACTTTTTTCCATACAGTATGGGACTGTTCAAAGATCCAGCTATACTGGGCTAACCTGTTGGAGGAACTAGGAAATATTCTGGGAGGGACGATTCCGCTTAATCCTCAGTTTGTTCTGCTTGGAATATCCACTTAAATTGACCTCCCCAAGCCAAGTTAATCTTAAGCCAATTGGGATTAGAGGTGGTGAAACGTCACTTGGCTAAGGCATGGGGGGCGGTGACGATTCCATCCCTGGTTGAATGGAAAAGGAGTATGGACATGTATATGTTGGGGGAAAAGACGACCTATAAAGCACGGGCTGCCCCAAAAAGTTTTGGAAAATATGGAAACCATGGCTGGAACATTATGGACTCTCACTCTCTGATTCACAATAATCTCCTAGGGTGGGTATACAGATGGAGGGAGTGGAGGGGCCTCCCGGAGATGTACTGGTGTATAATGCAATCATTTGAATGTCCCCATGCTATTTGAATATGATACAGATGTTGAATTGAATATGTCAATAAGTTTTGCTACTGAAGAATGCTTTCGTATTGCAATTGAGAAAATGCTAATACATTTTTTTTTTAAATGCTTTTCGTATGGAAACTAGGTCCTTCCTATACCTACCTGCCAGCGACCACCAGTAGGTAATATATATATACACACATATATGTAGACATATATACATACTGCATGTAACGGATAGCTTGACAAAATTCAAACCCTCATTCTATAACCCATATTTCGCATGATGATTAACTAGCTAGTCTACAGGACCATAGAGAAGCACCCTAAGTCCACCCCTACCGATATAACATGCTCCTTTAAAAGACCCTAGTTAGAGAAGGCCTAAACTCCTCTTTCAAAATCATGTATCCTGTTAACCTCTCCAAGAGTGGTAGAAAAAACTTAAACATCACACAATCAGAGAGCCGCCGGAATGACTCTTCTAGGACTACTCTAGCAACCCAAAGACAGAGCCAACTATAACTGACCTCATATCTCATGCACCAGATACCTCTCTACAGCTTAAAGAATTCATCAAATCCCTAAAAATTAAAAAAATATCAAATTCTCTTATAGCAAAAAACTCAAAACGCATCCGACCAACACACACACAAACACAACTGGCATGAATCTAAAACTTCAATATCAGCAAATTTATGATTTGGTCTTCTGAGACCAACTTTCAACTCTAACTCTCACTTCAAGATGCTCTTAAACATTAAAAATATGCCTCAGGACTGAAACCTTCCTCCGTCACTAGATTTTCAATCCTCCCAAGACTTCATACCCACCATAACCATCAATGCATTAGAGCAAACATATGGCCTATACTCAGACTTTGAGCCATACACAATGTCCCCCACTGATGCCTGCCCAGAACTCAGACATAGAACCTAATGAAACTCAATCACAGCCCTATGCCTTGACAAACAGGCATTTCAACACCTCCAATTTCACTGCCTCACCACCCTTAGATGGCCTCCATCGCAAATTGTATAGTGTCCTCCTCGTCCAGCAACTTTATTGAATCTAAAGTAGATACCCTCACTAAATTGAAATCCTCACTGACCTCAGACATTTCAAAATCCTTTTTCAAACCCTCAACTACACTTGAAAAGATACATTTCCTAATAATGCACTAACACATTAACCCTTCAACCTTGTTGACTAGCAGAATATACCTTGAATTTACAGATCGATGCATTAGGAGAGCATCCTCCCCAATATCAGGAAAGGAGCTGGTGGGGCCTACTGAAAGATAACCCTGTAAGGCCCCCACCATCGACCACGAAAGCTCCCCCATCAAGAGCATAAAATCCAGAGAAATATCACTATGAAGCTTGCACATAAAAAGGTGTAACCTAAACAACCCAGGAGAAATATAACCAATTGGCTGTTACAAGCAAGACGCACGCAATTTCACTCCTTAAGATGCCTTACATAAGCCTTGTATCCTGCTGGAGAACCGTGCATGCTACAGATCTACGCAAAAGCAACAGTTGATGGACAGAATGCAGAACAATGTCATACATTCACCCCAGTACAGAGATCTGAGCCTAAAGCCATCGTTTTTTTGCTCACCATGCCATTCCAGTTTGAACCTAGCCATATGCAAATCAGTCTTGACCCTGTGCCCCATGGGAACAGTCCAGCCCGAACTGCCAACCAAGGTCCTTCCTGGACTGGAAACAAGCATCCTAGGACCGGTTTCGGGCTTTCAGCCCTCATCAGCCAGGATACTGAACTGGGGTGGCTTGGTGAGAAAAGTAACGATGGATTAAACCCAGATCTGTGACTGGGGGTGAATGTTTTGCCATTGTGCAACATTCCGTCCATCATCTTGTGTGTTTTGCTGTTCACCCTATGTGGGAAGGGTATGCCCAGACGTGGGTCCCGTGCTCACTACGCCACTGGAGTCAAGCTATCCTGGCTGATGAAGGCTGATAGCCAGAAACCAGTCCTAGGATGCTTGATTCCGGTCCAGGGAAGACATGGCTTGGCAGATCGGTCTCGACTGTTCCCATGAGGCACAGGGTCAAGACTGATTTGCATATGGCCATGTCTGAACTGGGGTGGGTTGGTGAGCAAAATAACAATGGATTAAACCCAGATCTGTGACTGGGGGGTGCATGTTTTGCCATTGTGCAACATTCTGTCTATCATCTTGTGTGTTTTGCTACAGATCTCCAGCAAGATTAAACTTGCAAAAAGACATAACTCAGGATCTCGACATGATCTTCCTGAGAGAAACTTAGCTGACAGAAGCATTGCAACCATCACTAGATCTGCTAGTCTATCAAGGTTTTGAGATTACCCACCTAAATAGAAAAGGCACAACTGGAGGTGGAGTTGCAATGATTCACACCGCAATTTACTGCCCTTGCATAGAATACTGAACTAAAGACAATGGAACAAAATCCCCTAATCTTTCACCTTATTTACCTCCTACCAGGAAACATGCTCTTCACCTATCAGATAATTGAAATCAAAGAAAGTGTTAAAAAATGTATGAACAAGATTTTTTGGGGTGACTTCAACTTACAAAACAAATATGGTGCCATGGCGTTTCCCATAGCCATACACCGAACCACCAACAATCGTACACAACATTGCACCTCACCTACACACATTGCAAAGGGGGCTCTCTAGACCTAACTGCCAAAGAGGAAAAGCTAGTGATCGATAAGATGGGGGAAGCTGACTGGTAAAATCACTCCTTCCACCACTGGACAAATCATTATACCCCCAAAATGAATGAGAAACCTAAGAGACACGGACAAAACAACACCATCTGAAAATGTGCACTTTCTCCTCAAGCCCTATCAATTCCTACTGAGGTGATTGATCTCACAAACTACTAAGCCGAAACAGTATGAGTAGCTCATGACAAATTAGCACTAACATTCTTAGCGATACAAAACACAATAAACTCAACCTTATGGTACTTAAATGATCTACATAAACAGTGAAAACTCTTGCATACCTTGAGAAAAACAGATACAGAAATTTCTGATTCAAGAACCTGACGGTTGTCAACAGTGGAAAAAAAAAACTGTTCAAAAGCACAATTCTCTTTTATCAAAAAGGAAATGAACTGAGCAAGTAACTAAATAGTTAAAAAATCCAAACAAACCACACACAGAGAATACACAGAAACAATAAATAAAAAATGTGAGGAAGTCTCCAACTTTTTTTTTTTTAAACCAAAGATTTAATTTTTTTATTTAAGAAGTTTTCTATAGCGCTGACCAGACCAGGGGGTATCGGAGCGCTTTACAAGAGGAGGGAAATAAATCATAACCATATTCAGTTTGAGAGAAGGAAAAACTTGTTCATAAGTATTCCAAAGATTACCATTGTGATGAGCGTCCGAGGTGCGCCATTGAGGTAGAGAGGTCTAGGGGTCCAAGGTGCGCCATTGAGGTAGACAGGGTTAGAGGTAATCTCGATGAATGGACAGTTTTGAGAGGAGGATAAAACGTGTTCATTAGTGTTCAAACATTTACAATTGTGATGAGCGTCCGAGGCGCGCCATTGAAGTCGAGAGGTCTGGGGGTCCAAGGTGTGCCGTTGAGGTAGAGATGGTTCAAGGTAATCTCGATACATGGACAAAGAATAAGACTGAGCGATTTCTCTGAGCTGCGATGGAGCAAGGCGAATAGTTTGGGGAGAGGGGGTGAGGTAGTCAGTGGATGCGCATTAACAGATGACTGATGACTGGAGGCTTGAGAGTCACGGATTTCAGTTCGGGAAGGCACGGTTGAGGTAGAGGACTTTTAGGAGGCTTTTGAATTTTGCAAAGGAGGGATGAGTTCTTATGGGCACAGGGATGGAGCAAAAGAGCGGGCTGCGTTTTTTTGTATGCGCGTATTCAGAGGGATGAGTAGGAGGGAGTTGGAACTCCTGAGACTTCTAGACTGTCCGGCTTTCTTAAGTTTAGAGGCTAGGTATTCTGTTTTCCCTGTGTGCAGGGCTTTGTGCGTGAGGCATGCAGTTCTGAAGCTGGCACGCAATTCCGCTGGGAGACATTTTAGTTCTCTGAGAGCGGGAGAAATGTGGTCGTATTTTTTTACTCCGGTGACCATTCTGGCAGCTGCATTGAGGGTTGTTTTGAGGGCGTTAGGTGGGAGAGAGCTGTCTCGGAGAGGACTGCGTTCCCATAGTCGAGTCTGGACAATACAAGTGATTGGGTTGCGTGTTGGAGGTCCAAGGGTGGAATGTGAGGTTTTATTTTGTTGAGAAGCTTTAGGTTGAGGAAGGCACTTTTTGCGGAGTTCTTGATGTGGTTGGTCATGGTTAGCTTGTGATCAAGGGTGATTCCAAGTGATTTTACAGAGCTTGCCAAGGTGAGGTTACCGTTGAGAGCATTGATTGCTTTCAGCCATTCAAGAATTTGCGGATTTTCTTCCTTGTTGGAGATGAGGAGGAATTTGGTTTTCCCCTGATTGAGTTTAAGGTGGTTGGCAGATAACCATTCTTGAACCTCCCTGAGAGTATTGTTGAGTCTTAGAATGTCATTGAAGGAGGAGGTTTCCAAGTAGATCTGAGTGTCATCTGGATATAGAGGGAAGGGGATGTTGGCTTTTTTTAGAATGGTGGTGAGGGGTTCCATATAAATGTTGAACAATTGAGGGGAGAGAACGAATCTTTGGGGGACACCTCTGTTGACGGGTAGAAGGTCAGATGAAAAGGATTCGATTTTTACCCTTTGGGAGCGATTTTGAAAGAAGGAGGAGAACCATTGAAGGACCACCTCATCTGCACCTACACGGTCCTTGAGATCCTTGATGAGAAGACTGTGATCCACCATGTCAAAGGCCGCTGATCGATCCAGGAGGATGAGGAGGCAGCAATGATCTGAGTCAAGGGATTTAAGGATTGCAGTTTCAGTGCTACAGCCTTCCTAAAGCCTGATTGGTGTTGGTCTAGCAGATTAATATTGTCGATATGTTGGTTCAGTTGTTGGAGAACGCATTTTTCGAGGATTTTGGCTAGGAAGGGAAGATTGGAGATAGGTCTGAAGTTGTTCAAGTCATTAGTGTCTAGGCCTGGTTTCTTCAGGAGAGGTGTGACTTGGCTAACTTTGACGCAGTCTGGTATGATGCCTGTTTTTAGGGAGCTGTTTATGATTTCGCACCAGAGTGGTGTTAGGGAGAGTTTCCGTTTTTTGGCCATATGCAAGGGTAAAGGATCGAGGGTGTGGGATGAGGGCTTGGAGGAGGAGATTAAATTAAGAATCTCGACTTTCGGTATAGGGTCGAAGTAACTCCAGGTACTTTTGGGTCATTCGCTCAAGATGGTTTCGATTGCTGGGGATCAGTTTTTGCCGGAAGGATGGAGGTTGATGTCAAGAGAGAGTTCGATCTTGGTGATTTTTTCGTTAAAGAAGTTGGCAAAGCTGTCACATGAGCCTTTGGAGGCCGGCCTGGACATGAGTAGTGGAATGCTTGGATGTTTGCTTTTTGATGATGTTAAAGAGCTCTCTTGGCCTGTTTTTTGCCCTATCCAGCGCATTGGAGAAAAAGCTAGTTTTTTCATTATTGATATGTTTCTTGTACTGTCTTATTGCCGTTTTGAGTTCTTCGCAGAGAGTGGAGGAGGGTTTTTTTCTCCAGAGACGTTCTGTGGCTCTGAGTTGTCTACTTTCATTGTTGATGTCCTTGTTGAACCAGGATCTGGAGAGGTTGTTCCTGGGTTTTTTCAGTTTCATTGGAGCTACATGGTCTAAGGAGGAGGACATGGTTATGTTATAGTGGGATGTGAGTTCTGTAGTTGAGAGGCCATCCAGGGAGATGGGCAGGAGGGTGTTCATTTTTTCTTCTAAGTCAGCTGTGTTGATGTGCGTTAGGTTTCTAGACCATGTCGGGGGAATCTTTGATGGGAGGTTGACACATGATCTGTTGTGGGATATGGAATAGGATTAGATTTGACCAGTCGACCGGAAGGATGTGTTCTATGGTAATTGCGTCAAGTTGGGAGATGATGGCATCTAGGATTGCCCCTTTGTTATGAGTTTCTTTTGAGCAGTGCTGGATAAGGTTGTCAGAGTGTAATAGCTCGTTCAGGGTTTGTGCTGAAGGCTGTTTTGATCATTCCAGTGGAGGTTGAAATCTCCCAAAATTAGGTTGTTGCTGTCTCGGAGAGAGGAGTGGGCGATCAGGTCTGATAAGTGTTCTGTGAACGAGGTGGTATTGCCTGGAGGGTGGTACAGGAGGTGGCAGTGTAACAGATTGTTGTTAGATGTTTTGATGTTGGCGGTTAGGCTTTCGAAGGAGTTGTCGTTGAAGGTGTCAACTTCGGACACTGACAGGGTGTTATTGAGAATGATTGCCAGGCCTCCGCCTTTTTGGTCTTTTCTATCTTTGCTGATGATAGAGAAACCGGGGGTAAGAGCATGTCCATGATAGGAGGAGAGGAGTCGTTGAGTCAGGTCTCGACAATGAAGGCTATATCCATGTTGTGGTTCAGAATGGATTCTGCTAGCTCAGTGGCATGTTTCGAGGCAGATCTGCAGTTTATGAGCATGCAGTTATTGCAGGGGTCTCTTTTTTAGGTTCCGTTGTTAGGGAAGCAGTCAGGATGTTGATGAGGGAAGCTGAGGGCCTGGGAGGTTTCGGGAATGAGAGCTCACTTCTGAATCAGGTGATCACCTGAATCGTGGATTGCAGGTAGTGAGTGGAGGGGGCGGCATATGATGAGGCCGGCTCGATTTGGTCTCGGGGCAGGGATTGGGAGAGGGCAGGAGGACTGGTTGGGGAGCGGGTTTTGGGAAGGCTGGGGTGTGTGGGAAGGGGGGAGATAGGAGTAAAGTGAGAGTTTAGGGGGGGGCTAAGGAGTGTCGCGAGGTTGGTTAGTATAAGATTCAGGCCCTGAATTATGATAGCGACTTGACTTTCAATACGGGAGAGACGGCAGCCCATCTCTTCTTGAGGGGAGGTGGGTTGGTTCTGGGTAGAGTCTCCAAGGCACGGAAAGGAATTGGAAGTGTTGTGTTCTCTTTTGCTGGTAGTAGTGTTATCGGTTAGGGTTATGGGAAAAGGCGTGGGATGAGGGGGGACGGTGGGTGTAGGCTGGTGATTGGGAGATATGGGTTGGGTATTGAGGTCGCCCGGTGGTGTTTGGGGGTGGAACTGCACAGGAATTCTTTCAGAGGATGGACTAGTGCAGGAGTAGGTGCTGTATACTTGGAGGTGGAGGGATTGGAGAGGGTTATAGTTGAAGCGTAGGTGCTTGTTATGGCGGGAGGTGGGATGGGGAGGATGTTCAGTTGGGGGGACTGGATTCCTGGGTGGGGGAGCATTGGAGGGAGGGCTGTGCATGGCTGCTGTTAGTCAGTGAGGAAAAGGCAATCAAATGTCTCAAGGTTGGCATTGTTGGCTTGGATCAGGACTGTTCCGTTGGAGTAGATGGTCACAGAGGTGTTCCCAAGGTGGGGCAGGCAGTTGTGGGTAGAGAATAATAGCTTGTAGTCTTAGTGGTTTTGGTGATGTGTAGTTGTGTTCTCAGGGTGGAGTTCCAATTGCCGGGCCTTTCTGTGTGGAAGAGGAGGTCCATTTTTACTTGCCCTTTGGCGGAACAGTGATACATGTCAGCGAAAAGGGATTCAGGGAATTGCCTGGTCAATGAGTTTGAGGGGTTTTTTTTGCTTTGGGAGAGAGATTAGTGGGGAGGGTGATTGCAAAGGAGTTCGGGACGTGCCGCTTTATGTAGGGTGAGGAGAGGGGATTGGGGGAGGTTGTCGAGGTGGCCGGCATTCTAAATAAGGTGACGGTTGGGCTAGTTCCTTGTGGGCTAGGTTTGTTCTAGTAACAACGGACGTGGAGGATAGTGGCTACAGACAGGTCAGTAGCAATGTCCGATTGCTCTATATGTGAAGGGAGGAGTAGGCGCTGAAACACAGTCAGGGGGCCGGGGGAGATTGGGAGCAGGCCAGAGTCAGAGGGGTGAGTTTGCAGGTGGTTGGACTTAGTGGATAGAATGGGTTGCAGGCTGGGGAAGTGGCGGACTAGCGTCGCAGCAGTAATGCCATACCATAGGAAATTAATGAACGTGGCCTCTGGATGGTGGGTCGTCAGTAGGGTAGGAGGGAGTAGTGGGGCTACGAGATCTATAAGGAAGGAGTGGAGGATGCACAAATCCAGGAGGGTAAAGGTGAATTTTGCAGGCTATCTTTGGTTGAACTTGTGAGTCTTTGGTGGTTTAGGGGTCTGGGCTCTCTTAAGCCAAGATCCAATGGGTCCCCGATGGGAATTTGGCGGCCATTTTTAGGTCAGGCACTGCAGAGCATTGCTCTCAATTCAGTCAAAATGTTTGTTGGTTCAAATTCGGCAGAGGCAGGTCGAGGTGGAATGTGGGAAACGTGAGGTCAGAGAGGGATGGCATCAAATTGGCTGCAGCCCTAGCAGTGTGAGATTCTCCTAACGAGGCTGTCCTGAGTAGGCAGCCATTTTCAGGACAGGCAGAGAGGAGCCTGTGAGCAGCTTGCCGAGTGCCGGGCAAGGGAGGTGGTCCGAGGATGGGGGCGGGGGGTGCTCTTGTGTGATCGTTACACGGCGGCAGCAATTTGCCTGAGGTCCAGAGTTCAAATTTCATTTCATGGGGGAGGAGCTTCGCGCGGATCCAAGATGGACGCGTGAGCACAGGGCTCCTGAGACCCTCTTCGCCTCCCGCATCTATCTTGCCACAAATCCTGATTTGATCGACGGGTACATGTTGACTATGCCCTGCTGATTCTGAGGAATTTTTCGGAACTTAAATCGGACGCCGCGAACCGGACTTGCTACATCCTGAAGTTTGTGGCCTACATCGAGACCGTCCCCGGCCTTGAGTCCCCGAGGTACCCAGGTGGCAAATCAACAACAACGGCCAGTTGGGCACGCCCACAGCCCCTGTGGTACTTTCGGTTTCGATTTGGGCCATTGTTGACGACGCTCTACGGCTGCCCCGTCCGTCTTCTCGTCCCAGCTACGGATCCTGCATCTGCTCTAGTTCTTAGCCCTCCTGCCCTTGAGGTCCATCGAGAGCGTGACCATTTTGACCAGATCACAACGACTCCGTGGGAGTTCCAAGCCCACTATGGCGGGCAAGGCGGATGCCGAGAAGCGGAACACCAAGGGCACGCATCGTGGGGGTTTCATCCAAACCCAGACTATAGAGCGCTACACTCGCCCGAAAGGGTCCCCAGGTGGAGCGAGCAAGGCTCTTGAAGGGACCGTAGATGATACTCCATCATCGGAGGAGCCGACACTAAAGGACATCATGGGCGCCATTACTAGTGTTCGGACGGACATGGGCCAACAATACGAGACTCTTGCTGCCAAGATCGATACGGTGGCGATCGAGGTTAATCTTATCAGGGCTGACCTGGGGAAGACGAATGAACGGGTCAAGTCTCTGGATATTAAAACTGCGAACTTGACCACTGATGTCTCGGACCTTCAGGCTGAGGTTCGCACTCTCCGTACCTCCAACGACCAGTATGCCTGCCGGCTGGAGGATTTCGAGAGCCGGGCCAGGCGCAACAACGTTCCCATCGTGGGTGTTCCGGAGAACTCATCGGACGTCTCCACAGACCTTCTGGTGGAGGATCTGGTTCTTAAACATCCTGCGCCTAAGGGCCTCAGTAACTTTTTTACTGTGGAACGAGCACATAGAGTTCCTGGCGGGAAGCCGAAGCTGGGGGCCGCACCGAGACCCATCATCGCCAGGATTTTTAATTTCCGGGACCGGGACGCTATCCTGCAAGCTTCATGAACCACAGGTCCCACTAAATTTGACAATGCCTCGGTCAGTTTCTACCCATACTTCACCCAGGCGGTGCAGAAACAGCGCATGGGCTTCACCGGGGTGAAGAGACGACTCAGGGATATTGGTCTGAAATATGCCATGCTTTTTCCTGCCCGACTGAGGATCGAGTATGAGGAGCGGGCGTTTTTCTTCAATCGCCCCGACGTGGCCAGTGACTGGTTGGACACTTTGCCATCGCATCGTATGGGCGGCGAGAGCTCGGAAGGTGCCGAGGGTGGCCCGGCTGAACAGGAGTAGTGAGTCCGCAGTGGCGAACTGGTTACTTTGGACTTCTAGCAGTGGCTTTTTTAATAGACTTGCTACTACTGTGGGTACCCGGGGGTGGGGGGAATTGGGCCTCCTCTTCCTCCTCCGGGGGCTTTCTCTCTCTTCTTGTAGGTTAGTTTCATGGGGCGACAGGCACACTGCAAGTTGGGGTGGCTTTCCAGTCTAATGCAGGGGTGCAGGGTGGGGGGTGTGTTTTTCAGGGTTCCTTGGGGGTGGCGGTGGGGTCTTTTCCTTTTTGTTTTGTTTGAGGCTGCTTCATATCCTGTTGTCGATTCTGTGTGCTTCTTCCCAGGCGAAGGGGGGCTGGGTGCTCATTGCCGGGATGGGGGGGGGGGGGGGGGGGGGGGAGTTCAGGATACTGAGTTGGAACGTTAACGGTCTTGGAGATAGAATAAAGCGGGGTATTGTATTGCAATATTTGAAACGTTGTACCCCAGATGTGATTTTGCTTCAAGAGACGCACTTGGTGGGCAATGCATGCCGTGCACTGAACAGACGTGGCTATCGTATGGTGGCGCAATCGGGGTTCACTTCTGGCTCGAGAGGGGTGGGGGTCATGGTACGTACTTCCCTCCCCTTGGAGATAGATGATGTAGTGTTGGACGACAGGGGCCGTTATGCGGCTATTACGGGGTGGTGGTAAGGGAAAACGGTCTCCTTGTCTGTGTATGTTCCCCCTGACCTGCAGTCTACCACGTTTGCTGATCTGGGTGAGGTGATCCTGGGGCTTCCTGGAGGCATGTTGGTGGTGGGCGGCGATTTTAACTCTGTAGTTAGTGGGGATGAAGATCGTAGTCCCCCCAGGACTCTGCCTGCAGCACAGCTCTGGCTCAGGAAGCTACTGGACACGCTGGGATTGGCTGACTGTTGGAGGCAGCTACACCCTGGTCAGCTCCAATATACTTTCTACTCAGGTGCACACAGGAGTCTATCGAGATTATATTATATTCTTATGCCAGCAGCACAGATGGTCTCGGTGCGGGAGGTCAGACATTTGGCCAGGGGGATTTCTGATCACTCTCCGCTCTGGCTTACAATTGATGTGCAATTGGGTGCCGAGGGCCGGGTCGCCCCGATCAACCCCTGGCACCTTCGTAATCCTAAGATCAGGTCGGAGATAGTGAAATGTATGGACTATTATTTCGCTGAGAATGAGGGATCGGTTCCCTCCCCGGTTACATTGTGGGAGGCCTATAAACCGGTGATTCGTGGTCAAGCCTTGTCCCTCATTGCCAGCGAAAGGAGGCATAAGAATGCCGCGGTGGTGGAACTGGAAAATGAGATCACTGACTTGGAGGGACAGGTGGGATCTGGGGTCACTCCGGAGGTTCTGCATTCTCTGGCCCTGAAACAATTTGATTATAAGACGCTGGTCACTGATGCCGCCAAGGCGATGCACCATGAGCAACAGGGGCGTTTGTATGATGTTGGTGATAAGGCAGGAAAGTTGATTGCATGGCTGGACAAAAGGGATAGATTGAACTGAGTGGTGCCTGTTGTTGAGCATGTTGATGGTGTTCGAGTCGTGGACCCGATTGACATAGTCCAAACATTTGCCCGTCACTTTCAGGCGGTTTATGCGCCGGTCTCTGATAGGCCGGAAGAGGATTCGCATCTTTTGCTTCGAGATATCGCCCTGCCTGGCCTGTCGGATTCTGACAAGGAGCGTATGGAGGCGGATTTCTCCACCGATGAAGTAGCGCTCGCCATCCATTCACTACGGTCCGGGAAGGCCTCGGGCCCCAACGGTATACCGGTGGAATTGTATAAACTCTGCCCAGACAAAATGGCACCATATCTCCGTAAGATGTTTCGGTCATCGCAAGATCTCGGCTCTCTTCCTCGGGATCAGAGACTGGCGTCCATTGTCGTCATTCATAAAGATGGCAAGCCGCGTGATCAGTGCTCATCATATCGGCCGATTTCGCTTTTGAATGTTGAGCCCAAAATTCTTGCTAAACTTCTGGCGAATCGGCTGGTTACGGTGATAGCGGACTTGATCCATCCGGACCAATCTGGATTTATACCCCACCGAAACACCGCGCTCAACCTGAGTCGCCTCCACGGCGTCTTAGTGAGGGCGGGGTCTCTTCGAGAACCGGCCATTTTGGTATTCCTTGATGCCTCGATGGCCTTCGACGCAGTTGAGTGGCCGTATTTGTGGGCTGTTCTCGCTAAGTTTGGGTTCGGCCCCAAATTCATTGGGTGGATCAGACTCTTGTATGAGCAGCCGCTGGCACAGGTGGTGGTTAACGGTAGGGCTTCGGAGCCCTTTACCCTTGGGCGGGGAACGAGACAGGGGTGCCCCTTGTCGCCGCTCCTCTTCGCGCTTGCCCTTGAGCCCCTGGCTGCATGGTTGCGGTGGGAACCATCGCTTAAGGGCATCCGTTGGTCGCCTGATTTCGAGGACCGTATATCACTCTATGCCGATGATATATTGTTGTACCTTACCTCTCCTCGTAAGTCGTTGGGCGTCCTGTTTGATGTGCTACGCTCCTTTGGGAGGAATTCCGGTCTGGTCATTAATTGGGCCAAATCCTGTATTTATCCACTCACGGACGATGAGCTCATTCTTCCCCGCCATTGTCCGATACCGGTTTCTAGAGATGGTTTCAAATACTTGGGGATCTACATTTCACTGGACCCCAAAGCCCGCTACGAGCGGAATTTGTTGCCTCCGCTTTCCCGGCTTCGTTCGGATGTTGTGGCGTGGTGCGGCCTGCCACTATCCCCTTTGGGAAGGGCGGCCCTGTTCAAAATGAGGTCTCTCCCCCGCTTTTTATATGCCATTCAAAACACGCTTGATTTGGTACCTGCCGGCTACTTCTGAGAGATCGAGGGCTTGCAGAGGCGGTTGGTATGGGGTGGGCGACCACGTATCGCACTAGCGAAATTGACTCTGCCTTGGTACGATGGAGGTATCGCGTTGCCAGACATCAAGCGCTACTATTGGGCTTCCCAGTTGAGTGCTGTGAACCACGCTATGTACGGCCCTGTCCCAAACCCTGCGTTTGAGATGGACAGATGGCAACTCCCTGGGGGAGATTACAATCGAGCGCTCTATTCCAGAGCCGACCGGAAGCGCCTCACGGGCCCTACCGCAGTGGCAGTGCGAGTTTGGGGAAGCGCGACCGCCGCCACGGACTGGACGGATAGATTGACGAAATCTACCCCATTGTATGCTGCAGAAGCGCTAGGTGGCCTGTGGACGTCGAAGGGTTTTGACAGATGGGATCTCATTGGTATGAGTAGGGTGGGCGACCTCTGGGCCAAGGGTACAGTCAAGACCTTCGAGGCACTTCAGCGAGAATATAAATTGAGTGACAGGGAATATTTCCGGTACCTCCAAGTCCGCCATGCGATTAACTCGGTTTTCCCGGGTGGCACTTCTATCCCGGAGGCCTCCCCTGTTGAGGATAGAGTGCTTGATGGATACGTCCCTGATAGCACTATTTATCTCATTTACAAGAAACTTATCAACGATCGCTCGGATCTCCTTCTGCAACTGCGGACTGTTTGGACCAGTGACGGATTAGAACTGGACGATGAAGACTGGCAGGCGGCGATATCCTCCCCTAAGGAGGTTGCGATTCCGGCGCGTCTTAGGCTGGTGCAACTTAAAATACTGCATCGGGTATATGTCACGGGCCCACGACTGATACATATGGGTTTTTCTGTGGATGGATTGTGTAGGCGCGGATGTGGTATGCTGGCTACTTTTTTGCATATCCTCTGGGAATGTCCGGAGGCGGCTGCGTTTTGGCGCCGAGTGCATGCGGTTATGGGTGAAGTGACGGGTGTTGTGTTGTTGCCTGAGGCCAGGCGTTGTCTGTTGAATGTCTGGGAACCGAATGACTGTACTGTTGCTCAAACTCAATGGGTCACATTGGGTAATATGGTTGCTAAGCGGGACATTGCCCAGTTATGGGGTTCCCCAAGGCCGCCGACGCTCCTGCAGTGGAAAGAAAATATGGACTGGTCCATGTTCAGAGAGAAAGTTGTGTATGTTTCCCGCGGCAGACCCAAGAAATGGGGTCGGATCTGGGGTCAATGGAACGCATACCGTGGTGAGATTAGTACCCCCCAATTCACCGACCTTCCGGATCCGCTTCTTCTTCCTTGATCGTGCGTTCCCTATACTCCGTTTTTGTTGACTACACTGTATTGGTTTGCTACCAGGTTTCCCCCCCCTACCCTCCCCGATATTTCTCCTCATTTCTATCGAAATACTTTTTTCACCCATCTCCCACTGCCATAAGGGACAGCCAGTTTATGCATAGTAATGCCTCGATCTTTCTCTTTTTCGTATTTTTGTTTGTGGTTTTATTTAAATAAAAGATAAAATGTGAAACCTTTCACGGATCCTAGCTATACCACCTGCTTGTACATAATCATGAAACATCGCTGCCGTACCCCCGGGTTGTCGGCTGATGAGCTGGGTATTTTGATATTGAATTTATTGTGTTTGACTGACCAGCCTCCGTGGTTGTGGGTCTGTAACTGTCTTTTTCTTTACATAATAAAGGTTTTAAAAATAAATAAATAAATAAATAAATATTTCATTTCATCCTCTGGCTCGATCTGGGAGAGCGGCCATATTAGGGAGGCAGGTGAGTAGAGTAGAGAAGGACAGTTTGTGCTCTGTTGAGGTAGGAGGAATTTTGCGATGAGCGAGTGCAGGAGTCTGGGGGGGGGGGGGTGGGGGGGGGGGGTCGGGAGTTACTTGTGCCCACTTCTGGTGTCTCCGCAAGGTTATCGATGGAATTACTGTGAAGTGTTCTGGCTAGACCTCCATTTTGGGGGTCAGGCGATTACGGAGCGAGATGGAAGCTCAAGCTCCTATTTCCAGCCTGGATACCAGATGTCCCGGTGGGGGAGCGGGAGAGGGCGGCGGTCCACGGACAACAGGGGGGAGCAATAGAGTGGCTGCTGTGGGGCAGACAAGTAATGCGATTGCCACAGAATACTTTGGGTCTGATTAGGCAGCCATTTTGGGGACAGGATATTGCAGCAACGAGGGATATGGCGCTCCGATTTGGCCTGTTGGATTCGTTGAGCGGTCTGGGGCTAGGAGAGGAATTCCGGAGCTCACAGCGGGGCGAGACTCACCTGAGCCTGCTTCAGGATGTTCCCGGAGAGGATGTGGACGCGGGTTATCTTGTGAGCGATTCTTGCAGCGCCTCCATTTTAAGGTCAGGCGGTGTGGAGCGACAGACCAGCTTGGGCTACCACTTCACAGCCGATCCATCAGATGGCTAGGAGCGAGGAACTGTATTCATGTTGGTGCTTCTGCGGGTGTAGTCGGTACTCCTGTGGTTCCGAAGAGGGGTGTCCTGGGGTCGAGTGAGGACTGGAATCTGTTGTTACCAGTTGAGGCAACAGAATATCACCCGGAAGGTGTTGCGATGGCGAGCCTCGTCTACTCCACCTCGATTCAGGCTTATCCAGGTCGGGGGTTGCTCCGGTGAGTACTCGCTCTTCGTTTCAGGGGAAGGAGGGAAGGAAGAAGGGGTTAATCCTTAATTGCTGTTGTTCCCGGAGCTCGATTCCAGTGCTGACCTACTACCATGGGGAGCTACATAAACATTGAACGGTCCAAAACAGTTAAGACAAGTGATCAAACACATTAAACTGTAAGCCAGGTGTTGGACAGGCCACGTGAAAGGCTTGCTCCCTCCCCGCACGACCAGGCCCGAGCCCGGCTCTCCAGGTGTTACACGCAACAACCACCCGTTTCCCGTCTCGTATGGGACCCCTGCCCCTGAACATCTCCACATCATGGGCCCGATTCCCTACCGGCCCCCTCGCCCGGCCTGGGCGCCATCTTGGACACAGCACCACGAGGCCGCGTGGCCTCCGATCGACCCTAACCCTGGGCCTGGCCAGGCCCCGACATCCCGGCACCACCATCCACCCAGGAGGTGAGCGGACTACTTGGCAGGTCAATGGGAGAAAGAGGTGTCGATGGTTCTCCCCCGCCAGGTGCCGATCGCCCCCAGCTCCCCCAGGCGCTGGCTCCACCCCCCTGCTGGGTGTCTGGACTCCCTCATCCCGGACCTCCCGACCTCCAAGTGCGAGGGTCCGGACATCAAAGGGCGCCAGACCTATAACTGGGGCAGCTCCAGAGCAGGAAGGCAGTTGTATCCTGGAGTCGAGAGAGGCAGTGAAGAACTCATCCTTGACGGACTACTGGCGCTGCCGTAGCCCTGCCTTGCAAACTATCGACCTGCCTGCTGGCGCTGCCGCAACCTTCTGAAACCTTCATCGTCGTCGGGACCTGCTGGCGTGGCCGCGGACCGTTTGTGACCACCACCTTCATCAGGACCTGCTGGCTCCGCCGCGGACCGTCGCTACCTTCAACCATCCCAGGACCTGCTGGCTCCGCCGCGGCCCGATCATCTAGAACGCCGAGCTCGAGGATTGTGAGCTATCCATCTATCACCATATCCACCAGATTGGTAACAAGACTGTCCCGCTACCCCCTTTCCCAACCAAGAGACTAGAACCGAGGGGACCCCTGAGTCCAGACCTCCTTGTACCATTTCACCGTACTTAAAGAATTGCTTATAAAGAACGTTAAACCTTATCCTTGTGTGGTGTACATCTGTGGGGGGGAAGTTACTCGTCTGTACGATCGCTGGAGACGGCTCTCCCCGGAGACCTCTCCCCTTATTCTCGGCCGACCCTCCCGGTCCGTCTAACATTGGTGGCCAACGGCGCGATCCGAATCAACGCGTAATCGTACAGAGAGTAGCTCACCCCACGACAAAACCACAATGTCAACCAAAGAGAGCGGATCCACCGAGAAATTCCAGATGGAGAAATTGGAAGAATACAGCCATCGTGAGTTGAAACAATTCTGCATTGAACTAGGTATCGCTACCACCGGTCTGAGTACTAAAGACGATTTCAAGCACGCCATTGAGTCATGGGCAGAAACCGGGGCCGTCAGACCCCCGGACCAAAATGTCGCAGCAGCAGAGAAAAACACCACGGCTCCCGAGGAGCGAAGAACGGGTCTCTCGCAAGAGGAGATCCAAGAACGAGAAAGAAGCCGACTACATGAACTAGAAATGGCCCGGCTCAAAATGGATGGCGAACTCAAATTAGCCGAACATAAACTGAACCTGGAACATCTGCGGCTCCGAGAAGAACGGGAAGAGAAACAGAGACAAAGAGAGCTCGAAGAGAAGAGACTGGCGTATGAACACGAGCGCAAACTAGCTGAGATAGACTTACGCAAGCAGAACAAAGAATTAGGGGTGCCCGAGCAACCGCGCACCCCGGGAACAACAGAAAAGAAGGTACACATCCCCAAGGATGTCGTTCGAGAATATTTCCGAGATGACGACATGCAGCAATGGTTCAAGGCCTACGAGATCGCTATGACCTCCCACCGGATCGATCGAAGCGACTGGGGAGCCGGTCTATGGGGGAGGTTCGTCAATGAGGGCCGCGATGCCCTGTTACAGCTCCCAGACCATCTGATGACCTCCTATGACCACATGAAAGCTACCCTCCTCACCCGCTATGGGCTCACACCCGAAATGTACCGCCAGAGGTTCCGAGACTGCACCCGGATCCCGGGTACAACTTGGGTGGAGTACGTGAACTATTTCAGCCGAGCCTTCGAGGGTTGGATCAAAGGAAGCAATGTAACGACCTACGAACAACTCTTCAATCTCATGGTATGGGAGCATCTATCAAACAACTGCTTCGTCGAGCTCAGGCAGCACCTCCTCGACAGCAAATTGACTGATCCACGGCAGCTCGCCGCCGAGGCTGACCGGTGGGAAATTACCCGAGTGGGCCGAAATGGGGCACATGAACAGAACCGGAACAACCATGGTCAGCACCGTCCCCGAGGAGGAGGAGGGGGCCAGGGACGAGGAAGAGACAACGCCCCGGCCACTCCCACTACCAGCACCCCACCCCCGGCCAACCGGGGCAACACCCCGGCGCGCCCGGGGTACAGAGCCAATGTCACGTGTCACCGATGCCAGCGAGTCGGCCACTACGCAAACGACCCGAATTGTCCACAGAGCCAGACTCCAAGACCCCGCCAGATGGCTGCCGCCGCCCTGGGGGAAGAACAAATCTCCGAAGAACACGAGGAATGTGAGCAAGAACACCAAGAATGGGAACCAGCCGCCATGGTTCTAGCGTGCCTAGGGGGAAAAGACAGGGTCCCGCGGGTCCCCCTACCCGCCAACACCCGGAAGTACAGTCAGTGGGTGAACATTAATGGACGCAGGGCCGAAGCCCTACGTGACACCGGGGCCAGTGTAACAGCCGTCCGCTGTCACCTGGTGACCCCAGAACAGATCCTGCCGAACGTTCTCTGCTCTGTCCGTTCAGCCGACAATTCGGAGAGTCTATGTCGGATGGCCTGCGTCCCCTTCGAGTGGGGAGGAGTCTCCGGCATGTTGAAAGTGACGGTCCGAGATGATGCCCCCGTGGACTGTCTCCTGGGAAATGATCTTGAGGGTTCCCCGTGGGCCGCCGTAGAGAGAAGAGAGCACCTGGGGATGTTGGGCATCCCGGACTGGGCGTGCGTAACCACCCGGTCCATGGCTGCCCGTGCCATCCCCCGACCCGAAGAACCAGAATGGCCGGCCCCTCCTCCCCCGGTCGCTCCAGTAGAAGACACCGACCGTGCCGTCCCCCCAGAGCAGACTCCCGAGGGGCTCGCTCAGCCTCAGGACCTTCCCGGCCTGGCTCAGTGGCGTCAGGAGGGGGGACCCACCCAGGAACAGTTTCGCCACGAGCAGAAGACCTGTCCCTCCCTCGAGGGACTCCGCCAACAAGCCCTCACCCAGAGCGCAGGGGATACCTCCGGAACCCATTGGGTCTATTGGGACAACGACCTGTTGTACAGCGAACAGAGGATCGCGGAGTTAGGGGCCAGTCGAGTGCTAGTGGTGCCCCTCCGCTTTAGAGACTTCTTGCTAAACCTGGCCCAAGATGTCCCCCTGGCTGGTCACCTGGGTCAGGACAAAACCTACAGTCGCCTAGTGACCCACTTTTTCCGGCCCAAGATGAGGAACGACGTACTCCAGCACTGCCGGTCTTGCCCCACATGCCAGGCCAGCGGGAAGAGCGGCCGCAAGCTTAAAGCACCTCTGCAACCTTTCCCAGTGGTCACCACCCCGTTCGAGAGGGTGGGGATAGACATTGTGGGGCCCCTGGACCCCCGTACAGCACAAGGACATCGGTTCATCCTGGTACTGGTGGACCACGCCACCCGCTACCCCGAGGCTGTTCCCCTGCGAACTGTGACAGCCCCGGTAGTCGGCCGGGCCTTGATGGGGATCTTCTCCCGGGTGGGCTTCCCCCGAGAAGTCGTCAGCGACCGGTGCACAAACTTTATTTCAAAATACATGAAGTCCCTCTGGCAACAGTGTGGGGTCACCTACCGCTTCACGACCCCCTATCACCCTCAAGGAAACGGACTAGTTGAGCGGTTCAACCGCACGCTCTAAGGGATGATTGGGGGGTTGGAAGAGCCCCTCCGTCGCCAGTGGGATGTGCTACTGCCGTGCCTCCTCTTTGCCTATCGAGAAGTCCCCCAGAAGTCCCTCGGCTTCAGCCCGTTCGAGCTCTTATATGGACACCCTGTGCGAGGGCCGCTCAGCCTAGTCAAAGAAGGTTGGGAAATGTCCCCTCTGAAGAACCCTCCAGATGTTTTCAAGTACCGCCTGACCCTCCGCAACCAGACCAGACGGTTCAGAGAAATGGCAAAAGCAAACTTGGAGGCCAGTCAGGAAGACATGAAAAGGTGGTACGATCAAAATGCCTCCTCCATCGAATTTGAACCCGGCCAACAAGTGTGGGTGATGTCTCCCACCGAACCATGCGCCTTGCAAGACAAGTGGACAGGGCCCTTCAAAGTGGTCGAGCGCAAGAGCCCTGTCACCTATCTCATCGATATGGAATCCTCACGGAACCCCCTCCGGGTCCTCCACGCCAATAGACTAAAACCCCACTTTGTGCACTCAGAGCTCAGCCTCCTGATGGCAACAGACAACGGAGCCGAGGAGGACTCCGAACCACTCCCTGACCTCCTACGGGCTCGGGAGAAGGACCGTTCCGTGGACGGGGTCCGACTCTCGGAGGCCCTCACCCTGGAACAGCGCCAAGGCTGCCGAGACCTCCTACTGCAGTTCGCCACCCTGTTCTCCCTCACCCCAGGGGTCACCCCCTGGTGCTTACACGACGTGGACACTGGAGACAGTCCCCCTATCCGACATCGGGCCTACCGCGTACCAGATCGGGTACGGGCCTGCATCCAAGAGGAGGTGACCAAGATGCTCACGCTCGGGGTCATCGAGCCCTCAGACAGCCCCTGGGCCAGCCCAGTGGTACTGGTCCCCAAAGCGGCCGCCCCCGGCACCACTCCTGAGCTCCGGTTCTGCGTCCACTACCGGGGCTTGAATGCGGTCACCAGAACCGACGCACACCCCATTCCCCGAGCAGATGAACTAATCGACAGCATGGGAGCTGCCCGCTACCTCAGCATCTTCGACCTGACAGCGGGCTACTGGCAGATCGGTCTCACACCCCGGGCCCAAGAACGATCTGCCTTCTCCACCCCTGATGGCCACTACCACTTCAAGGTCATGCCATTCGGCATGAAGAATGCCCCAGCAACATTTCAGCGGCTAGTAAACCAGGTCCTGGCGGGACTCGAAGAATTCAGCACCGCCTACCTGGACGATATCGCTGTGTACAGCCGCCACTGGTCCGACCACCTCCACCACCTCCGAGAGGTGCTACAGGCCCTCCAGCGAGCCGGCCTCACGATCAAGGCCAGCAAATGCCAAATTGGCCAGGGGTCCGTGACCTATCTCGGGCACCAGGTGGGAAGCGGTCTAGTGGCTCCGCTGCAACTCAAGATCGCTGCCATCCAATCTTGGCAGCCCCCCATCACCCAGACCGAGGTCCGCGCCTTCTTGGGACTCACAGGCTACTACCGGCGGTTCGTGAGGGACTATGGCAGCATTGTGGGGCCCCTCACGGAACTCACATCCAAAAACCAACCAAAGAAGGTCAACTGGACCCCAGACTGTCAAGCGGCCTTCGAGAAGCTGAAGGCCGCCATGTGCTTCGCCCCTGTGCTCCAGGCCCCCGACTACAGTCGGGAATTTATCGTCCAAACGGATGCCTCCGACCATGGCATTGGGGCAGTCCTTTCCCAGCTGAACCCCGAAGGACTTGACCAGCCAGTGGCTTTCATCAGCAGACGGCTCCTGGCCCGAGAACAACGCTGGAGCACCATCGAGAGGGAGGCCTTCGCCGTGGTGTGGGCCCTCAAAAAGCTCCGGCCTTATCTCTTCGGTACCCACTTCCGGGTACAGACCGATCATCGGCCCCTGCAGTGGCTAATGCAGATGCGGGGGGAAAACCCGAAACTATTGCGTTGGTCCATCTCCCTGCAGGGGATGGACTTCACTGTGGAACATCGACCCGGGCAAGACCACGCCAACGCAGATGGCCTGTCACGCTTTTTCCGCCTCGACGAAGAGAGTCCCCAAGAGGATGGGTGACTCTCCCTGCCTTCAGCTGGGGGGGGACGCATGTTGGACAGGCCACCTGAAAGGCTTGCTCCCTCCCGCACGACCAGGCCCGAGCCCGGCTCTCCAGGTGTTACACGCAACAACCACCCGTTTCCCGTCTCATATGGGACCCCTGCCCCTGAACATCTCCACATCATGGGCCCGATTCCCTACCGGCCCCCTCGCCCGGCCTGGGCGACATCTTGGACACAGCACCACGAGGCCGCGTGGCCTCCGATCGACCCTAACCCTGGGCCTGGCCAGGCCCCGACATCCCGGCACCACCATCCACCCAGGAGGTGAGCGGACTACTTGGCAGGTCAATGGGAGAAAGAGGTGTCGATGGTTCTCCCCCGCCAGGTGCCGATCGCCCTCAGCTCCCCCAGGCGCTGGCTCCACCCCCCTGCTGGGTGTCTGGACTCCCTCATCCCGGACCTCCCGACCTCCAAGTGCGAGGGTCCGGACATCAAAGGGCGCCAGACCTATAACTGGGGCAGCTCCAGAGCAGGAAGGCAGTTGTATCCTGGAGTCGAGAGACGCAGTGAAGAACTCATCCTTGACGGACTACTGGCGCTGCCGTAGCCCTGCCTTGCGAACTATCGACCTGCCTGCTGGCGCTGCCGCAACCTTCTGAAACCTTCATCGTCGTCGGTACCTGCTGGCGTGGCCACGGACCGTTTGTGACCACCACCTTTATCGGGACCTGCTGGCTCCGCCGCGGACCGTCGCTACCTTCAACCATCCCGGGACCTGCTGGCTCCGCCGCGGCCCGATCATCTAGAACGCCGAGCTCGAGAATTGTGAGCTATCCATCTATCACCATATCCACCAGATTGGTAACAAGACTGTCCCGCTACCCCCTTTCCCAACCAAGAGACTAGAACCGAGGGGACCCCTGAGTCCAGACCTCCTTGTACCATTTCACCGTACTTAAAGAATTGCTTATAAAGAACGTTAAACCTTATCCTTGTGTGGTGTACATCTGTGGGGGGAAGTTACTCGTCTGTACGATCGCTGGAGACGGCTCTCCCCGGAGACCTCTCCCCTTATTCTCAGCCGACCCTCCCGGTCCGTCTAACACCAGGATACTCGATTAAGCTGGTCTACCTTCAGAGAAGTTTCATGTGAGGTAACAACTAAAACACTCACCAAGACCATACTACTTCCCATGACACAGATTTCATCCCTTCTATCATCCTAAAAGACATCAGCCAGGCATTCATCTCATCTTGGTTAAACTTCGCCTACAATACTTGGACCCAAGGGGAGTTCCTGAACGTTTTAATGTAGAGCAAGTCAAATAGCTCTTTTAAAATTAAGCAGACCCAACCTGATAGAAATTGGGTTTCTGATTGACTGAGGTATGCATCCTGTCCAAGCAAGTACCACAGTTCTAGTCAGGATAAGTCAGATACACACCATAATTTAACCTGTGCACATCTTCTGGTAGCTTGGCACAGAGCGTGCAGGCGTAACTTAAGAGGCAATGTGTAAACTATTTGTGCAGCATTAAAATAATTAAAACAGTGAAAATATCACACAAAAAGATACCACACCACACCTGGTTAGAAAAACAGAGCTTCATTTAATGAACAAAATGACCAAACTTACAGAAATAAAATAAATAGAATCGGAGTTATACAAATTAACCTTAAATATAGAGCCTAAAAGCATAAAGCACCAACTGATGATATCTGGTTGTGCTAGACAGGGTGAAATAAAAAAAGTTCAGAATGACCGCAATGGAGTGTGGGTCGGATACAGTTTAAAGTAAGTTCCACTGAAGTTTTACCTTTTCAAAATGTGTGCCAAGAGTGCTGTTCACAGGAGAGAAGTTCGCCTGGAGCAAGGTGAGTGTTGATGGAGCGGGACAGCAGGGTGTGAACAGCTGCTGGGCGTCATGGACAGACGGCCTGGAGCATTACAGTTGCAAGTGGCGATGCTGCTATGCGAAGAGACGATTTTGCATCAGCTTGCCTGTCGTCCCTTGGTGCGAGCGACTCAGTTGCAGACCGAACGATCCCGTTGGCAAAGAGCCCAAAAGCTTGATTTAAAGAGCTGCAGATCCACCCATGGACCCGAGAGGTGCCTCTTGGGGGTCAGAACTCTTAGAAAACGGTGCCAAGAGCTGTGAGGAGCCTGTTATGTCCCTGAGGCTCAGATTAGGAGTCCAGCAGACTGGAGCTTTGAGTCACTCTGGGGGTCTTGTGTTCAAGGTGGGTTCCAGGTCAAATTCTTCCCCTGGAAAGAGAGCAGCAGGTCAGCACAGCAAGGCAGCAGCTCCTTCAGAATGGCAGTCCAGCAGAGTGACAGACCTTTCAGCAGCACAGCAGTCCTTCTTCCTGACAGAGTATCCACAGGTCCAGAAGTGTACTGAAATGGTGGTGTCTGAGGTCCAGTATTTATACCCAGTTATGCCTTTGAAGTGGGGGAGGCTTCAAAGAAAGGTCTTTTGAAGTGCACAAAGTCCCTGCCCTTCCAACCCTGGCTCCAAACTCACTACAGGGGTGTATGTAATTCTTTGTTCGGGGAGAGGCACAACCCATTCAGGTGCAAGTTTCAGCTCTTCCCTCCCTTCCTGCCCAGTTTGGCCCATCAGAATGTTAATGGCCCATCAGGATGTGGATGGCCCATCAGGCACATTTAAGCGCTCCTTGTGTGTGGCTGTCTAGAGGGAATGTACAAAGCCCAGCTGTCACCCACCCAGACGTGTACTCAGAGACAGGCAGAGACACAGAATGGTTAAAGTAAGAAAATGTCTGCTTTCTAAAAGCAGCATTTTCAGACTTGCAGCTTAAAATACAACTTTACCATAAGTTGAGATTGTGAGTCCAGAGACACCAAACTTGAAATATCCATATTTTTCCAATTGAAAATTACACTTAAAAAATGTAATAAGGTAATTCAAATGTTAACCTATTAGAGAGATAGGCATTGCAGTATTGAAAAACTAATTTAAGAGTTTTTAACTACTAGGACACGTGAAACTTAATAGTACATGTCCAACTTTTTTAAAATTGAGTGCACCCTGCCCTTTGGGCTTTCCAGGGCCTATGTTAGGGGTGACTTCCATGTTTTAAAAAGGACGGTTTGAAACTGGCAAGAAGGCTAGCTTGCAAGGTCAACATGGCAGTTCAAACCTGCACACACAAGCTCTGCAATGAAAGGCCTGAGACATGTTTAAAGGGCTACCGAAGTGGATGGCACAATCCGTGCTGCAGGCCCACTAGTAGCATTCAATTTACAGGTCCTGGGGACTTTTAATGCACTGCTAGGGGCTTATGTAAATTAATGATGCCAATTGTGGATAAGTCAATCTTGTTATGTTACGTTATGTCAATCTTGTTATGTTTAGAGTTGGGAACATTTGCACTGTAGCACTGGTTAGCAGTGGTAAATTGCCCGGAGTCTTAAAGGCAACAAAAACAAAATTCGGCAAAAATGAGGAGGAGGAAGGCAAAAAGTTTGGGAGTGACCCTGCATAAAAGACCATTTACAACACAAACTATCTCAATAACTATCTTCCAGTTTATAATCTATTGTTCCTCAACAAATCTTAGAAAGTGGAGTGGAAAACCAACTTACTTTTCTGGGAATAGCCCTGGATGACCTTCAATCTGGCTTCAAAAAAAGTTGCAACCCTAAAAATAGCTGAGGGTGCCCTACATTTCTTAGATGAAAAACTCCTGCCACCTCATATGACTTAACCTACCAGCACCGCTTGACACTGCTAAGCATAACACACTCTTGAGAACACTAAGGGGCAGGTTTGGAATCAATGACCTAGTTGTTCTCATCTTTCCTAGATGACAAAAGGCAATAAAACAAACTCAGTAATTTTAACTCAAGCACAGTAATATGTCATTAAAGGATCCCTCAATGGTAAACAGTCTCACCAATTCTCTCTTTAACATCTACATGGAAGACCCTATCCTGAAAAAAAAAAAACAAGAACATCTATTCTGGCTGGACGACATACAACTTTACTTAAAAATCACCTTTCCAGAAGACACATATAAGGTGGCCAAAATCCTCAGTGAAAGTTAAACTTGAATGTCATTACATCATCTAAAACTCAACTCTAAGACAGAATTCCTCATCACTATTCAAACTGTAATATACCCATCATAACTGTCCTAAACAAAATCCAGATCTTAATAACCCCACTATTGTTGAGTCTGAACTCACTAGGATTCACTCTTGATAAGCACTTAACCATCCAAGAACACATCAATATCACGAAAGGAGCTCAATCCCAATTAGGACTATTAAAGAGGCACCAGTTTTATTAGAACCAGACCTCAGACAGGTGTTTCAGCCACTTGTCTTGTCAAGACTAAACTACGCACTCTACTTGAAGAACTCTTAACCTACACCTAAGCACCGCTTAAAGCAATCAGCCATACTGCTGCCAGACTGCTCTCCAGCAAAGGAACATATGCCTCCAGTCCTTATCTCAATTACCTGGCTCCCCACCAAAGCAATCATTTATTTGAAATAAGCCTGCTACACCTATATGGCAATACATGAGAGCACACCAAACTATCTCTCTAGCAAAATGAATCTCGGGTGAATGACAACAACTGAGAATCACAGATCACTTTCTGTTCAAGATTCCAGCTTTGAAAAAATACAGACCATGAAAGCAATCTTTCTCTGGAAGTGCCCAAAGATTATAAAACTCCCACCAGATATCAGGAAATTACATTTTTTTTTTGGTCCTCATTTTCTACCCTGGCCGTGCCGTTAAAGTCCAAAGAGAGCGACATACTGCCTCAGAAATCTGGATAGCAAGGCTTAATTATTCAACCAGCCTCGCCAATCAGTGATGTCACAACCTCCAAGACCCTCGTACAAAGACCATAGGGGAACCATTTTGCTGCACAGGTATACCAACAGCCTGGACAAAGTCTGATAAGTCTGGATATGCCAGCAGAGAAAAGAAAAAACGAAAGGTAGCATAATCATTGGACCAAGGAGGGGAGAAAAAAAACCCAACTGTAGTTCACGATTAATCCCACTTCAAAAGGTACCAAAAAGCTTTTTTATTTTGGTTGCCTGATCTCATTAAGTCAAGCGTTGACACCTGCAATATTGATGCCCGTAAATCAGAGAAAGAGGGTGTTATTGAATCCTTCCATTTTTTGAAAATTTCTCTCCTGGCCAAAAGGATGGAATAAAAAACTTCCAACCCTGCCTCTCTTAAGGGCAAGGCTATCCTTAAGCTAGCTCGGACCCCTAGGTAAATCCCACAGAGGTGCCTTACTTGAGAAGTACCCTAATCTTACAGAGCTACTGACCTTAGCCCATGTTCTAGCCATGCCCTGCAGGACCTTTAGTTTTTCATTTTATTTTTTATTTGGGGTCCCCAAATTTAAACAAAAAGCCCACCTGTGCTAAACTTGCCCCACTAAGCATTCCCTAAACATACCGCCGATCCCGATGTTGGTAGGTATCTTCAATAGCATGCGAGAATGGGTAAGTTGGAACGCCCATGCATACAATTGAAGATCCGGGGCTGCTAGCCCTTCCTTTTCTCTTCGGCGCCTACATTTTTTCCAGGCAATCCTAGGTATACACTGAGCCCAAATGAAGGACTTAATGTCACTCTGTAACTTAGCTAAAAGTGAAGGTTCAAAGTAAAGAGGAATGATATTAAACAAAAAAGTGATTTTTGGTAAAATGGACATTTTTATGAGATTAGCCCTTCCCAAGATGGACAGAGGTAGCGACGACCATGATCTCATGAGTTTACGACAATCTTTCGCTACAACAGCAAAATTAGTCTCACCAAGTTTGTTGACATCTTGGACAACGTTTATTCCCAGATACCGCTTTTTTAAACTGGGCTGCACCCCTACAACTAAATCCTTATAATTCCAGATCATGATCTCCGTTTTTGAGGCATTAACCTCTTAGCCAGAGATTTCTCCGAAATCCTGAGCCAATTTGATGGCCGATCGAAGGGCTGAAGATAGTTCTGAAGAGAAAATCAAGATGTCATCCGCGTACAAGGCCACCCTCTTCTCCCATCCACCATACCTAAACGGATTGATGTTAAGGTCATCCCTCAGCCGTTGGGCGAAGGGTTCAATATATAGGTCAAACAGGAGAGGGGAGAGAGGGCAGCCCTGACGTGTTCCCCTAGTGATGTTAAATGGGTCAGACAGTGTTCCATTCACCAAAAGACAGGATGAGGGATTCTGGTATAGCAATCTCACCGCTCGACAAAATCTATCTCCGATGTTGAATTTACCTAAGACCCCCGACAGGTATGACCAATTCACCCTGTCGAAGGCCTTAGTAGCATTGAGCGTGAGGACAGCCAAAGGTAAAGAGTCAGTGGATGCAATATCGATAGCCCCTATAAGATCATAGGTCAGTTCAAAGAGCTGTCGGCCCTTAACAAAACGTTTCTGGTCTTGGTGCAAGATGCCACCTACAACCGACCCACATCTATTGGCCATAATAGAGGCAAAGATTTTATAGTCAACATTTAAAATGGAGATTGGTCTATAAGACCCGCAAGCTGATGCTGGTTTACCCAGTTTTAAAATCAAAGTTATGGACGCATTATCTCAGGAAACTGGGGGTGACATCCCTTCCTTGAGAATCTGGTTGAGTAGGGTAGTTAAGAAGGGAAAAATTGCCTGCTCCAAGGCCCAATAAATCTCAGCGGGAAGGCCATCCAGGCCCGCTGCCTTCCCCAACTTACTACTCAGAATAGCCTTTTTGATCTCGTCCTGTGTGATCTCTCGATCTAAGGAGGCAGATTGTACCGAGGTCAGCGATGGCAATGGTATCTCATTCAGACATTCTTCAATAGAGTCCACATTGATACACTTATCCTCATTATAGATATCTTGGAAAAATAACCGAAAAATTCTTCTAATGTCTTCATCTGAAGAATAAACCACGTTATCGTGGGTAATTGAACCAATGTTATTCCGAACCTGGTCAGTCTTGGATTTCCAGGATAAGAGTCTACCTGCACCCTCACCATATTGAAAGTGGGCAATTTTACTGGCTTCCCACCTTTGTTGAACATGTGAATTCAACACTGAATCCAAGTGCCCTTTTACCTGCACTAACTTGTTTTGTAATTCCTGTAAGGAGTTGAGCAAGACGGCTGAGTGCAAATCAATTTCCCCTTGTAGCTTAACAATTGCAGCCTCACTAGACGATACCTCCTCTCTATATATCCTCCTCCTATAGGTGACCCTACTAGTTATTTGGCCCTTCAGCAAGGCCTTATGGGGGCGTGGCTACCAGCCGAGCAAAATGGCCGCGTAGTCCCGGAGCTCCGGGGACGTTCCAGCCCTTTGAATAAATCGGCTAATAAATCCGTGCAACCAGAGTCCATTTAGGGCTCCGCCTGACGTCGGAACTCAAGCGGTGCACATCGAACAAACTTCGATGTAAATCCGAGGCCGCCATCACAAGATACCGTTGCCCGAGTGTGTGCGGCCTATGAGAGCCCAGCAGACCGAGAGACTACAGTTGCTAATGTGGCCGAAGGCAGGCGTGAGGAGGCGCGGTATTTACACTACCGGAAACCGAGGATACACTGACGGCGATTTCACCTCATTTACTGCACCCTGAGATACTCGCATCAATCCTACCAGCATGGGCCCCCAACGTGTGCGACAGACCCCCCGGTGCTAATGCGGAGACCTGCCTCGCCCTGCACGTCTGGCACGAGCCCACCGGCTGCGAAGGAGTTGGCCCAGCACGAGTGACGGCAATACCTGCAGAGCCACCGCAACCTCCTTATACCATCAATACACGATTTGCAATTGCGGGTGGGGCTGCTCTCGATACGTTGCTGCTGCTCAGGACTGCGCCAGTGCCCCTGTGATGATACACGCTGGTTCCGGTGGTTTCCCTCTATCGTCAAATTGAGCATTGAGGTGTGGCCCTTAAGATACAGCCATCTGGGGTGAAGTGAGACCTTTGTTGGACTGACAAGAGCGCTGGGGACGGGGGGTGCACTTACCTTGAATTATCAGTATTGCTGGAACTACTTTCCCTCCGAGAAACTGGGGGGATGAATGCCGGCCCAGGGTGAGAAGAACTTGTAGACTCTCTGTGTCTGAGACGTGACGACCGGTCAGTCTCCAAGAAGATACACGCTCCGGCACTCCACCCTCCCCCCCCCTTCAGTTACCCAACACCGCCAAGAACTTTACCACACCGGCCATACACCCGAGGTGCTGCCACGAAGAGACGCCGACGGTGGAACAGTCTGGGAGACCGCTAGTAATTGGGCTGGTGGCCGAGTCACCATTTGTGCGACCCACGTGCCTATGGCGGGCAGAGGGCCACGAAACCAGGCTGTCCAGGCTAAGCTGGACAAGTTTGCTTATGAATAAGGACTAACCCCAACGCCACCTAATGTGGCCGGAGGTAGGCGTGAGGAGGCGCGGTATTTACACTACCGGAAACCGAGGATACACTGACGGCGATTTCACCTCATTTACTGCACCCTGAGATACTCGCATCAATCCTACCAGCATGGGCCCCCCACGTGTGCGACAGACCCCCCGGTGCTAATGCGGAGACCTGCCTCGCCTTGCACGCCTGGCACGAGCCCACCGGCTGCGAAGGAGTTGGGCCAGCACGAGTGACGGCAATACCTGCAGAGCCACCGCAACCTCCTTATACCATCAATACACGATTTGCAATTGCGGGTGGGGCTGCTCTCGATACGTTGCTGCTGCTCAGGACTGCGCCAGTGCCCCTGTGATGATACATGCTGGTTCCGGTGGTTTCCCTCTATCGTCAAATTGAGCATTGAGGTGTGGCCCTTAAGATACAGCCATCTGGGGTGAAGTGAGACCTTTGTTGGACTGACAAGAGCGCTGGGGACGGGGGGTGCACTTACCTTGAATTATCAGTATTGCTGGAACTACTTTCCCTCCGAGAAACTGGGGGGATGAATGCCGGCCCAGGGTGAGAAGAACTTGTAGACTTTCTGTGTCTGAGACGTGACGACCGGTCAGTCTCCAAGAAGATACACGCTCCGGCACTCCACCCTCCCCACCCCTTCAGTTACCCAACACCGCCAAGTACTTTACCACACCGGCCATACACCCCGAGGTGCTGCCACGAAGAGACGCAGACGGTGGAACAGTCTGGGAGACAGCTAGTAATTGGGCTGGTGGCCGAGTCACCATTTGTGCGACCCACGTGCCTATGGCGGGCAGAGGGCCACAAAACCAGGCTGTCCAGGCTAAGCTGGACAAGTTTGCTTATGAATAAGGACTAACCCCAACGCCACCTCACGGTAAAGCGCAGGAGAGAGATGGAGGAAAAAAGGTCACACTGGACGACATCATGAAAGCTCTAGCGAATGTCCAGATGACAGTCGGAGCAATCTCTATGGACATAACCCTGTTGCGGGCGGACCTCCACAAAATGGCGGATAGAGTGAAGGAAGTAGAGATAGTTGCAAAATCCCTGGTTCAGGACACTTCAGAACTGCAGATATCGGTGACCCGCCTGGAAAAGGAAAATAAGTTGCTAGCGGAGAAGCTTGACGACCAAGAAGGGCGCGCAAGGCGGAACAACGTGAGAATTATAGGTATTCCGGAGACAGAGGGAGCCCAAGCAATGGATCTATATGTGGAAGAGTTGATTAAAACCAGGTTACAGCCTAAGGGACTTACGCATTTCTTCTCGGTCGAGTGCGCTCATAGAGTGCCCGGCGGTAGGCCAAAGCCGGGAGCACCCCCGAGACCAGTACTTGCCCTCTTATTTAACTTCAGGGATAGAGACGCAATTCTACAAGCGGCGATGATCTCTCCCCCTATCCGGATACTGAATTCATCTATATCCTGTTTCCCTGATTACACTGCAGCCGTATCCAGAAGATGTCGCAGCTTCTTTGATGTCAAAGAAATTACTCCGAGCGCAGGAACTGCCATACTCCATGCTCTTCCCTGCAAAACTTAGGGTGGAAGCTGAAGGACGGACCTGGTTCTTTGAATCGACAGAGGCGGCACACGAATGGCTGGAGGGATGGCGCCCTGTGAACCGAACGGACCGAAAACCGAGACCCCACCGCCGCCGAGAAAGAGAAGACATTCCAGACGACCTGGGCTCCGGCAGCCAAGAGCCCCACCGCGATCTACCCCTGGAAGAGGAATAAGTCCGGCCACGACGAGGATATTCATTGGTACCTGATGCGGCAACATGGACATCTGTGTTCGAGCTGTCTTGAAGTTTTGGACTGGGGCGGGCCTGAGAGACTCCAAAGGGCTGGTGCCTCGTAGGACTCTTTCCCCGACAAGCAAGTATTGTAGCTAAGGGAGGGAAGAAGCACTCTGCTAAGTTGGGGTGGCGGGCAGTTGTAGGTTCTCTAAGCAGGGAGGCAGGGAGGGTGGGTGGGATCCGGGATAGGAAAGTAACTGATTTCCTCAATTCTGCTGATTCCGTTATATGTATGCTTTCTTTTTTGGGCTTGGTTGAATGCAAGTTTAGTGGGGCAGCAATGTGTTTTGTTGTTGGAGCTTTGCAGGGCAGGTACAACTCTAGATGTTTGATACACCTCATTTTCGCGGATGGCTGAGAACGCTTCACAAAAGCTACAATCCCCCCAGACAGCCCTAACTGTACTTACCTGGAATGTCCGTGGGTTAGGGGACCAAGTGAAGAGAGGTCTGGTATTGCAATACTTGAAACGCTGTGGCCCTGCAGTGGTCTTCTTGCAAGAAACGCACCTAGTGGGATCAACGGTTAAGGCTATGGATAGATGGGGGTATAAAATGCTAGCGCATGCGGAATTCTCCTCAGGCTCCAGAGGCACGGGATTCTTATTCGGAAAAATTTCCCGCTGGTGATACAGCAGACGCGAGTTGACGATCAGGGCCGCTTTGCGGCACTAACGTGTCAATAGGAAGGGCGGTTGTTTAATTTTGTTTCGGTTTACATTCCACCTGCCCTCCACACACAAGCCCATTCAGCTCTCACGGCGTTCTTACTGACACTACCGACAGCGACACTTCCGATAGGGGGAAGAATTTAATGATATACTTGATGGCACACTGGACAGATTCCCCGTCAGGTCAGAGATGCAGGGTGGGCGACGTCTTCTTGGTCTGATAGATGCCCTAGGACTCACATATAGCTGGAGGTACCAGCACCCTACCGAGAAACACTACACTTTCTATTCCGGGGTCCATAACTGCCTCACACGCATTGATTATTTCCTGATATCCGCGGATGGCTTGCAGGGCATAGAAGAAGTAGTTAGTCGCCCCAGAGGCATATCGGACCACTCTCCAATAATGTTAACATATACCCATCACCAGACTTACAGGAGACGCATGTTCCCGGTACATGCCGGCTTCCTCCAGGTGGCACATCTCAATAAACCCTCACAAACACTACCAAACAATTTTTCCAAGAAAACCTTGGCTCGGTGGACTCACCCAGCACGCTCTGGGAGGCCTATAAAGTAGTCCTTCGAGGGCAAGCAATGGCTTCAATCACAGTTCACAAGCGGGGACAGCGGGCGGAGTTAGACAGCCTTGAAGCAGAACCAGCCGCAGCAATAACAGAACAGGAGGCCCACCCTTCTCCGGGAACCGCCCGTGCGGTTTGTCTTAAACAAACTGAAGTTGTGGCTTACCAAAGGGAAGTGGCGCAAAGTAAAATCAAAGCCACTCATCATAGGATATACGAGATGGGGGATAAAGCAGGGAAAATGCTAGCCTGGATAGACAGAAAAGAGAGCAAATAAAGTCATTGCACAACTGACATCACCCACGGGTTCCATGGTCTCTGATCCTAATGGTATAGTCGACATCTTGGCCGACCATTATGAACAAATATATGCTCCCCGGGCATCTTATACGATTGCGGAAGCATATGAATATATTAAGGATCTAACGATCCCAAAGCTCTCCCCTGAAGCAGCGCTTCTGTTGGAGGCGGACATTACCATTGATGAAATACAGGCAGCTACCTACTCACTGGCGTCTGGCAAGGTGCTAGGGCCAAATGGGCTCCCAGTTGAATTGCATAAAAGGACAGTGCAAACAACAGCCCCCTTCTTCCTAAACATGTTATCTGACAGCTTTGAGGCAGGGGAGCTGCCGACAGATCAACGGCTGGCCACAATTATCGCAATCCACAAGCCTGGCAGACCGGAGACGGACTGCGCTTCCTACCGTCCGATCTCTCTCATAAATGCGGAGCCTAAGAATCTTGCCAAACTGCTGGCGCTGCGGCTGACTACACACCTTTCGTCTTTAGTAAGTCCGGACCAGTCGGGATTCATGCCACATCGGAGCACAGCCCTCAACCTCCGTCGGCTCCCTGAGGTCCTGGCGCGCACAGCATATATCAAGGAGCCTGCAGTCATTCTCCCACTTGACGCTACTATGGCTTTTGATACAGTGGAATGGCCCTACTTGTTCGCAGTGCTCCAACATATGGGATTTGGTCCCAAATTCTGCGCCTGGATTCGTCTGCTATACACTAAGCCCCTGGCGCATGTTGCCACCAATGGGCACATCTCACGAGACTTCCCTCTTGGCCGAGGCACGAGGCAGGGATGCCCACTGTCTCCGTTGCTTTTTGCGCTGATCTTAGAACCACTTGCGATCTGGATCAGATGGGAACCCTCTATCAAAGGACGACCGATGTATGGGAGGATCGCATATCCCTTTACGCCAGAGGTCTTCAAACTTTTTGATGCCGAGACCCCTTGAAAAACCTTTTTAGGCTTAAGGACCCCCTCCCAACAAAAGTTTCTAGAAACTGGTACTCCTCATCATCAACCACTATCGACAACCATACATGACTCTGATAGACCTCATCAAATCCATCCATCCATCATTCATCCACCCACACTTTCACACATCCATCCATCCATCCTTCATCCATCCACCCTTTCATCCTTCCATCCATACATCCATCCTTCATCCATCCACCCTTTCATCCTACCATCTATACATCCATCCTTCACCCATCTACCGTTTCATCCATCCTTCCTTCCATCCATCCATCATCCACCCATCCATCCTTCATCCATCCACCCTTTCATCCATTCATCCACCCACCTTTTCTGTGCCTCTCTCATGGGGGGAGCGGAGTGGGGGGTCAGTATCTCTCTGCGTCTTCTTCCTTCTTCTTCCTCTCTCATGGGAGGGCATCTCTGTGCCTCCCTGCTGGGGGCGGGGGCGGACAGGCTGTAACAACATCTCACCTGAAGAACAGACTCTCAGGCACATTTCTGCTGCACAGGCGCCAGGTATGAGGGTTCGTGCTTTGTGCTTTACAGTCAGGACCCACAGCTCCAGGCGCGCAATGTCCATTGAACTCAAAGGGCTAAAGCCTCCTCCCCCAGCCACCCTCCCCTGCCCCCCATCCCTTCCCCTCCTTGTCTATGTGAGCCGGGCTTAAACACCTTCAGGGACACACACAAAGCCGCACCCCAGTACTTCACAGGTCTTAATTAGACCTTTTACTTGTTAATGAGGCTTTGTGGTTTTTCACCCCTCGGTGTGAATTAGGCCTCCGCTGTGAGCACCCTCAATCAGCCCGACGTCACTAAGGCAAACTGACAATCTGCGACCCCCTTCCCAGGACTCCACGACCCCCCTGGGGGTCGCGCCCCACAGATTGAAGACCCCTGCTTTACGCGGATGATATCCGTTTATATCTCACCTCCCCCAAGAAATCTATTCTTGAACTACTGAACGTCTGTGAGAAGTTCGGTAGGGTGTCAGGTTATAGGATTAAACGGACCAAGTCCATCCTTTATGTACTCGCGGGCCCCCCACCTGTCTTACCCGTGAGCTGCCCCCTTAGAACCACGGCGATGGCGTTCAAATACTTAGGTATATACATTACGCCGGACCCGAACAAATTTTACGCTTTAAATCTCTGCCCCCTTCTGGAGCTGTTTAAACGCGACATCAAAGTATGGCAGGCTCTCCCTCTCACGCTTTTAGGCAAGGCAGCATTATATAAAATGATGGCGCTCCCGCGCTTTCTATACGTGCTTGAAAACACCCCGTCTCGGGTCCCTGTAACATACTTCAAAGCTATAACTGCGACAGTCTCTCACCTATTGTGGGGTGGGAGGCCAGACCGAATCGCACAAGATAAGCTGACTAGAAGCTGGTACGATGGGGGATAGCACTTCCAAATGTCGAGTTATATTACTGGGCAGCACACCTTAAACAGATAAACTTCTGGCTACACGCCCCACAGACCGAGCCGGCATACCTTGCTGACAGACAGTCTTTGGAAGGTAAGGAGCTGTTAGGTAATCTTTACTGCCGTCGCCTGCCTCCAGATTTGATTGGCCCGACGCAACACTCTGTACAGCTTTGGTACAAGGCTAACAGGCATCTTCACTGTTCGGGGACTATCACGCAAATGACACCGCTGTGGGACTCATGCAAGTTAGGCTTTCTGCGTAACAGTAAGGGATTCCAGGCTTGGGACACCATTGGCATCTCAGTGGTGGGTGATCTCTGGAAGGAGGGTAAGGTGGTAGATTTTTTCCATCTGCAAACGCAATACGAGATGTCACAGACTGAGAAGTTCAGATACTTACAAATTAAGCATGCACTCCAGTCGGCTATACCGACAGGTACTGTCCTACCGGAATAATCTCCTCTCAAAGATAGACTTCTGACAGAACATATGCCGGAAAGGGCCACTTCTTTGACTTACAGGAAATTCATTAACAACCTCCCAGATACGACGTCCACATTACAACAGAACTGAGCCAGGGAAGTGGGCACCTTCGAGGACTCCGAATGGCAGGAGGCCCTCTCCTCCCCCTGGGAAACAGCAATTCCCTCTAGGTTTAACTGGTCCAACTTAAAATACTACATTGTACATATTATACTAGAACAACATTACACAAGATAGGGAAAGCTACACATAAATTCTGCCTACAAACTGCGGGGAGGAGGGAACATTCTTCCACACTATTTGGGACTGTAGACACATGGCAACATACTGGACGGCGGTAATGCGCACGATTTTCCAAACTATAGATATCTCCTTGTTGCCAGAGCCTCGTCGCGGTTTACTAAATGTGTGGGAACCCAATGATCTAAACCACCGGCAACAGGACTGGGTAATGTTGGGCATGATGATGGCGAAGCGCAATATCGCCATGTTATGGGGTTCAGCAGTACTGCCAACACAAAAAATGGTGTAGAGACATGGATGAGGCGATGGTGGCGGAGAAAGCCGTCTTCATCCATCGTGGGTGGGTGCCCAGGGAAATGGGGAATATCAGGGGGGCCTGGAACAAGTTTTGGGGTTATATCTGCGAGCCACCACGCGTTGAGGGGGAGGAGGTTGACTCAGACTAGAAGACTCTGGCTGTAATGGAATGATGAAGTGTTGATGTGTCGATGCGCTTTTTTTTTTAATTGCATCTTAAACCTGAACCAAGTTCAGCTGTGCCCACAATAACAGCACTGTATGATGTACCAACTGTACGTATCGCTGCCCAGATTGTTATCAAGTCAAAAAGTGCTTTATTCGAGTTGTTACTCATAAAAGCATATTATACACAAGAATTTAAAAACAAATTAAATTTACAATCCAGCACAATGACGCAACACTATAGATTACATATAAAAATTCATTCAGTTAAAAGAAGAATTAAAACATTTGATAAAAATACTTTCCAAGATGAGAAACGCTGGAGTCTAAAAGCAATTATACAAATGCAAAAAAACAATTATCAAGACAGAGAATAGTTGATTAACTAGCAGTCTCTATCTTGATACATGGTCCATGATAGATAAAAAGCAGTAATGTCAAATTCATGAGGGCTAATTTGTCACACAGAGAATAGTTATTTAACTAGCAGTCTCTGCCTGAGCATCCATGCCCAACCCAGGTATTTTGCTGTAGCTATCAGGATCCAAGAAACTTGAGTCGTACAAATAATTCGCATAGCTACTGAACTACTTGATGTCCCAAGGTTCCTGCACATAGGAGCTAACCATACTCGTCTTGGAATAGCATATGATCCGCATGAAAACAGAAAGTGACCCAGAGACTCATCCCCCAACCCACAAGCTGGGCAGGTGCTACTTCCACCTGAACCCCATTTAGCTGTCAATATTTTTATAGGAAGTGCACCAGCTCTCAGTTGGAATAGGAGCTTCCAGTCACCTGGTTTGGAGATGGTATCCCAATATGGTTCCAAGACTGGATACATTTTAGCTTCAAGAAAATGCGAAGACATGGACCCAGAGCTTGAAGCATTTAAAGTTTTAGTAACAATCCATTCCCAAAAAATATCTTTTAAGACACGCTTAGAAGGGAAAGATGTCCCAGCAGGGTCCTGCCATAAAGAACTCAACCCCAGCTCAAACAATATAGATTTCAATGATTTAAGCCAGCTTATTTTGTGAAAGCCATCAGCTTTGATCACATCCACAAAACCCGCGGCATAATGTGAGAGCTCAGGAGTGGTCCAGAGTCTGCGCCAATACAAGATCGGGCGTAATCTGGCCAAGTCCTTGATTTGTTTTCTTCCTAGATCGTATCGGAGAGGCAACAACGGAGTACTTTTAGGTGTACCGGTAAGAGTTCTTAAGAATTTATTTTCAGAGGCTTGCAGAGAAGTAAGATTTTCAAAGCCCCACATTTCAGCGCCGTAAAGTGCAGACCCAATAGCCTTTGCTTCATATACCAATAAGGCTGGTTTAACAGGTTTGGTTAGCGATTTCCTGTGTTCAGAATTAATTGTGCCAGCTATTTGTTTGTGTCGCAAAATAGCAATATTTATATGCTGGCTCCACCTATGGTCATCAGTTATTTGGATACCTAGGTATGTGAATGATTTAACTAACTCTAAAGGCCCTCCACTCATCATAATTTTGGACTTAAAGCTACGCTGCGGCTTGAAGCTCATTAGTTTAGTTTTCATAGTATTCACCTCCAGTCCATGTTCCCCACAAAAGTTCTCAAAAATTGTCAGAGCACGCTGTAGTCCACTAGGGGTTTTTGATAAAATTAGCGTGTCATCCGCAAACATTAGTATGGGGATTTTTAGTCCAGCAAGAGGAGCATCAACATTCGCAGTTACCAATCGAGAAACTACCCAGTTTATAAACAATGTAAATAGAGTAGGAGCCATTGAGCACTCTTGTCTGACCCCTTTTTCAACACGGAAATCAGGAGTGACCATCCCGTGACCGCCCCACTGAATTTTTGCATAGTTAGACTCGTGGAGGCGCAGTATCAGGGTTAGCAACTCATCCGAAACCCCCAAGCTATGCAAGACCTGCCACAGTTTTGCACGTGGGACCAGGTCGAATGCAGCCCGCAAGTCGACAAATGCCGCAAACAGGCTACACCCTCCCAGAACCACGGTTTTCCACTGCAATAATTGGAAACGGAACACTTGATCGATCGTGCTTGTTGCCCTTCTAAAACCTGCTTGGAATGGAGATAGAATATTAAAATCCTCAGCCCAGTCGAGAAGCCTATTGACCACCACGCGACCCACAATTTTTTGCACAGTGTCAATAAGGCTAATAGGCCTATAGTTACAGGGCTGAGCTCGGTCCCCCTTCTTATACACGGGGATAATAACTGCACCCCTCCATGAATCAGGGACATCTGCTCCTTGGGCAATTGAGTTTATAAGCAAATGTATATATTTGCTCCAGCGTTCACTATCATTTAAGAATATATCAGCGGGTACTCCGTCTTGTCCTGGAGCTCGCCCGCGCTTTACTGTAGAGATTGCAGACATAATCTCTTTAAAAGTAAAATTGTCATCTTCAAAAAACTTCATAGCTATACTGTCATCAACTGAGACCCGGGTATTAAGAGTGTATTGCAAACTAAAGAATTCAACCCATGCCTCCTGTGAGACGTTATTACTTGGTGACTCTTCAGCTCTCTCAGAACCCCATTTTACAATATTCCAGAATACTCTGGAATCCTTCCTGTCACTGGCCATTTTCAGTTTGCACCAGTGTTGCTCGTCCCAATCCTTCTTAGCTTTAGCAATGCATACTTTATATTCTTTCCTGGCTAGAGAAACAGACGCACAGTCTCGCTTCTTGATTGCCCGGCCAAGGTCTAGTCTTGCCTTCCTACAATCAGAGTTATACCATCTAGCATCTTTTCTGGTAGTAACCCCCTTATGTTTATCAGGTCTTAGAAAATGCGCCTTGATCTTACCAAAGAGGGTATCGTGTATTTTGACCACTTCACCCAGATCCTTAGGAGAGGCATTAGCCAGTTCCATAGCTAGAATGGCTTGATCAGTTTCACTATTAATAATATCAATATCCTGCTGATTTCTCGCTACAGTGTCCCAACGTAGCCTACGCATATTGTTCTCGGGGACAATGGGCGGAGGGACGAATTCATTCATACAGCTAGAGTTTGATTCAGCAGGCCACCATTTGTGAGTCACACTTAGGGGGTTATGGTCACTCTCAGATCTTATGATGACTTCCATATCACAAAGGGCAGGCCACAAATGCAAACTGCAGATCACATAGTCAATTCGACTTTTGTGCCTCCCATTGTCGAATGTTGGTGAGCCAATTCTATCCCCAGCTGTTCTCCCGTTCATAGCTCTCAAGCCTTTTTCAAGACACAGTGCATTAATAGCTATAATGTCCTCTGTCCAACGGGAGACTGGTTTCAGTTGTAATTCAGGGATGCCCCAGAAGGAATCCTCATCAGCACCAGTGAAAGCATCACCCACAACCAATGGCTCAAACGTCCTATGAAGGTCTCCTGCTATAACAATGTTATTTTTAACGGAGTGCTCCTCGATGAGGTCGGCCAAGGTTAGTAATGTTTCAGACCGACCTTTGGAACTCCTAATATAAATATTGTAAATATCAAGTGACCCTGTACTGTCATTTGAAATCCTAATAAGCTGGATATCATTGTGTCCAGTAGCTATATTTTTAACTGAGAAATGTATTGCTTGTCGAATCCAGATAGTATGCCCCCCCATAGGTCTACCTTTCGGACCCTTGACAGCTGACACATAAAAATTCAGATAGCTTAATACAAAGACAGGGTCGCAGGCCCAAGTTTCCTGGAATATACAAATATCAAATTGGGTAACAAAGCCAAGCCAGTCCCCACAATCGAGCTTGGATGTCAGACCAGCTATATTCCAGCAGAGTAGGTTAGCAACTCCAGACAAACGACCCTGGCGTAAGCCAGGAAAAGAATTTAGTACACAGGCCTCACCCTCTGGTTGGACAACCAAGTTATTCGACAAATCATTGGTAAGGCAATTAACATTCTGGGTAGATAAGCTATCCGAATTTTGATCCCCATTTGCTAGTGGTACTTGACTTAGATTTATAGAGAGTCAATCACAGGCATCAAGATTGGAAAGTGCTGAAAATCTATTCTCTAGATTTAGACTCCTCTCTGGTTGCTTCACTTCCCTCCGCCCTTTTGTTGGGACAACGTTCCACTTAGTTTTTAGCATTGTTTTATTAGAGACCCTCCCACTACACTGATAGAAAAAGTCTAAAGTGAGTGGAATGATTTCAGTCGATCTCCGCTGCGGAGGTAGAAGGTTGGGTAGAATATTGGCCAAAACCTCTGGGTCAGAAAAATGTAGGATGACGCAGTCACCCATAAACTTCTTTGTACTATTACCTATCCACCTCACCCTTCTAGCCTTTACTATTTCGTCAGCCAATTGGTGCCTACCCCTAGGAGTTATTACCATGTTATTTGTTAACCAATAAAGTGCTTTAGACAATAGGGATGAGGTAGATTCTTCCTGACCAGACTGCAAAAGAGGAACATTGGCTAAAACCAAGACCAATGGAGAGGCCTCAACTATCAACTCTACCGAGCCATTTACAGATTCTGGGGCGGAGGATGCATCCGAGGGAACATCTTTATTCTCTGCACTATCTAAAATGGATATCAAGGGAGCCACCGGAGGAACTGGTAGTGAAGAAGCCCCGCCCCCCACCAAAGAAGAAGAGACCTTACTGGACTCAACCCTACTAGAAACAGCATCTGGTAGTTTGCCTACTTCAGATAAGGTTTGATTCAGCAAACCCCCAAGGCGATTCACTTCCTTAGTAAGTTTATCAATTCTACCTAACAGCGGATTAACAATGTCCTTTATCTTAGTGTCTAACATACTCAGTAAGTTCTTAAATTGACCACTAGTAAGAGACATAGAAACGTCATCCAGAGTGACATCTTCTTCCCTTGCTGATTTGCTAGGGGGCGATGCAATCTTTTTGCGGCTTGATCTGAGCCCAAATCGTTTCGGCTGTGGCTGTGGCTTTTTAGCCCCTCTGGTGGATCGTGGAGCGGGCACCGGAGTGGGGGCTTTGTCCTCGGGTAGTTGTTGCTCTGTCTCCACCTCACTCTCGCTGTCTAACTCAATCAGGACCGACCGGTTCATTACAGCGATATCAGCTTGGTCAGATTCACTTACAGGTGGACAGCAGGAGGTAGGTTGCTCCGTGGATTCGGCAAAAGCTGAAGCCGGCGAAGTTGGTGAACCCAGGGCAGACGGTGAACTCAGGCCAAGCGAAGATCTCCTGTCACTATTAATTTTGGCAACTACCTGAAAGATATAGTTGTCCATAGTGTTTTTTGCAGGGGATAGCTTTTTGCCGGGCATAATTCACTAACAGACGATGCTTTTCATAAGCACAGGGTAAACGGGTGCTCCAAGAGGCAACAATTCAATAAATAACCCCCAGCTATAACACAGGCTCACCTCCTTGAATCAGGTTTTTTAGCAGAGTAACGGGCCCAACCCAACCTTGTCCAGCCTCGGACGGCCTCAGACGGCCCGCCCTTTGTCCGGGCTTCGTCCGGGCGTCCCGCTCGCGTCCCGCGACGCGGAGGGAGCAGCGTTTTTCTAGCGCCTCAGGGCGCAATGACCCCGCTGGAGTGGATCCGGGTCGCTGGGCAGGCTGGGAGTTGTAGTCTCCCTCCTCTCGGCGGCCGCTAAGGTGACAACAGCGGCGGCGGGAGGGAGACCGGGCACAGCAAAGCAGGAAGAAAGGTCGAGTCTGGGACGACCAGCAGCGTGTCTCCTCTTCAAGGACAGGACACCCGCTCTGCCGAGGGAGCAGCGTTTTTCTAGCGCCTCAGGGCGCGATGACCCCGCTGGAGTGGATCCGGGTCGCTGGGCAGGCTGGGAGTTGTAGTCTCCCTCCTCTCGGCGGCCGCTAAGGTGACAACAGCGGCGGCGGGAGGGAGACCGGGCACAGCAAAGCAGGAAGAAAGGTCGAGTCTGGGACGACCAGCAGCGTAGAAGTCTCCTCTTCAAGGACATATAAAATAAAAAAATATTTAAAAAAATAAATAAATAGGCCTTATAGGAATCCAAGACACATCCTGGTGAGGAAGAGCCAATGTTTGCATTCATAAAACACTCAGTTTCATTTAGCAGAAAGGAAGTCTCCTCTTGTACTAAAAGAAGTGAGCGATCAAACGTCCAAATTCTTGGGGTAACTCTGGGAAAACCTTCCATTACCATCCCTACAGCTGAATGGCCTGATACATGTGAGGGAAGATACGAGATGTTTTTTACTACACTTTTCAATGTCTGGCTAATCAGAACAAAGTCAATCTTTGATTGATGGTGATATTTGTAATTACGAAATGAAATACCCAGTTGTTGCCCAGACCTTATTCTCCAAATGTATAAATAGCCATACTGTTCCATGTTGTCCAATAGAAGAGCCCTAGTTTTAGAGGGAATTGAGGCTCGACTATTCAGTGATTTATAGAGTAGGGGATCTAAAACTATATTGAAATCCCCAGCCAAAATAGTGGGTTCTGGGAAAGATAAGACTAGAGTTCTCGCAGCTGATATCACACTTTTTCACCCTCCATTGTGGAGAGAGGAACAGAGGAAAGAGAAGAGATAAGCCCTGAAGATGACCGCTCTTTTGCCAGGTTTAAGACTTGTGGCACCACTTTAAAATAGGATCTTAAGAGAGGGTGTTACTCTCGAGCCAAGGGCCGAAACAGACTTGGGTGCTTTTGCCGATTTACACCCATTTGAGCACTTGGCTTTAACTTGGTTAAATAAAAAAGTGGATGTTTTACTTTTCTTACTAGCCCCAAAGGAGCTTCGAGTCTGACCAAGCGTCTGAGCCATCCCACTTTCACTTATCTCTAGCGAGGATTCATCAGCTCCCCTCACTTCTCTCTTCTTAATTTGATTCTTGGCCCCACGTTTTCCTTTTTTCCCCGCCACGCCCGACTCCAGCCCAGCTACCGTCTCATCCGCTGGCACTTTGGCGTCCCTCACCCGCTGACCTCAATACCAATCTGCTCACCATTTCAGCTTCAGTGTCAGCCTCCATCTTGCCTGCGAGGCCCCCGGCTTCGAAGAGCCCGTAAGAACTGCCCCGAGTGCCCTGGAGGAGGCTCCGAATTCTGCGCTCCCTCCGAAGCTCCAGGGCGGCCGATCTCCAGTGCAGCAGACCCAGCGGAAGAGGACCCGCCTCCGCGAAGCACAGAGGACGAGGGAAACAACGGACAGCAAGAAAAGCCAAACCTCAAGTCAAGACGAACCAGGAAGAACACCGACACTCCAAAGGGCGACGTGCCGGGACAGTGAAAGCAGACGCCAGTTCACTGACACGACACGCCAGGTAGGAATTTTAGTTTCATGAAAAAGTGCAGCGTATATTCGAGATATACTTAAATATCCAAAATAATTGGCATATTTATGCTAGAACACGCATCTCAGGCATCTCTGGCATCGATTGGAAAAGAAAGAAAAAGTCCGGAGCACTGCAGCAGCTCAACTTGCTGCCGCCATGTTTTTAGGAAATTACAATATTAGGATCAATTGAAAAAATGATCTCATAATACTGCCTCAAGACCTGCGACACTTACATTCGGGGTGACAGGAAGTATTTGCAACCAGACCAGGAGTCCCTTATTCAGACATTAATTTCAAACTTGACACTCCTGACCGACACGTCGTTCAGCACCGATCAATGAATTCATTAAATCATTGTGTTAACATAAAGCTACACCATACTCCTGAACCCAAAGTTCGTCAGAATAAGCCTAATCAGCCTAGTTTGCGAAAGTCTGTGCATCCTAGAATTAACATAACATAATCTAACCATCGAATTTTATAGGATGATACTCCTAGCCCTCATGTATCTTTCACCCTTTTCCCACTTTCTTCGCCAAGTTCAAAATCTTTGTTGTAAAGCGCTCAGAAACCTGCCAGTTTTGTTCATGCTATATAAAACTGCAAAATAAATTAAAGAATGTTGGCATACTGAAGTATTGCTTAGTGTACTGTTAGACCCGGCCGAGGGCGACACCATCCAACCTTCACGAGAGCCGCCCTCCGGGCGACCGCCGGCTCTCCCCCTCTCTAGAACTCTGCAACCCCTACTCGCCCCACTCTGCGAGTCCGACCCCTATCCCGGACCACCATCTCAGACCCCGACTCCATCTTGGATCCTCCACGACCAGGCCCCGTGGCCTCGGCCCGACCTCAGACCCAGCGAAGCCCCGACATCGAGGCACCAAGTTCCAACCAGGTGGTAAAGCGGCCACTTGATGGAACAATGAGGAGAAGGGTTTCGATGGTCCTCCAGCCGTCCAGCGACGCCTGGTTTCGATCGCCTCCGGCCTCCCTGGGCGCTGGCTCCACCCCCCTGCTGGGTGTCTGGACACACTCATCCCGGCCCCTCCGACCCCCCAGGTGCGAGGGTCCGGACATCAAAGAACACCAGACCTATATCTGGGGCAGCCCTGGAGCAGGTCGGCAGTTGTATCCTGGAGTTGAGAGACCCCGAGACGAACTCATCCACGTGAAACCCGTAACCCCCCTTTTTGAGCCCTGCTGGCACTGCCGCTGCCCATCTTCGTTGAAACCACCTTTGGAGTTCTGCTGGCGCTGCCGCGGCCCCTCTTCGTTGAAACCACCTTTGGAGCCCTGCTGGCGCTGCCGCGGCCCATCTTCGTTGAAACCACTTTTGGAGCCCTGCTGGCGCTGCCGCAGCCCCTCTTCGTTGAAACCACCTTTGGAGCCCTGCTGGTGCTGCCGCGGCCCATCTTCGTTGAAACCACCTTCTGGAGCCCTGCTGGCGCTGCTGCGGCCCATCTTCGTTGAAACCACCTTTGGAGCCATGCTGGCGCGCCCCATCTTCGTTGAAACCATCTTCTGGAGCCCTGCTGGCGCTGCCGCGGCCCATCTTCATTGAAACCATCTTCTGGAGCCCTGCTGGCGCTGCCGCAGCCCCTCTTCATTGAAACCATCCTTGGAGCCCCGCTGACGCTGCAGCGGCCCGACCTGGAGGAACCCTCCCCGGCTCGAGGATTGAGAGCTGAGCGAAGGGTATCCCCGTACCTGGCTGGTACCAAGACTGTCCCGCTACCCCCTTCCCTCGGTGACTAAACCCGAGAGGACCCCTTGGTCCAGTTGAACCTGTACCGTTACGATTACCTGCCTTAATTGTTCATAAAAACGTTAAGAATCTATCCTTGTGTGGTGTCCATCTGTAGTGGAGTGATTGCTCGTCTGTACGATCCTAGGGGAGGAACCTCACCAGGAGGCCTCTCGACTTCGCTCGACCAATTCTAAGATCCCCTTTCTAACATGCACAAAAAGCATAGTAAAGTGCTTATCTGTCATCTACAATAAGGGACAGTATTTCAAAGGGATTTATAATGGTTTCATTGTTCAAGGCTGCAATGAGTTTACTTAAACTTTACATCAAGATCTTTACTTACTATGTGAAAGCTACTATTGACACAGTAACTAGGAGTCAGATTCACAAATCTTTCTGTGAAAAGCTGGTCTCTAACTTCTGTCATATTTGTGAATTACTCCTGAATTTTGAGGCCTGAATCACAAATGTTTTGTGTGTTTGTGTCTTACTCGAGGCTTAAGGGTAAGTTACTCAACATGTCTTTTACACTTAATTAAGAGTAAAACATAACTACTTCGAGAAAATGGTTTGTGAATTAAGGGAAGTTCACAGCTAAGAAGGGTATAAGAATGAGTGCAGACTAAAACAGCTTAGAGAACTGGCCCATGGAGACCTCAGGCATGCATGTAGAAGCTCTATACAGCCATACCCACAGTATCTGTGGAGTCAAGCAGGCAACATGCTTTTAACCACAGATGCTTGAGTCATGTGATCAAAAAGGTGCTCTATCTTCAGTTTAGTGTAAGTTAGGTCAGTAAGCTGACCAGTAAAAATCAAACAAGGTTTGCTCCGGAAGAAATGAGTTACTTACCTGTAACTCTAGTTCACCAACATTGGTCTTTATCCATACTAATATAATAAAGAGAGAGCCCAAACCTTTGAGGCGGGTAATCTCAGGAACCACAGCACCAATTACAACACCCAATACAGCGTTGGAAAGGGCAGTTGCAGCAGAAGGACATAGGCTATGCAGACGCCCACCATATACATTTAAAAGGTAAAAGAACTGTGCCAGCAAAGTAGTCCCTTGTGGGCGTGTCTGCGTTGTGCTGTGGGCGTGACAAACGCTGGGGGCGTGTGGTACGTTCCGCCCTTCATGCCAGGTCTCATGTTGTGCGCTAATCGCACCCTGCTCCCTTTAAATATCCCTGCACCTCAATCATAAGCCACCCTTACTCCTTAAAATACCCCAACACCCTTAAACACTAACCCATCTTAACCCTATAAATATACCCTGTACTCCAAAACCCAACCCTATACCTTAAAAATACCCCTGATCCCCAAAACCGAAACCTAGCCCTGAACCCTATAAATACCCCTGTACCCCAAAACCCAAACCTACCCCTGAACCCTAAAATACCCCTGTACCCCAAAACCCAAACCTAGCCCTGAACCCTTAAAATACCCCTCTACCCCAAAACCCAAACCTACCCCTGAACACTAAAAAAAACCCTGTACCCCAAACCTAGTCCTGAACCCTAAAAATAACCCTGTACCCCAAAACCCAAACCTACCCCTGAACCCTAAAATACCCCTGTACTCCAAAACCCAAACCTAGCCCTGAACCCTAAAAATACCCATGTACCCCAAAACCCAAACCTAGCCCTGAACCCTTAAAATACCCATGTACCCCAAAACCCAAACCTAACCCTAAAAATACCCTCATACCCCAAAACCCAAACCTAGCCCTGAACCCTAACAAGCATTGGAAATGCAATATGTCTCGCAATAGGAAAGTTGGAGCTATTGGTCTTATAAATTACATTTTTTTATTTATGTGTTGTTTTTTGAAATAGTTAAATACATAGCATTGTCATTTACAATGCCAATAGTTATAACTTTTGCAAATGTGACACCTCTAGCATTTGTAATGCAACATGTTTTGTATTTACGTGACTTAGATGTATTGATCTTACAAATAACAATGGCTTTTAACTTTTTAAAAAATAATTAATACGTAAATAAAAGTGATTTTATTTTATAATGGCAATAGCGTAAACTTTTGTAAATATCTTTAGTTAAGATTATGTTGTGTATTTTATTGTGACGAAAATCCAAGAACAGAAGTGAAATATTAACATCTTTTTTGTCATTTGTAATAAAGCTTGAAACATTGAGAGAACATATTTGAACCAGTGATGCTGTGGTTGCGCTGAGTGATGCTGTGGTTGCGCTGAGTGATGCTGTGGTTGCGCAGAGTGATGCTGTGGTTGCGCAGAGTGATGCTGTGGTTGCGCAGAGTGATGCTGTGGTTGCGCAGAGTGATGCTGTGGTTGCGCAGAGTGATGCTGTGGTTGCGCAGAGTGATGCTGTGGTTGCGCAGAGTGATGCTGTGGTTGCGCAGAGTGATGCTGTGGTTGCGCAGAGTGATGCTGTGGTTGCGCAGAGTGATGCTGTGGTTGCGCAGAGTGATGCTGTGGTTGCGCAGAGTGATGCTGTGGTTGCGCAGAGTGATGCTGTGGTTGCGCAGAGTGATGCTGTGGTTGCGCAGAGTGATGCTGTGGTTGCGCAGAGTGATGCTGTGGTTGCGCAGAGTGATGCTGTGGTTGCGCAGAGTGATGCTGTGGTTGCGCAGAGTGATGCTGTGGTTGCGCAGAGTGATGCTGTGGTTGCGCAGAGTGATGCTGTGGTTGCGCAGAGTGATGCTGTGGTTGCGCAGAGTGATGCTGTGGTTGCGCAGAGTGATGCTGTGGTTGCGCAGAGTGATGCTGTGGTTGCGCAGAGTGATGCTGTGGTTGCGCAGAGTGATGCTGTGGTTGCGCAGAGTGATGCTGTGGTTGCGCAGAGTGATGCTGTGGTTGCGCAGAGTGATGCTGTGGTTGCGCAGAGTGATGCTGTGGTTGCGCAGTGATGCTGTAGTTGCGCAGAGTGATGCTGTGGTTGCGCAGAGTGATGCTGTGGTTGCGCAGAGTGATGCTGTGGTTGCGCAGAGTGATGCTGTGGTTCCGCAGTGATGCTGTGGTTGCGCAGAGTGATGCTGTGGTTGCGCAGAGTGATGCTGTGGTTTCGCAGAGTGATGCTGTGGTTCCGCAGAGTGATGCTGTGGTTCCGCAGAGTGATACTGTGGTTCCGCAGAGTGATGCTGTGGTTGCGCAGAGTGATGCTGTGGTTCCGCAGAGTGATGCTGTGGTTCCGCAGAGTGATGCTGTGGTTCCGCAGAGTGATGCTGTGGTTGCGCAGAGTGATGCTGTGGTTGCGCAGAGTGATGCTGTGGTTGCGCAGAGTGATGCTGTGGTTGCGCAGAGTGATGCTGTGGTTGCGCAGAGTGATGCTGTGGTTGCGCAGAGTGATGCTGTGGTTGCGCAGAGTGATGCTGTGGTTGCGCAGAGTGATGCTGTGGTTGCGCAGAGTGATGCTGTGGTTGCGCAGAGTGATGCTGTGGTTGCGCAGAGTGATGCTGTGGTTGCGCAGAGTGATGCTGTGGTTGCGCAGAGTGATGCTGTGGTTGCGCAGAGTGATGCTGTGGTTGCGCAGAGTGATGCTGTGGTTGCGCAGAGTGATGCTGTGGTTGCGCAGAGTGATGCTGTGGTTGCGCAGAGTGATGCTGTGGTTGCGCAGAGTGATGCTGTGGTTGCGCAGAGTGATGCTGTGGTTGCGCAGAGTGATGCTGTGGTTGCGCAGAGTGATGCTGTGGTTGCGCAGAGTGATGCTGTGGTTGCGCAGAGTGATGCTGTGGTTGCGCAGAGTGATGCTGTGGTTGCGCAGAGTGATGCTGTGGTTGCGCAGTGATGCTGTAGTTGCGCAGAGTGATGCTGTGGTTGCGCAGAGTGATGCTGTGGTTGCGCAGAGTGATGCTGTGGTTCCGCAGTGATGCTGTGGTTGCGCAGAGTGATGCTGTGGTTGCGCAGAGTGATGCTGTGGTTTCGCAGAGTGATGCTGTGATGCTGTGGTTTCGCAGAGTGATGCTGTGGTTGCGCAGAGTGATGCTGTGATTGCGCAGAGTGATGCTGTGGTTGCGCAGAGTGATGCTGTGGTTGCGCAGAGTGATGCTGTGGTTGCGCAGAGTGATGCTGTGGTTGCGCAGAGTGATGTTGTGATTGCGCAGAGTGATGCTGTGGTTGCGCAGAGTGATGCTGTGGTTGCGCAGAGTGATGCTGTGGTTGCGCAGAGTGATGCTGTGGTTGCGCAGAGTGATGCTGTGGTTGCGCAGAGTGATGCTGTGGTTGCGCAGAGTGATGCTGTGGTTGCGCAGAGTGATGCTGTGGTTGCGCAGAGTGATGCTGTGGTTGCGCAGAGTGATGCTGTGGTTGCGCAGAGTGATGCTGTGGTTGCGCAGTGATGCTGTAGTTGCGCAGAGTGATGCTGTGGTTGCGCAGAGTGATGCTGTGGTTGCGCAGAGTGATGCTGTGGTTCCGCAGTGATGCTGTGGTTGCGCAGAGTGATGCTGTGGTTGCGCAGAGTGATGCTGTGGTTTCGCAGAGTGATGCTGTGATGCTGTGGTTTCGCAGAGTGATGCTGTGGTTCCGCAGAGTGATGCTGTGGTTCCGCAGAGTGATGCTGTGGTTCCGCAGAGTGATGCTGTGGTTCCGCAGAGTGATGCTGTGGTTCCGCAGAGTGATACTGTGGTGGTGCTGAGTGATACTGTGGTGGTGCTGAGTGATGCTGTGGTGGTGCTGAGTGATGCTGTGGTGCTGCTGAGTGATGCTGTGGTGGTGCTGAGTGATGCTGTGGTGGTGCTGAGTGATGCTGTGGTGGTGCTGAGTGATGCTGTGGTGGTGCTGAGTGATGCTGTGGTGGTGCTTAGTGATGCTGTGGTGGTGCTGAGTGATGCTGTGGTGATGCAATAGTGTAAGTGCGATAGATAGATAGAGGGAGGGCGATAGATAGATAGAGGGAGGGAGGGAGGGCGATAGACAGAGTGAGGGCGATAGATAGCTAGATAGATAGTGAGGGTGATAGATAGAAAGACAGATAGATAGAGTGAGGGCGATAGATAGATAGAGTGAGGGTGATAGATATATAGATCAGCGATTGAAAAATTCATTCGACCGCTCACATTTGTGAGTCAAATTGATTCAGGACGAGCTATTTTTAGGTCCTACTTGCCCTTTCTGGCGAGTTGGAATGCAAACTGACAATTGACCTCTGCCTCAGAAAGCAGAGGAAATTTAACAAGATAGCAAGATTTAAAGGCATCTTTATTGTGACAAAGTAAATGAGCAATAAAAATGCTTTTAAATCTTGATAATTTGTCACATTTTCTCAGCTTTCAGAGTTAGAGGTCAAGTGCATTTCAGTTAGGTCAAGGAGATTCTGTAGGTTACTAGACCTGCAGGTCTAGTGCATTTTTTATGATTTTTCGAGCCCTGTAGATAGATAGATAAATAGAGTGAGGGCAATAGATAGAGTGAGGGCCACAGATAGATAGAGTGAGGGCGCTAGATCGAGTGAGGGTGATAGAGTGAGGGCGATAGATATATAGAGTGAGGGTGACAGACAGAGGGAGGGCGACAGAGGGGGGGCGACAGACAGAGGGAGGGCGACAGACAGAGGGAGGGCGACAGACAGAGGGAGGGCGACAGACAGAGGGAGGGCGACAGACAGAGGGAGGGCGACAGACAGAGGGAGGGCGACAGACAGAGGGAGGGCGACAGACAGAGGGAGGGCGACATTTTTGGTTTGGAGTGGATTAGAGTAATTGGTAGTTTGTGTATGAAATGCAGCGAAAATATATCCAATCATCTGAAATGTTAATGTTTTATTCATAATTTCATTAGTACATTTTAATATTAATGCCAAGATCGATAAAAAATAGTGCCAGTTTGCAGTGTTATTGATAAGGTACCTTAAAGCGTCTGGAAAAACAAATCAGTTTTCACATAACACTTTGCAATTCGAGCCCTTTTAACTGTTCCCCTGCTCAAAATTCTTTAACAGTAAGATAACCGTTTTTTATTTCACCCATCATAAAAATGCATCCCTGTAAATCAATATGTGCATGCAAAAGTGTGGGGTTTTGAGAATGTATTACAAATGTTCAACAAAGGAATACTCAAAATGTATTTATAAACGCTTGCAAACATCTAATGTGCTACCACTTGCACTTCTGCGAAGGATAACTGCAGGTCAAGGGTCAACGTATTAATGAGTGTTTGGGATGTCTGCTGCCACCAAACAAACTGGAAGCTTGTTTGATAGCTAGAGGGCTGAAGGCAGAAGAGCAACGGAGAAAGCAAAGGTCATGGAGCAATTTCCCTTCTCTGCATGTAATGACCACACGCTGTGAAGCAGCATAACGTAGATACTATGGATCAATACAGCAGATGCCTGCACATTGTCACCAGTAATATAAACGCAAACAGATCTAAAGTTGCAGTTGTTTTTGTTTTTAGTTGACACGACTAATGTGTGGTACAGAGATGAGTTAAGGGATACGTTTTGAGGGACACACAAACCGCATGTGCTATTATTCTTTCTTACTAACGCAGGCATTTTCCTCTTTCCAAACTTCTAATGGCCCATTTTCGCCATTCTATACTTTTAATTGTAACGCAGATTTTTTTACACTGAAATGTGTCTCTTTGCTCTCCTTAAGAATGCAATTACATAAATGTAGCCACTTGTTCGTTTTAGTTTACGTGTGAAAAGTATTGCTACGTGTCACCATGGGCTGAGCAGACTGTCTTTGAGATGTGACCAGATATCTATTTGTTTTTTTTTTCGGTTTGGTGTGCATAAAATCCAAAGTTCTATGGTGGAGTTGGTCATGCTTCTGTGCTCTCAGGTGAGTTGTTGTCAGCAAAGCACTTAACGAACACAAGATTGCCTCCCAGTACATCTGTGCGGATGCTTTTTTATAACCAGGCGCCATCACTTAGGACCGTTTGAAGATCGGCGTGTACTGGCTGTGTAGGCAAAGGTCTGTGCTATGGAAACATGTGTTACTTATGCCCTATGCAAAGAAATGGTTTCCCCTAAGAAGTTATACTGAGATTTGAAATGTTGCTGTTGTTTTAAGATTTAATGGTATTATTGTTCTCTCACATGAGTCACAGTACAGGTGTAAAATTAACGAACTTGTTGCGCAGCAGCTAGTGACGGTGACCAGTGCCGAAGCACTAAAATTAACAGGCAGCGACGAGCGGGAAGTGGTGGTGGGGGAGGGGATGGCACGGGGATCTTAACTAACTTGTTGCGCAGCAGCTAGTGACGGTGACCAGTGCCGAAGCACTAAAATTAACAGGCAGTGACGAGCGGAAGTGGTGGTGGGGGAGGGGATGGCACGGGGATCTTAAGTGACTGCAATGGGTACTGCAGCACTGAACAATAATAGGCAGCGATGGGTGCGGAAAGGGGGGACCACGGCATGGGATATTAAGTGACGAAGCATTGAAAATAACAGGCAGTGACGGGCGGGAGGGGGTGGGGCGGCAGAGGTGCAAAATTCCTCAAAAGAAAGATTTACAGACATGTTTTCAAGCCGGGGCAAGCTTTGTTTTTGATTGCAAGAAGAGTTGCTGCGTCCATAAAGCGGGCTGATACACGAGCCGAGGGAAAGAATAACAAGCAGTAGATTAAATGAAACTCCAGGGGAGAGAGAGGGGAGGTGCTGGCGGCTGGGGAGGGGGAGGAGAAATGCGAGCCTGGCTGTGTGCAGGGAGAGAGAGGGGAGGTGCTGGCGGCACCAAGCTGGGGAACAAATGGCGAAGACTGGCTATTTGATGCTGTGCACGCGCATTTTAACTCATTGTGCTTGCGCATTGAGCTAAAAGCGCACATGCACTTCATCATATCGCCAGTGTAGTTAAACGCTGTTTAAGCCCCTATAGTCTCGCTCCGCTCAATGCGCATTGAGAGGCGCGAACTAAAAATACCCCTGTACCCCAAAACCCATACCTATTCTTAAACCCTAAAACTTCCCCTGTACCCCATAACCCAAAACTATATCTGAACCCTTAAAATACCCCAAGCATATAAAATGTAATGCCATGCGTTATAATGGCATTGCAGAGACATGGTACTTTCGTAATGAAAGTATGCGGAGTGATGGTATGCGGAAAGAAAGTTGCGGAATAATGGGTGTTTACCCTCCCCCGGTAAGTACATTGGTGGCACGGCGACCCACATCTCCAGCAACATACTAATATTTTTTCACCACCCATTTGAAAAATGCACAGGTCTCTCTCATTGATGGCCAGCACCGACATACACTTTCAGACACACCACAAGTTCTAGAATTGCGAACATTAGAGCTGGGGAGCTACGTTCGAATCTCGGCATCAGCTCAACATCCTGTGACTCCAGGAAAATCGCTGTGTCTCCCCGTGCCTACCACAAATGAATGTGTTCTTCTGTAATGTAAATTGTGCTCATGCCATAGTCGAGATCGCTCTTATATAATATTGTAAGGAAAAATAAAGTAGGGAAACTCGAGTTCACACACTACTGAACGCGCACTCTTAAATGCATCAGCAGTGCACTGTGAATCGGAGCGTTTCACAGGCCTGTCACAGATAAGAAATGCCATCTAAACGAAATCCTACAAAACAATATACTACTGGCCGGCAGCAATTCATACCCGGACAACGTCGGGACGGGTTGCTAGTCTTTTATATAGTCAAACGCTAATCCCTCTAGAGACCCCACTGCTCAGATTTCAAAGCACAAGTGTTAGAAAACAGCACTAGCCTCTGACTGGGGAGGAGGGTGGGTTGCATGTGAAAATATAAAAGAGACCAAAAAGATATGATGGACGGAGTGCTGAAACTTTTCAGACACTTGCCCCCACTCACAGGTCTGGGTTGAATCCATCATCGTTCTTTAACTCACTTTGCCACCACAGTTCGGACCCAGCCATATGCAAATCAGCCTTGACCCTGTGCCTCATGGGAACAGTCCAGCCCGAACTGCCAGGCCAGGTCCTCCCTGGACTGGAGACAAGCATTCTAGGACCGGGTTTTGGGTAACACCTCATCAGCCAGGCTAGCTTGAATCCAGTGGCAAAGTGAGCAATGGACCCACGTCTGGGCACACCCTGCCAACGTAGAGCAAACAAAGCTGACACAAAGAGATGTAACACCCCACATCAGCCAGGCTAGCTTGAATCCAGTGGCAAACTGAGGGCATCTCCAGAACAAAGCTAACACAAAGAAATGATGGAAGAAGTGCAGAAACATTTCAGACACTCACCCCCAGTCACAGATCTGGGTTGAATCCATCATCATTCTTTAGCTCACTTCGCCACCTTAGTTCAGGATATCGAACTGGGGTGGCAAAAGTGAGCTAAAGAACGATATATGGATTCAACCTGGATCTGTGACTGAGCGGGAGGGTCTGAAAAGTTTGAGCGCTCTGTGCATTATCTCCTTGTGTTTGCTTTGTTTGCCTAAGTTGGTAGGGTATGCCCAGACGTGGGTCCCTTGCTCACTTTGCCACTGGATTCAAGCTGGTCTGGCTGATGAAGGGTGTTATCCAGAAACCAGTCCCAGGATGTTTGTTTGCGGTTCAGGGAAGACCTGGATTGGGAGTTCGGAATGGACTGTTTCCATGAGGCACAAAGCTGGGTCTGAACTGAGGTGGCGAAGTGAGTTAAAGAATGATGATGGATTCAACTCAGATCTGTGACTGGCAGTGAGTGTCTGAAAAGTTTCAGTGTTCCGTCCATCATCTCCTTGTTTTTGCTATATCTTGTTATCTCTAAGAGGGCCAGTGCATGCCGTCCTCCATGAGGCGGGGACCACGCCACACATGTCCTAGGACCCGCAAGTTATGGGTGGTACTACGCCTCGGGTTAAACCCCGATTGGTCTGTATGTATAAGAAGGGGCATGTGTGGGATGAGGCGGGCCGCCAGAACCCACTAAGCCTTCATATCCAGATTCAAGAGCGAGGTCTGCCTGTATGACCTAGCGAGCAAAGGGTCCCTAACAGGTTTTGGAATCATAGCCACCAAGGCCTCATACATAGAAGCCGGCAAAGAGTTAACCTCAAATGCCTCATTGTAGACCTCCAAAAGGCAGTCATCCAACATCGGTGCTAACGTATGATAAAACTACACCTGCAGCCGGTTGCTCCTATTCCTACCACGGAGCTGTAATATATGTGTCACAGACGACACCCATTTAACCAGTCGGGCCAGCAGAGCTCCTGAGGGGCTGCGGGAAGCGACTCCTCTAATCTACCCAGTTTTGATTCCTGGGTTTTTATGTCCTGTTCCAAGTGACGCCGAACCCCATAAGACGTCTTGATAGACACTCCCTTAAACCAGGGACGACCTTCATGGCCTTCCAATCAAGTGCCCATCTCACCCAATTTTCTTCAAAGTAATATGTTGGGGCGTCCGTGACCGTTGCCACAAATGGGGATCAGTCAATGGCTCCGCTCGAAGGCGCCACAAGGGTATCGACAGGAGGTCCTGGACTCCCCCATCACTCAGCAGGGCAGACAAATGATCAGAGAGGTATCTGGGCAAGTAGGTAATATCCGTAACTTCGGATGTGATTTACACTGAGAGGAAACAGTAATATATACGTCTCACAGTCCCAGATGCCAGAGAATGACGAGAAGAATATCTTCGCAGGCTGACGGCCTCTGCAGATGTCACACAACTGTATGCCAGCCAAAATGTCCCCAAGTGCCCCTGTCATACAGGGTTTAGTTTGGGCATGAGGAGGTTCATGATCCAGTGACCCATCAAGGACACAGTTAATGTCCCCAGCCAATATTATTTCTGCACCCAAATAGGGAGTCTCTTCTGCCATCACAGCAGAGAGGAAATCAGGACAATCAACATCTGGGGCATACACATTAATGATGCATGCCTTTCTCCCCTCCAACTTCCCATGTGCCTCCCCTCAGGATCCATCACATAGTGCAAATATTGAAAGGGAAACCCTGGAGCAACCCAAATAAGGCCTCCCCTTGCGAAGTCCGAATACGTGGTGGCATGGAGCTGCCCTCTCCACCGTTTCTTCAGGGATGGCAGGGAGTCCCCTCCAAATAAGTCTCTTGCAGGCAAGCCACCTCCACCCGTGCCACTTCAAATAGGCAAACACGCATCTGCGTTTTCAAAGGCAGCGATACCACGGACATTCCAGGTAAGCAGCTTAGTTATGGAGGTGGCCATGGGTCACATATTAATCTCCCATAGTAATCTCCCATTTCCCCACATCTGCGGGACATCTCTGCATAAACATCCCACCCGTGGGGGCCCTCTTGGCATTGCAAAGTTAGTTCTTGGACAAGGAAACAGGGTCAACAACCGCAACCAAGCTGCAACAGGTAAATCATACCCAGATTCGAACTCTCTGGGCGGTACCACCATCTTACCCGGTCTAAGATTAAACAGGATAAGGATTTTCGAGTGCTGCCCGCAATCCCAACTAGAACAAAAACAGATAAAAACACAGAACCACACAACAATATTCCCCATTTTTATTTATTTTTGCTTTCACAGACATGTGTGCTGTGCTAGAGGTTGATCAGCCGGTGAGGTGTGAGGCAAAGACTTCCAGGCCCCCACACAGGTGCTCACCTCTATGAAGGGTTACGCCCCCGTCTACACTGGTCAGATTATTTGGGGGGAGAATCCCCCTACACAGTACTCCATGCAAACATCTCCCTACATATCAACTCCAGAGCACTCCCATTTCACCACAGATGCATAGCTTTCCACTTAGCGGGTCCAAACATATATGCCACTTCTTTGTTTGGACTGCCTCAAGTCCAAAACCGCGGCTGCCTCACTCGAGCTCCGGTCTACCAGATGGTCCTGAGAGGCCACATACAAATCGGGGACAGCCTCAATGGGCTGCAACGTCCCTTCAGGGCAAACTTGGAACCGTCCTAGGCTCCCAGTCTTATCAGGGTACCTCCAGTGATTTAGCAGCTTACGATCTCGGGCAGACCTGCCAGATGCGGATGATCGGGACAACTCCATTGAGGGTACCAGACAGGCGCCCACGTTTTCCCAGCAATCCAGCCAGTCACGTGCCTCTGCAGCAGAGAAAAAAACAAGACTTTTTCTTGGCTTTCAACTCGCAGTTTGGCAGGAAAGAAGAGGCTATATTTGAGATTAAGGTCCCGAAGACGTCTTTTTACATCATGAAAAGATTTCCACTGATCCTGTACTCGCTGCGTGTAATCCGGGTAGATTGAAATAGGGTGCCCCTCAAACAGCAAGGGCCCTCGGGAACAGATAGTAGGATTGCATCCCGGTTTCTGAAATTGAATAACGGAACTATAATAGCTCTTTGAGGCGCAGCAGGCTTAGGCGGGGGAACAAGTGCTGTGTGCGCTCGCTCAATGGTGAATAATGTAGAGAGCATCTTGGGGACCTAGACCGTTGTAATCCAGTCTCCCAAAAATAATTTGGCAGAGTCTCCGCTTTCTCAGGGAATCGCAAAAAACGTATATCGCTTCTACGTGACCTCCCTTGAGAGTCCTCTGCATGGTCATCCAGGCGCACCACTGGCTTCTGGAGTTCAAGGACAGTGTCACAGAGCGTACGAACCTCTGCTTGTAGGGTGCCTACATTATGTTCAGTAGTAGTTACCCGGTCCGATACTTTGCGTAGAACACACCACAGCAAGTTGACCTCAAAGCGACAGACTCATCTTATGGACCATCTCATCTTGTGTAGTTTAGATCATAGCTAGCACATCTGCGAGGGAGGGGGTTGGCTACGCAGCCCATGGCATCCCCTCGGCCTGGTCCGTCACGGTAGTCTTCTGTGCCTCAGGGATACGGGTTGTGCATAGTTAAGGATTTTGGAGGCCTTGATTTCCTTTCTCCCTCACCAACCACCAGGTAACGTGCTATCAGAGGAAATACCAGATGCGCCTCTGGATAATTCAGGAGGGTACCCGTCGTACCCCACAGCCAGGGGCAAGCAATCATCCAGACTTCTATCTCCCCAGCCATAAGCTGTTCCCCAAATCTCAAGGAGGTCACATCAGTAGACAGCCAACCCAGCTCATAGCCCCACCACAATCTCCGGGGGGCACGATCAGGACAATGCGGGCGATGGGGCACTTAAACAATCTTCATGCAAGCAGTTCCATGCAGGGCCGGGGCCTCCCGATCTCTCAGGTGGCCACAGTCATTCACAAGTGTAGGGTCCCTTGGCTCACCTTCAGCTACCGCTGTAGGCCCCAGTCAACATGGGCCTGCTAACCAACAGTTGCAGTTCCCTGTGTGTGCCCAGTGTGAGTCACACGGAGGCAGTTGGTCGGCCGCTCTTCATCGGGCCATCTCCTCCATGGGGCCCACTAATCGTCTCTCTCCTGGTCTGTGCCATGCCTCTGCTACTAGACGCCGCTACGCTTAGCCCCATATTGAGTGGCATACACGGTGCCAGGGACTTAAGGGCTATAGTCATACCGGCAAAGACAATCCGCTCCAGGCAGGAGGCCGCTGCCCTCCAATGTGCCCCAGGTCAAAGGTGGTGTCACCACGGGGCATCCGTGGGAGATCTCAGACCACGGTCTCACAGACCCTATATCGCCCCCACCCCCCACAAGGGTCCGGTGGGGAGGGTTCTCTGCTCCAGCAAGTATCCGGATGAGCTTTCAGCAGGATTCTCCACCCTCTAGTGCCAGCCCTGTCTGAAGGCACAGGGCCCTCAGCTCAACTCCACTGCCGATTGAGGCTTCAAGGTCTCGGGGCAGCCGACTCAGAGTTGTGGTACCCCCATGAGCCCACTTCTTTTCAGTCCAGTAGGAATCACAAGGAGGCAGCCGGGCGGAGCAGACCACCTGCTCTGGGCAATAGAATGATGCCCTCTGGTAAGCCCGAGGACAAAAGCGGCATCACAGTAGCCCATCAATGGGGAATTCCTGTCTGGATACTGCAGGACAATGACCGGATGTAGTCTGTGTTGGCGGGAGCCCTAGTAGAGACTTCGAGTCTGCCATCTTGCCAGGCCACGCTCCCTCCCACTACATGAAACTGCTGCCTGATGGTCCATGGTAAAGTCAGGCACCAAAATACGAAATCTTGAAATAGGTCAGCATAGCCTCTGAAATCTTAAGAGTCTCTCACAAAACTGCATGTACATTTCTCAGGAGGTTAGAAGGTGATGAGTTGCTTTTCTGCACAGTGGAAAATATTGTCTTGTGTATTAAAAAAATCAGAAACCGCCCTTCACTACCGGTGTACAAGGTATTTCAGAATACTTGTTATATTTGCTAGATATCTACTTGAGTTAGCGGTGTATCAGGCTCTGATTTTTCTGATTTCTATGCTCAGAGGTTGAATTCAGTGGGTTGCACAGTTTCAGAACACTGAATGTGCCTATTTGCCTGGAGTTACTTTCTCTGTACAGAGCCAGACCAAGAGTTAACTTGGTCTCATCAAACATTTCAGGCAAAACTTAAAACTTGTTTGTCCATCTAAAACCTCAACCGCACTGAAAAAACGTCTGGTATTTTTGGGGGGCAGAGGGATGAGGGTTGGGGGTGGAGGGGTGGTTGGGGTGTTAGGTCTTAATTGGGAGAATATGTGTTTTACACCTAGCTGCTGTAGAAAGAAAATCCCATGAAGACGCAACATCTAGGTCTACAACAAAACAGAAACTGGGATATGGACCCAATTGCTGAGCAGACTGCATCAAGAAATGTACGCTTTTCCTTCAAAGAAGAATGCTGTGAATAGGCATTGGAGCATGAAGCTTGCACTGCAAGTGGTAAACTTAAAGGGCATTCACAACAAAATATTGCATAATAGATACTTCTTTAGTTGCAGTGGAGAGGAGAAGTGTGGCTCAGGGGTTAGAGGCGGCAGACCCGGAAGCTGAGATCGGCCCTGGACCAGGGTTCAATTCCCAACCTCGGCGGGTCTTGGGCTCAAAATTCCACGGACTCGACAATTCTCGCTCCGGTGCCTACTCGACTCATGGGTTCACACTCTGCGACTCTGGGCAATAGCTTGCTTAATCTCCACTACGGCCCCTCGCGGTGGGATGCCTGGCTTTCACCTTGTGGATACCCTGCCGGGATTATCTCACAGGGGAATACCAGGACAGGTTCCCTAAGCAAGCGCTTAGATACCGGGTCGGTGATTTGCGCTATATAAATACATGTACATCTCTAAGAAAGACTGTGTACACGCTTCTGTTTTCTGAACAAAAAAGCTAGAAAAAGAACTTGTTACCATGTCTGCAGAGTCAAACAACTGAATGAGCAGATGTTTACTGAACAGCCTTGGGAATTTATGACCAAGAAAAGTATCCAAATTGCATCCAATTTCTAAACAAAATTAGCATTTAGGTTGTGTAGCAAAGTAAGCACATCCAAGAAAAAAAAAAGGTGGCTCTCAATTACAAGCTACACATCATGTTATATCTACAGGTTAACAGAATTACTACTGGACGGCTCATCACAAAATGCTAATAAGAATGCCATTATATAAAAGTCCCAATAAGAACAGAAATAAGCATGTATCATCCACAAAATGCAACGGCTTTGATGACAGACCCATGTGAACAATGTCAAACCATGAAAAATTATTAAAGGCAATGCTGAAGAAAATGCTCCATTCTCTTTCTGCTTTTCTTTTTGTACTTTTGTGAAGAACTGATAACAAGAGGTCTTGCAAATAATTAAAGCAGTCTGAGGCCAAACTTGGAAAGGAGAAAGCCCCAAAAAAAACAATTTAAGAGTCATTCTCATATGATCTATAACACCAACTCCACAAGCCCAAAAGAGCAATGCCAGGGACGCTCCAGTCATAATCAGCCTGTCCCTCCTTGCGGTTTGTCTTTTTACGCCACTTGGTCTTCTTAACCCGATATTTGAAAAAGACAATATAATGATAGCATCTACAGAGTGGGGCACTGTGGGGTTTGTGACAATGTCTTCATGTGTCACTGAGGAGCTCCAAACTTCTTATAGCAAACAGGGCGGTATTCCAGGGCCAATGATTAGATCGTTGTATAATGTTCCACCTGTGAATCTAGAAGTTTCATGTGAACTAATCCCTTACCTCCACTGGCCACTTTCCTCAGGGATGAAAACAATGTCCTATTAGATGCTGCTTAATAAAACAAGAAAAAGGAAGAAAAGGACACTGAACAGCTCACCCACACCTTTTGTGCATGTAAAAAAATTAACACAGGCAGTGGGAACATGGTAAACAATCCGAGGTAATTAATCAACCAGACTATGGACCTTTCTGTAATATCTAATAATTATAAAGATATCCTAGTATTTGCATAATTTTGGATACTGCGAAAATGGTTCAATCTATCATATACATACTCTAGACATTATTGGCAGACGTCTAATTACTGGTTTATTTTTTTTGCAGATTTAACAGTTGCTTGATACAGTAACCAATATTTCAAAGTACAATACCTGAGATCGTTAACATCTCAAAAACAAGTGAACATCTTTATAAAGAGTTAAGATTTAATTTAGTTAATATTTAAAGCACAATTTACAAATATGCCTTGCTAGCTGACATAAAGACTTTTATATTGCGCACTACTGAAACACTTATTATTTTTAAATGATTGTGGTTCTCATTAAAAGGTGAATACATATAAAAAGCAATATAAAAAGAAACACTTTAAAGCTATTTAAATTGGCAAGGCTGCAAAAATACGAAGTCTCAATCAAGGCTCAATCCAGCTCTGTATTAATCAATTGGGCAGCAATCACAAAATATATAGGTGAGTGATACCAACAAATATGGGCTTCTGCACTCTGGCATTATAAATTGGTTATCAGCTCCACCCGACAGGTTCTTCATTATGTCACATGAATCCTGTAAAAAGTAAGCAGCAGCCAGTCACCAATCAATTCCCTTGTCTTATCAATGATTAAACCGGCTACTGACTTACACAAAGTAGAGCTAAGGCTGCCACAACTAGTGTAATAACGAAGGAAAGCAAAGTTACTGTTTCCAATTTTTTTTCTTTTCCCAAACAAACTCTTTTTATTTTATGGAATAGTGTAATTAAGATATGTTCAATGACTCCACAGACCTGTCAACTGAGTAAAGTGCACATGCGCTCTTGTCTGGTCAAGAACAGACTGCTCACAGTTGCTCGTGGTACTTGATAGAACTAACCGTGAGGACCAGTGATAGGGCAAGGATACCAAATACAGAGAGAGGCCTAGAAGGCTGAGGATTAGATTTAATTTTGTAATGTTATGAAGCCAATCTGAGTTCCAGAATCTAGACCATCGCGGATTCTTGAAAAAAACAAATCAGGGTTGCATGAGGTACAGAGTGTGAGATCATCTTGAATATTCTCTGCTGGAATTCCGCCACGTTCCAGAAGAATTCTGAAAAAAAAGTACATATTAATATGCAACATTTTTGATGTACAACATAATAAAATACATGGCTAAAACAAGACTGGCTCTGTAAATTGTAAATTAAAAAAATGTGTTTGCAATGCTACTGTAATGCCACCTCGATAAAATTGTCTTACTGGAAGCAAAGTTCTTTAGAAGTAGGAATTAGTGCAGTCAATTATGATCTAAGGATAGACGAAATGCAGATATTATACAAGACAATATTGGTTTAAAAAATATACTTTAATACACTCAATATTTGTTGCAGGATGAACAAAGGCTAGTGGTTCTTAACCTGTGATCTGGGGACCACTGGGGGTCCACGACTACTTACAAAATTAAACAACATTAAGTAATATTAACAAATTAATTTAACATTTTAAAACGTCTGTAAAAGTAAAGGAATTTGAAATTGGAGACTTAAAATTAACTCGGTATCCTCAGATTGATTTGGGGGAGCAGTGCAAATGCATCAAATATAATATAATATGGAGTATGGGTGGCCTCATTCAATTTAGAAAGCTCCAACCTTCCCATTAAATTAAAAACAAATGTTCTATTAGTCTGTGAATTAAATAAAATATTTCATTTTTTTATATTGGCTTGATGAATGCATGTTTCTGCATTTTTGTGTATTGTTCTGCAGTTCAAATAATCAAATTGCTTAGGCCAGGCTCCCCGGATTCCAGTAATGATTAAGTGGGGGTCCACAGAAGTCAAACGTTTAAGAAACAGTGACATAGATTACTCAGACCGTTTATAGTTGGAACTCATTAATGTGGCAATTACTTTCTCCAATCCAATTTGTTGAGTAAAAATATAACCGCTTAGAGTAGTCCAGTCGTGCTCTGTATTAATAAGCGTAATTTAAATATATACTTTTCATAGATCCACTCCTTTCTAAGCAACATCCTCATCCGTTACTTTTTCAAGAGGATATTTAATAAAAAGGGCTGTACTTAAGACCGAAAAGTCGCAATGGCAAGTAAAGACTGAAATGTGGATTTCATGCTCAAGTTATACTCCATTTGTCATATGTCAGTGTTTCATGTGGAAGCTCCAGATAACAGACTGAAATGACAAATGGTGAATGTAAAGATACTTTTTTTAATGACTATTTCCATGTTTTCCTCACAGGTTTAACTTATTTTTATACGGTGGAAATTTCTATTGAAACTGAACAACAATTATGGAGCTGAAAACCCAATGAAACCACAGACATGTAGACCTCATGCCCATATGCAATAGTGAGATGTGCCCCAACCAGCCTGGTCTCCCTTTGATTCAAATACATTTGGGTGGTACACCAATTGTTGTTAATGACACTCTGGAGTCAGCTTCACATTTTTTTCCAGAGGCAGCATGACAACTACCAGGAAAAGGTGTCTCGCGCTCAGAAGATTAAATCAACCGCAACCATTGAATCTCCCTCGAATGTGTCTATCGTGCTAAGTCTGTATACTATTCCGGATTTCTATTTATGCAACCATTCTATGCAGAACAGGAAAGATATAACTGATGAATATAACAACTTTAGTGCACTGTATTTGCAATAAAAAACTGGCTCACACTATTGAGCTTGGGATTAAAGATTCTTTTGCTATTGAAAAACGTTACCATCCAACTCATGTCAAAATCCTGGCTAGGGCCAAACCTTTATGAATGGCTCTTTTCTGCCAACAAGTGAACATTTCCATTAAAAGCCCCACAAAGGCTTTATACCCCCACTAAAATCACTACCAATACAGGCTGTATGAAATTCAGGTTTGAATACACGTGGTAAATTAGGTTGGCAACTAAAAATTTAGTTGACAAGTTCCTAAGAAAATACTTAACTCCGTTTTAACCAACTAAATTTCTAGCAACTTTAGTGAATAATTTATGTGAATGTGTTTTATATTCTGTGAGCAGGGTTTCTTTTGTAAACTCTGTACCTCGCCTACTTTCTTCCTGGGAATAGGATATGCATCTGTTAACGGTCAGTCTACTAATTCCCTCACAGAATACACTCATCCTTTAACTCCCAAAAGTCCTCTGTAACAATCTGAAAAACATGGGTTCACCCACTAGCTCAATAATACCCATACTATTGAATTCTGGAAGCTCACCCAATTTGCCCTCTTATACATCAGGCTCTCAATAAGTCAGAGAGGCCAGGAATAATTTTGAGAATGACATAGCCAAGATGTTACCTTCATGAAGGCTCTTATCACTTTTACCTGCATAAACCTGTGGCTACTAGTCTGTATCCCTTCTCTGGTAAATTGCAGACTCATCTCCCTCCTATTCTTTTGCAGCCTGTATGAGGGCGGTTAGCACTTGGATGAACAACAACTGTTTGACATTGAATGCAGGAAAGACAGAGGTTATCCTGTTTGGCAACACCACTTTTTTCTGGACACCATCTTGGTGGGAAGACAAATTAGGTACTCTGCCAGTGCCGATGAGGAAAGACAAAAACCTGGGAGTCCTTATGCACAACAAACTCTGCTTTGGAGACCAAGTAAACGCAGTCACTACCTGCACGCTTGTCACGCTTAGGTTGATCAAAAAAAATATTCAATTCATTCCTTTTCAGGCACAAAATACAGTGGGGACCTCACTGGTGATGTTGAAAGTAGATTACTGCAACAGGCTTTACCTTAATAAGCAGAAACAGCATCTAAAACACTGCCAATGCTGCAAAATGCTGCAGCCAGACTGCTCCTTGGAATACCTAGTTCAAATCTGTGGCAGCCAAAATTCGGAAGCTACACTGGCTGCCGATTAGGCATCCCATTACTTTTAAAAGCTTTGTGCAAGGCCTTCGAGGCCCTCCATAATATTGGCCCTCACTATCTTTGGCATAGCCTTAGCTGGTCCTCACCTAAGAGAACACTTCGCTCCTCAACTGCAAAGACCTTAACCCCTTCGATGCTTGTGACGGAACCATTCCGTCATCAGTCACGGTTGGGCTGTGCTGATGACGGAATGGTTCTGTCACAACCACACCCATTTAAATCGGGGCCAGCACAGGAGGAGAATTCCTTTAGCAGCGATTGACTTAATGGTACACACATTCAAGAATGTGAGCTGGGGAGATGAAAGTTTCATCTTGGGCACAATAAAGGCATGGAACCTCTCCCAGCCTTCTCACCTTCAGAAAGGAACTAAAAACAAGGCTATTTAATAACAAGGGCCCAGGCAGGGATCAAGCTGTTATGTCTAAGAGCCAGCGACAGGACACCTCTAGGTAGCTGTGCACTCAATAAACTCCTTTAACATAAAATAACATCTCAACCAATAAGGTCACCAGAGTCGCTTCAGCTTTGTCTAGCACTTGAACAGCAGTACACATGTAAACAGCGGCGAAACAGATAAATAGTTGGAAAAATCTCTGAACTGCAATTCCTAATTGGTAAAAATCCAAGGCCACTTGGAACATTGGACAGACTAAATTACACTGAAACACTACAGAGGGCACCAGCATCACTCCTGCAGATAACGTGATCTTTATGTAGACACTGGATACATCATCCTCATAGGAGATGCACAAGCAGATGGATAAAGGAAATAAGACTCTCAAATCTTTAATAATGGGTTATAGTCCAGAGATGAGGCTTATGTAGTAGCTGCTAGGTAGGAGTGTACCAGCGGCCATAATTGCACATGAGTTGAACAGTGTCTACAGCAGCCATGACTGATTGCGACAGCAATTCAAAGATGTAGCATTTGGGAAGAGCTGGAGAACGTAACAGTACATTAGTCAGAGTGTCAAAATGCATACTCAAGTATTCCACAAAGAACATAATTTAGCAGGCACAGGCTTTTGAACTTGTGATGATCACAGCCCAATAGTTCTCTTAGGTACCAGGCTTCTTCAAATAGGTGGCAACTATTATCCAATTCCTACAGCCTTTTGGAATTCGATTATGGATCCCGAAGCAGCCAGGTCAGAAATAGCCTGACAGTAATTCAATAATCTTCGATGAATTTCAGAAGTAATGGATACCTTAAGGTTGTAGAATATAGGTACAACAGAAATTAATCTGAAGCAAACAAAATCTGACTGACAGTACTTCAATTTCTTTTTTCACGAGATGGGAGAAATCAATAACAAGCATTTGCAATGCAATAGGTCTCGCATTTACGAGAGTTTGAGCTATTGACATTGCAAATGACAATGCCTTTTATTTTTGTTTTCATTTTTAAATCATAAACAAAAGGCATTGTCATTTACAAATCCAATAGATTAGACCCGCGTAAATGTGAGACCTATTGCATTGCAAATGCTTGTTATTCCTGAACGTACCTTTGCCCATCCAGTTCACCCCTCGGCATATTCTGAGTTTTTTGCCAGCACACAAAGCCGTACAAAAGGGGGTGGTAATGGACGGAGCATCTGAATCAATCAAACACTCACACCCAGTCAAAAGATCTGGGTTTAATCCATCACCGTTCTTTAGCCCACTCTGCCACCCCAGTTCAGACATGGCTATATGCAAATCAGTCTGACCCTGTGCCTCATGGGAACAGTCCAGCCCGAACTGCCAAGCCATGTCTTCCCTGGACCGGAAACAAGCTTCCGAGGACCGGTTTCAGGCATTCCAGCCGTCCTCAGCCCGGCTTGCTTGAACCCAGTGGCAAAGTGAGCAAGGGACTCACGTCTGAGCATACCCTGCCACACTTATGGCGGCCAAAAGCGGTACAAAAGGGGGTGGTGATGGACGGAGCATCTGAATCAATCAAACACTCACACCCAGTCAAAAGATCTGGGTTTAATCCATCACCGTTCTTTAGCCCACTCTGCCACCACAGTTGAGACATGGCTATATGCAAATCAGTCTGACCCTGTGCCTCATGGGAACAGTCCAGCCCGAACTGCCAAGTCATGTCTTCCCTGGACCAGAAACAAGCTTCCGAGGACCAGTTTCTGGCATTCCAGCCATCTTCAAGCCCGGCTTGCTTGAATCCAGTGGCAAAGTGAGCTAGGGACTCACGTCTGAGCATACCCTGCCACACTTATGGCGGCCAAAAGCGGTACAAAAGGGGGTGGTGATGGACGGAACATCTGAATCAATCAAACACTCACACCCAGTCAAAAGATCTGGGTTTAATCCATCACCGTTCTTTAGCCCACTCTGCCACCCCAGTTCAGACATGGCTATATGCAAATCAGTCTGACCCTGTGCCTCATGGGAACAGTCCAGCCCAAACTGCCAAGCCATGTCTTCCCTGGACCGGAAACAAGCTTCCGAGGACCGGTTTCTGGCATTCCAGCTGTCTTCAGCCCGGCTTGCTTGAACCCAGTGGCAAAGTGAGCAAGGGACTCACGTCTGAACATACCCTGCCACACTTATGGCGGCCAAAAGCGGTACATAAGGGGGTGGTGATGGACGGAGCATCTGAATCAATCAAACACTCACACCCAGTCAAAAGATCTGGGTTTAAACACAAAGCTGGCGTGATGATTGAAAGCCAGGATGCCCAGAGTACTGAATGTCTACTATCTGTAAGCAGAGTGAAGGCTTCAATGAACCTCTTACTGATACAGCAGTTCAAAGATTGAAGAAAAAAGATGCTGGCTTCAAGCTGTACAATGCAGTTATATCAAGCAACTAAGCGTGTTGATGGTGTCATGTGAATCAGTACCTAAGATATACAACAGAACAAATTGTTGCTCTAATCCAATAATTTAAAGCAGTTTACTGAAATTCAGAAATAGTAAAATTATCGATTTTTTTTGTAATTACAGTAGTTGCTGAGGGGCTGGTGTCCAGAAGGGCCCTGGTTCTGCCAAATGCAAAGAACAGCAGGCTGCAGTACGTTGCATTAGTTTCCCAACGCATAATGAGGTTTGAGCCACCGGGTGCAATTATCAGACTGACTAAACTGGTAGTTTAGAATTATGCTCTGTATATTATATTGATTGAATGGTATTTCAAAAGTTCCTTGCTACAAGCGTAAGCTGCACGGTGGCCACAAATACGTCAGCCATTTCTAAATGCTAATCAGCCAATTAACATGATCTTTTAGTGCCGCTCCAGTAAGGGGCTCATTTGCTTCATTTATAAAGACATGTTTCTAAAACAGACAGAACACGGTACGTGTGTGATTCAAGTTACATCATGTACGAAAGTGTCCAATGAGTTAAAGTTGTGAAATAAATAAACGTAATGGCGGAGATATTTGCCGATTTTCTACACAGTGGTTATTTCAATCAGTTTTACATGATGGCAAGTTTATGTCACTTCTCCCTAACCCAGCCCTGGAAAACGTATGGTTTTTTCAGCACAGTCTCTTCCAATTAAAGTCGCTCATGCAACAATTGTACATCGTAACAGCTGATGTATTTGAAAATATGTATAAGTACCCTACCATGCAGGTAATAAAACCTTCGACAAGTTGAGAGATTATTTTGAAGTTGCCCGAACGTTTCCCTTCTTGGATCCGCCATCCAGATAATGACCCAAAATCTAATATAAATGGCGATTTCTGCTTACAGCCTGTAGCTACTTCTTCACGTATACATTTTTATCTAGTCTGTGGCATCAGAATTAGGGGTGGGCGGAATTTGTGTAATCGTGTTACACAAATCTCCGCGAAACGGTAAAAAATCTCCACGAACACGCATAAATTCCGCGAACACACGGAATTGCTTGTTCGCAATCGCGGTTTGTGTGCTCGGGGGGGAAATATCTCGCGAACACGGATTTTGAGAACGCGAACAAGCAAAAAATTTCGCAAAGCTGTGGAACGCAGAATTTTGGGCAATTTAGCGTTCTCCGCGGAATGCAAAATTACCCAAATTCGGCTAGCGGAACAGAATTTGCCGCCCAGGCCTAAACAGAATATGCGTGCAGTACAGCAGACCCGTTTTGCATGAAGTAGTTTTCTATAAAGCTAGCCTGGCTTAGGACAGCAATGAAAAGAGGGCCTCGTGTACACATTTGGCTGTCACGTCTGTAAATGGAGAGTACAGGGCAAACCGTCATGAAGGCTCCTCAGAGAAAGTGAGCGATATTGCAGTCATGACCTAAAATAAGGTGCAAATGTAAATGTGGTGCTTGGCCATGGCTGCAAAACAGATGTTGTGTTTGAATAGTAGTGCCCGGTTCCAGGAGCGCCTAAGTGTTTATTGAGACAGTTAAAGAGGGACAACTCGGCTCCGACACGCTGCTCCTGCTGACTGGAACTCCAGTGGAATACCCTGACGACATCTGATGAGCTCCAGAACCTAGTAGCAAATAACACTTTCCCTCTTAGCTTAATACAACCAGCGCTCACCATGACGACTTTTCTCTTTTTTTTGCCGTCCCACTTGGACGGGTTTGGCTTGCTTTCCTTTGGTTTGTTATCTTTATGGGGCCATCTGTTTGACCCCATAAAGATAACAAAGCTTTTACGGCAGAAGGAAGTCAGGCCAGTCCGTCCAAGACGGACGGCAGAAATAGAGAAAAGTGTACGTCACCACAAGCTCTTTCCCAATGGGTGGCCACCGTTTAGCATAAACGGTGACGCCGGCCAATGGGAAAGAGGGGCGGGGCTTAAAGCCAGTTACAGAAACCTCCTGTAAACACTAAATCTTGCCAGCGAGACTGCGCATGTGCGCAGCTCTAGGCTTCGACCTAAAAAATAAAAGGGTGGATTGTAAGCAAGAAAGTTATTCAACAATAGTATCACCTGAAGATGTGGGATCCTATCAAAATAATATTTTTAGAAACTGAGATCATTTCTCCAAATCTTAAACTATTTTCCTTTTTTTAGTTCTATAGTTTATACTTCACTACCATACTAACAAAGTTATCATTACTTGAAAAACTGTAAGCAAAGTGTTCTAAACTGGGGGGGGGGGGTTCATGGCAAGCTAATCTGACTTTTACTATATTGCACATGGCATCCCTTGACGTAGTGTCTGGGACACCTGAAATCTCATTTCTATTTCAAGTCAGGGTGGATACTAGAGTCTGTAACTCTAATTACAGACTAGGCCCTTCTCTTAAATATCTGCTGATAGTTGATATTGTGAGTCTGAGGAAGGTTACATTTCTTGGCTGGAGGCGAGGAAGGCAGTCTGCACCTTCATTCTCCTGTCTTATTTACATAAGTAAATAAATAAGAGGACCACATCAAATCAAACAAGAACTTTATCTACTGCTGTGCCAACCCCGACTTCATCTTAGGCATGTGTCTTTGCTTTAACATTGAGGCAGATGGGTTTGAAAGAGCTAAAGGAGGATAAATTGGAGGCAGATGAACTAAGGTAGAGGCAACTTAAGCAATGAAGACTACTTGTATACCAAGAACGTCAAAGAAATATTGGCTTCCCCTGCAATACCATGGCACAATCTAAAATTTCCCAAGACTGGTTCGAACATACATGGAACAAATCAGTGTTTCCCATACAGAACACACTGAAGATAATAAGCACTGGAAGCTTCCACTTTTGGTGGCTACGGAAACTGAGGCACAAGGACAAAGTGAATTTCCCAAAGCCAAAATTTGGTTATCTGATAAATTCTGGATTCACACTTAGGCCGAAGATTCTTAGGAAGAAAATACCCTAATAGAAACTTGACAAAATCACATTCTCTGCTAATTAGGTCAATAGAAATCACTTTGATCCCAGACACCAGTGGCCAATTAGTATGAACTTAAAGTAAAAGAAACACTCACCTTGTTGCTTTTCGTATGTCGACATAAGGTGCTGGTGACTCAAAAAGACGTACACAATTAGGGTCAATTGCATGGAATGAGCTGGCTTCTTCTTTGGGCAAAGTTAAGCAGCATGGACCAACAGATGGGCCCAGAACAGCAAGTATGTCCTTCAAACTGCACCCAAATTCGTTCACCATTGAATTTACTGTTGCCATTGCAATTCCAAGAAGTGTGCCTTTCCACCCTGGAACACAATAGGAATGTAAAATCAAATCATGTTTTTTTTTAAGTTTTAGAAATCAAAGATTTTAAGCATTAAAATAGTGCATGTAACCACCAGTAAATTACGTTATTCCACTTAAATAATGTAGTTGCACTGGATAAATAATTAAAATATTAGAAGCTGCCCTCCACTTTAATATAGATCATCAACTTCATTTTTAAAAACCAACACAATATTCCCTGATCATCCGGGGTTTTTATTAACTTCCAATTTAGTTCTGCTTTGTTGATATGTAGGAAAACATAAATAACTGCAGCCAAACAGAACATTACTAGGACAAATGCATCAGCTTATACATTGTAGAACAACTAGATTTTTTCAAGGTCACCTGTGGTTCAAAGAAACTTAGTCAAGGCAGAGAAAACATTTTGTAGCAAGTGATGGTTCAGCCTGCCTCCATTTTGTATACAAATAAGGCAGAAAAGTAGTGTACCCGCTATTCATGTAGACCAAATGTTAAGAGGAGCCGACTAAAGGAGAAGCAGGAGGTAGCTCTAACACAGAACTGCTTTGGGGAGGTGAGGCCATGTGAAGGGGAGTGTGGCCAACTGTCATTTTCTTTAATTGCTGTTCCGTTCGCACCTATCCCTGATGTACTTTTCAAGTGTGGTCAACTGCATCAAATGCTACTGACAGATCTCAGGGCCCGAAAGCACTGTTGCTTACTATTTGCCAGCCACAGAAACAGGACACATTCTGATATCACTATGGCCTAATGCATGAAAAGAACATGTTAAGAAGTTGTCAATGTTGCTCTGTAATGGTCTTCTGACCATACTTGCAACGCCTTATCTTGAAATGGCAAGTTCTATATAGGGTAAAGGTTTTCAGGGTTGTTCAGGCTGGAATAGGCTTTCATAGAGAGCAGTCTGAAAGCTGCTTTCGTATGGGCTATCAGAGGTTCTCAGATATGTGTTAATCATGGGACTAAGCATGGGCCAATGTTGAATTTGCATGAGAATTTCCTTGGAATATATTCAGGTGAGATGGAGCTGTGGGTTTTCATAATCAATATCATGATGATGATGGGAGACAAGGATGTAGAGTTTGATTTATCCCTTGGTTTAGAGTAGTAGGTAGTGGAATTCATGTTTGTGGGAAGCATGGCTTGAGCGCTTATGTGATCGGACGCAGGATTGCTCTGCTCCCGGCGGAGCCCCGGCATCAAACTTCATCCTGGGCCCTGGCTGCTGATCTGGTCACCAAAAATAATGAGGGGTTGTCTGGACTCCCCACTGCCTGCTGGAGCCCGGAGGAGATAGAGGAGTCTGACCGCGAGCAAAAACAGACAGGCGGCATCACAACGTTTGCGGAAGCGACACTCAAGATTGCAGGTGCCAAGCAACTAGAATAGCGCCTGTGGCGGAGGACAGTCTGTCTTTGTCTCAGAGTGCCTGGGGAGAACCTCCGAGGAGCCGCGGCCTGAGGAGGCAAGTGAGGGAGAGCTCCCCTGATCGTCGTGGGGGCCCGATAGCAAAGAATGTTGGGGAACTGAGAGTCCTTCAGGCCATCTCCCCAGGCTACAAGCAAACACCAATAAGAAGGCTCCCTATTGGGGCTCATTCAGTCCAATCCTAATCACTGACTAGGAGGTGACTGTCAGAGGCCGTGTGCAAGAACTGGATCTTGTCCGGACATGTTCCCTTCTCCCCACCACCTGGCGAGTGCATCCTGCAGGCAATGACCGCAAAAGTGGGGCTTGGCCTATGTGGTCGGTGGGGGGGCTAAGAAGACACGACTGGGCCCCCCCGAAGCAAAGCGGATGCCAAAAGGAAGGTCGGGGGCCTGGAGCACGCAACCGAAAGGTGGGCGTTGCCTCCAGTCTGGAATGAGACCGACACCGGGGGCATGCGGAGGCCTGCCTATGGGCTTGACCCCAACCCTCTTATTTGCAAGAGACACTGTGACTACTACGCGGCGGAGAGTGGCGGGGACAGAACTTGCATTGGCCCAGGGACTTCACTGGTGCTACGCGGACAGTGTGGTTGATGGTCAGTGCTCCTCCCTGGCTTTGTGTTTGTAGCTACATATGCTGGTAGCCCCACCTCGGCACCTGGCGCGTTGCACCTGCTGGTCTGCCCTACTAGATACCTCACCCTGCTGCATGCCTTTGTTGGAACGCAGGGAACAGTCACCCCGGTTCATAGGGAGCATTGCCTGGCAATGGAGACAAACTAAAGGGCAGCCATCTGTGGGGCCCGGCCAGCTGCTGCTGCTCCGGGCTGTCTCTCTCCCGGCTGGCAGAGGGCCAGTGTTTGGTCATTGCAGGCAGATCTCGTATCAGATGACGGGGGCACTGGCCATGTGAGGGTCTAGCGAGCTGTGCACGTCACACATGGTGCAGCCTAGAAGGCACGGCTACAGAACAGCCAAATCGTTGAGGATGTCGCCCCAATGGGCAGGACCACTAGGAAAAAGGACACTATTGACACTAACTGGACCCTGAACATTGCCTTGAAATCACCAGAGGGGACGGAGGGGCTCTCACTAGAAAGCTGCGAGAGACAGAAGACAAGGTCCCGAAAGATGCTTTACCTACAGATGTAGACAACTGACTGCCTAGGACGAGATCGGCTAGACAGTAATGTATGTTATAAATCTTACGTTTCAGCTGGATGGGCGGTGCAAAGCCAGGATGCGCCTGAACGTAAGCACCCACTCAACTGGTACGTTATGCATAGGAAACGTGAGCGACAGTTAGCATGTCTGATAATTTGATGAGGGTATGTTCACTTCTCGTCCTGGGGTTGGGGCATTAAGCGGATACAATTAGTTGCCATTCACTGTGCTAATCCAGACTATCCACTCTGTACCCCTGAGGTGGAAAGCCGGGGGCTAAAAGCACTGCTACGCTTTTTAATCGTTATTATTTCATTTATTTTGAGTTGTGTTGTTTTATTAAATTGACTTATTTGGTTCCCCTGAGGCGGAAGCCGGGGGTTAGGAAGCACTGCTGCGCTGTACTGTAGCGCCTTTAAAAAAAACCATTGTCTCACTCACTCTTCCTCGGCAAACCCTGCATTATTTTAAATCAGACCTGCACTGTGTAGTGCTGACCCGAGGCTCTGCCGATTAGGTGCGGTGTCCAGTTCTTCCTCGCAACGCTGCGTTCTCCCTCCACGCCCACCTCGGAGGCGGGGCGGTGGGGGTGACTCAGGCAGCCGACGCGAGCGGCGTCCCTTTAATAGCGTGTGGTGATGCCTCCGCGCAGCGGACGCGCACGGCGGGCGCATCGACGGCGTGCCAAAGGTAAGTCCGTCTGTGCCCGTCCGTGCCGTGGCCGGGCCCAGGGCTAGCCATGCTGGCCAATCCATACCCACTCCGATCCCAGCTAGAGAGGAGATTCTTTCGTTGAATATGCATGCCACTTATTGTCATGAGCCCATAAATGTGGAAAATTGGCTGGGGCCGATCTGCTGTTGTCATTGCATGACGTATCTTATCCCAGAGCAATATACCCCGGTTATTGAATGCCCTACCTCCTTTCGAGGAGGACTTATTAACGTTAGATCTATGAGCAAGAATGGGGCACATATCTATGACCTGATCTCTGAGAACGAGCTAGACTGGCTCTTCGTCACAGAGACGTGGCTCAAAGCTTGGTGTAATCCTGTTATTACATTAGCTTTACCTCAAGGCTATCTTATTCAAAGATTAGACAGGCAGGAACAGCGTGGGGGAGGGCTTGCCATCATCCACCGAGACTCTGTGAAATGTACACAATTCGAACTCTCAGATATCAAGGGGGCAGAAAGCCTGGGTTTCAGTCTGCAGATACACGAGTCGGTTACTTTCACAGGAGCCCTAATCTATCGTCCACCTGGACAACAAAAGGACTTCCTTGAGAGTCTTGGGGAAGTACTTAGCAATCTCATCCTCAAATTTGCCAATTTCACGCGGTTAGGCGATTTAAACCTCCACCTAGATTCTGTCGCAGATTCAAGTGCGACATGTTTTAAAGATCTCATGAATGTCCTAGGGCTTACCCTATTGACATTGAATCCCACCCATAAAGCTGGACATATCCTAGATTGTATTTACACGAATTTTAAATCTCTGAAAGTAAAACCACCCTGTATCCAGACCTGGTCCGATCATATGTTTGTGCCTTTTGATCTTTTAGTTGAAGGAAAGGTGATTAGGAAGGGCCACATTAAAGCAGACGGCCTTACAAAATATGACTGGAAAAAAATAAGGGACAATCCCAATCTCCAGCGGATTGCCCTGGAAAGTAAACCATTACTGACCGGCGACACGGAGACAGATAATAAAAGCTTCTGTAACTGGATTGCTGGAATTTGCGGGCCAGCAGAGACCAGCAAATTGGGCAAAAAGCTGAATAAAATGTCCGCGCCTTGGTTCTCTCTTTCCCTAAAGGAGAAACAAATGGAGGTCAGAATATTAGAAAGGAAATGGCGTCGTTTTTATGAAGCTGAAGAACTCACTAGCTATAAAGAAGATAGGAGGCAGTAGCACGCATTGATTAAAAATGCAAAAAAGAGTACTTCCTATAGGCTATTAGCTCTTCTGACAATCAACAAAAGGAGATCTTCAGAATAGTTAAAAGCTTCATGAATCCCAGAATTCTCTTACAAGAAATCCCTCCCTCTCTTACTCTCTGTAATTCGATTGCTAACTACTTTGAGCAGAAAATATCAGACCTCACTAAAGATTTTCCACAACCATTGATCTCCCCTCTGGTAGAGGTGATTGAAGCTGGTACGGATATGGTTCATCTCAGCAAGTTCGCTCCAGTTAGCCTGGAAGAGTACCGCCAGGCGATACTATCGACCCCTGCCCCCCCTATGATGCTGCGCGCTCTAGTGGACACAGTGAATCCGATCATTAATACTATCATTAACTCCTCCCTGTCCTCTGCAGTGATCCCATTGGATTGGAAAATGGCCGCAGTAAAACCGCTGCAAAAAAAACCTCTAGCAGACTCTACCACGCTCTCAAACCTTCGTCCCGTCTCGCTGCTCCCGGTACTTTTTAAACTTACGGAAGCAGCAGTGAATAAGCAACTGACGAGGTTCCTAGAGGAAACAAATAGTTTCTTACCTGTCGGTGTAGTTTTGCAGCTTGAAGATCTTTCTGGATTCACTATGCTGTGCATATTCCGCGGTCTTGTGGTTGGGTCGTAGTAGCAGGAGCAGGCGTTGCAGTCCTCGCTTCTGTGTTCTACCAGCAGGCAAAGGTTGCAAACCGGGTGCTGGTCTTTCTGCGCGTAATTGTGTCTGCAGTTGGGGCAGAACTTGAACGGCGTGTTGTCCATCCTCGTGCGTTCAGGCCTCCCTGACCGCGTGGACGTCGAAGATCCTCGAAGTTCTCGAGGTTTTCACCTTCTTTTCTCTTCGTCAATGTTCTGTGAAGTCTTCTCTAGTCTTCTTCTTCCAATATCTTCTCCAACTTCTACTCTTTTCAGCACTTTCTCCAAAAATGTCTGGAGCCCACACGGGAACGATCCAGACCCGACCGCGGAAAAAAGAATCTGAAGATGGCGCCCAAGAGTGGGAGCTTCCGCAGGAAGCATGCCGACGTCACCGGAAATGCACCCGAGGAGGTGTGACGCCGACGCCCACAAGGGCTACCAAAAAAAAAAACAAAAAAAAAAAAACTGAGAAAAGACTACGAATCCGGACCCAACCACAAGACCGCGGAATATGCACAGCATAGTGAATCCAGAAAGATTCACGCTGCAAAAATAATATTCTGCACCCGAATCAATCCGGGTTTATGGCCAAGCACTCCACGGAGTCCGCTCTATTGTTCACAGTGGAGAGCTTGAGGACTGCCATGGATCAGGGGAAGAAGGCTGTACTGGTCCTACTTGATCTGTCGGCGGCCTTCGATACGGTGTCACACTCCGTATTGATTGGCCGCCTAGTAGCATGAGGGATAGCCGGGGCTGTGCTCGAATGGCTAAAGAATTTCCTCAGCCACAGGAGGCAAGTTACAGTGCTCGGGGAGTACCATTCGGAAGAGAAAGCGCTGACAACAGGGGTGCCGCAAGGCTCAAGCTTAAGCCCCGTACTGTTCAATCTGTACATGACGCCCCTGATTGAGCTTATTACATCCTTTCACATCAGCACAATATCTTATGCTGATGATACTCAGCTCATCCTGGTACTAGACGGCGAAACGGTGAAGGCTGAGGAAAATCTTAGAGACTGCCTCGCCGCCACCTTTGACTGGATGAGAAACAATCATCTTAAGTGCAATTCGGGCAAAACCGAAATTCTACCGTTCGGGCAGCAAAACTTCTTCTCCCCAAGACTATGGTGGCCACCAAATGCAGAGGCTCCCCCGAACACCATTGTTACAGCCCGTAACCTAGGGATTAGATTTGACGAGGCACTATCATTTAAGCAACAAGCAGGGGCTGTGGCAGGGTCCTGTTTTAGTATAATCAAGGGGCTAAGAAGATTATTTGACCTCCTCCCATTGGCAGCCAGGAAGACGGTGGCGGTGGCACTTATTACATCTCGCCTAGACTACTGCAATAGCCTATATGCAGGATCAAATAGATCAGTCCTGCATCGGCTGCAGATGATCCAGAATGCCACCGCCCGTCTTGTCCTGAGATGGCCAAGGAAGTCATCTGCCTCAGCAGCACTCAGGGCTTTGCACTGGCTACCTATCCACAAACGGGTGCTGTTTAAAATCCTAGTCATCACCTTTAGGGCATACCACCAGCAAGGACCCAAATACTTTCTAAATCGGATTCAGAGATATGTGCCGTCTCGGAACCTTAGGCCATCAAACCTGAACTTGCTGTGGATTCCTAAATTCAGGCTATCCACCAAGGGAGGAAAATCTCTTGGAGTACTGGGCTCTAGGGCCTGGAATAAGCTTCCGCTCCAATTGCGCCAAATCCCTCTGGAGAACCATTTCAGAAAGTCCCTGAAGACCTGGGTTTTTGATCTTTCAGACAAAGCATGTATCTCTCTGATATAAGTATAATGTTATAGGCAATAGCAGACTGATGCTTGACTAGTCTTCCGGCCTATTCCACTCTAGGTGACGGGTTTTCAGCGCAAAGAGTGGAGTGAAAGCTGCGCTCTATAAGAATGAAATTACATTACATTACATTACACTCAGCTACTCATAAATGCAGCAAAGGTACGGTTTCCTTCCTGTTGACCCCCTGAGGGGGACCGATCACTGTTCTTCTTTGTCTAGTCTGATCATGGCAACCCCCTGACCTACTCCTTTATTAGTTGGAATGTCCGGGGCCTAAATAATATGGCGAAACAATACAAAATTCATGCCTACCTCAAGAGGAGGGGAGTCCATATTGCCATACCACAAGAAACCCAACTGATCGTTCTAGAGAAAAAGGCGCTGCACAAGCACTGGTGGGGGCAGATTTACGATACAACATACTCTGCATTTGCACAAGGTGTCTTGACATGGATCAGATCAGGTGTCCCAATCCAGAAAACGTGAAAACTTACTGACCCACATGGCCGCTATGTTCTTGTCAAGGGTAGACAACCGGGACAAGACCTAACTGTTATTAGACTTTACTCCCCTAACATTGACCAAGAGGGTTTTTTACAAACATATCACAGACTCATTACTGAACCTATTTGGCTCCATATCAGGCCTTCAAATAAACTGGCGAAAATTGTTTGTGTTCTCCCAGAGTCCAGATGTGCCACAACCACAAGATTTGCGGGTGGTTGTATGAGAGGGGCACTGTATGAAATATTTCGCCACCAAGACTTAATCCAGAAGGAAGTGTTATTTCCTAAAAGGATTACTTCAGTTTTGTCGGACTTTAGTTTAAGACAGTTTTCCTGCATCCAGGTGACAATATTTGCCAGGCAGTTTCTAAACCTACTGGCAACCACGTTGACATCTGATGATATAGACACCACTATTTGTGTGTCGTCGACATAGGAAACTGTAGCAAAGCCATATGAACGAATACTTTTCGGTGAGGTTGTAACAGATATTGAAAAGTGTAGGGGATAATGACGAGCCTTGAGGCGGGGTGCCTTGTGGGGTACAAGGTATTGAGAAGGGATGCGAGGAAAAATCCCAAAAGGCAACACCTTGTTCTCCATCAGAGAAGGATCTATGGATGGTAAGGGATGCACCTGTGATCCGGATACTCTCCACCTGGTTGATAAGCAGAGGGTGATCCACCATATCAAACAGTTTACACATTGCCTCAAATTTAAGCCCGACAGCTCTTGTGGCAAGCTAAAACAAGGTACCAGGATGTTATGCACATGTTCATTTTATGACATTTTGCGATTCACTATGACAAGGATTGTGGCTGTTGCTTGAGAAGGGCTCACAATCCCCTCAACCAACAACCCAATTTCTCACTCTGGTGCTCAGTGATGGGATCCAGTTCTTGTGTTTGTGCAGTTCCTGGGATCCAGTTCATGTGTTTGTGAAGTTCCATGCAGTCATTAGTGTAACACTAAAATCCCAGATAAATAATTTGCTACCAGATTTGACCCCTTTTTGTAAAAAGAATATCCTTAGTTTTTGATTTTTTCCTTTCTCCAAATTTAAGTCTACCTCACTTCCTTTTTTCCCCTGCAATGAAGATGGAGGTGACCAAGGCTGATGAACTCAGCAGGGCTCAGCTGCAGAGGCTTTGCAAGGAGGAGAGGGGGCTGAATGCAGTAAAAAAAAGGCCACAAAGGTGAACCTCCAGATAGCCCTCCATGCCTAAGAGGCAGTCAAGAAGATGCCGTCCATTCCAGAGGAGTTGGAGGATAACAACCCCCAGGACAAAGGGGACTTGGAGGAGGAGGAGGAGGGTCTTGCCAAAGGACCTAAGCAGCACTCCCTGAAAAAGAGGAGGACAACTTACCTACAGGAGAAGGCCACCCTGCTCTTAACATGTCCCCTTTGGAGCTGGCAAACAGAAAGGCTGAGAGGGAGTTCAGGCTGCAGATGGCCAAGTTCAAATAGGAGGTAGCCAAGGAGGAGGCTTCTGCTAAAAGGTCTTTAAAAGAAAAGAAGCTTCTGCTGTAGAAAATGCTGAATGGGCCTTGGTTGAAAGAATGTCTCTTGACTCATGAGATGAGCCCAAGGGAGCAGGACACCAAATGTAATAAAAGCAGCAGAATCCATCAACAGTGGTGGCAGCCCGTCGTCCAATAGAAGGTGAGAGTCTCCATATCTCAAGACCTCAGCTATGTAGTGGGAGATGTCATAGGCAAATGGTTTCTGCCTGTGAGGTAGCCCTTTAGAATGCACACGATCCCAGAGGGAGATTGGGAACAAACTTGTGGAAACACATGCCCACAGTGGGGAGGGGCACCCTTTTGACCGTAGAGGTGAGGGATCAGATGAAGTATGCTCCTACGAAAGCCCTTTTACATGCCAAGTTGACCCTGAGAAGTACTGCTTCAGGGACAGCCATAAACTACCAAACCAGTCTTGGGTTGATTTCCTGAACTACTTCAGCAAGGCACTGAGTGGTTGGTTGAGGGGCAGCAAAGCTGATGATTTTACTGGGCTGTACAACCGGATTCTGAGGAAGCACATGCTCAATACCGGTTTAACAGCGCTGTGCAATCACCTGGTCCCTGAGAGCTTGCTTAGGAGGTGGACCTCTGGGTCAGCACCAGTGTCTCCAAAAAGTATCTGGGGGATTCCCAAAAGGATGAACAGGGTCCTCACCAGAATAAAGAAGGGGGAGAGAAAAATAAAAATGAAAATGAAGAGTTCTCTCATGGCACCCAAAATAGTTCATGGGTAATGGTACCCAGCCCCAATCTGACCACAAGAACAATGACTTCTTTGATAAGAAGACAAGTAAGGTTGTCCCCAAATGCCAGGGGAGCTACAAGTTTGGGCATCTGGGGTTGCCAAGTGTCCCAAGTGGGCACAACCCCCCGCCCCATTGGTGGGCAGGCCTCAGGTTCGGCCCGTGTAGCACCTGGTGAGCAGATTACCAGAGTTAGACTGCAGAGGTGAACCTAGTGTTTCTGTGTGAAAGGAGATGGTGCCTAAAGCCCACTATACTTCCAGGTACAGGCAGTAGGTCAGCATCAATTAGCAAGTGGAGGCTCTGATAAACACAGTCAGTATGACTACCATAAAGGTGTCATCTGTTGTCCTCCGAGCAGGTAATACCCAATACATTTCACCAGGTTGTAGAAGCAGACAACTGGGACAGTCACTACTCAGCGGCTCTGGTTTCCTGTGAGTGAGGTGGGGAGGGGGTCTCATGTTCTGTAGAAGTAGGAGGGAGCCATGCAATGCCTATAGATTGTATATTAGGCAATAATCACGAGCACACTATCTGGAACTAAGTAGATCTTGGATTTCAACTGGAGAGGTTAGTGCTACCTGGGTGGGTGTGCCAGAAAACAACTTCCATGGCTGCCGAAGAAGGGGAGTCAAGGAAGTCTGGAAAAATGACCCAGGCAGCTGCCAATGAAGGGAAGGACAAGGAGATTGGGAAAGGGGTAACCAGCCCCTAAACCCCCATGTTCCATGTTGACAAGGCACCTCAGGAGGCCGCCCCAGAGTCTACCTGGGAGGACATTTCTGCCCTGGGAGACATACCTGAGCTTGATGGTTTGATTGTTGAGGGCGAGCCTACCCGAGATGAATCGTGTAAGGCACAAAACGAGTGTCCAACCCTAGAGGGCTTGAGGGGACAAGATTAATACCAGACAGATGGTGACACTTGGGGAGATCACCTGATCTATTGATAGAAACAATCCCTATATAGTGAGCCTAAGGTTCCTGAGCCTGGGGCAACCAGCCTGTTGGTGGTTGGCTATTCACCAGTGCTACAGAGCCTTCTTACTGGGCTGGCTTATGACATACCCCTGGCAGGACATCTGGTGCAGGACAAGGCCTTTGCAAGACCGGTTACCAATTTCTATTGGCCCCAGATGAAGACAGCCTCAAATTCATTCTATAGGTCATGTTCCACCTGCCAGGACATTGGGAAAAGAGTGAAAAAGCTCAAAGCTCCCATGAGTTGCTTACAAGTCATTGGTATCCTCTTTGAAAAGGTGGGCAGCAACATTGTTGGGGCCCTTGACCTCAAAACTGCCTTAGGAAACATGTTTATCTTGGTTTTAGTAGACCTTACAGGGATGTGGAATTCCTATAGCCCGACGCCAGGGACATTTTGATTGGGGTCAAGGGCAACAAGTTTTCATGTGTATATTGTCTTGGGACAAGTAGGCCCAACCCCCTACAGCACAAACCCTTTGGTTGCTAGTTTACAGTACCACATTATAGATCAGGGAAAGGCACTGCCTGCAGTTAAGGTAATATTTGTGTCCATGTGTTAATGCTGTTCAAACTTAGGGTGAGCGCTCTAAGTAAATGCTGTAAGCTCATACTGCACTAATAACCGTTGTTCCAGGATAAAAACATGTACACACGTTTTCAATGTTTAGCAATATGAGGCTATGTATACAACTCCCAGAATGCTCTCTGATTAGATGCAAATATTTGCAGAAGCTTGACAACAAGATTAAGGATTATTTGCTGTAAAAATAAAATGTTCACAAAAAAATGCAAAAACATTTTGCTAAACTACTGTACAATTTTAGGCACTATTCTATGCAAAATCATTTAGTAAAATGTTTTGATGTATTCTAGTATTTCGCAAAACTATTTATAATGGAAATTCAGTGTAACCATTTTTAATAAGATTATGGGAAACATAAAAAGAACAAGCATTGGTAAAGCCATTAGGTCTGGAATTGTTGGTCCGCCTTTTTTGATTTTGTCAATGCGTGACTTGTTTTGGCATAGTTTTTGTAAAACCTTATTGGTGTGGGAGCTGCAGGGCCCTCAACATTATAACAAACATTGGCAAAAAGCAAACATTGTTTTGCCACAGTAGTTCCTGACACTGAACAAAACAACTGTGTGTTGATATACTCGCTTGTGAAAGAACAGAATGCTGTCACTCACAGTGAAGCTAGGAGAGAGAGAGAGAGAATATTAATAAACACGAAAAGTCCCGTTTAACGCCAGAACTAATTAAGGTCCCAATTATTAAATAAAGTCTCAAAAATGCACCAATGTCCTTGCATTAAGTGCAGATATACTACTTTTGTGAATTCACAAGACTTTACACAAGTAGACCAAGAAATAGTACTCCTAAAAATATTTGTGAACCGCATTTCAGCTTGAGCTAATATCGAGGTGTATATTTGCTCATGCGAGTATCTGAGTGTTTGCAAGTGAACTTTCCCTCCAACCACAATTTTGTCCTAACCCTAGAAGTTTTATGGCTGCCATTGTCAGGAGTAAAGGTCCAATCTTTTCTCAGTATGAGAAAAGATTAAAGAAGAGTTAGTGGAAACCCTTAATGCATGCAAGTTAGTAGGTTTGAACAGACTCGAAAGGGTATTCCACCCCTAGAACTGTTGCTTACCACTACATTCAACCCCTAATAGACAAGTAGATATTTTATTAAATTCCACATCCCTACCTTATCAGCAGATACCCAGGTTATACATTTAGTGGCTATGACCTGGTGGGTATTTTTACTCATGTGGGGGTCCCCAAGGCAGTGGTGTCTGACAGGGGGACACTTGTCACGTCTGCCTGCATGCAGTCCAGGTGGGATGAGTGTGGGGTAATCTACAAGTCCCCCACTCCCAAAAACTCTAAGACTAATGGGGTTGTTGAAAGATTCAAAAAGACCCTCAATGGAATGATTAAGGGCCTGCCTGAGCCAATGAGGGGGAAGTGGGATGACCTCTTGCCATGCCTGTTTTTTTGTCTACAGGGAGGTAAAACAGAAGGGAGTTGGGTTTAGGCAATTTGAGCTCTTCAATGGTCACCCTTTTAGGAGACCTCTTAGTCTAGTAAAGGAGGTATGGGAGCAAGTTCCCAGACAGCGACCCCCCAAAAAAACTTCTGGATGTATTCTGCTACTTGTTGGCTCAAAGGACCCACATACAGCGATTCTGGAATAAGGCTTTTCGAAACTTAGATTCTAGCCAAGAAGTGATGAAACTCTGGCACAAAGCAGAAAGCCACTCTGATAGAGTTACATCCTGGCCAGAAGGTGTGGGTAATGGAGCCAGTGGAGCCCAAGGCCCTTCAAAACCATTGGACAGAGCCTTATGTGGTGAAGTAGAGAAAACAAGGGGGGGGGGGGGGGGGATAGGTCACAGATTTAGTGGACCTCAAGACTCCCAGAAACCCCTTAAGGGTACTGCATGTGAACTGCCTCACACCACACTATGAGAGGTTGGCAGTGCATAATTTGCTAAAGAGTGCCAGTGCCCAAAGCTCTGCTTAGAAACTGGTGGTCCGTGTAATTAAATGTGCGTGCATCAAATACAATGGCTTTTACTCTACTACCAGACACTCCCTGCCCCTTTTTTCTCACTCTTGCATGTTCCTGCTTTCTTCCTTTGTGATGGTTTTGACGACTTTCGTTTTCTCAGTCCTTTCAATATGTGTGTTTTTCCCCTCGCTTGTACTTGGCAAATATGTAAGGTGGAAAAATAAGTGCTGGTGGCACCCGCAGGCAACCAACTCAAATTAAGCACTGAAGGTCAGAAGCTAACCTTGCTCCTGGTGATAGATGGAGTAGTGTGATTCTCTCTCTGACCTATCCTCCAGACAGAAAGATGGATCAAAGGGGGGTGTCAACTTCTCCCCTACTTTGACTCCAGAGCAGCAGATGGACTGTTGACAGTTGTTAGAAAGGTTTGCCTCACTGTTCTCGTCACTCCTAGGCTTGCACACTTGCGTACTCATGAAATTGATACTCAAGACAGTATACTTGCTAAGAATATAACTTACAGGTGGTCAGAAAAGGCAAGGGCTAGCATTAGGGATACATTATCTAAAATGTGTGAGCTGAGAGTGATTGAGCACTCAAGCCACGTTACAGCTGTCAGCCATAGGCTGGTCTTTCTCCAAACATCTTTGCCCATTCTACTCATGTTTTGCTGAATTAATTTTGTTTGCCTTAGGGACTGAGTACTTTAGCACTGCTAACTAGTGCTAAAGTGCTCTTACTCGCTCCCTAAAAGAGGATTACATTGGCTTACATCTGATTGGCATATTTAGTTGACTTGAAAGAACCTAGTAAATTGGAATTTCATATATCCAAGCCTGAGAAATAAATGCGGATAGTGGGTCTGCAGCACACATTGTGCCAGCCCCTTAAAACGTGTCCTTGGCAAGCCATTGCAGTCTGTGAGTAGTTTTAAACTGACAATTCAACTTGGCAAAATAAACCTTTTGTCAAGCCTAAAACTCCCCATTAAATACACTTAAGTCATCCCCACAGTAGGCCCTAAACATCCCAGAGGGCAGGGTGCAATATATTTAAAAAGTTGGACATGGACTTTCAAGTTTTACATGTCTTGATGGTGAAACACTCCCAAATTCATGTTTTTAATTCTTGGAGGCTTACCCATCCCATGGGATAACATTGGGATACCTATAGGTGATAACTTTGTTTGGGAGCAAGTAGAAAATTCAAGTTTAGTGCATAAGGAATTGCAATTTAAAATTCTCTTTCACTGTAAAGCCGGACATCGCCACAGCCATCCCCGAAGGCTACAAGATCACCCGCATGGACCGTACTGACTGACCAGGAGAAAACATTGTCATAGTCCACAAAAAAACCCTCTACCGGACCACCCACCCAGACGATCCAACAACTACCATGAAACACCTCCACTTCCATATCCAGACCAACACCACCCTCCGCGGCACCCTAGTCTACAGACCTCCTGGTCCCCGCCTGTCCTTCACCATCGAATTCATCGCACCCCAGGGTCTCGCATCTACTGATTATATCCTACTGGGCGACCTCAACTTTCACCTGGATAACCCCAAAGACTAGAACACTGCATTCCTTCTGGAGAACCTCACCAACATAGGAGTTAGTCACCTCTCCAACTCATGCAGCAGGACACATGCTCAAACCAGTCTTCTCCTCTAGCGAAAACATCACCTACAGTCACACCACCAGGACGGATTACCACTGTGTGCACTTCACCTTCACCAAACCCACCGTTCACCACTGCCCCTGCCGAAGCTGGAACAAGGTCACCGAAGAACATCTCACTGCCTCTCTCAGCACTACCACACCGCCGACATCCACCGACGCGAAAACGTCAGCACAAAACCTTCCCCAATGGATCTACAACTGCTCTGGCACTCCTCAAGAAGCCAGATGGTTCCCTCCCGCCCTACACAAGTCCAAAAGCACCTGTAGATGGCTTTGGAAGAGATCGAGGGACAACAAAACCCCGGAAACCCACACAACCTTCAAAGCACCCGTCACGGTCCACCACCTCCTCCTCAGAACTACAAAGCAAACGTTCCTCCAAGACAGAATCAATGCTAATGCACACAACAGCAAAGACCTCTTCACTATTGTCTAGGATTTGCCAGGTCCAACCACAAGACAAGACATCCCACCCTCCTAAGACCTCTGCACCTTCTTCCACCACAAGATCAGGCAGATCTACGACAGCTTCGACACCCAAGACCCTCCCACCACGCCCAACACCACTTTACTCAACCATGTCACCCCCCAACGGATCCTGCTCAAGAGGACCCTGCTTACCACAGACGACCTACTCAATACCATGAAGAGCATCCACTTCGGAGCCCCCAGGACCCATGTCCGTACCACATTTTTCATAGAGCAGCCACCTCCATTGCCCCCGAGCTTTGTGCGCCAACTGCTCCATTGCGACCGCCACCTTTCCCCGATGACTGAAAATATGGCAAGATCGAACATGGACGCGTTTATGTGTCAAGAGTAAAACGTCTGCATTATATGAAGGTCGCCATGGCTAGCCCGGTTGCGACAGAAGGCGAGCCTCGCAGGTCGTCCCTTAGTAAATGTTGGAGCTGTCGATTGTTGGAAGCCGACGGGCTGTATGCGGCAGCGGGGTACGTCTTCCAGGTGGCGCGCCGGACCATGGCGAAGGGGGCGGCCGTGGGACCTGGCAGTCACGCAGATTGTGTTTACTCTCTCTCTCTTTTCTGTTGGGACAAATCTCCTACTTGATCCTGGTGGAAACATGAAGACAAAAAAGACTGACCAAGGACCTTGTCTTAGCTCTCAGAAAGTGGAAAGATTATCTCAACACCATCCTTCCTCTGACTATTGTGGAAATGTCAAACACAAAATGAATGTTCTTCAACAAGGTTTCTGTATCCTGGAAAAGCCCGGCCTGGTCAATTTAGAAGGACAGCTTATGCCTGAAAATAGTTTCTTTATTATCTCCACTGTGCGAACCATAACTATGTTTATTTGGATTGGAATCTATAAAACCAAGTTCGGACAAGCAAAAAAAATAAATTAAAAAAAAGAGAAAGAAAATTCGCCAAGATCAACCCCCTGCTGAAGAAGCCACCAGCCGACCAGACAGAACTCAAAAATTTCAGACCCATCTCCCTGCTCCCCTTCCCAGCCAAGATCATCTAGAAGGCCATCAATGTCCAACTCAGAGTTCATCATAGCGAACCACGTCATGGACCTCTCCCAATCCGGCTTCCGAAGCAACCACAGCATCGAAACTGAACTCCTCGCCGCCACCGAACGACATCCACTCCCTCCTCAACCGGGGAGTAACCATAACCCTCATCCTCTGGAACTCTCAGCACCTTCGACACCATCTCCCACCACACAATTATCACATGACTTCACAACTCCAGACTCTGCGACAAGGCCCTGGACCGGATCCACTCCATTCTCACCAGTCGAACACAGCACTCTCTCAGAACCCACAGAGATCAGCTGCGGAGTGCCCACCGTCTACATGGCCCACTCGCAGCTATAGTCGGCAACCACGGACTCAACATCATCTCCTACACCGAGCTGATCCTTTCCCTCATCAACAAACTCACAGCAGCCAGAAACAACTTCCACTGCGGAATGAAGGCTGTTTTCACCTGGATGGCAGATAGTTGCCTCAAACTCAACTCGGACAAGACAGAGGTCTTCATCATGGGACCCACTCCTTCAGCTTGGGATGAATCCTGATGACCCGCCACATTGGGAACCCCTCTGCCCTCCGCCTCAACAGACCACGCAAAAAGCTGGGCCTCGTACTGAACTCCTCGCTCACAATCAATTCGCCAGATCAATGCTGTATATTCATCATGCCTCTACACATTCCGCCTGCTTTAATAGACATTCAGATAGACCCCCACTGAATCCAGAAACACAGTCTTCCATGCACTCATCAGCACCAGACTTGGCTAAAGCAACACACTCTGAGCTGGCGTCACCCAGAAATTCCTCAGGAAACTACAGAATGTTTTAAGTGCTGCAGCCAGACTGGTCCTCAACATCTCCCACCACAGCCACATCACTGAACACCTTTGAGAACTCCACTGGCTCTCAGTTAATAAAAGAATCACATTCAAGCTCCTCTCACACACCTACAAAGCCCTCCACGACACAAGACCACGACGCAAGACCAGCATATTTGAACCATAGCCTCTCATTCCACGTATCCACCAGACACCTCCGCTTAACTGGCCCTGGCCACCGTGCTACGGATCCACAAGACTAGACCCAGAGGAAAAACCTTCTCCTACCTTGCCACTAAGACCTGGAACACCCTGCCTCTCCACCTCAGGCAATCCCCGTTGCTTACCCGACTCAAGTAGGATCTCAAGACCTGCCTTTTCGACTGAACCCCAGCGCCCAGACGGATCAGTATACCCGCCCCCCCCCCCCCCACCTCCTCATCAGCACCTTGAAACCCTCACGGGTACAAACGCCCTGATTACTTGACTTCTGGACCTGTGGAAGGACTCTCAAGGAGCTGCCTTGCTGCCTGTGACCTGCGGTGTACTCCAGAGTACTGTGCTGCTGCACCAAGAGACTGCCGGCTGTCTGAATTCTGTCTTGTGCCCTCAGACTTTCCTGCTGCTTGAGACCTGCTTCCTTGCTTGAACGCAAGACTTAAAGAGTGACTCCAATGGCTAGTTGGCTGGCCTCCTGGTAACAGCCTCAGGGACGGAGAAGGCCCCAACCATCTTTAACCTGTACCTGACCCAGCTTGAGTGAGTCCTTATCCTTCAGCAGTGCCCCTCCAGTCCTGGACCCTTGAAAGTGGTACTAAAAGTGCTGAGATAGCCCAAATCCAAAACTCGTAACTTATAAAAGTTTCTGCCAAACATTACCCTGAGAACCGAGGAGACGGCGACCTACCTGCTTGCTAGGGTGCATTGCCCTTTGGTCTGACTTCACGGCAGCTCCCGCTATGCTCCTCTCCACAGCACAAAATCCTGGTCAGCTGCTCCTGGGCAGAAGGGGTATCCGGCCTAATGGAACACTTGTCTGCTCCACCCTGCAGCTTTGTTCTGCTGGAGATTTTCAACTTAACATAAAAGAGCCTAGTCCGAAATCTTCATCATGGCTTCGCCCAGCGGCTCTTTGACGACAACACAAACTTCTCCTCCTCCTCTCAGACACTGCTGGCTGCCTTGGCCTGCTAAACTTTACCTTCTAAGATATTTTCTCCTCTAAAATTCTTCAAAGTCCGAAGATAAGCGGGGACCGGGCCCAATCCACTTTGTGTATGCAAACCGCGCTCCATTATGGTCTGACATAACTTTCAACTTTGCCCCAGTCACGCACGGCTACAAGTCTGCGGTTGTTCCTTTGATTTTTTTCAGGCACGATTTTTCACTTTAAAAAGTCATAACTCTGGTTCTACTAATTGGATTTTTGTCATTTTGATGTCAGATAATTAACTGTACTCTATTACTGTGGGATTTTTCTTGTGTTGCGTTTTCACTTTATCGCTGTTCAAGTGCTGTATAAATACTTTACACATCAGTTCTAACTGAAGTCTGACTTCTTTTGTGTCAAGCTACCAGAGGGTTATGCGCAGGGTAAAATTAGTGACTTTTTGTGGTTCATCTTGACAAGGATTGTGGCTGTTGCCCAAGGTCTCAACCGCCCTACAACTCAACAATCCAATTTCTCACACCTGCTCTTCAAAATGGAATTCTGCCTGCTCTGTGGAGGTCTCTTACTCAGTCACAGGAATAGGCCCATAGCAGAGAATCATCAAGCATTTCTTAGGAAAAGCTGCAGTTAAGATTTCCTCTGTGTTGCAGTGGAAGTGTACAAGAAGGAACCGAGAGCGCAACAAAACAATATTTCTCAAGTCATACTTTTGCTCACTCCAGGGGATGCCATCTGATACATGTGTTTGCGATCAGCTTAAGTTGGTTTATTGTCAGTTTTGAGAAGAATTTTACATACTACACCTGACGGGGTTGCTAGGTAGTTTTGGTTGCCACATTTTGAGTTGAAGTCGTAATTTAGTTTGGGTGTATTCATTATTTTGCTCTTCTGCTTAATTTTTCCCCAATGCGTGCGACTAACTTGCTTTTTATTTCACAAGAATAATGCTGTTGAAATAATTCTACTTCTGTTTGGTTTACATTGCAATACTTTTGCTTAATGAACGATAATGAATTTACTTTGCTACTTCCTTCTCCGGTTTTTCAACACCCACGGAAAGACCATGGTAAATATGTTCCCTCCTAACTTAAACATAATATTAACCATTGTTTCATGTCCCTAGGCATTGTTCGTTCTCTTATCATTTGTATAGGAATAGATGGTCTTGAGCAGACAGTGGCAGACATTATTAAAACAACTTTAATTTCCATTCACAATCAGATAAATGGATAGTAAACTTCGGGAGTTAAATATCGATATTTCCCAACTGAAGGCCGCTGTTCCTTATCTAGGGAAGAGCATAGGTGAGGGAAAAGGAATAGTTGCAGAAGGGGCAGATTTGATAACTGAATTAAAAACCTCACTAGAGAAGATCAAGGAGCATATTGATGTAGAAGTATTAGTCGATAATAGTGCAGAAGTCGGAGGAAGGAGTCCAGATAGAATCTGCTATAGAAATAATAAGGTGAAAGCTGGCCCTTCCTCGACAAGCAAGAGGGTTCTCACATCACCAGGTATAGTTAAGGTAACAACGGGAACCGAGTATAACCCTCGTAGTGACATACAACATAGTCCTAAAGGGACAGACGTGGTTCTTAACACGGATGTTTTGGATCTCCCTCCTGCCTCGTGCCCATATGTTTTAGAGCTAGTAGGGGTTCCGGTATTAAAAAGAGAACAAACGGAATCCTGGATTAACTTAAAGAACAAAGTTATGGATTGGTTATCAAAATACAAAAATTTTAATAAGAGGAAAGCCAATGAAATTATAATGGCACGAAGGGTAGGGTGGGTGGGAAACTCCCCAAAAGATATACAGGGAGATTGTATAGTTGTTAACTTTAGGAATCCATATTTGGTCCGATCCTTGTTGAGAGCTCACGAAGAAAACGCTACAAGTTATACAAACATCCATGCACTCCCATTAGGGTACTTCTACAAAATCCAACGCAACCTCTTGGCAACAACATATGATATTACATTTCCCGTGGTAACTCCTAATAGGTTCCAAGAGTTATCCCAGCTGGAAGCAGTGGATTGACTGCACTTACAAACTACACAGAAAAATCCCACTAGGGTGAATGGGAAAACAGATGAAGGGTTTAATACCATTATATGTGCATCTGGAACGAGAAGTGAACGGGATAGCAAGAATGGTGATGAGTTAGTGTCCTCAATTGATATGGTATCAAGTCCTAGTGACAATACTTTAATAAGTTCCAATTTACATGTTAGTACACATTTAAACATAATTTCATGGAACATTGCCGGCTTGAAGAAGAACACAAGCGACCCGGGGTGGAATGAATATATTGAGAAATTTGATATATGTTTATTGCAGGAAACCTGGGTAACTAAGAGTGTTCATAGAGCAGGTTACAAAAGTTTTTTCAATGCAGCTATACCGTAAAATTCAAACAGGTACAGGTAGAATTATAGGAGGAGATTTTAATTGTGATTCTATGTCAGGACCGGAGGCTTCAGATTATGCTTTTCTCTCTTCGCTGTTTATTAACATCACATCGCACAGCAGCCAGAAAAGCCTTAAACTTGAAAAAATTTTTGTATTCCCAACACAGGAATATCAGAAAACATTGCAAAATAACATCGTTTAATAACTACAAATCCCATGAGATGAACATTTAGGCAGTCCTTCTTTAGTGTCCATACATCCCAATATAAGGCGTCCAACCAACAAACTCCTCCTCTTTCTTCGCTGCTTCGCAGCCAGTTAAGTGCTATTATCCCTCTCTTGCATTTTTGTGTTTGTTGAGGTTTTTTTTTTTGTTTTCTTTTATTATATTTGCATTTGTTGTTGCTTTGGGGGGCCTGTGGGGTTTTTCTTCCCTTCCAGAGCCCCTTCCATCGCGGGGACGCCTTTCCCCCCTACGCGATGTCCCCGTGTATTCCACGGTGCTGAGTCACCGCTAGAGGGAGCCGTTGCGTGTCGCCTGCCCGCGCGCAGTTTTCGTCTCATTGATTGGAGCTGCGCTGGGGAGTCGACCTCGCAGGTGCCCTGCTGCCGCCTAACCCTGACACCCTTTTTGGGTTGCACTGTCCCGTACTTGAACGCCCCGGTGGGGTCTGTATAGTGGTTGTACCCACGTTGAAGCCTGCGGGCGATTTCAGCACCTTCTTCTGCAACAGCTTCCGCTGGGGTGTTCCCCGCTCGAGCGCGCTGGGAGGCGGTGCGGCCCGGTCTCTGGAGAGAGGGTCGGCGCGCTGTAAAGGCTGGTGCTGCCTTTTATTTGTCCGGTTCCACCGGCATACACTCTTTGCCAACCTTCGGTCGGCCCACATGTGGCAGTCTGTGTACGCCATCGGAACCCTCAGTTTCACTTTCGTATCTACTGCGTAGCGCCATGGCTGAGGGGTACTACGTCGAGGAGGAGGAGTCCCACCAATACCTCCAGGACGACGAGTTTTATGCGGCTGTGGACCAGTCGATTTACCGTGTGTGCAGGAAATCGTTGGGCCTATGGAGGACAGACTTTCAGCCCGCATTGTCCAGGAATGTGCCAAGTTGGCACCGGCCCCAGGGGGTTCCCCCGCCACCGATCCTGGCCAGCCTCCGGCGGCCAAAAAGTCACGTGGGGACGCGGGTCCCAGTGGTTCGCAAGGTGTGGATAAGGACGCTTTCGAGCGCCTACGCGACGCTTTTCTGGCTAAAGCGTCTGGGTCGACCCCCGAGGCGCCTCCGCCTCAGACACCTTCTGCACCGGCGAACGTTGTCCCGGGGCTTCTCCCGCGGATACCGACGACGACGATGGGGACTCCGTGCGGTCATGGCGACCGTCGTTCAATTCGACGGAGTTGCCCAAAGACACTTCGGGCATGCTGGACCCGGACGAGATCATGCACCCGAGGTCGGCCGCCTGGGGATAAGGTGGCGCAGTTTGTGGCGGGCCGCCTCCGCAAGCCCTTGGAGAAGGAGGCGCGCAGCTGTTTGAGGGGCGAATGTCCTCGCCCGACTCTGGAAGGGAAGGTGGCCATGACGCCGGAACTTGATGGGAAAATGGCCACCTTCATGGCGAAGTTTGTCAAGGACCCCCTTAAGGGGATCGACCGTTCCTGGCGCTCCTGCCAGGACAAACTCTTGGACACCATTGGCCCCCTCACCAAGATTCTCGATATGGCCGAAGAAGCCAAGGTGTCGGGCAGCGCCATTTGCCCGGAAGTATTGTCCAACTGGGCACAGCGGGCGGTTATCTTCTTGGGGAATGCCAACTGTGCCCTGTCGACCGAGCGGCGTCGGTCGCTACTGATAAAATTGGATCCCAAGTTAGGTGATTTGGCTTCGTCGGAAGCTGGCGCTATCGCCCAAGGTGGACTCTTTGGTGAACCATTCATTAAGGAACTGGGGAAGTTTGTTTCCACCTTCACCTCCCTGGATAAGGCACAGTCGACCATCAAGCGGGTCTTCCACCAGCGTTTTTACCGGGGGGCTGGTCATGGTAGGGGCCTCACGACCGGCCGTGGTGGTCAGCAACAGCCCGGTAAAGGCATGGCTCCGGCAGAGGAGGCTACAACTCCAACGCGAATTATAACAACTTCTACCCCACCAGAGGTCAGCGTTTCAGAGGACGCGGAAACTTCCGGAACGATTCCGGCGGCAACAGTTCACACGGTGAGTGTTATCCCTGCAGATCAGGTGGTTATTGGGGGGAGGTTGGCGTGTTTCCCCCAAGCATGGGAGGCTATTACAACGGACGCATGGGTCCTTCAAACCGTGCGGGGATTCCGCATAGAGTTTTACGACCAGCCGTGCCAGGCGGAGCCTCCCCGTCCTATAATGTTCTCCCGATCGGACGCGCTCTTGATCGACGAAGAAGTCTCGGCGCTACTGCGCAAGGTGGCTATTTGTCGAACAACGCGCCACCCCCCGGGTTTCCTGAGCAATATTTTTCTTGTGGAAAAAGTGGACGGGGGCAGACGACCAGTCATCAACCTCAGGGAGTTCAATGGCTGGGTGGTGTATAACCACTTCAAGATGGAGGGCATCCATCTTTTGAGGGACGTTTTGCTCCCGAACGACTGAATGGTCCGTCTGGACCTCAAGGATGCGTATCTGGTGGTTCCGATTTACCCCCCGCATCGTCGTTTCCTTCAGTTCTGCTGGAAGGACATGGTGTTCGAGTTCAAGGCCCTTCCGTTCAGTCTTTCCTCGGCCCCTTGGTGCTTTATAAAAATTCTGCACCCGGCCATAGAAACCCTGCGGAGTCAGGGGATTCGGCTTATCGTCTATCTGGACGACATCTTGCTGTTGGGCCAGGACCCGAGCAAGTTGGCCGCCCATCTGTCTCAGACAATTTCCCTGTTGCAAGGTCTGGGGTTTATTGTCAACAGGGAGAAGTCTGTTTTCACCCCCGCCCAGCAAATGGTGTTCCTGGGCTTTGTGGTGGACTCGGTGAAATCGACTCTCAGTTTGCCGTCCAGAAAGATGGCCAAAATAAAGCATCTGCTTCGGCAAACTATCTCCAAGTCACACACCTCCCTCCGGCAGGTGGCCAGAGTAGTAGGCCTTCTCTCATCGTCCATTCAAGCGATATTCCCGGGCCCTCTTCATTATCGGGCCCTTCAGCGACTAAAGGCGCACCATTTGCGCAGGGGGCTTTCCTACGACCACTTGATTCCCCTGTCGGTGGAGGTCAAAGAAGAAATGTCTTGGTGGCTAGCCCACATGGAGGCGTGGAACGGCCGCTCGATTTTCGGGTCCGTTCCAGACCTAGTGATAGAGTCCGACGCCAGCAGGTCTGGCTGGGGCGCCCGCTGCGGGGATTTCTCCACAGGCGGCGCTTGGTCGTCAGACAAACAGCGACTTCACATCAACTGCTTGGAACTTCTAGCAGGCTTGTTCGCTGTCCGTTGCTGGACGAGGGACTCGGTGAAGTCATGCGTCCTTCTGCGGATGGACAATGTCTCAGCGGTTCGGTATGTGAACCACTTAGGGGGTCCGCGGTCAAGAGCCCTTGCGGACCTGGCGAAAGACTTTTGGGATTATTGTCTCGCTCATCAAGTCTCGGTGCAGGCGGAATACCTGCCGGGTCAGGCCAATCAGGTGGCGGATTGGCACTCGAGGTATCTCCGAGACTCCAGTCTGTGGAAGCTGGATGCTCAGGTGTTCCGCTGGCTGGCAGCGTGCTGGGGTCCGTTTTCCATGGACCTTTTTGCGTCCCGTCTGGACTTCCAGCTTCCGAGGTTCTTCAGCTGGAGACCGGATCCCTTGGCGGAAGCGACGGATGCGTTCCTCCAAGACTGGAGTCAGGAACGGCCGTATGCCTTCCCGCCTTTCTCCATGATAGTACGGGCCGCGGCCCAGATTCGCCGGCAGATGGCGGACGTGGTGATGGTGACGCCCGTTTGGAGGTCGCAAGTGTGGTTTCCAGTTCTTCTGGAACTTTCCTGGGATTCTCCAATCCTACTCCCCCGGCTTCCTCGTCTTCTCCTCAATCCAGACGGGGTCCCTCACCATCTCCTCCAGGGTTCTCTCCGCCTCATGGCATGGAGGCTTTCAGGCGACGTTGGTCGCTCCCTGGCCTTTCGAACTCAGCTCAGCATTTTTTGTCCCAGGCCTGGGCAGGCAGCACTGCCAAGAGGTATAGATCGGCTTGGACCAGGTGGGTTCGTTGGTGTCTTGGATGGGGTTTGGATCCCGTGGTCGCAGGCCTCGTTCCTATCCTGAATTTTCTTGCGGAACTCTCTACCGCCAGTTTGGCATACCGGACGATTAATACGATACGTTCCGCCATATCAGCGGCTCATGCACATATAGATGGAGCGGCGGTTGGGGAGCATCCCCTGGTATGTCGCCTTCTTAGAGGAGTACGTCTGGCTTTACCGCCGGAGCCACGGTATTCCGTCCTGTGGGATGTTAACGTGGTGCTGAACCTTTTTCTTTCCTGGCAGCCTAACAAGTATCTTTCCTTAAAAGAACTGTCAGCTAAACTAGCGATGCTCTTGTGCTTAGTATCTTGTCGCAGAGTGTCTGATGTGCGTGCCCTGGATGTCACGGCGAGAGCGTTCTCCCCGGATGGGGTGACCTTTACCGTGGGTCGCCGCACGAAATCGGCTACAAGGTCTATTTCCTATCCGGCATTTGCAGATGCCCCCAAGTTGTGTGTGGTTCAGTGTTTGAAAACCTATGAGGATGTTACAACGGAACTTCGCCCTCCGGGCGAACGACAGTTACTGATTGCGCTGCGCAAACCGCACAAGGCTGTCTCTTCCCCCACTATAGCCCGGTGGGTGCGTTGGGTAATGCAGGAAGCTGGTATTGATACGAGGCAGTTTGGAGCTCACTCAGCAAGAGGGGCCATGGCCTCAAAATCTTTTGCCCTTGGGGCACGTTTGGAAGACCTCATGCGCGCTGCGGATTGGTCTTCGGATTCCACCTTCAAAAGGTTCTATTTTAAGCCAGTGGTGGATATTGCTAGTTTGGTGGTGAACAAGCTTTAAACAAGCATAATCTGAAGCCTCCGGTCCTGACATAGAATCGAAATTTGCCTAGCGTAGTAACGGTAAGTTTCAATTCTATTAAGGACACGGAGGCGAGGATTATCCCACCCATTCCTCCTGCGGAGATCCCGCCCGTACTGGAGTAAGTAATCCGTTTTCCGACTTGCAGTATGGTTACTGTTTTTCTTGAATTGCAGGTCGATGACTTGACGCTACGTTTTGTTGACTTGCCTTCATGCTTAGCGGTATGGCTTAGCTCACGCTGTTCTTTTTTCCGCCAGGGAATGATGGTGCGAAAAGAGATGCTTGAGACTTTGGCCTGACTCGCCACGAAGAAAGAGGAGGAGTTCGTTGGTTGGACGCCTTCTATTGGGATGTATGGACACTAAAGAAGGACTGCCTAAATGTTCATCTCATGGGATTTGTAGTTATTAAACGATGTTATTGCAATGTTTTCTGATATTCCTGTGTTGGGAATACTAAAATTTTTTCAAGTTTAAGGCTTTTCTGGCTGCTGTGCGATGTGATGTTAATAAACAGCGAAGAGAGAAAAGCATTATCCTCGCCTCCGTGTCCTTAATAGAATTGAAACTTACCGTTACTACGCTAGGCAAATTTCGATTACGAGCCAATAATGGGACTAGACTCCATTCATGAGGACGAAGATTTGGCAAATGAGATTCCTCAATTATTTAGTACAAAACAGGTCCCAGGCACATCATTAGCACTACAAATAATGAGCTTGATGATGACTTATGGAATAAGATCGTGCAATGATCGTCTCCCTTCTGACACACCAATGGTTCCTACCTTTTGCAGGAACAATACTTACAGTAAAATAGACTATATAGCACTTTCCTTTGACCTATGGCAATATGCAACTGACTCCAAGGTTGAGATAAGATTAGAAAGCGACCATCGGCCGATTGAATTATTATTAAAAGGTGGAATAATATCTAGTGCATCGGATAGTAATTGTCCTTGTTCAGCAAATGCTGACAATGCAATTGTGACTAATAATCGTCGCGCAGTTAAATGGGCACACACAATGGACAACGGCATAAAACTGGCAAATATTTATAAAACATTTGCTAACACCTTTTCTATATATACAAATACTGAAGCTGTAATTGATGGGGGCTTATTTCTGGAATCACACAAAGGATTCATTAGGGAGATAGTCCCCTTGGTAACGAAGACAGTTAAAGCAGATACAGCGAAAGGAATTAAAAAGACTATGGGGAAACCTTGGTATGATAAAGCATGTCGCAGTGGTAAATCTGAATTAATAAATGTAATCAAAAATAAGAATAACAGTCTCAAGGGCAGGGAAGCACGACAAAGATATAAGAAAGTACTTGAAAATGTTAAAATGGCTTGGGACAAAGCAATTTGGTCAGATATGCTGATTGCAGCAAAGAGGAAAGATTCCTTTGCATTTTGGAAAATGGTAGCCAACAGAAATAGGAAAGAGAAAGGCTCTAGAGAAGTTTACTTGGAAGAAAAGATATGGAGAGACCATTTTATAAACTTTTATGCAGCCCCGGAGACTGAGGTCGTAGGGGATCACTTGACAGTGTCCAGCCTAACTGAGTGTAATTTAGAGTTTAGCCTACAGGAAACAATCACTGCTATAAACTCTGTGAAAACTGGCAAAGCCCCAGGATTAGACTGTATTCCAGGACACGTGTTCAAACATGATATAAAAATTTGTGGGCCATATCTTAATTATTTGTGCAATTTTATAGCTGCTGGAGCGGATATACCAATCACGTGGAGGGGGGCAGAAATCATCTGTATTTTTAAAAAGGGCGATAGAAGTGATCCCGCAAACTATCGCCCGATTAGTTTAATAGATGTATTACAAAAAATGTATGCTAGGCACCTTTTAAATCGAATTAACGTATGGATTGATGATGAAGATGTACTTACTAAATTTCAAGCGGGATTCAGAACCAAAATCAGTACTATAGACCAAGTATTTAGGTTTTGTTGTATGTGCTGGAAATATGTTATTCTAAGGAAGGGCCATTTATATGTGGCATTTGTTGATTTAAGAGCCTCTTCTGACCTCATCCCCAGGCACTTGTTGTGGAAGGCACTTGACAGACAGGGATTACCGACCAATATCCTAGAGCAGTTAAAAAGATTACATCACAATAATTTTGCCAAGGTGAGGTGGGGCCCAGGAGGCGAACTGACTAGGTCTATCCCCATAGGAAGGGGAGTTCGTCAAGGTTGCGTACTGGCGCCAACACCTTTCTCCCGGTTTGTCAATGACATTCCAACCTTTTTAAGCAAGTGTAAAAATGATTCACCAAAGTTGGGGGGTGAGGTAGTTTCGGCCCTACTGTTTGCGGACGATACTATTTTAATTTCCCAAACTGCCAAAGGCCTACAATACTTGCTCAATACTTTCCATTTATACTGTAGCGAAAAAGGCCTAGAGATAAACACCAGCAAAACAAAATATATGGCAATAAATCCTCAGTTCCTTTAACCCCTTCGATGCTCATGACGGAACGGTTCCGTCATGAGCGTCGGTTAGCCTGTGCTCATGACGGAACTGTTCCGCCATGAGCCCGTTGGCTCATTAGAACCTTCAGCACATCGCGAAAATTCGCGCCGCGCTGAAGGTGTTAAGGGAACGCTGGTCTTAGAAAATCAAAAATTGGAATACGTAAGATTTTTTTGTTACCTGGGCATTTCACTTGACTCTAAAATGCAGTGGAAATCACAAATTGAAAAAAGTAAGCTGCTGTTAACAGAGAATAGTCGCCCAATATTAAAAAGGCATGGGGATAGCCGGAATAAAGCAGTGTTACCTGCACTTGAGGTGTTCCGGGCCAAAGCACAAGCGGCGGCCTTATACGGAGCAGAGTTGTGGGGCCCAACCTGTAAAAAGGCACTTGAGGTGAAAGAGAATACATTTTATAGAACCCTATTAAAAATACCTGTGCGCACTCCTACAATTCCGTTGATGCTTGATCTCAACATGAGGCGCACAGATCATTACGCAATACTCAGGCCTCTAATGTTTTGGGTTAGGATTTGGACCACACCAGAGCTCCTTCACTATAGAGCAGCTCTGGTGGAGATAAAATAAATGGATGCTTCCAACTGCATTATATGGTTTAAACATATTAGAGCATGGTTAGAGAGGGTTGGTTTATCACATTTCTGGAAAAGTTCTACTGCACTGACTGCCTGTTCGAAAAAGATTTTAAAAGTTACTTTTTGGGCTTACATGAATGAGCATAGAACCAATGACATATCAAATGGTTCGTTAACTAAGGAATTTCTTGTGTTCAAAGTAGACCCAAACTTTGAATCGTTTTTGAACGAGGTAAACCCACCTTTAGCTAAAACACTATATCTAAAATTTAGATATGGAATACTGGTGTTGAAAAGCTGTTTAGCAAGGTGGAGTAAAAATGGTTACGACAAATGTACTATGTGCAGTGAGGAATTGAGGGAGGATATCACTCATGTTTTGTTTTTTTGTCCAGTTTATGTGGTTCCCAGGAAAAAATGGATCAAACCCCTCTGTAGAAACATTGGCGTACGTATGTATAGAGTGGCAGATAGAATTTTAATTACAGATACGCGCCAGGTCTTAGTATTTGGTATTAGTATATTCCTGCTAGCAGTACATTTTCTAAGGAAAAAAGCGGGAGAAAAATTTTGAATAATTATAAATCCAGCAAAGATTGGTACAATTGATTGTGTTTGAAGGAATTGTTTTTATGGTGCCTTTTTAAATTTTAAATTATTTAAGTATGTTTTAAAATATGACTATCTCTCCCCTCCGAGATGTACTAAGTGTCCATGGATATTAATGGTTTGGAACGATGAAATGTTATTAAATGTTAATGTAATACCAGTCTTGTTATTGTGACATTTATGATAATTCGTATCGAAATAAAAATCAAATAATAATAATAATAAAATTTCACTGTGTAGGAAAGATCAGCTCTGAGTTTAAAAAAAAAAAAGTTTTCAAAATCATACAGAAGAGACATGTCTGACCATTAAAGATTTCGACTAACCTACTATGCACAGTGATTTTGAAGAGTCAGAATATATTTTTTCCAATAACTAGTTGATTGTTCTGATGAGAATCTTATTGCAGTACTCCCGAGATGTGTGGTTAGTGCTCTGATGACAGAGAACAAGAGATGGACACAGATACAGAGAGAGAAAGAACGAGAGAAACACTAAGATATGTGACAGTATACCAAGTAAAACAAAGTGAAAGGTGGTGGTGACACTATGTCCAAAGCCTTGAAAGGTTGGAGTAAGGGAGATTAAATCACTGTATCTAGCACCAAGAGAAAAAGAAACAAGAATTGGCATAGCCAATAGGTCTCGCCTTTGGGACTTTAAAAAGTGTTTCACCATGCAACAGTTGATGTTGCACCAATGATATTGTGCTGCATAATTAAATACTTATAAGGTCCCCAAAGGCGAGACCAATTGGCTATGCCAATGCTTGTTTAATTTTAAGATGCCAGATTGTACAAGAGCACACAGTACGCCTGCTATACTCACAATTGCAGGACTCCGAGGATGGGTGTGGGCGGTGAGGGGTTCGGGTTGAGAAGAAATGGATAGGAGGGGGTGGGTAGTAGGGAGAAGAAACGAATGGGGGTTAGTTATGGGGAGCAAGCACCAAATGGGAAAAGCAGAGCAGTGAGGGGTTCAGGGAAGGGGGTGGGAAAACAAAAAGGAGAAAGAGATTAGGGATGTTTGGAGATTGGCTGTTGAAAACAGAGGCGGAAAACATATAAAAGAAGGAAAGGGAAGAGAGGGGGGAAATGAGGAGAAGGCGAAGAAGAATACTTTGGAGAATGAATAGTAGGCCGAGTAGGAGGAGGAGCAGAAAGAAGAGAAGACAATGTACAGAGGAGATGACGAGGAGGGCGGTAAGGAACAGAATAAAAGAGAGTACCGAGAAGGGGCAGCAGAAAGAGGAAGAGGAGAACATTTTTTGGGGGGAAAAACAACTGCACGAACAAGCAGAACTGCAGAAGAAATTGGGGCGGGGAAGGGGGAAGAAAGAAGGTGGGACCTCGAGGTGAACAATAGGGAAGGAGGAACTAATGCAGGAAAAGGAGGAAAGCTGGGCGTGTGTGGCCACATTCAGGCCGAATTGATGCCCCTGTGCCAGTCCACGTGGATATCGGTGGCAGCGAAGGAATGGGTGAATGAATGAATTCATTTATCCAATCATTCAATCACTGACAAATACACAAATGAACAGAATGCATGAACGAATGAAAGTGCAGGTGACTGCATCAATAAAGAAATAGGTAAATAAACACGGTAAGGGTGGTCGGATGGGTGGGGGTGGAAGAGGGGGAAAGAGGGGGGACAGGAGAGAAAGAGAGAGACATTACCATATACCACCTTTCCAGCCAGCTCACCTACCCAATGCAGCTACCCACCAACCCCCCGCACCCCAACACTCACCTCCCACTAGCCCCAATACTCCACCAGGGTGATGGAGATATTCAGTGGGTGAGTCAGGAGAGTTGTGGGTGGTGCTATGGTGTCTGTCGAGATGCCCAACGCTGTTCTGCTAGGGAGACTACCATATAGAAATAAAAAGGGGGCCACTGTTTCCGAATTGTCTTCAGCGATAACGAGGGAGCTAAATACACTTCCACCCAAGCCAGGTCACTATTGAACAAAGGCCGACCCTGGGTGTACGGAGCAACTGGCTAGTAGTGTCTGCCTGCATGGTGGTGAGGGGTGGAAGTTGTGGACGTTCCACAACACAATGTGCCTCGCACTGACCAGCAGAAACTGCAGAACAAGATGAAAATGACATGTACAAGTGTTTGTGTGGATGTGGCATCATCACTGAGCCAGCAACGGGCAGTGCTGCGCGCATCATACTTCCTGGTGATAGTTCAGGGTGCCAACTCGAGGCAGGAAGGGGCGGCGCCTCTTAACACTGCTCCGGGCACTGAAACCTGGCCTGTCTCACCTGGCCCAGCAGCAGTCTCGGGTTACAGTACCCGAAGGGGCGCCCAGTGCTCTTGTTTGAAGCTGGGACATCAGAAAGGGAGGGGTGGGTGGGGGCGATAAGCGCCTGTCAGCAGACGGTCCAGCGCCATGATTCTCCGCCAGACAGATGAAGGCGCAGCCAGGGAATAAGAGGGCGGAGAGTACCAGGGTGGGGCCACACAAGGCCCTATCCAGGCATCTAGAGGCCACAGAGAAGGGTGACAACAGTTTACTTCTCAGCCTGGATTTACTTCTAGGCAGTACTTAATTTGTGAAAAAAGTGCCGGTACCCAAAGCTCTGCTCAGAAGCCAGCGGAATTCAACATAGGCACAGGGAATACCAAGGCTGTATGAATGATTAGTTGGCAGCCTAGAAGTGCCCTTTGCAACTCAGTTTCTGATCGCTTATTTGATGTGCAAACGGATGACCAGCCCTACCAGATTCTTCACCGCCGACGACACAACTATAAACAAGTGTCGAGCTGTGTGCACTGTAGACTAGTCCCAGTGTAGCAGGAAGCAGTCTTGTCTCTATGAAGCCGCAGAAAAGCTTCACCGGTTAGACAGAACTTACTGGCGTTCTTTTTTAGGCTCTGCTGCCCTCTGTTGGATAGTGCTGAGCATCACATCTCCAGTTTTCAGTTTTTAGTGACAAAGGATTCCTAAACAAGCATGCGTGCCTCGCAGCAGGGGAAGAGGAAAGAGGAGGGGGCCTGCGCGATTCAGTCGCGGGAGGGAGCGGCTGCCGCCACAATAATTGCTTCCATATGCCAGCCGCTCGCTCCCGAGAGCAGATCACCAAACATGCACACGTTGCAACAGAAAGCAATGCAACGCGTGCACGTTTTTGGGGAGAAAAGCTTATTCATCACATGAGGTCCTCTCCTATGCAACGCACGCGCGTTGCGTAGGAGTGACCTAAAAATGGTGTTGCTGTTATAAAACATCATGAGAAAGAAATGTAATTAATAATCTTTAACACACTGAAATAGAAAGGGAGGGCAAAGCGGTCACCTTACCTGCAGCACAAAGGGAGTAAAACAAATTTACTGTCTAACATCATAAAAGATCAAATCTGTCTCATAATGCTAGCTTGTAGTACTATATGAAATTATGTCAGTGGCTCTAGCATTAAGGAAGAAAGACCTTAAACAATCAGTAGTACTGTAAGGAGTTGTGTCACTATGTGTATGCAACAATATGTTGTAGAGAAAAGAGTAAAGTTCTCTGTATGCAAGAGTAGAAGAGGAATAGCAGTGTCACTACATTAAAAATTTGAAACTGAAAACATTAAGGTTTTCCAGGAAGCATACAAGAGCTCTGAAAGCAACAATATTTCATGTTAAAGCTCCATTCTTGCCTTTATAGAATTACCTTAAATTCTAATATTTGGTGCCACATTTGCAAGCAGCATGCACACAATATGTTACAATATCTTGCTTTTCCAAATTACTTGGAAGACTTTAGGACACTTAAAAGCCAGCATATTAAATACATTTATACTGAATTGAAAGCAAAAGAGATGCCCCACAATTGCTTCCTCCCGACCTTCAATTTTTCGAGGGTTACAATTCAAGTTTACCTGAGTGCGCAGCACCATATGCTTTTTTTACTGGATCGGAAAAAAGCAAAGGTGTGCCGTCTGCACCTGGCGCTGCTAAAGTGACACCTCTCTGATTGGTTACTATCCCATCATAGCTGTCTGGTTCAGTCTTTCCCATGATCCACACATCACTGGCATGACCAGCCTATCATTGCGGGGGTGAAATAAGAACAATTATAAGGTTCTAACACAAGCTATTACTGCATGGATGAAAACTTGCTCATTGTAGAAATGGAATGGTGTACGTTATGATCCTTGAAACTCCGCCTGTAACTGTACATAGTCTACATACTTGCTGGCAGATTGAAAAATAAGACTTGTTACTGCATAGTCAAATATTCAGTGATGTTACATAGAATCTATATATATTTATTAATATATTAAGCCTCTCTGATGGTATATATTTGCTTGTACAAGCATACTATGTATTGTGAATGTGAATATTCTTTCCTGCAGACAATTTCTATGTCTAAGCAATATCATGTGCTAAATTATTGACCTGAAGTTGTTTAAATCTTTAACACTTTTCTTTACCTTCACAAGGTGAAACGTTTCTGGATTAAATCCGACGGCCTTTGCTAAACGACGCAGGTTTTCTGCAGTCACCGCTTTCGGATCCCTTCGATTGTCGCTGCTGTATAAGTTTAAGGAAGTCAGCTTGGGAAGGTACGAAATTCCACCGGTTCTAGTGCTGAAACCATGCATGAATATTTTATCTGTTGATTAAAACGATATATTAAAAACAACTCCAGGCACTGTGAGAGCTTCTACAAAAGGCAGAAATCTTATTGAAAATGGGAAAGATTTCATTGTGTTCCTTAATTTAAATATTCTCAATGTAATCTGTAACACATACCTTTTCATCAAATCCAAACACACGCAACACTGTACCCCTTTAGTGGTAGATCTTTATTACAGAATAGATGTTTTGGTGCAACAGGAATCAAATGATGGGATGAATTACAATATTAAAACAAAACTACAAGATCTCGCTTAAAGGAGGACAAGACAAAACAGAACATAGAGTTGTGCGCTATTCACAAGTATTTTGTGGTTTGTGCCTCGGTATCTTGAAGATTACCTTCCCCACCAGTTCAGTTGAGAGTCCAAAATCAATCACCATTTTAAAGGCTTGCTTCTACTTACACCTGCAGTGGTGAACTGAAAATGTGGACAAAGGAGTCCATAAATAAGGTCATAGGTAAGCCCACTTCCAGCACCAGTAGCCATTATATGGAACCAGTAACCTAAGTCACTTGAAGGTGTATCTTGTTCACGCTGAAATGAGACCAGTTTACACGGTCAACAGCCATCAAATCTTGTGTAGCCACAGTAAGACCCTAGACATCTGACTTGGACCAGTTTTCCCTTTATATTGGAATATGATTTTATTTGGTGGTGGGTTTTAAGTAGATCTCTGCAGCTTGGGATCAACCCACTATACCACTGTCCTTGACCTCAAAGCAAAGGGAGAAACAAGGAAAGGAGTCAAAGGTCATAGCAATCGCAGTAAAGTTGTGGACAATCTCAAACATCACAGATGTTATATATGATCTGCCTATAACTGTTTTCAGAATCAACCAAGAAAAATAAAACTGAACAACCGAAAACACTAAATCAATCGCGATCAGTGGAGACTGCAAGATTGTTTTTATCTGACATTCTAGCGCTCACAGGTAAAGCCTCCAAGCTTTAGAAATGCACTTTAGCTCGCTAAATAGGCTTTCTTAAACTAATAGTTCTGAATGCCGTTGGAGTTCATTATGTGTAGTTGCTGTGTCATACTATATTGAAATATCTTAGTTCAAAGACAGCTACAGCCACGTGAAATAACACTGCTTGACCAAACTACGCTTGGAATGTGCGCATTGGGAGTAACTTCACTATCAGGCTGAAGTGCAATTGCATCAGGGCCCAGGTACATCAATAGTAAATAAAAGAACTCACAAATGACTAGCCAATATAGTCGTACCATCATGTGGCTCAAAGAAATTAGCTTACATTGGTGGGAAAGCTTTAGGGTTACTAAATCTAAGAATTCAAGAGAAGTTAAGAACCAAAGGAAAAGGTCCAGAACTGACAACCTGGATCAGCTAAAACAGCAGACAAGGGTGGAAGAATGCTGTAACGCAACCTGAGCGTTTGAGGACTATGACAGGCAGGAACCTTAAGACTTTTGGCTGGTCCATCTCCCTTCAAGGTATGAACTTCACCATAGAGCACAAGGCAAGTAAGCATCCTGAGAATGCAGGCAGCCTTTCTCCAAAGCTTTCCCCAATTTGATGGCTGGGAGTCTCCTAGCCAGGAAGTAACTCTCCTACTCTTGCTCGATTTGACCAGATAAATGTTAAGCATATGTAACACTAATTTGGCTATTAAGCCTAGATCCCCTCTGATCTTACCCAACAACTCTTTAATTTGATGATAAACACCGTCATTCCGATTCTCACCTGCATCAGTAACATGATGAAAACAAGTAACTGTAATCCCGTTGCTTAAGAAATCAAATGTGATATTCTAAGTAAATTCTGCGCAACCTTGGGTGTTAGCACACACTCTTGCTAGAGACCACGCGCTGCATACATTCAAGCCAAAACTACATTACCAGCCACAACCTTTACCGTCACCCAAGTGTTTACATACAGCATCTGTATTGCACAGAGGTGGAATACTCAATTGTGTGCCATAAATGATTTCGGCGTACTCTGTTAAATTCAGACTTAAAATTGACAAAGGAAGCATATGTTAATGAGGATGTAAACCACTTTTTCCATGATTATGTTGAGGTTTATAATGTTACTGATTGTTCCAGTGGATAGTTGGAACCCAGTTTCACTGAAGGGAATTTGAGGGAGTGAAGAAAACTAGTATTTCAGTTCTTTTAACAGGACTTTGGAAAAAAACATGGCCTCTACATCAAGTAACAATACCAAATTAGAACTGGCTGGATTGGAGGGGATACTGCTTAAAACTGGGTACAATATTAAGCCAAGGCGGGACTCTGGTATAATTATAGATTGAAGGCAGTGGCTATATGATATGTTTAGGAAAATGCCATTTTTGTATGACCAACCCCTCACACTTTTTGCTCTACTGCTGATGGTTATGACTCAAAGTTCGCTGGAGCCGGATGCCCAGACCCCTGTGCCAGTGCTCTCTTCCTAAAAAACTATATTTTTCTATTTCTATTTAATGAATTTGTAGAGCGCATGGCTGCCCAAGACCTTCCCAGCGCTAAAAGGATTACAGTGACGAGCTGAGCCAATGCCTAATTAACGTGGAAAAAGCAAGGTTTTCGGATTTTTTCTGAAGGTCAATTCGTGCGGGGCGACTCGAATTTCAAGTGGGAGGGCATTCCACAGCCTAGGTATCAGATGGGCGAAAGATCGGCCTCCCCATCTGGCTCTTTTAACTCTAGTAGTCTTAAGGAGCTGTTGATGGGCGGATCTAAGATGCCTGGAAGGGATGTACCTGGATATAAGGTTCCTCAGTTTTTCGGGCTCAGAGTTGTTAATAGCTTTAAGAACTATGCAAAGAGTTTTAAACTTTACTTTACAGAGATGCGGTTGGGGATCTTCAACAGAAGCCTAGCATTCTGTACCACTGGCAGCCTCCTAGTGACATACGCAAGATGGGGCGGGATTGTATCACCATTGTTTTTCAGGGATTATATCAATGATTTTCCTTAACGTCTAAAGCAGGGAAAAACATAACCCTGAGATTTTCCTGGATTGACAAACCAGCATCAGCGAGTCCTCCAGCCAAATCCGCAGGTTTTTTATGGCGGATTTGGCAATCAGAGGACCTTCCATGCATTTGGGCCAGTGTATCAGAGGTGAGTGGATGCCCGGATCTCCGAGCAACATGAACTCCGTTTTCCCCCCGTTCAGCTTCAGGCAGCTGTTGGACATCCAACTCACCACTCTCTCCAGACAGATAGGTAGTTGGTTATTTCTAACTTCAGAGTCATTAGAGTCATTAGAAAAAGACACCACTAGCTGGGTGTCATCGGCTTAGGGAGAAATTGAGAAGTTCAGTCACTGAAGGTGAAAGAATATCAAGCGCGTCCAATTGGAGACGAGGGGGCGCTGGGTCCAATGGAGATGTGATTGTCCTAAGAAGCTGTTGTACCTCCTCTACTAATCTGGGGGAAAAGTTAGGGAAGAGACAGGGGACAGTTTAATCGTTGTAACCGTGGTAGGGTCCCTGTGTTTTTTTTAATTGATTGTATATTTCTGTCACCTTGTTGGAAAAATAGGCTGCGATGCCATTGCATCTTTAATAGAAGTAAGAGGGGCATTTGTATTTTCGGGTGGGTTGGACAGGGTTGGACAGGGTTTTTATTACCTTGAACAATTCCTTAGGGGAGTTTACTGCCCGGGCTATTTTTTCTCCATAAAATTTGAATTGGGCGGTCTTCATTTCATTATGGTATGATCTGATTAACAACTTGAAATCAGATTTGAGAGAGGGGTCATAGTTTTTCCTCCAGCCTCGCTCTAATTTTTTGCATAGTTTTTTAGGGCAAGAAGCTGCTCATTATACCATGGGGTGATTTTAGAGAGAGGGTTGCTATTAAAGGTTCTTTTTGGTGCACAGATATTGGCAGATTGGGTAATCCAGTGTTCCCACTGCTGGCATTTCTCGTCTAGGTTCCCCGAGAGGAGTGGGGAATTTTCCTTGAGTGGTTTGCCATGTTTTAGGGTCTACTTTAGACCAACTCCTCTTAGTAATACTTTGACCTAGAGGTGTTTGCACTTGCAGAGGCCTAGGTAAAGTGAACGTAAATAAACAATGGTCTGACCAGGGTACTGGCAGGGGTTTAGAGACTATGGGGCCGATTCCGATCTCGGTTGGAAAGCACTGCGACCGAGCCGGATCCGAGGTGTTTTCCGACCGATCCGGACTCCTGCAGTCCGACCGAGCGAGTACGATGCGGCCGTATGCGGTCGGACTCGGTTCGGTAGGACTCCTATAGAAGTCAATGGGAGCCGATCGTACGACGCATACATGGGCTCCCATTGACTGGATGAGTACTTTACGGACAAGTGCGCCCCCCTACAGTGGGTTTGCGTTGGTGCCATCCGCACCACACATTCCTGTGTTGGGGAGACCCATGGGTCTCCCCCTGTGTCCGAGTCGTAAGGCTGCGGGTAACAGGGGGTCTGATGCGGAGCCCCAAAGCCCAACTCCGGGAGCTATTGAGAGCCGGAAGCTCTGACTCAAACCAGCTGTCCGAATCAAGCATCGTACTGGCTCGGTCGGAATTCGCCTTCATTGCGAGCCACGGTTAGCTTAGGCCGAGACGTACAGAGCGGTTCGGACCAGGAAACAGTTCGGACGGAGATTTTGCGCTTGTTCGCATCGTACTTCGATGTCCAAACCAGTGTACGAACCGGACGGAAATGAAGCATCCGAATCCGATCCACTAATGCCGAACCCGATTCGATGCCCTTCCGGCCGAGATCGGAATCGGCCCCTATGAGTTGTGGATCATTAGAGAAAATAAGATCCAAAGTATGGCCTTTATCGTGGATAGGTAGAGTTACAAGTTGGGCAAATTGCAATGCTTCCATGTTATCATGCAGCTGTCTAATGTGATTAGAGTTGTGTCTTCTCTATTGTAAGACTGGTATTTGATCAAGTAGTGCGTCTAAAAATCTGCTACCAGCGCCCGCTGGCCTGTAGATCAGTACTCCTGAAAATGTGTAGGTGGGGGATAAGGCTATACTGAACTGGGCGCTTTCACAATCAGGAAGCATAAAGTTGGATAAGGTGCATTTGTCTGCATCGTTATAAATGACTGCAATGCCACTCCGACACAATCTGTACGGTCCTGTCTTTGTAGCTGATAGCCGGGTGGAAGGGCAAGAGGGATATCAGGGCCTGAGCCAGTGTTAAGCCAGGTTTCAGTCACAAACATTGTGTCTAGAGGTTCTTCCTCCAGAGGGACTCGGATATCAGATAGGTGTTTTACCATAGAACGAGCATTTATAAGTCCCATCTTCCAGCAACCTTTTTTATCTGTATTGACCCGCACTAGGCTTGTCAGGCTAGTATTAGTGGCAGTCTTATAACCGCAAGTGCGGCAGGGACCAGGGTATTGTCTATTCCTACCTGGGGCGCAGAGGGTTGATATAGTTGGGGCCTAATTTCTAGTAGCTGCGCTCTAGAGCATATGTAGGTACCTGTGTTATATGAACAAAAATGTCTGGCCCCTGGTCACGGTCGTACGCGTCCGCGGCGCGCCCAGCCCGGATTGAACATTTAAATGAGAGGTGGAATTGGCAACTAGATCGCCGACCTCCAACCTCAACCAAAACTCTACGGTGAGCGAGTCCCACTCAAAGTCTATGATTCATGCAAGGAGAGGAGCAGGATCCCTTACAAGGTGAGCAAAAGTCAAGTTACAGTGCAAAACAGATTCAATTTCATACAGGTATAAAAACGATTCTGTTAAAAGGGAGTGCTCCCGAGTAAAAGCCAATTACAAGTTAAAAATATATTTTCAAGTTACAAATGATTAAAATAAAGAGTGAACTGTACGCAGGTCAGAGCTTCACTGTTGGTGCTCTTACCTACCTTACCAATATATGTGAATTGGCAACCCCAATCAATTGGCAAGTACTTTAACTACCATATAAGACCCTAGTATGTGGTACCAGTGGCACCTAGTGCATGGGTGTTACAGGGTTCACCAGGGCCTGAAGCACGGTTTGTGCCAACCTGCATGACCCAAGTAAACTTCTGCCCGCAGGCCTGCCATTGCAGAAATAACTCTGCTTTGCCCTCGACAATGCATTATCTTCAATATATCCCAGTCACCCGTAAGCCTAGGAGGCAGGGTGCAATATATGAAAGGTGAGGACATATCTGTTGCAAGCTTATATGTCCCTATAGTGGCCTTTACCATTAAACACCAGTATAACACTGACTGGCATCCGGGCAAACATGAGGTTGCCAGCTCCACTATGGTACTGCTGAAATAGGTAATGTTTGGTATCAAACACCGTGCCTCATCACGTGACATGAATCTTGTGGAGAGGATGATGTGGCATCCATGCAAGTGGCTACCTTAGAGGTTAGCCACCTGGTCACCCCAGCCTTTCCTGTGCTCTGGCTGCCAATGAGCAGCTGCTGTCAATACAGGAATCCACCCCTCTGCCAGGAGGTGTGAACTCACCCAGGAGTCAGAAACAATGGCCTGGTCACACCTCCCTTCCTGAAAACATGTCTAATGAAGTAGCACATCAAGTCGGTGAGTTTCAAAGCCTTCACTTCCTGGCATATGAAGCCTCTCAAAGAATGAAACAGCCTTCCCCCTGCCCCCAGGAACATTTGCACCCTGGCATGAGAGAAAATTAGGCATTCAGGGTGGGTTACCTCGTCTGTAAAGCTAAGGAAGGTTTCTGCAATTTTTAAAAGAGGCAGAATAGAGAGTGCATGGTAGAAAAGGAGACTCACATGCCCGGATGGGGTCACCTCAGGGGCAAAACAACCGCTGGAGCCAATAACCCATTGGTCACTTGCACACACACCACTAACGCCGCTAAATCCTAAAACCTACATCCGAAGTCAGCAGCGGCTTCATTGTTGACTTTTTGCACTGGTTTCCCCACCAGTACCGCCATATGGACAGCCAGGACCCGGCTGCACCCGGCTTCTCAAGCCCAGTCAAATCAAACTCACTGTCATGGTTTGTTCCTGGGACCCACATCACCTTTACCCTCCTTGAGTTCCACACAACTCAACTTGCAAGTGACCGATTGTCACTAGTGTGGTTTACCATTGACCGCAAAGCTAAAGTTTTTCAGTATTGATTTATTATTACTTCTAAAATTCATAACTCTGATTGTACTAATCGGATTTACTTCATTTTAGGGTCTATATTTATATAAAAATCAGCTTTATTTCTATAAATTGGTGTTGGATTTCTTTCCAGCCATGCCAATTATTATTTTTTTGAAGACATATTTTATTGGCTTCATATATGCATCTGACAAACCATATTCCTTTATCATCACCGTAATATATATATATATATATATATATATATATATATATATATATATATATATATATATATATATATATATATATATATATATCTCAATCCCCATCCGAGTCATCCAATGGTGATGTTGCATCGTGATGTCCTGAAAATGTACATATTTTGTATAACATACTTCGACTTACAAACCTTACTCCCCCTCTAACCCAATCCCAACTCCCTCCAATCTGCCCTCCCCCCCGGTGTGTTTCGCTGTGAGCCTCGTTTTGGTCTCAAACCCTAGTGCAGCCACTACTATTTACAGTCCTCTATGTACCTGTAATTGTGGGAGCTTCCCTCAAGCCTCAGTTTCTTGCTCCTGCTTTTCATCAACATGGTGATCTAATAACGCTTGAACCAATGTTTCCCATGCGTTTGCAGAGTCAAGTGCCTTATCATTATTTAGTCTCAGTGTGCCTGTTGGTATCTGATCGTGCTTTCACTTTGCGCCCATTTTATAAATTCAGCCTTCCATCTCCCACTACTGGGGCTGTCTTTCGATTTCCAGTGCCTCGTTATCTCTCTTTTCGCTAGTAATAACCTCATGTCTACATATTTGCTGGACACCTTAGTCTTGGAGGTGTGTGGAAACCAGTGCAGTATACATGTTGATATGTCAAATGTTAACTGCCTTTCTGTGACCGCGCTCAAAGTGTCTCCTACTTCTTCCCAATAGTATCCTAATTTAGGGCATTCCCATAACATATGTTCAAGCTCTGCTTCCTTACTCGCACATCTAGGGCACGCTGCTTCTTCCACTTTAAAATACTTCCTGATCTTGCCCAGTGTTAAGTATGCCCTATGTAGAAATGCACCAGCTGAAATCTGGCGTTCCTCGTGCTTTTCCAAGCCCTACGCATTATCTGTTCCCACGCTGTCTCTGGGATGGGTCTCTCTATCCCCGCTTCCCATTTTGCTCTCAGGTTATCTAGTGGTGCTATCTCTTCGTTCAGCATTCTGGAATACAAGCATGTGACTGCCTTGAAAGTCCCAGCCGCCATCATTGTTTATTGGCACGCCATTGTCGTCTTGGGTTCCATTATTCCTCCTTCCCACTGCGCCCTTAATGCATGAACCAGAGCAGCGTGTATCAGAATCCCCCACCACCCCCACCCACCGGGCAGATCATATCTCTCTTGCAATGCTTGGTAAGGTAACAGTTCCCAGTCCTCATACAAATCTCCAATTATCTGGATCCCCGCCTGTTCCCAGTCTTGTAGAGATGTCCAGTCGCCTCCATGGGGTAGCGCAGTAGCCATGCCTAATGGGATTTTGGGCGCATAGGGGTGTAGCACTCCCTATGCTGTGATCGATTCCAACACAATCTTAGTGTTTTTTCTTCCATAGAAAGTTCTCCGAGGTCTAATTTTTGTTGCATAACTATAAAGGATATCACATGGCGCGGTATTCCTTTGCCGCTCAGGGCCCCTAAATTTCCTTGCTACTGCCTGCGTCAATATCTGTAGTTGGGCTGCCAGATAGTACAATTCAAAGTCTGGGACCGCTAGCCCCCCCTCCGCTTTTGGTCTTATCAGTGTTGCTTGGGCTACTCTCCGTCTTCCAGATCCCCATAGGAACCCCACTATCAATGATTTAAATATCGAGCACGGAATCCAAACAGGCAGCGTTCTAAAAAAATATAACAGCCTAGGCAATGCCACCATTTTCAGTAGGGCTATGCGACTTGTCACAGACAGTGGTAGTGTTTCCCAAAAGGCCATGCTCCCCTTCAGTGCTCTCACACATCTCCCCACATTCCCTTCTAGTATATCTTTAACTCTGTGATAGATATGGACCCCCAGGTATGCCAGACATGTCGGCTCCCATCTCACCATCACAAGCCATCTCAGGCAGTGGCCCTCCCGGCCTTATCGGAAATAGGCATATTTTGGACCAGTTCACCCGCAAGCCTGAAATATCTCCGAAGTCCGATAACAAGCTCCCAGCTCCCTGCAGTGCCTTCCCTGCGTTCTCTAGAAACATCAGTAGGTCGTCAGCATATAGCGAACTATGCTGTCTGTCACCCCTATATATCAAAAAACAATTTGATGGACAGAATGTAGATCAATGTCTTACATTCACCCCAGTACAAGGATCTGGGCCTAAATCCATCGTTTTTTGCACTCCACACCACCCTGGGTTAGATAATGGCTTTATGCAAATCAGCTCTGACCCTGTGCCCCATGGGAACAGTCCAGTCCGAACTACAACAGCCATATCTTTCCCAGACCGGAATCAAGCATCCGAGGACCGGACCGGTTTCGAGGTAACACCTCTCATCAGCCCGGCTAGCTTGACTCCAGTGGTGTGGAGGCTCTGGGACCCACGTCTGAGCTACCCCAGTACACTCAGGGAGAAAATTACAAAAAACAACAAGGACATGGCTTTTGTAGTTCGGACTGGACTGTTCCCATGGGGCACAGGGTCAGAGCTGATTTGCATATCGCCATTGTCTAACCCAGGGTGGTGTGGAGTGCAAAATAACGATGGATTTGGGCCCAGATCTTTGGACTGGGTTGAGTGTGTGACATTGATCCACATTCGGTCCATCACCTGTTGTGTTTGCATATTCCGCCCTAAGTGCGCTGGGGATGCCCAGACGTGGGTCCCAGGCACTCCACACCACTGGAGTCAAGCTAGCCGGGCTGATGAGAGGTGTTACCTCGAAACCGGTCCGGTCCTCGGATGCTTGATTCCGTTCTGGGAAGGACATGGCTTTTGTAGTTCGGACTGGACTGTTCCCTCCACCAACCTGGGAGCCAGCAGGTCCACATTTTTCCAGTAAAACTCTATCAGCAATCCGTCCACTCCTGGCGTTTTGTTTCGGGCCATGTGCTTAATAGCGCTCCTGATTTCCCCCAACGTTATGTCATTACCCAAACATTTCGCCTGTTCCTCTTCTAGTACTGGGAGTAACACCTCGTCCAGGTAAGAATCTATATCCGCCTCCCCCGCTATCAGCGAGCTCCTATATAAAGCGTTATAATACTGTAAGAATCTGTTTACAATCGCACTTTGGGTGAACACCACCTCTCCGTCATTATCCTCCAGTGCAAATATGGGTGAGCCCCGTTTCATCGGGTTGGCCAACCAAGCAAGTAATGTCCCCGCTTTATCCCCCTCGTGATATAGGTTTTATAATCAAAGCAACGCAATCTCTCTACTTCCACTGCTACTCCTTTTCTAGCTGCAACTACCTCTTCTTGAAACTCAGGGTGGCCAGGCCTGTCTAATTCCGCCTTTCGCAGTCTACTCTCGGCTCGGTCTACATCTTGTAATAGTACGTTCCTCACACCTACATGTTTGCTAATGCAGAGCCCCCGAATCACCACTTTAAAAGCATCCCATTCTATCGCTCTTGTGGAGGCTGTACCAGCATTCTCGGTGAAGTAATGTGTTATTCCCTCGGCTACTTCACATTGAAAAATCGTATCATCTAAAGTTTCTGGTCTCAGTCGCCATGTGGGGATGGCAGACGCCTCCACCACCCAATGCATAGCAAACAGCAGCGGGTTGTGATCCGAAAGTGTTCTGGCCAGGTATTCCGTGTGCAATGCTATGTGTAATCCTCGTCTAATTAAAAAGCATGAATCTTGTGGCGCCGCGTCATGGTGTGAAGGCCCCTCACATTCCAGGGAATACACTGTAGATCAGGTAACGTCCCCATTCTTGCCATACAGTATCCATGTTGCAGTTCGAGCCCCAGCTTGCACACCAGTGGGTTCTGTAACCCAGCCTTCCTCCCAACCACAGAACATCCCCCCCCCCAAGAACAGGACCTAGAACTAACCAACTAGTCCCCATCCAAACCCCTAGAACAATGAACACACAATTAATCCCATCAGTAGTTACTGAGGGCATGCCTTAAGGGCTACGAGGGGAACTCAGTGCCAACGGGCCGCCGCTGATATTTTGGAATTATCCCGCCCTGACAACCCGGGATTAGCTATATCATACATCTTTCCCCCCTGGCTGCCACTTTAGTCTCAGTGAACACCAGCGAGCAGTTCAACAGGTCAAGCTTGAGACATCCCTATTGAGCTGGAGACTTCACCTTACCATCTACTCACTGGAAGTTATACTCGTGGAGGTAACTATATATTGATAATACACTCTTTCACTTATATGGAGAGTCAATTATACATGCAAACTATATCTGGTCCATGATATCTTATTTTATTTTAGGTTCTACAAATGTCAACACAAATAACTATCTGAATCTAAGCTACCTCCACTATACTGTTCTACCACCTCATTTTCTCTGATGTCATATCATATGACAAGCTATAGGACTACATCGTTCCACATCTCAAGGTAATTTTATTAGGCCTCTTACTCTCATTGCTGTATGACCCTATCCATGTTCATAGTTCATAGTCATCTATACACCAACAGGGTTAACAGTGATATTACTACCTATCAGTCTGCTATATTTACACCTATCGCTGACTTATTATGCAGCTCATCCTATGTACAGTTTAAATCCTCCTTCATTTACAGGATCGAATATGTCTCAAGTTATCTTAATTCTGTAATGATACGTATTATAACTATTTTCATTATCGTTGTTAATCATATTACACCTCCAGATCTTAAGAAGCTGCCTTTACCGACTGACCTTTTATATCCACGCCACACCTAACTGTGAGTCCTGGACTCTTTGAAACTCTGTAAGTACATCTTCATACATTTATATCATCTTTGTTCAACCTAAGTTCCCCCTTTTTATATAAATTCTGGGAACCTCGGTCATTGCTACGTTCTGATTTGGTTTAACAACATTTGTTTTCTCTCTTAACAATGTAGCAATACTTTAAACTAAAGGTCATATAGGATATTATTAAAAACCACATCTTTCTCTATTTTGCCTATTCCCATCTTTGCTAATAAAGTCTATCCTACCCCCATAAAAGTATACTCCACATTATACAGGTGGCTTATTTTTGAAAACTATATGGTTATCAAACAATATATGTATTGCTTTAAGAAAGTAACCTGTACCCTTGACTTATCAATATTGTGTCTATTATGGAATGCAATTTATGAATTGAAGTTCAAGATTAATATACTCAAATAATGTCTATCATTTTGATGTCAAGTAAAACAATTTTATGACAACCAACAGGTAAAACTTTACCATCTATATGATCTGAAATGTAGAATCAAATAATGTTTATCAATTAATGTCAACTAAAATAGATTTAAGGTAATCAACAGGTAAACGGCTAACTATCAACATGCTCTGAAGTGTATAAACATGTTAATAATGTCATGTATAAAATTTGCCTTACAACAGGTAAAGCTTAACCATGTATATGATCTGAAATGTATAATCAAATAATGTCTATCGATTAATGTAAAACTAAAAGAGATCTAAGGTAATCAACAGGTAAAGGGCTAACTATTAACATGCTCTAAAGTGTATAAACATGTCAATACTGTAATGTATAAAATTTGCCGTGTATACAAGAAATGTTACATCCTTGTAAAATCACTATACCTTGAAGTAATACAAGTGTAAATGAAAAGAATCTCTACCACTATGATGACACACCTATACTGCCCTCTATGATTTGCTATAACTGTAAATAACATGTATGTCTGTCCTAAGTCCACTGTATATAATAAGGTTGTCGCCATTATAAAACTGTAAGAAATGTAAATAATTTGTATATATGTCTTTTTTTATATATTGTACATAATATGTCTGTGTTTGTAAATTTCATCCATATATATCTTTTTATTGCTTATAGAACAATAGACGGTCACCTGAAGAAGGCTCAAGAGCCGAAACGCGCGTAGTGGTGTCTACCGCTTTGCCTTCATCACTGTATATATGTTTCATGTCTATTGATTTTGTACTTTCTCTTTTGTATTTTTTAATTCAAGACTATATAAAATTTAAACACATAATCACTTATAAAAACTATATATATTAAAAAAAACAGTAGAAAACAAAAGAAAAATAGTCAACAACAATAAACAATAAAGCTCTATCAGAAATTATTTTGCTCATTGGTTTCTGTACACAAGTGGACTTAATATACTGTTTTATTCTAGGTTTTTGTTTACAAAAAAACGTAAATTGTATTATCTAATCAATGTCTGTCACTTTGCTATAGACCTTTCCTAACCCCGACTTCTCCCCCCCTACACACACCCCACATCATCTGAAATTGTTACTTCGTCACATCGGCAGTGTCTGCAATCCCTCTCACCACTCCCAGCAGTTCCGTATCAGTCCTTCAAGATTCGATCATTACTCGTCCAATATCCCATCCGCTGTTGCTGGCGTGACCAGTGGCATCTTTACGCTGTCCACCTCCGAGGCCTCAGTATCAGAGTGCTCCTTGTCCTTCTCGGAGTCAGTGCCCTCACAGAAGTGCATCCTTTGATCTTCAGAAAGGGCCGATATCGCCTCCAGCACTCCCTGTCGCTCCATCTCTGTTTGTGGCGTTGTGGGCCTTTGCAATCCTCGCCTACTCTGCCGCAATCTTTGCGATTTGCGCTGCGGGAGCCCTTCAGAGGCGCCCTGTGTTCTTCACCCCTGACCATCTTTCCCAGCTCTATATGACTCTAGCCAGGTTCATGCGTCTTCCGGCGTTTCATAGAAGCTGGTCGAATCATCTACTATTATTCTTAATTTGGCGGGAAACAACAAAGAATACTGAAGACCCTCTTCTCACAACTCTTTTAATAGACAAGAAGGAGGAGCGACGTCGTTGAACCTCAAAAGTGTAGTCTGGGAATAGGTTGACCTTGCTGTTCCCAACGTGATAGGGTCATGTGTGTAACATCCTAGGCATATTGGGAATTATACAAAAAACAGTAACAGGGAACTCTGGAAGACCACTTAGGAATCAAAAGATTAATAAAAACACAGGTTTTTTAATATATTCATCAAATATGCCTAGGATGTTACACACATGATTTGAATTCCCTGCCCTAGGTTTTGGATACATTTCTACCCAGGGGGCCCTTGTTGTCTTCACACTTTCCCAACGTGATAGGGGCCATTGGTGCACGCCCTCTGGAGCAGCAGATCTCGGTCACGGAAATGCAACAGGCTACTACTGGTCTCGGTGGCGGTCCAGCTGGTACTCTGTGAGCTCGTTCTGAGGTGTAGAAGAATGAAAGTCCCTCTGGTGCCACTACGGATTTCAACCAGTTCTCTAGATAGCGCACCATATCAGGACCTTCAGCTTTTTCAGGCAGACCCACTATTCGGATGTTATTTCTCCGATTTCTACCTTCAGCATACTCAGCGAGCCTCTCCAGCGCCGCAACTCGATCCAAGGCGTTTGTCACTGTGGCATTCAATGCATTCTGCGCCGGTTCCGCATCTTGGAGTCCCAGACCCGTTGCTACATGTGCTATATCTTGTTGAAGTGTGGCGCGAGAGTCTGCTATCGCCGCCAGGATTCTGTCAAATTGCTGCTTCATGGTGGGGTCCTGGGGTGCCTCCTGCACATCAGATTCTGATTGGCCGGGAGGCTCGGCATCCGAGAGCTGCTGCGCGCTGTCTTTCTTCCCCTTCAATCTCCCCATTGGGCCACTCATTGGCGCAGTTCTTATTAAGTTTGGGAGTTATCCAACTCTTACTGAGCCGGCAGTGGTCGAGCACTACAACCTTTGTACCTCACGCAGGGGGGGGGGAGCGATCCCGTTGTAATCTTTCTCTGCGTTTGGTGCCCCAGTCTAGCTCCGACGCACGGGAAGGCACCTCTCCTCCGCTCCAGCCGTGATATCCAATCAACTCGAGTGCCTCCAAACTGCAGTGCTCCAGTAATCTCACAACTGGTCGGCACCGCCTGCAATTGCTTCGCTACGCCATCAACCCCTCAGCAGAGTCCCAGGCGACAAGGCATTAGCCCCAAGTGGTCCAATCATAGATCAACTCGCCTTCTCCGCCGAATCCCAGGCCCTATCTCAGCAGCCACTGTTCAAAGCGTTATTATTAGCAGCCGTGGTGCTCAATCATCCCCTGGGGCTCCAACAAATTCCTACCTCACCGGTCCCAGAAGGCCCTTCTTAGCCCGGAGAGCCGGGAGTTCAGTGCAGTTCCTGTCTCAAGGGCCTTACACAGCCACTAGTAACACCAGGCCTCGGCGCTCTCTAGAGCCACTCCCCCGCTTTAGCCTCTTAGGCGCTAGTCCCCGCTGTTAATCTCTGTGCCACGTAATTTCTCCTAGTAAGGGCCAGCATGTCTGTCAGGGCACAATCACACCCCCCTGCCCCGGCTCGCAGATCGCATCAAACCCGGGTACCCGCGCCTGCTTCCGCAGACCGCAGTCCCAGGTCCCGCTACGCCCCACTCACCAGTGCGGGGCCGGGTGCCTCTACTGCTCGCTGTCCGGCCGTGCCCTCAGCTCCGGTGTATCGCGTCCCTCCTTCTGCCCCCGATGGCTGCTGAGGTCCCAGCTCTCTCAACGTCGCACTCCGCGCTTCTTCTCCTCTGGCGTCCCCAGGTGCCAGTCGATGCAGCGCGGGCCGTTCACCCGATCTGCTCCTCTTCTCAGCTCTCAGGTTGGAGGGGGAGGGCGGGGGCCCTCCGCTGTTCTAGTCATCCGCTCACCGATGCACATAGCGCTAATACAGGGAGGCGGCAGCCCCCGCCAGCGTCTCTCTTGCGGTCTCCGGTGACTGTTGTAGCTCTACCTCTCTCTGTGTCTCCCCCGCGTTCCTCTTCCGCCGGCGTCCCCAGGCGACAGTCGATGTAGCAAGGGCCGTTCGCCCGTCCCAGCCACCCGTTCCCCCGCGCTCTCAGCGTCAATACATAGAGGCGGCGGCCCCCGCCAGTGATCCCCTTGCGGTCCCCGGCTCCAGCCCTCCCGGCGACTCCTGCCTCGCCACTCCTTCTTCGGCGTCTCCAGGCGCCGGTCACTGCAACGCGGGCCGTCCTCCCGATCCGCTCCCCACCGCAGCGCTTAGGTAGGGGGGGGGGGAGGCGAGGGCCCCCCACTGCTCCCCCGTGCTCACTGTGCCGATTCAGGGAAGCAGCAGCTCCCGCCAGCGCTGGCTCCGTTCACTGCTCCGCCGCCATTTTGCGCGTTCCCCTCAGCTCGGTGTCGAGCCGGAAAACACCCTTAAATCTCCGCAATCTCTCCCGTTTTTAGATCGGAGCCGCACCAGCACAGGTACCCACCGCCTCACCAACTTTGGGCGGCGGTGTGGGGGTTCAATGCCGTTTTAGTTCAGGATTAATTCGGGTCGTTGGCGGAGCTCTTCGCTCACATGGCTTCTTCCATCGGCTTCCAAGCCACGCCCCCTCCATGCCAATTACTTATTACCTATGTTGTTATTCTGAAATGCCAGGAACATAAAGGCTCGGACTGCATGAAAGTGGCGGCTATGTTGAAACGTGCGTTTACGCTAGTAACTGCACCGAATTGCAGTCTCTCTCATGGGCACATCTACAAATATGTTGTTATGAGTTAAAAATACATTTCAATTATGTTATGTGAAAAATGAATAAAACGTGTCTACTGCAATTTTACGTATTAACACTTCCTTCAAAACGATGACAAAATCCGTGAACACCTATGTAATGTCTGTATATCATACATGTTATCGATTTTTTGTCAAACGCCTATTCTATTGTTCAAAATAGAAAACAACCATTCTAAAATGGCCGTCGCCTTAATGGTCTCACACACGCCTTTGGCTCAAGCACTGCCGCTGCCAGGGTAGAGGTGCACCAGATGAAATGCACGGGCTCGGGAGGACGCTACTAGGCCTCGGCGTGCTGGTGGCTTCTTGTCGAGGCACACGCCAGGGTATACCACACGCCAGAGCCGCAGGGCACCTTGCAAGTACAAAGGGAGGGCGCAGGGACACCTCAACTTCCTGCCCCAGGGTACCAACCGCCATCTGGGGTGCCTTCTGCCCTGCGCCTTGGGAGTCAAGGACTTCCACCATGAAGAAAGCAGCGGGTGCTTTGAAGTACCTGAGGTAATTTAGTGCATAAAAAGCCTGTAGTGCAAATACCGAAAGCCTAAACTGACAACAGTTGGTTGGTTCGATAGATTGGCTTCGATTTCAACAAAGAAAAAAGAATGACAAGCGCGGTTCGCTTTCACTTTCATCCGTCGTGAAAGCTTTCTGGTCTTTTTTTCTTCTTCCAAAAAACAGATTTATTCATATCGAAAATGGCCAGCGGAGGTCGAGTACTGATGTTCCCACAAGACCGACCTGCTTGTACGGTCCAAACCCATGGGGTTCAATCCAGCACATTGTCAGTTCTGTCCCTTCCACCAGGTTCACCCTGGGTTGCAGTGGGGGCAAGAACTCGAGTGAGTCGCACATGCTGGTCTCGAAGAGGAGCACCACAGACCACTGGAGGGACCCATCAATCCATCCTGGCAGTCTTTCAACTTGGCTATCATTGGCGGTTTCTACATTGCAGCAAGTCCACCTTTTAGACACCGAGAACCCCAATATCAGTCAGTTTTAGGTTGGGCATGCTAGAAATCGCATTACACTGGCTGAGAGAAGAGCTGAGAGCAATGTGCAGCACAAAGCGATCTGAGTGGCGAACAGCTGGTCGGTACTGATGGGAAACACAATGGCTTCTTCACAAATTATTCTGGGCCATACACAGTACAGCATCAGAGTCAAGTTGTAGATTGGCCTTTATCTAGTTCAGCTTTCGGATGTGTTGGTTGATTTCATCGCCACGATTGCCAGCGTCACCAGCCTCACTGCGGAAGCCAAGCTTATTGCGAGCTGCGTGTCGAGGCACGGATAGCTGGAAGGGGGACAGGAAACTCATCACGTCCAGATGTGCTTTCCAACAGCATACACCTCGTGAATCAAATCCTCCAAACAAATGACGCCAAACTTCCCCAGGTGTTCTTCGATCAGCAGGTTGTCGGTCAGCAGCACCTTCTTCGTGCCGATTTTTTCCTGGCCTCGTTTAAGGATGATTTCTCGGATAGACTTCAAATTGGGATATACCTAGGCCACATACAGCTCTATAGTCTTCAGCATCCCACAGAGGAGGCAGTCAGCTTCACAAAGACACCAGTGAAAATCTTTCTAAGATGGAGGAGCTCAATCACCCGTCTCACTCTGGGGTAGACTCCTTTGATCTCTGCAATCCACACAACAAATGCCAACTTCTGCGCCTCTGGCAGAGAGGCCTGCAAGATGGAGCCGGGAGAACCAAGGAGGAAAATCCCGCTGGTGCCAGAGAATCTGCTGAAGAAGAGGAAGACCTACCAAGCCATCAAAGCTACCCAGACAAAGCTTGCACTGCAAGAGAAGAAAAGGGTTCAGAAGGGAATACCACTCTGTTTAAAGCGATTGGAGACTTTTTGCGACACTCGCAGATAAGACATCATGATGAAGTTAGATTACATCACATGGAAAAGAAAGCTTTCTTGTCTTTATGGGGCCATGTGTTTCAAACCTATGGCCTCAAAGATAAGAAAGCTTTTACGACGGGAGGAAGGCAGACAAGCATGTCCAAGTGGACCATCTGTAAAAGAGAAAAGTCTACATCACACAAACCTCTTTTCCATGGCTGGCCACCGTTTAGCATAAACGGTGACGCCGGCCAATGGAAAAGAGGGGCGGGGCTTAAAGCCCGATACTGAAAGCCCTCTAAATCATTAAATCTCGCTAGCAAGACTGCGCATGTGCGCAGCCCACGCCAGCTGAGACCTACAAAGGAAAAGGTGAAGTAAAAAATAAACATTGATGGTGTATTGGTTGAATCATTCAAAAGACAGCAGTTTCTATTCAGTACATTCTAGAATACAAAACATTAATCATTGTATCACAGTTTCGGAAACGTTGTCTACCTCTGTAAGTGTGTCGGGATGGCCTTGGGCCGATAACTGGCGCTAGTGAAGGCATAAAAGGGAGATAGAGGAGGAAATTAACCCTTCGGCACACTAGGATGAGGTGAGACGGAGTAAGGAGTGACATGAGCAGTGCAAAGCAGGGCATCCCAAAAAGACAAAAGATCCTCTGCACTAACGGCTGGATACAGACCTGGATCCTGAGTGAGATGACAAGACCAAGGGGAGGCTTAGTGTAGAACACTGCAGACTTTTAGGATCTCTTGACCTTGCCCTCTCTTTCTGCTAGCCTTCCCTTTACTCTGTAGCAGATTGTGGGGTCTCTGGACGATGAGGCCATGGATGAAGCCCCTGTGATTCGGATAGAGCTGTGACGTGGCCCAGGCTGCCAATAGGTGAAACTGGAGACAAACTTGGTCCTAGTTCCCCATGTTAAATCTTACTGAGGTGCCCCAATTGATGATCCACCTGGGCCTACTCATAGCAGTCTCATGGAGAACCCAATAAGATCTCTCGGGTGAAAAAAAAAAATCAAAAAAAATCACAGTAACTGCTTGCCTCCTGGGAAGACCAATGAATGCCTTTTTGACAAAGGCATTCTAGCAAATGTAGGCCAAATCCAAAAAATTGAAAATTCCTTCCTCAAATTTTTATTAGCAGTACCAAAGAGCACGACCACCTTTGGATGCCACCTAGAATTTGGAGTGGATCACATCTCCGATCTCATTAAGATCCAACCCATAATGTTATGGCGTAGAATATGGGCTACGGATGAATGCAAACTCACAAGAGCAATTATAGAGGATTGCATGAACCTAGAGCATATGGAAAAGATAAAGTGGCTACAATACGTAAAATCTTTTCTTGCAGATATTGGCCTCTTGAGGTTCTTCAACGATCCGCAGTCAGTAACAGACATAGCGAAAAAAGAACTAAAAAAGATATGCCTGTCTCACTTAGCCCAATTACGGCTGATGACAGAAATAGGCAAACCATCAGTACAACACTGCCTCATGATACAAACTGTTCCATCCATACAACCATATCTGCAGCAAGACCTGACCCAATTTGAAAAATTACTTCTCACCCGTTTCAGGTTCAATCTTTTCCATATCATGGTTTCATTTCCTACTCAGAACAACTGGACACATAATACAACAGCGTGCCCTTGTGACTCCAATTCTCCTCAGTCCACAATTCATGTTCTTTTCATTTGTACTTTTTATACGCCATTCCGCAAGAGGTGGATCTTACCAATCTTAAAAGTAATGAAGGTCAGAAGATGTCGCCCAGCATACCTGGCATTGCAGTTCTTGGAGAATACCCTAGTGTCAAAATCTGTGGCACACTACCTTAGAATGTGCCTTAAGCATCGTATGAACTTATGAGAAAACTCAGAATTTGTCATAATATGGACTCGAGTAAACGCATTGTTTAATTTTAACATATCATGAACTTTTAATGTTTTTAACGATTTTTTACTGTGTAAATTTGTACTTTTGTGGCTTTCATACTGAAAACCGAATAAAGTTATTTTGAATTTGAATTTGACAAAGGTATTCAGAAGGCCCCTAAATGCCTACTGATCGTTTTAGAGAACCATGGTCTATTAACACTCAGTTCGGATTCAGTATCAGACTAGTCACTTGGTACATGAACTCTTAATGGAATGGGACAAACATAAGAAGCTTTCAAGCAAAGAGCATCCTAGTCAAACACCCAACTCTTTTGTAATGGAGGGTTAAGACTACATACCCTGGCATTCTGAAACGAATGACAACTTTTCCAACCACCTGAAAGAGAAACGTCCACTTCTCCCCTTCCCATAAGAGACTACAAAGCTAAACTCTATCACATCACCCAGGGCACGTTGCGTCAATCTGTTGAAGGTGGCTCTACTGATAAATCAGAAAAGGAGTAGGTCCAACCCTTAGCTTCCACAGTCAAAAGACACATCTTATAAACAGGCCACCCAACTCCAAATCTGCACTGGAGATGAAAGATTGGCGAAGTGGAGATGGACCATTCACTCCTTTGCCAAGCCCTTGGAAATTAAGACAGGATCATGAATACAGAGGGGCAGGTGCATGTCATAATACTGATTGCTAAATATTGTGTAACCATAATGTTAAAAATATGAAGTACAAAACTATCTAGACAGTAAGTGCATATACGTAAGGATAGATCTGCTATTTCTAACTCCACGTCTACATACTTTCAAGATATATAATCGCCATGGTACCTATGTGTGGAGTAAATTACTGTAAATATATACTTAACCATATAAACTATCTCAAATCTTTTGTCCTCGATATGTTAAACACGATTTTCTGGTTCCACAATATTCTGCAGTCGATATTACTGGAGGACAGGCTCCAATCACTCCTGACATTTGTTACCCTAACAATAACATAAAACAAATGCTATCTGACCAGGATGAGGATGCAGAGGATTTATGAAGTGCAATATCCTGCTCTTCCTGGGCTTTCCCGGGGGGCTGATGGAACCTGGTGTGGGGCATTGCTAGAAAGACAGATAAGAAACATCAACCATCTCCAGATGTCCTCTGCATGCATTGTGGCCAACTGAGAATATCAGGTCCTCACTCAAAAGCCACCCCTGATGTAACCCCAAGATCAATCATAGCCAAGCGACTTAAAGTCAAATACCGCAACAAGATCGTTAGAGTTGTGCAAGGGAGGGAATAAGTATGCTACAAGTACCACTGTGTCATGATTTTCCATGGTTACACCTGGAACATGCAATTTACAAGGAAATCCCCTGAAGCAGAAAAGAGGAAGTTGCAGAGGATGGATTTTCGTTGTGTTCTCTTATACTCAGTAAAACTAAAAGTAATAGTCCATTGCATGTGCTCCTTTTTTGACACTCATGAGACTGCCTGGGAATGGGTTGAGCAGGAAGTCAACTCAAAGTTGACCGGGGAGATCTCTGGCATCCACAAGTCCCTGCAAACCAACAGCGAGGTGCACAGAGGCTGGGTGGGGGAGACACAGTTCAAGGCAGTGTGGAGGCACTTCAAGACAAGATCAAGGGCCCAGGGAGGTATCACTACAGGATCCACTGCATCAGGTTCGGACTCTTCTGCTGGAACCTCTGTTAAGCTGTCACGCTGAACAAAGGAGGTCATTCTCACCCATCACCTTACCATCCTCTCAGACTGACCCCAAAAAGGAAGATACAACAAACTGTATGCAATTGAACGCCAAACACTCATCACTGGTAGAATGGAAATACCTGCAGCTGGGGCTTACGAGAGAGGACGACTTCCAATCTAGGTACAACCCAATCTAGGTATGGTCTACTGACACTCATACCTGCCAACTAACTTTCTCACTGTGTTCACTAACTTCCATTAAGATAAACAATACTATTACAGCCCCAAACAATTCACCTGCATAGGACAACACAACTAACCTGCAAGTATTTAACCCGGAACTGAATGTTTTATTACATATGAAGTAGAATGGACTTGTTTGCTTTGTTTCTATATAAGAATTCCTTTTTTGTTTATGCTGCAAACATTAACTAGGGCAATGGCAATTATTAAGTTACAATGACAGATGATTCAAATTAAATGTATGGGCTGAGTTGAGCTTTTGGGGTTAATATATGGGGCATTTGATAGCTTAATTTCTCACAATATAGGGCAACTAATTTTCCTAGTACACAGGGGGCTCTGGCTGACCCTCGAATTAACGACTTATCATATTCATAGAATGCACACATGCAGGACGTAGGAGTACAGCCTGGATTCCGTAACCTATCCTTCCATGTCTATATATATATATATATATATATATATATATATATATATATATAAATATCCCACCACCTGTTATAGACTCCTTCCTCGCAAAAGGAAGTGAAATGCTTTACCCTGACTGCAAAACCGACACCTTCTTCTCAGTTGCACAAAAATCCTTCATTAAATTAGATTACTTTTCTATGCCTGCCTCTGAAACCCACCTCTTAACTGAAGTTGACATCCTCCCATGTGCTCACTCCCCTGGAATGTTGTTGATTGTAGCCAGTTATATTATTAAAACATTGTATGGAGTCTTAACACCTTTTAGCTAGCAGATAGGACACTAGTGGCCTATTTCCGTATCGTAATAGACCTATACTTTTAGGAGAATGCCGATTCGGTTGAGTCCTGTGCCACCATTTGGGTGGCTTTTTAAACAGTCATCTGTAGAAATGTAAGTGTTTTATCTCCTGCCTTAAACAAAAGAAAAAGGAAACAACTGTGAACCTATAGGTACACCTAACGGAATTAGCACTTGCCTTGAGGCAGACCAAGGATCATGGAATGTAGCAGGCTGTGGGAGAAGCACAAATCTCCTTAAACAATATTTAACAGATTAAGTCAAAAATGGGAGGATTGCCATGCCGAGCATATATAGGACTCCTAAAACATGGAAATCAGGCCTCTCTACTGGTTGTGTCCTAAAGAGGGTGTATCCAGACAAGCAAGAGAAATTTGCTCCGCAGGCGGGGCTCTCCTTTTAGACATGCATAACGCAGCACTCAAATTTGCCTCCATTTATGCAATTCTCATCAAGATTCAGGATGCACCGACGATCCCTGTTGAACCAGCTTCAATTTTGAATGACATACAACTCCCATCCATAAGTGCAAAAGATGCAGCCCAAATAGACTGTGAAATAACTACAGGATAGAATGGAAAATGTGGCACTATAGAAATACTGCATTCACACATAAATATAGTAAAGCATGGCCCTTCTTATCTCATGTTACTGCCTTTCACACATATGGCAAGTAACTGTTTTGTGCAAACAGTTTCACAATGTGTATTTAATGCTCTGCTAAAGACACCTGTGTGACTATAAAGGCTAACTTCCCCCATCACCTGATTTGCCCCCACCTCTGCAAAGACAGAGACTGTGTTTGAGATACAAGGCAAGCATGAACTAGCCATCTGGAGTAATTGCACACTATTGCCAAGGGGCTTCCAGATTCCCCTATCCTCCAGTCAGAATTAGGCTTGTTCGACAGAGCAGAGTTCCTTATGATAGAGTGCTGCTACAAAGCAAATGAATGCAGATCATAACCAGACTTACCTGGGATTAAGGAGGATTTCAGAATTGTAAACTCGCCATTTGCTTGCAAACTCCCCATGTGCATACGAATGTCACTGTTGATGAGATCCAGTTGCTGAGAAGTGAGACTATTTGAATCATCAGTCAGCCCAGCCAGTTGCTGACCATCTCCATCCCCACTGTCAAGACTTAAGATCTCATATCCAACTTGGTAGACTTTAGTAAACAGACAATCGATGTACATCTGAATCACAGCTTTTCTATGCAATGGTAATATGAGTTTTATAACGCTTGAGTTCCTCTCATCAAGTTTCTGCTTAGCGGTGTACAGTGTGGCTGCGACACTGGACTTGGTGACCAGCTCAATTCTTCTTCTCCGTCCCTGGAGGCTGCGAATAGTGTGCAAGAAAACGTCTCTAGCATCATTCGTGTCACAGCCAAATGTCTGGCAGTACAGGATGTAAACAGTTGGATCCTCAGCGGGGCACTGTTCCCCAACAATAGCCATGGCTCTGCGCAAAAGTGCCACAATGCAGTTATGTTTACCATTCAGTTCTGTGCTGCACAGGTCAATCAATACTGCGTCGGTCATCTTCAGAAAACAAAAGCAACCACGCCAAGAAACCTGCAAACACAAAAAAGGCAATTAACTTTACCTGATGGGCTATTTTTCCTTCAAATAAAATATAAATCTTCCACCTAAAAATGAAACTATAGTATACAAAGATACTTGCATTCATTTTAAAGTGTTTGTGCTACAGGAAGGTAATTGAACTTTGTGTTAGGAGGTAGCCAGCTGAAGGGAGTAGACAACAGTCCAAAATGTCCCCCGACCGCTACCTTGAAGCCAATGTTCATGAAGCACGATTATTTGACATTTTCAGATTGCTCCTATTCATGGACATTGGTGATAGTATTCACATTCACAGATACAAGCAGGAAGTGGGTTCTAACGTACCCTGTAGTGTCCCTCCCTTGCGTTTGCGTGCAATGATAAAGTTCTTCAACCTCATTCTGACCAATGACTATTCAATAGACAGATGATACACTACTCTAGATAGGATTTGCAAGTACAAGATTTATGCACCCAGCAAACATGAACCATGGTTGCAAAACTGTTCTTGTGCATTGTTGTGCCCTACTCCAGTCAGATATACAGAATTCAATTTCAACCTAAGCGCACTAGCTTGGGGAAACTGCCTACTGGTTCAAAGTGCTGGTAAGCTATCAAGCTGGAATAGAGCAAATGTAATGAGCCACTAGTTGATGAGCTTTGTTCTTCATAGTATCAAGAATGACACCAACTGCACACATTTTGGCAGGACTCAGGGGTCCTTACTATATAAGAGTGTATATGCACTTCATACCACAGTTCTGTTTGTTGTACAACTGCACTCCTTCATGTCTAATCCTTTCTGAGCCAAATAAAGCTGTGGCAGGGTCCATGAAGGGAAGGCTACGCCTAAACAGTAATCGAAGTTCAGGAAATTATATTCCGTCTGTTGCAAGCAGAAACATGACATGGTTGTAAAGCATCCAACAGTGTTTCTAAACAATCCGATCAGTACACAAGACCCGATAATGAAACTACTCTTCTCTATGAGCTCCCTACCCCGCAGACATAAAACAAGTCTTAAAAGAACTAATAGGTCTAATGTTGGTCGCCAGCCTTTTATCTTTGCCAATGCTTGCTGGGAAAGCTGGTACAGTCAATAAATCTAAACAAAAATATAGCTAGACACAAAAATATTGTTGTTTAAAAAAATGCACATCCATAGTAGCACCAGGCACTTAAAGAGAATTAATTTGTGTGTGCATGTGCTCCTTGTGAAAGGACTGAAGCCAAGAGCTGAAGTAGGTTGACCGACTGCCTCAAGCTGTATGTTGAAGTTCGCGGACATAATGTATTAGTGACACAATAACAGACCAATGGAATAAGGAGGACTGGCTGAAAATAAGGATATTATATATATAATCTTAGCAAAATCAAAACATTTCTTGGCTGATGCCAGACCTAAAGAGACACAAAAGCATAGCGACAGGTTAAAAAGTGGAAAGCATTTCCTTTGGAGAAGCCTACATGTTGTGAACATTAAAAACAAAAGGTAACTTGTAGATGATAATCCAGTAAATGTGAGGGGATTCCAGACTACCCATTACCATATTCTGCTGTTGTTTCTATCCAATCACTCAGAAACCCGTGGTTAATGTTCTTGCTTTGAGGCTTCACACAACTGCAATTTGAAATGGGCTAAGGTAAGCATTATCATGTGCACTTACACAGAGAGTAGGGCTACGGTTGACCTATACATTTTATTTGGGACACTCAGAGATGAAGGTTCACTTACGGCTAATATTTGAATTAACCCAAAGATGATGTCTCAGTTGCGCACACTAATGTATGCACAATGAGATCTGTAGAGCACACACCTATTGGCATATGAAACTGCTGAACGTTGTGACAAAAAATATTCAGATTATTAATAAGGTCAGCATTTGCTTTTGAAGATTTGAAGTTAAACTCTAGAAAATGCCAAAACACCACCATCATTAGCAAACCAAATTCAGTCTCTATGTTGGGAATGGAGAGAGGAGTAGTAGGATATCCTGTTCTTCACGAATCTTAATTCTCTGATATTGTTTTGCTCAGTCAGGCTAGCTTGGTACTGATAACAGCTTGTGGTTCCACTTTGAAAAACTTAACAAGTGGAGTGTGTCAATGATCAGCAAAAGTCTTATCCGCACAGTCATTACCTATAAGATTTCAAAATCTATGCTGATTGTACAAAATATTTTTCTCCCAAATCAAAAGAAGAAAGCTTTGAAGCTGCAAATGACTCTTCTAGTTCCAAAGCTCATGGCAAGTGTTTCGCTAAAATGAATATGTGTCAAAAACCTTATTTCTGGTGCCCATCATTACCTCTTTGGTAGGACTCACCAAACTGGGCTCCAGCACCCAACAAGTCAAGGTTGACAAATTTATGACTGATATTTGGTGGTACAACACTAGACTATGGCGAACTGAATGATGAGAAATCCCGGCACATTTTATCCCACAATTGTTGCCCCATTGTAAATTTGATCTGATTGAAATGTTTCAGCTTTCTGCAGGTTGTCTTTAAATTAGTGTAACCGTGGCAGAGGCACACCCTGCCCTAAGGCATTTTGCACCCATTCTCACTTGCTGAGAAGGCCTGCCCTCTGAAGTCAGCAGAAGAGCAGAAAGGTTAAGGGAGCCTTGCTGCAGTGTTTCCCATTTCTGAGCTTTTTAGGTTATAGGAGGGCCTTAGGACATATCTTCTACCCTATTCATCCCTCCTTCACCTTTCCTTGAACGACGCTGACTCCTCCCTCTATAACCTTAAAGTATTCCTTCCAGAGGATCACGGGTCCAATCATATCTACTGATTATGATATCAAGGTTTCTGTGTGATCCATACCATGGATATATGTTGTTTATTGATTCCTTGGGTTGCTCCTCTGGCATTCATAGAACAGACCCCTCAAACATATACAAGTCAAACTCCAATGTATTCATTATCTGCAACTCCTGGATGGACTTTCCAAAGATGAAGCATTACTACTTCTATAACGCCCAGTTCTGAGATTCACTCCACTATGGACTCTGAGCCCACTTACTGAGGTTGGCTGTTTAATAGCAAAATGACAACTAATTTTTCACTCCAAGATAGGCTATACTATGTGATGCTCTCTGTCACACGGTGAACTCCATCAGAGAACATACTGTATAATGACAATTTTAAATTGGTATTTCCTATTACTCCAGGGTGCAAACACCAGATCAAAAAACAGGGATCTGTTTCCATTACTTGAAGGACCCTCTCAAAACCTGTAGCATGGCTGTATGTATAAAGATCATTCCCATGTTTTCCTCCTCTGTTGAATCCAAAGACCATTTCATACGTCTAACTGCATAATGACTACTTTATAATGCTCATAGATAGACCATAGCATGGATTGTTCCCTACTACTCATGGGTGAAGTCCTGAGGTATATACTGTGGCTGATTACATGATGGTTGCCTCTTTGCTGTTCCACAGTAAACCCACAAGCGTTTATACTGGGCCTTGCTGTGTAACAACTATTAATATTGCTCCTTGCTGCTTCTAGGTGGGCATAGACTCCATATAATGGCCATAGCGTGCCTTACTCTTCTACCGCTCCTCTCTGGGCTCTTAATATCAAGTTGTTTAGCTAGCGGTATAGTGGTTACACCTTTGCCAGTACTGTGCAGGCTATAGGATGCTCGCTGCCACTCTCTGCTAGGCTGTTCAAAACAGGTACCACAGATACTGACTGACTGAGCCTTTCCACACTGGGGATACCCCGCAAGTATGTGCAACAGCTAACCACATTATTGTTTCTCCACAGTAACCCATCAAAGCAGCCTGTCTGCTTGGCTCTAGAATTTCCATTTTATGGGTTACGCCTTTCGTGAGCTCTAGACACTTCCACTATTCTCAATGAATAATGTCCATGATTACGAGTTGATCCATAATTCAAGTGGACTTTCACTTCCGGGTATGTCTTTTGTCAATATGATTTAGCCTGTACAACTTTGACAAAAAAAATTAGAAGGTGTCAGAATGCATGCCAGACTCTGCTAACATGGTTTCCCTAAACCCAGGGCAACTACGAGCTTGCTACAACACAGTTTTGAATAGTCATTATCTATAAACGTCCATCACCAAAAGACTTACCATATAGCCGTAGCTCATTCACACACTTTCAGTCCATACATAAGCAAAAATCTGGTGCTCAAGCATACCTCACTTCAAAGTGCCACATAAGTGCAGTGGCAAAACATGTTAAGGCCAACATTCGCGTCCTTAGACACACACCATCAAAACACTAATTTGATAGAACACAACAGGTTTACACACACTTCCATCCATAGCACTTCCGCAGAGTAATGTACTTCTTTTCTGCAAAAGTACTCCAGTGCCTCATTAAGAGTCCACAGTACAAAGTAATATATTAATGTGAACTTCTGCTTTAGGCATGACACACATATTCTTAATAATTCACACAGTTGCAGAACAGTCTTGTTTTCCCTATTTTTCTCAAGACAGTGACGCAAAAAGAATGCACACTCTTTGAGACTCCCCAATCCTAGTATTCATTACAAGATATAGGCAGATTCTCAGTAATCTATCATCCCCTAACTATCTGACCTGCATGTAGCCATTACACATGGACACTTCTAGTTTACATTCTAAGTGGGTACTATTATATCACTCTTCAACAGCAGGAGCAATATAAACAATCTACATCCAATAAATAATTTGTGTACTCAGATTTACATGTAAAGCAAGTACTTGTGGTTAGGAATGTGATATTTAAGTTTCTCTGCGGCTTATCATTCTTATCTAAAAAAAAAACTGGCAAAGTGATAAACTGCACTATAAATGTCCATACTCTGATAATCTTGCGTTTAGAACCATCAATAAAACGGAAACACCAAAGCAACCATAATACAGTATTTTTCTTCAGAAAAGATTTATGGGGAGAAATTAACACCTAGCATGCCCAGGGCCTGATGAATAGGCAGAACGTGGTTCCACACTCCTCTAGCTTACTTCACACAGGTACACCTGTAGGCTTGTGGTGCTCGTCAGTGAGAGCTTAGGTCTTGGCTTTGTAGCTGTCTCATCAGACTTTTTTTTTTAAAATCAAATATACATATATAGAGGAGCTGGGTTAGCGTGCTTCATCAATTTGTCTGTTAACCTTCTGCCCATTACAAAATAGAGCAATGTGTCAGCTCACTTTACTCATCAGCTTTCTTCACTTTGAGGAACCACAAAAAGTTTGCTCATAGCTTCTTAAAAACAGTTCATTTCTTTTCAGTGACAAAGCTCTTTATAAGTGCACTTTTCACTTCAAATGTTATTTTAGCATATTATCTTTGTAAACAGATATTTATTTTGCTTGCACTTCAGGTGCCCTATAATTATATGAATTAGTTTCTGTCCTTTTTAAAGCTGCTTTTATAAAAGGTTTAAGTAAAATTGTGACATTGTCGCTGCTTGCAATTTAAGTGCCTGGTTGGGCGAGGTTTTCTTCTTGTGGGCTTCATAAACAAGCACTGGCAAAGTCAATAGATCTTCCCCTATAAGAGAGCTATTCGCTTTGAGAAGGTCTTTGAGCTACATTGAAAAGCAGCGTGGCTACTTAACAGCATGGCTTAAATTAAGAAAAGAAGAGATACCATGCAGCCAGCGATAACCCTGTCACAGAGGTTTTTTCCTGGTATGAGGGGGGAGACAAGCAACACAGTGTAGAGGAGCAGGACATGTAACAACACGGGAGGGTCAGAGCAAACAACAAGGCAGGGGGTGGCAGGCCCAGCAACACAAGGAGGGAGGGGGACAGGACAAGCACATCAATACGTGAGTGGACGTGGGAGGATGGGACAAGCGTCACAACACGGGAGAGCAGGTGGGGGGTTGGGACAAGCACCACACTGCAGGAGAAGAGGTAGAGATGGGACAAGCATCAAAATGAGGGAGGATAGGTTGGGGGACGGGACAAGCATCAAAATGAGGGAGGATAGGTTGGGGGACGGGACAAGCATCAAAATGAGGGAGGATAGGTTGGGGGACGGGACAAGCATCAAAATGAGGGAGGATAGGTTGGGGGACGGGACAAGCATCAAAATGAGGGAGGATAGGTTGGGGGACGGGACAAGCATCAAAATGAGGGAGGATAGGTTGGGGGACGGGACAAGCATCAAAATGAGGGAGGATAGGTTGGGGGACGGGACAAGCATCAAAATGAGGGAGGATAGGTTGGGGGACGGGACAAGCATCAAAATGAGGGAGGATAGGTTGGGGGACGGGACAAGCATCAAAATGAGGGAGGATAGGTTGGGGGACGGGACAAGCATCAAAATGAGGTAGGAGAGGTTGGAGGACGGGACAAGCATCAAAATGAGGTAGGAGAGGTTGGAGGACGGGACAAGCATCAAAATGAGGTAGGAGAGGTTGGAGGACGGGACAAGCATCAAAATGAGGTAGGAGAGGTTGGAGGACGGGACAAGCATCAAAATGAGGTAGGAGAGGTTGGAGGATGGGACAAGCATCAAAATGAGGTAGGAGAGGTTGGAAGATGGGACAAGCATCAAAATGAGGTAGGAGAGGTTGGGGGATGGGACAAGCATCAAAATGAGGTAGGAGAGGTTGGGGGATGGGACAAGCATCAAAATGAGGGACGATAGGTTGGGACAAGAATCAAAATGAGGGACGATAGGTTGGGGGATGGGACAAGCATCAAAATGAGGGACGATAGGTTGGGGGATGGGACAAGCATCAAAATGAGGGACGATAGGTTGGGGGATGGGACAAGCATCAAAATGAGGGACGATAGGTTGGGGGATGGGACAAGCATCAAAATGGGGGATGGGACAAGCATCAAAATGAGGGACGATAGGTTGGGGGATGGGACAAGCATCAAAATGAGGGACGATAGGTTGGGGGATGGGACAAGCATCAAAATGAGGGACGATAGGTTGGGGGATGGGACAAGCATCAAAATGAGGGACGCTCAATGCTATACATTTTTTTTCAAAGCGTTTGGAGAGAGTGCGTCCTGCCTGTAACAGCAGTCATGACAAAGCTATTTGAGAAAATAGTGCTCAGAGACTGTAATTAAAGCTTGCCAAGAAACAACACACGTAACAGGGGGTGTCACCATGGGAGGTTACAAAATGAGACAAGGCAGTACCAAGTAGGGACTACTAAGCCTTTTATCGAATGAACAGCCACAGTTTATAGTGGACAATGTTATGTTATGTTATTGAGTTTTTTGTATAGCGTACAGCTACTCACAAGGAGTGTCCCGACGCTTTCCACCCTCAACTCGTATTGAAATAACACAACACAGCTAAAAACAGACAACAAAACAGAACACAATGACACAAGCCAATTAAAAATATGGGTGGAGAGTAGGCGAAGCTTTAAGCCCCTTCCGCAATACAGAATGCAGAGCATGCGCTGCCCAGGCTCGACCTAAAAAGTAGCTCCAGGAGCAGTGGAAGGACAACGGAGCACGGAAGCAGTACTTGGGAGATCCATTTTCCAGGGGAGGGCCAAACACAAGAAGTAGTCAAGTCGGTACACATTGACTGAAATAGAGCGAGCAAATGAGGGAGGCGATAAAACTAACCAATTGGCGAGCTAAGCCCCCTGAAAGTAAACAAAATGTCTAGCAAGCAGCAGTGTATGTATAGTTTCAGGCAAGACCTAAAAATTATGGCAAACTGCACCGCACAACTGAAGGCTTGTTACATAAAAAGACCACCAGCAAACAGTTTTGCAGCCCCATCGATTAATCTTTTTAAATGTTACGTTTTTATTGCTAGCATATGGTGGCCACATTAGGTCTGTTTTCTTTTTATAACATACTCTTGCAATTAAAAAGTGTTTAAAAAAAAAAATATGAAAAATAACAGCAGAAAGCTAGACCAAATGGCTATCTCAGTGCTTGTTATTTTCTTGCATCCACTCCAGGTTTATTTGCCGAATCGTGTGTTTAGTTTCGCGATGCTGTTATGTGTTATGAAAGATCGTGCTGCTTCTTCCGTAAGCTAATGGTGTAGGCAGGAACAGACAAAAGAAACGCTAGACAATCGATTTTTATCGGCCTACTGATAAAAGAGGCCAGGCGAGACATTAATCCGTTTATTTCCTGAAAAATAAAACACAGTTGCTCACTGATCTAAGTAGACCGTTTCGCACGGAATCCAGCCAGTTGTACAGCGCAGCAGACCTTACCGTAATAAAGAAGCTTAGCTGATGAAGACAGAACAGCGCAAGTCAATGCAGATCCAACTCAGTCTTGGCGCGAGTCCCCACTGTGTCTCAGCACTGTCATAGAAGAAGGACAAATACCGCGTAGTTTCCCTCATTGCACAGTGCAGTGCGACGGCCATCTTGGAATGTGGTAAAAAGTGTGTATTTCCAAAGGCAACAGGCCCGCAGGACAAACTACACAACCTTAGCAGCAAACAAAACGGATATGACATACTACACATTTTAAACTTAGCTATAGAATTATTTTACAATTGAGGGCATCTTAAAGAAAAAGCCAACAAATTGTACAGTTCAACCTTGCTTCAAACATTTTCAAACACTAAACTTGTAAAGAAGCTCTTATATAAATATGACAGAGGCTCTCTGGTGGTTAAGGTAGATCGATTTATTGAATTATATATGCACACAGAGCGCCGTGTGTGTTAACTGCACACAGCTCCGGCGCCCGACTGATCGCGCTCGAGAACGCGCGATCCCTAAGATGGCCGCAGTTCACGTCACATCATCACGTGACGTGAAACAACTAGAGCGGCGACTCTACATATCTTCCCTTTTTTGTCCAACCAAGTAACTTAGTCTGTGGTGGCTTCGGAGCCCAGCGCCAATCTAATAGTCCCGAAACCTGGAGGGCCTCACTATCACTCGCCCGCCTCTGGTGCACCTTACCGGAGTGAATGTTTCTTCCGGTCCCCCTTGGGTCAGGGACTCCCCCTCCTTGCCTTTGTGGACCAACGATCTTTCTCTGTCCACCGGCTTTCTTCCCTCTCGACTCATCGAGCCTGCGCATGGGGATTCTCCGTCTTCTTATTCCACCCCTGGTTCCGTGCTTTCCATTTCTCCTTCCTGACTGTCGTTATCGTTTCCCGAAGTGCACTGGTCCATCTCGTCGGGTTCCCGCGCCTCTGGAGCCCATTGTACAATTTTGTTACATCGAGCCATGCGATCCTGGGACCATACGTTCCCGTCACTCAGCCTGGCTGCTAGGCCAAGAACCTCTTTGACTTGGAGGGGGTCTGCTGTATTTACTATCCCCTTTCCGTTGAAGTGTGGCCAGTTTGATTCTTACCCATTCTCCTTCTTCCAACTGCGTGTCCTTGGAAAGGCGGGATTTTTATTCTAGAATCAGAATAGCATTTTCCAGAATCCCGTCACAGGTCGACTAGACCTTTTTACCTGTCATAGAGTGTAGAAGGCAATCTATCTTAACAAGGTAACATCAACTTGCACGATCTCCATTGCTTTCCCCAAAGAACCACTGACATAAGATCGAGTTTAAAGGTTTATTATAAAGCCAAAAACAGTTGTGTATATAAACACCTCAGTAAAAGATTCAGAAGGTAAACAGGCACTAATACAAACATAATTCTACGGAAAAGTCTTAATCGACTAAGAAACAATACAAGTATCAGTTCCAAAATCATCAGACTAACAAGAATTGCTATAACCTGGGTTTTGGTAGGCATCGGAAAAGGAAGGAATAAATCCAGGTTAATCTGTCCCTAGACTATACTAAGTGACATCCCTACTTAACAAAGTTCCCTCCTATCAAAGGTGTCAGCCGTGGTGACTTCCGAAGAAGTACACTCACTTGTTCGGACTTAGCCTAAGAACCCATCTCGCATAGCAAAACTCTCTGCCTGACCAACATCTTCCTTCGCCCTCATGCGCATCTGCTCTTCTCTCCTACGGGGTGCTGTCCCTAATACAAACCCCACAATATGGGCGACACGCCCTAGGGTACGCCCCTCTCAAAGGTATTAACTTTCAGTAATTTCCATTACGACATCTTCATCCTTGTTAGTTGAAAAAGGTCCGTGGGTCCCAGAGCCTTCTTCTCTTAAAGCTGCTTCCCTAAATTCCGCAGCCACTCCTCCATGTCTGGGACTACCATCCTAATGCTCATGCACAATGGGCCCTTCTTCTACTATCTCTAGTTAACCTTGCACCTGCAAAAGAACGCACATAAATCGGCTCACAGTTCCATGCTACTTGCAATTAATTTCCTAAAGCAACCTTCTAGAAAAGACATTTGCATGATTTAATGTCAAGTGAAACGTTCTCAATTCTGCCTACACAGTCTTTTTCCCCACCTGGGCCTCTGCACATTTCTGGGTATCACATCCTAACATGAGCAAAACATTTTCGTTCATTAGGCCTTCATCACTACAGCAAAAATTTATTTTCTAAACACATTTCCTAACTTAAACACTTCTATCTCGTTATATGAATACAATAATGAATCTCTAATAAACATTTTAATACATACATGACTTATTGAGCATCCCTTAATTGAATTAGTATTTCACTGCAAACAATATTTCTAGATCAACGTGGCATTAGTACTTTCAAAAACACTTTACGTTACCCTATGTAAATTCTGGCACATTATTTCATAGCTCTATATCACATTTAAACATGATTATAGTTCTTTATATGTGTGGGTGCTGATTATACATGAATATGGTGCACCCCTACAATTTCTAACTCAGTTTTGCGCTCTCTCAGTCCCCCCTTTGATGACCTGTGTCATCACCACCAACCCAACATTCCTTAGGGTAGGGACCGGGCTACACAGAACTTGTCGCAAGTTTCCCTTGCTTGAGCATCTCTAATGCCCCTAGACTTCGATATTGATTGTCTTGCAAGTTCTCCATTCTCTGCTCCTGTACTCTCATCGACCTTGTCAGCCTATTTGACCTATACCATTTGTACAGTCTCAGCAAACCCCATAATCCGATCACACATGCCACTATGATGATAAGGGGTTTCAGTATGTATCCAAGGAAACTCCTTCCCAGGCTTGCAAACCAGTTTCCAAAACTTCCAAATCCCTTGCCAACTTTTTCCCATGCATTCTCTTGCGTCAAATCCTCAATTTCGTAATGAATTGCAGTAATGTTACGTATATATTTCTTCAGATCTTTGGAGTTATCTGGAATATACGTGCAACATTCCTGGACCTTCAAAAGTTTACAGACTCCGCCCTCATTCGCCAGAAGGACATCTAGAGCAAGCCGGTTCTGCAAAACCATTGTCCTTATCGACAACATCTCACCCTCAATCAACACCAATGACTTAGCTGTACTCATTGACAATTCATCTACCACAGTTGCCAACCGCCGTATCTTCACGTCATTTAAGATCACTCCCAACATTGGTATTGCAGCTCCAAACACACCCCCCACTATTGCACCCGCACTCTCTCCTCGCTTTACCCTCGTCAAGTGTCCACCTTCCACCAAAGCAAAGTCCTCGGTCTGGTATATCTTAGGAAAAATAATCGCCAGGTAACATGTCCCATACCACTTATCCGGCAACCTCACGTACGCATTTTTCCAATAGACAAAGTACACCGTAGGGATCACTTGTACTACACTCTTCAGGAAATCCTTGGTGTAATATTCTAATGTAAAAGTGTGTTCACAAGTTGTCTGGCCCACATATACATTTTCATAATACGTCTTTGGTCTGTGCAGGCATAACTTCCCCTTCTGTACCTCGTCCAATGCTATCGGACCGTAACTTCCCCTTATCTTATGCAACTTCTCCTCATCTGTCCAATCTACTTTACCTTGGCCTGACGCCTGCAACTGCTTTTGGTTTTGATATCTATCCTATACCTGTTCTATGAACTTCTTCTCTACCTCTGCCATTGAGCAGGCGAAGTTGTGTCGATGAGCATATGAGGTGTCTATTTCTCGTGTTGGAATGAAAAAGTATCTAAGTCTATCCTCTGACTTATAATAATCCCACTTGTTCAGGTGCTTATAATTTGGGACTTCCGGCAGCACAGCATCATAATTCGAAAAGAAATATTCAAAATGATTCCGCCCATAAAATATGCTAAGCAGCAAACTATATGAAATTCCATATGTCAATGGCAGGTGATGGTATCTAATACCCTCGTCTACTGAAGCTGGCAACTGCATACACACATAACAATCTTTTGCATCCATCGCATCAATGTATTCATACAACAATTTCGCATACGCATTCTTTCCAAAGTTTCCTTTAGACAAATCTGCATGTAATCTACGGCTTTCTTCTGCTAGCAAAGCTTTCTCCGCTCCTATGTTAACCTCTTTCTGGCTAGGAGTGGTAGGTGTTGGCGTTCCCTTGACCTCTGCTTCCTGCTCTTGCGCTGATAAATATGAAACTAAAACTACTAAAAATATAAAGAATATCACTACCCCTATAAGTGTGCCTATAATACACTTTGCCCTACGAGTCGGGTTCCCAGCCTCCATGGTCTCAGACAGTGCAATTCGTTTCTAGCAGCAACACAAAGTTTTTTTCTTGGCTTTGTGAATCGAACCACACCTAGAAGCAGAGATCCCTTTTCAATTCTTCATTTCCATTCGCATTCAGGTGACCCTGACCCTTCTCCGTCCTCTAAGGGATGTCCCTAAATTTCTTCTTCTTCCACTCAGCCCTAAGTAAATTCAACAGCTATTTACAAAGTCTTTACTGATCAATGATGACATTTTCTCCAACTGCACATAGCACTTAATCCAAGAGTTCCATTCAAAGGACTATTGATTCATAAGCAGGTATCTCAGGATCAAATGTAGGAAAAAACAGTCTATTCAGGATCAAGTCATTTATCTTGCTTAGGTAAGGGGGATTAGGAATCGTGATTGTCAGTATACCTTAAATTTCCAGTCCAGGTACCAACAGTATCACTTCCAGCTTAACATTGGGGACCGTACTGGTCACAAGCACTGACCTCACCCTCTCGGACCTCAGTACACCTGGCATTTGTCAAAGGGTAGGTCCACTCCGGAGTGGCGTATCTTCGACAAGGTACTCTCACCCTCCTTGATCTCCTCTGACCTTTTTCCTCTGACTCTTTGTTTTCCTCTTCCGGGTCTGATTCTTCAGATACAGGTGCAAGATCTCTTTCAGAGGTCAGCCTCACGTTCAGCCTTCTTCGCCTCTCAGGCCAACTTGCCTCTGTGCTGTTCACTCCTCTGCTTCTCGTTGGCACAACCTGCTCATCACTGCCTTCAGCTTTTTCTGGGTTGAGATCACCTTCACAGCAGCTTCCCCATTCAGAGGCAGATTCCGTGTCACTGTCGTCGTGATCTCCTTCAGCTCGGTCAGATGAGTTACCAGCCTCTTCAGACACCCCCACAGCTTGACTTGTCCCCTCTAGAGGATCTTCCTCCACAGCTGGATTTCCTTCAACGAGAGGAGCTGTTTCTTCCAGGGGTGCTGGGACTCTTTTGGTGTGAGAAGCATGTATCCAGTTCGGCAATCCACCACACTTCATGGCAGTGTTCGTCACCAGGATAACTTGAAACGGGCCTCGCCAGAGCACATCCAGACAGCTCTTTCTCACGTGCTTCCGCACCAGGACCCAGTCACCTGGACACAGGTCGTGACAAAGGTCTCTTGAAGTCGGGATTTCAGCAGTCTGCACCTGAAGAGACACAGAATGGATGATATCAGATAGTCCCTTGCAGTAGTCAAGAATCAGATCATCTGTGATATTTAGCAAGGCTGCTGAAGGGACGGACGGCAATCTCATAGCCCTTCCCATCAACACCTCATGGGGTGAGAGTCCTGTCCTCCTGTCTGGTGTACTACGTAAGCTCATTAGTACCAACGGTAAAGCATCTGGCCATTTCAGGGACGTGGATGAGCACACTTTTGCCATTCGAGCATTGAGTGTTCCATTTATTTGCTCTACTATGCCAGAAGCCTCTGGTCGATAGCTACAATGCAGTCTCTGGTCAATGTTCAGTGCAGAGCAGAGCATCTTCACAACTTCACTGTTAAAATGCGTCCCTCTGTCCGATTCCAAAGAGGTCGGGACCCCGAATCTTGGCACTAACTCCCTCAACAATAATTTTGCTACTGTGAGTGTATCGCACCTACGAGTTGGGTATGCCTCGACCCACCTGGAAAACACGCACACAATCACCAAGACATATCTGAGGCGATTACACCTCGGCATCTCAATGAAATCCAGTTGCATTCTGTTGAAAGGCCCCCCAGACCGTCCAACGTCACTCAACGTGACTGGTGTCCTTTTCCCAACATTCATTTGTTGACACGTAACACACCTCTGACATACTACTTCCGCAGCCGTTCTAAACTTGGGATTGTACCAAGTCTGCCTGAACACTCGCATCATTGCATCCCTTCCCAAATGCACAGGACCATGTATCTGTCAAGCCATCGGGCTTACCAGCTCATTCGGCAACACAGCTCTTCCATCAGCTGAAATCCACAAGTCCAGATCCCCTTTGATACAACCAGAGGTCACCCACACTCTTTTCTCAAAATCTGACGCTTGTTCCTGCATCTTCCTCAATTCATCCCAAGTATCTGCCACTTCAAGTATCATGTTTAGCTCGGTCCCTCTATGCATCCCCTCGATAACTTGATCAGTGAATGAGTAAGCTTGTTCTGCACAATAACGTGCAACTTCATCAGCATAACGATTACCCAAGGACACAAAATCAGCGTCTTTGCTGTGGGCTATACATTTCACCACAGCTATTTCGGCTGGGCCCTGCAGAGCCTCCAGCAGTAACCTGACAAATTCTCCATTCCTGATAGGGGAACCTGACAATGTCATGTAACCCCTTTGAGGCCACAACTGACCGAAGTCATGAACCACACCAAACCCATATCGGCTGTCGGTGTATATGGTGACTCGAATTTTGTTGGCTGCCAAACACGCATGCGTCAACGCAACTATCTCAGCCACCTGAGCGGAGTGTACTCCTTCTTACAGGCACCTTTGACTATCCCACGAATCGTACAAACGGCAAAAGCCGCTCTTAACTGTCCAGCACTGTCTCTTATGCATGAGCCATCTACAAAGAAAATTTCCTCAGGGTCTTCCAATGGCTCATCGACAATGTCTGGTCTAGGTTTGGTGCACAGTTCAGTCACCTCAAGGCAGTCGTGGTCTTCACAATCATCATCTAAGACATTTGGCAATGGCATTAACGTAGCAGGATTCAAAACCGAGCACCTCTTAAGGGTCACATTCTCCGCGGCAAGTATGACCTGCTCGTAGCGTGTGAGCCTATTGTTGGTTAAATGCTGCCTTTTGGTCCTGGTCATTAACAGTTCTACTGAATGTGGAACATGTACCACCAATGGATGTCCCATCACAATGCTTTCACATCTTTCAATGCTGACACCTGTTGCAGCAACGGATTTGAGACATCTGGGCAACGCTGCGGCTACTGGGTCTAAGGTAGCCGAGAAATAAGCAACTGGTCTACGGACACCTCCATGATCTTGAGTCAAAACTGCCAACGAGCAACCCTCTCGCTCACAGCAGAACAATGAAAACAATTTGGTGTAATCAGGCATTCCCAGAGCCGGAGCACGACATAAGTCCTCTCTCAACTCAAGGAAAGCCATCATGCAGTCTGTGTCCCATGGTACCGGATCACTCACGTCCTTGAGCGTCAGTTTCTGCAAGGGCTTCGCCTTCAGGGAAAAGTTAGCAATCCACTGGCGACAGTAGCCAACCATTCCCAAGAACATTCTAACTTCTCTCTGCGTCGAGGGCACCATCATTTTCATTATGGCCTCTATCCTATCTGGAGATACCTTTCGTTTGCCTTTTTCTATTCTGTGTCCCAGATACTGGACTTCAGACAGACAGTATTGTAGCTTACTGGGAGATACCTTGTGACCATTTTCTGCCAGATGGTTCAACAAAGCGATGGTGTCTATTCTACAGGCATCTTCTGTCTCTGACGCAACAAGGAGGTCGTCTATGTACTGTACAAGAACCGAGTTCTGGGGCAGTACTAAACTCTCAAGATTCCTTTTCAACAGTTGGTTAAAGATCAATGGGCTCTCTGTATACCCTTGAGGGATACGACACCATGTTAATACGCGATCTTTCACCTTAAATGCAAAAAGAAATTGGCTCTCCTCATGTAATGGTATTGAGAAGAAAGCCTGACACAAGTCAATCACCGTGAACCACTCAGCCTGTGCTGGAATCTGAAACAATATCACTGATGGATTCGGTACCACTGGACAGCATGGAACAACTATGTCGTTCACTTTTCGTAAATCCTGTACAATCCTGAATTTCCCGCTAGGCTTCTGCAAGCCCATGATCGGAGAGTTACATGGACTGCCCATTACTTCCTTCAGAATTCCTTGTCTAATCATGGATTCAATCACAGGTTTTATTCCCGCAATTGTTTCTGGAGTCAACTTGTACTGGGGTGTTCTTGGAAACTCTGCATTAGGTCTCACTTGAATCTTAACTGGCTCTACCCCTTTGATCAATCCAATCTCCTCACCTCTGATTTAAGTCTCAGCACATCTATTCTCCTTGCTTTTATTGCTGCCCTCAATGTGCCTTGACTAGAGGTTTCCCTAGAGTCTCTCCCCTTACATTCCTGGCTCACTCGTCTGTCTTCCTCGGGTGTGTTATGGGGAACACTTCCTTGCTCCCATCTTTCACGGTCCCAGTCTTGTCTTCTATCTGTAGATGCAGGGGGGCGCTCCCCTATTTTCCTCCCCCCCACGGCCCCATTAATGTCTGCTTCCATTAGTACAGTGAGACATCCCCCTACTGTCCTGGCCTCCATTGCCATAACCTTCCCTTGACCTGTCGCTCTGAGTATCCCCGACCGTCTCCCAAGTTCTCAAATCTGGCCTCAATTCTCTAATCGACCTTGGCCGTGGCCCTCTCAAGTCCATCGGTCCTCTTAAACCCCCCTGTTCTCTGGATGAGTCTGCCGATGCTGCCAAAGGGGTGCTCCTTTCTATAGGTCTGGACCATTGGTTCCACTCATCCGCCACATTACTTCTACCTTCGTTGGTATTTCTTTCTCTGTCTATTTGTGGCAGATTCTCGGTTTGTGTCTGTTCTGGGTTGTACACTGATACTATGGGACCTATGGTGACAGGTACCGTGAGAGCATCTGGTAGCCTCTGGGTACTGGCTCCCTCTTCGCCGTGTACTTTCTGCACCGTAAACCTTCCCACTACTCTCGCTTCTGGGGACTGGTGAGATACCCCCTCTCCTTCCGCTGAGCCGGACCTGTCCCCTACTGGGCCCAAGTCGCTCTCTCTTAAAACTCCACCGTCTACTATAGATGTCTCTCTTCCCATTGGTGGTGCTGGCCTTCCTTCCATCTCAGGATTATATGGAGGTGGTCTCTCTGACAACAGTCTCTCTATCAGGCTGTCGTCTGTTTCGCTGTCATCATCCTCTGTACTCTTTTTCTGCGCATCCCCTGCATTGACCAACAGTGGGTACAGTCTGTCTCCCTCAATGGTCTGCACTCTCCACCTCTTGGCCAGTGCATCCCACCTCGCGTCCTGTACCGCCCTAACTGATCTCTTCACTCTTTCCTGTCTTCTATCTCAGTTTTTTTTCATAGGCTGCCCTGATCCATGCATTTAATGCTTCAAACTGGGTTGGTCTAGGTAAAGGTCGCAAAGAAGACATAGTCGCTTTTAACTAGTACAACACCTCTAATCTGAATGTCCCGTACCTAGGAAAAGTCAATTCCTCACTTCCGTCAGTCATCTTACACCAGTTCTCAAGCCACAATATAGTATGTAAACCAACATTCGTAGCCATGTAATGGGCTGGTGTATCCTCGGGTGGAGCCTCTTCCCCACCCCGAGGTTCTAGCTTCTTTTCTCCCTTAAAGCAGCTTCGCAATCCTTTTAAACATTTCATGATGAAACCCACAACGTTTCCTTGTTTACTATGCTCGTTTACTTCCCGATGACAATCCACCAATCCCAGCGCGGCTTTACTCTAACCGCCCTATCCCAGCGCGGCTCTCTTCCGACGTCACTCGCTTTTCGCTAACCGCCCAATCTCAGCGCGGCTCCACACTAACCGTCCTATCCCAGCGCGGCTCTTTCTGACGTCACTCTCCTCCGCTTCGCAGCAGTTCCCCTCCTTTCTCTGTTCGTCTCTCGGTCATGCATGCGTCCCAATCATACACTTCAAATGATCACTTCGACCAAGCAACCACTTCCTTGACTGTGCGTCCACAGTCTGACTGTAATTGTCACCAAACTGGCAAATGTCTGTCCACTTAGCGACCAGACAATCGCCTCTCTGATAGGTTACATACACACGGCAACTTCCGACCAGCGTCCGTTGCCCACGCATTCACACATTCGTTCCCCCTATCTCGGTCCTCCGGGCGATCAATGGTACCTCATGACCCCCTTTCAATGGTCGACAATTACTGTAGGTGTTCGATACACCCGAACCACTTAACTCTCCTTGAGCTGAAGATTTTCACCGGTTGCGCGCGCTCACAACCTGATCTCCTTTCACACTACAGGCACTCAACTCCGCTAGACAATACAATTCAACAACGCAAGGCACACCGCAATCTAACACGCATGACCCTTTTCATACTCACTCTCTTACGACCTGCTGCTTTTTGCCGCACCGTCACTCTCCATCATTTTCCGTGGAACGCCATCCTCCGTCCGCGGTTCTGCGGGCGCACATCTCCAGATCTCTATGGGCCTTGGGGAAATCTTAACCTATCCTAGATTACCCTCACTCCAGAAGATAAACCATCCTACTTTGCTACCAACTGGAAAGGCGGGATTTTTATTCTAGAATCAGAATAGCATTATCCAGAATCCCGTCACAGGTCGACTAGACCTTTTTACCTGTCATAGAGTGTAGAAGGCAATCTATCTTAACAAGGTAACATCAACTTGCACGATCTCCATTGCTTTCCCCAAAGAACCACTGACATAAGATCGAGTTTAAAGGTTTATTATAAAGCCAAAAACAGTTGTGTATATAAACACCTCAGTAAAAGATTCAGAAGGTAAACAGGCACTAATACAAACATAATTCTACGGAAAAGTCTTAATCGACTAAGAAACAATACAAGTATCAGTTCCAAAATCATCAGACTAACAAGAATTGCTATAACCTGGGTTTTGGTAGGCATCAGAAAAGGAAGGAATAAATCCAGGTTAATCTGTCCCTACACTATACTAAGTGACACCCCACTTAACAAAGTTCCCTCCTATCAAAGGTGTCAGCCGTGGTGACTTCCGAAGAAGTACACTCACTTGTTCGGACTTAGCCTAAGAACCCATCTCGCATAGCAAAACTCTCTGCCTGACCAACATCTTCCTTCGCCCTCATGCGCATCTGCTCTTCTCTCCTACGGGGTGCTGTCCCTAATACAAACCCCACAATATGGGCGACACGCCCTAGTGTACGCCCCTCTCAAAGGTATTAACTTTCAGTAATTTCCATTACGACATCTTCATCCTTGTTCGTTGAAAACGTCCTTGGGTCCCAGAGCCTTCTTCTCTTGAAGTTGCTTCCCTAAATTCCGCAGCCACTCCTCCATGTCTGAGACTACCATCCTAATGCTCATGCACAATGGGCCCTTCTTCTACTATCTCTAGTTAACCTTGCACCTGCAAAAGAACGCACATAAATCGGCTCACAGTTCCATGCTACTTGCAATTAATTTCCTAAAGCAACCTTCTAGAAAAGACATTTCCATGATTTAATGTCAAGTGAAACATTCTCAATTCTGCCTACACAGTCTTTTTCTCCACCTGGGCCTCTGCACGTTTCTGGGTATCACATCCTAACATGAGCAAAACATTTTCGTTCATTAGGCCTTCATCACTACAGCAAAAATACATTTTCTAAACACATTTCCTAACTTAAACACTTCTATCTCGTTATATGAATACAATAATGAATCTCTAATAAACAGTTTAATACATACATGACTTATTGAGCATCCCTTAATTGAATTAGTATTTCACTGCAAACAATATTTCTAGATCAACGTGGCATTAGTACTTTCAAAAACACTTTACGTTACCCTATGTAAATTCTGGCACATTATTTCATAGCTCTATATCACATTTAAACATGATTATAGTCCTTTATATGTGTGGGTGCTGATTATACATGAATATGGTGCACCCCTACAATTTCTAACTCAGTTTTGCGCTCTCTCATCCTTTACGTTCCTTCTCTTATTGTAGTGTTCCGAATATATTCTCTGGGCCCTTTCAAGATTAGCTTGTACGACCGCTGGGGACCACTTGCTGGTCACCGTCTTCTCTTTCCACGCCAAATTGTCCTTGGTGAATGGGTCTCTGCCTCTTAGAATCTGGAAAGGACTGTACCCCCTCCCAGTGGAGGTGATGCGATACGCCCAGATCATGTGCAACAGTTCCTTTTCCCAGTCCTTCCCCATCATGATGGCTGCTTGGATGGAGCCCATTAAGACCCTATTGAATCGTTCAACTTGTCCATTCCCTGCAGGATGGTATATGGAAGTGTGTTTGGAACAGACTTCATTCCTCTCCATGTATTTTACCCATTTGTCAGAAGTAAATTGTGGTCCATTGCCGCTTACTACGGATTTGGGGATGCCTTCCCTGAGGAAGGTGGCATTGAGAAACTTTAGTATAGTGTCCGTGTCCATTTCTTTGTTGACATGTATTTCTGGCCACTTGGAGTATTTGTCCACCAGGAAGCATAGATACTTAGGGGTTCCATGCTCGTCCAGGATGGGTCCCAATATATCGATGGAAAGTTCTTCCCATGGGTTCCTCGGCGTGTCGAACTTTCCTATGGACGGCCTCAATGGTGTCATGGTCTTATCTGCCTGCTGACATTGGTTACACTCCCTTACGTGTCTCTCTGTTTGCGTGTCCATGCCTGGCCACCAGTAACCCTGTTTAGCTCTCAATTTGGTCTTTCCAATTCCTAAGTGACCTTCGTGTAGTATAGCTAGTAGTCTAGGGATGAGTCCTTCTGGGGGTACTACTTTGTCCCCTCGGTACATAAAGACTCCCTTGTCTCCAAGTGAGAGCTCTTCTCTTACTTCGAAATACTTCCTCATGTCTCCACTCAGGTGTTTCTTTTCCGGCCATCCTTCTGTGATGTACCCCTTCTCCTCCTGGAGGTTCTTGTCTGCCTGGTATGCATCCTTCCATTCTAGGTTGCTTATCACCTTCTCCGGGTCTTCCATCAATGCCACCATTTCATCCCCTTCTTCCTTCTCTTCTCCTGCTGACTCCATAGCTGCTGCCCTGCTTAGATAGTCAGCGACTTTATTTCTGCTACCTGGGATGTACATTACATCATACCGATACTCCAGTAGTTTGAGAGTCATTTTCGCAATTCTCGGGGTGGCATTCGCATGCCCACTGGATGTGAGGACTCGTACCAATGGCTTGTGGTCTGTTCTTAGCTGGAGTCTTGTACCCCATAAGAACTGGCGAAATCTTCCCATGGCCCAAACCACTGCCAACATCTCCTTTTCGATAACACTAAACTTTTTTTCAGTGTCTGTCAGGGTCCTGGACGCAAAACTAAGGGTCTCCTTTGTTCCTCCACCCCTGTCTTGCATAAGGACTGCGCCGAGTCCTTTGTCGCTGGCATCAGTTGTTACTACTGTCCGCCCCTGTGGGTCATACCCTTGGAGGGGTATGGCTTGTGTTACCTCTCTCTTGACGTCTTCAAACTCTCTCTGAGTTTCTTCTGTCCATTCAAACGTCATTTTCTCTCTTGTCAACAACCGCATGTGGTGGGTTTTGGAAGCAAAATGCTGTATGAATTTGCTATAGTACTCTGCCATGCCTAGGAAGGACCTGACTTCCGCCTTGCTAGCGGTTGGTGGAGCGTCGCATATCGCTCTTACGTTCTCCTTCTTCGGCGTGATCCCTTGTTCACTGATTTCTTGCCCCAGGTAGGTGACGGAGGCCATGCCTAGGTGGCATTTCTCCCACTCGGCAGTCAGCCCCTTGTCTTCCAGCACCCTCAGTACTTTGGCCAACTTTGCATCATGGTCCCGTTGGTCACCCCCCATGACCAAAATGTCATCTTGAAGGTACTGAACTCCTTCCATGTCCTTAAAGAGACAGTGCATCAGCTTTTGGAAGACCGCCGCTGCCGATGCCAAACCGAAGGGCATCCTACAGAATTGGTAGCATCCGAAGGGGGTGATGAATGATGTCAGCCTCTTGCTCTCCGGGTGTAACGCTATCTGGGGGTACACCGACGTCAGGTCTATGGTGGAGTACCATTTCTTTCCTTTGGTCTTTGCCAGCATTTCCTCTATGCGAGGCAGTGGTAACTTCTCCACTACAATGTTTTTGTTAAGTTCGCGCAGGTCCACGCACAGCCGGCCCTTGCCATTAGGTTTCATCACCACCACCAGGGGGGCCAGCCACTCCGCACATGTGATGGGTTCAATAATGCTGTTTCCTTCCAAGTCGCGCAGCTCTTTCTGCACCGCCTCCCTCACGGCTATCGGTACATTCCTTACTTTATGTGCCACTGGTGTAGCATCCATCTTGAGGATGTTCTTATGCGAAAACGTCTCCAGTCTCCCGACTCTTCCGCCGAATACTTTGGGAAAGTCTCTTTTCCATTTCGCCATATCTGGCCACGGTTCAGGTTCCGTCAATAGTACCTGCACTGCTCCACCAGGGTCCAGCTTGATGCCCAAGTCTCCTTGGTCCATCCAGCCCAATACCGATGGGCCTTTCTCCGTCACATATAGTTTGCACTCTGCACTGCGTCCTCTGAATTCAAATGTTAGTAGTCGATAACCTGCAATCGGGATGCGATTTCCCAGGTACGTGACCGGTCTGATGTCCGGTGGTTCCAGGTGCAGACCTAGATGGGGCATGAACTTCTCTGTCCATACTGTTCTTTGTACCAACGTGTATGGTGAGCCTGAGTCCGCCACGATACTTATCATTACGCCACCTATTAACATGTCCGGCACTGGTTTGTTCGATCTCCTTGTTCCTCGATGCACAGCACTTCGTCCTCTTCCACGTGGCATCTTCCTTCCCCCTCTTCCTGGTCCATGTCGACAAATTTCACTGTGTTGCGGGCCATTTTCCTCCGGCAGACCTTTTCATAATGTCCCATCACTCCGCAGAATATGCATTTGGCCCGGAATGCTGGACAACTTTTGTCATTCGCCTCATGGACCCAACTGCTACACCGGTAGCACGACGTCTTACTTCCTTTCGTCTGCCTCCCTGGTGGTCCTGGTTTTCCTTGCCACTTGTTGGGTCCCTTGTAGACCGGACCCGTGTTCCTGTTCCCGCCCTTTGGCTCCTTATCCTCTATTCTGTTGACCATGGGCTTTGCCGCCATTTCTCTTTTTGCCGCGTCCGCACATGGCCGTGCTAACTCTGCCTTTTTCACCATTGCGATCGCCTCGTTCAACGTGGTAGCGCCACCTGACCATAGCTTGTCCTGTACTGATTTCATCGTCGTATGCATTACTATTTGGTCTCTGATGAAGTCATCATGGAGCCCACCAAACTGGCACCCGGACGCCAACTTTTTTTAATGGCGCCACATACTCGTCGATAGATTCGCCCTGTTCCTGCTCCCGCTGTTGTAAATTATAACGATCTATCGACACACACACCGCCGGTCGGTAATGTTCATCAAGTTCTTCCAAGGCGTGCGCATACACATCGTCTTCCCCTGCTTGTCTCTGCTTGGGTACCAGGTTTTTGAATACTCTGATACCCTCCGGGCCCAAGTTGTGTAGCAAGATTCTCCTTTTCCTGATGCTGGTGAAGGTCTCTTCATTCTCGTCCTCCAGGACTTCTATGTAGTTTGTGATGTATTCCTTCCAGTCCTCCCACTTCATTAGGGGCTCACCTGGTTTTGGTAGGAATGGGACCGGTGCCGTCGCCGAGGACGATTGGGCGCACATGGTTATTCGCCTGTTTGGTTCGACGTTCTGGGTATTGGGGCTGCCTGGAGCGCTGTTCTCCTCACCTTCACGTGGTTGGGTTTGGTTGTCTCCCACTTCACCACTCTCTAAGGCACCTGGCGCTACTGTTCGGCTGGGTGCTCCTGTGAGATTTGGCTCCTGTGCTGCCTTGCTGCCCCTTTAGCCCGTGGCAGGAGGTGATGGTGGTCTTAGTACCTCAGATCGTGGTCTGACGTCTGTTTGTACAGGGTTCAACTGCTTCTGCCGCGCTCTGTGTGCTCCTCTGCGTGTCTCCTCTTCCTCAGTGGTGCTGCTCACCGGTAGGCCACTCAGATCTATGGAAGTGCCCGGGGGGTAGATGGTCAAGGTTAGCTTTACTTTTCCCTTTCTTTCTTCCTGCTCCACTTCGTGGGTCCTCGTCAATTTCGAGTACTCCTCGTCGCCATTGTAAAGAAGCTCTTATATAAATATGACAGAGGCTCTCTGGTGGCTAAGGTAGATCGATTTATTGAATTATATATGCACACAGAGCGCCGAGCGTGTTAACTGCACACAGCTCCGGCGCCCGACTGATCGCGCTCGAGAGCGCGCGATCCCTAAGAAGGCCGCCATTCACGTCACGTCATCACGTGACGTGAAACAACTAGAGCGGCGACTCTACAAAACTGTCTCACTCTGTGACCCTCAATTAGTGATGTTGCATATCTGAGGGCACAAGGCCTAAAAAAAGGGGACTCGCCAAGTTAGGCAGAATGGATGGGACATCACTGAGTGTGACACCACAGGAAGTCACATCATAGCGCTTGACATCGCATGTGACATCACAGGAAGTGCATTGCTACAGCGCGTCTCCAAAAATCATTTCTAATTAATACTCACCATTTCCCTGAAAACCTTTAAACACACAACCATTCGTCAGTGGGGCCCATAACACTGCAAATCTATTCAGTTCACTTACTCTTGGCTTTAGGGCTTTGGTGAATCACACTGGAGAAAAGCTGTAACATTTGGTGGAGTGTCTAAACCTATCTAATCAGATATTATTTAAACCTACAGATTATTACACTTTACCATGGTTTTATTCAAACATTTATTTATTCAGACGCACCACCATAGTGGCAATGGATCTGCTAGAAAGAAAATTAGGCGTAGGAAAATCACAAGACCGGCTTTTAAAACTCCATTTTCCCAATTCTATTAAAAGCAAAACTTTATTATGTCTGACATTTATGCATTGATTAATTTTTTATTCAGTAAATCTCAAACTTTATTTCAAATGATCATTTTATTTAGAGCTCAGAAAGAAATCGCTTATTTTAGAACTCAGTTAAAAGTTTAGCAAAAGACAGATAGTTCCAAATTCACTCTCTCCTAACATCCCTAACTAACACCCTCATCTTATCCTTATGTTCTGTAAAGCAAACAAAATAAATTCAAAGAGTTCTTACATCCAAGAGTCAGTCCTCAGTCGGGCAGCACTTCGAGTAGAAATCGAAAAGTGACCCCCTCTAGACAAAACCAGGGGGTTTTATACACTAATTTCCTAACGTAATCTATCTAAAAAGTATCTACTATTACTTATTCGGATTCTGAGTGGACAAATTCGGGGTGGGTGAGCATCTCCTCACCATTACAACATCATTTCCACAACGATTCAGCAGAAAAATAAAGGGTCTTTGTTTTAGGACAGTCCATAGCCTAGTCATTTCCTTCAGTCGCAACATCAGGACCTTTTCCCAGGATCAGAACATTCAATCGTCCATGTTTGGCACCCATCCTAGGTTCCGGGGGCAAGGTAGCCTTGAACCTCCCCGAGCACAGGCAGTTCACTCTGACTTGCAGGCTTTAGGCGCGCCTGCGCTGTCCAGCTTTTGCTAACAGTTTAACCGGGCAGCCATCTTTCATACAGGCCTCAGAGGCCACTTTTTGGAACTATCATAGAAACAAACACAAATTCATGTTAAATATGGAACTTAAGCCCTTCTGTTTACCTCCCACCATAGTAATGTTTCCCCATTAGTTGTTACCTAGCAAATAAGCCACATAAATGCGCTTTATACTTACATATCCGAAGACTTTCTGGCACAAAAACGTGTACAATAAGCACATTTAAGCTGCATTTGTTTATATTTAAGCTGTGCATTAATTCACAACACAATAACAATACACATTAGCTAATTTTATTGCAACATGCAAGCAAAATAAGTACTCCTGTGTGTAAAAAGTGTATGCATCTTATACTATGGTTGATTAATTCACAACAACATACCATTAGTAAATGTTAACGTTATGGAACATTGACTTTGAGAGGGGTACACAAAATTTAGTTTTTACCACCTCGCTCCATCATTTCCCTCATCTGGTGATCCTATCACCAAACATTTATCAAAATTTTGGAAAATTTAGCAGAACATGTTTCAAATTCTTTCGTTTAGTGTCATCTACACTTTAGTTTCTTTCTCCTTTGAGTCTTTAAAAATCTTTTCTCTTATCTCTTCCTTCTCTATTTCATTCTTTTCTCTCATCCTTGCATGTTGCTCTTCATTCCTTTTTCTTATTTACTTTCTAAAATCTCTTCTACGTTTGTATATACAGCATAATCTTATCACAAAGATTACTATCACTAAAATTGTTATTGGTATTAGTATTTTACCTATAATTGAACTACCTATTTCTTGGAACCAATGCTTAATTGCTGTGAAAGTTTTACCTAGCCTTTCAAGGACACCTTCAACCTCCAGTGGTTCAATCTCTTTATGCAAATCTGTAATATTTATAATATACTTTTCAATATTCTGACTTTTATCTGGGATATAAGTACAACAATGTTGCACTTTCGAAATCCCACAGACTCCTCCCTCTTTTGCTAAAATTATATCAAGGGCAAGTCGATTTTGCATAACCATAGCTCTCATAGCAACCATTTCAGTATTGACCATCAGGAATCCTCCTGCTGTGTCTGTTGATAATCGATCAACTATTGTGGACAATTTTCTAACTCTATTTGCATTAAACGAAATTCCCACTGCTGGTATCAGTGCTCCAAATACATCACCTATTATTTCTAACACACTTTCTCTTCTTTTTTGACTTAGAACTTTACCTATCTCATGCTTTCCATTAGTACTTCTATCTACATGGAACATTTTAGGAAATACCAAACCCACATAACATGTCCCATACCAATGGTCTGGTAACCTATAGTAAGCTCTATTCCCACAAATAAAATAAATTCCAGGAAAAACAGGATCATCTCCTCCTTTAAATCCCCAACCCCCTATAATTCTATAGGTGTCTTGACATTGACTTGCACCCACAAAATAATTGTCATACATTGAATTGTCTCTTCTAATACAACATTTCTGTAACATTGGAGCATCTATATTAATGGCTACATTCACATTCTTATCCTCAATATTCTCATCATCAAACGTAAAATATTTAGATTTTGCATGCCTCATTTTCTCGTTTCGTTTGTAAGCAATTCTTCTTTCCTCAACCATGTTTAGAAATGCCTTCTCTTCAATTCTCATTTTGCATGTCAAGTTATTATTAAAAGCATACTCATGTGTCAACTCATCTAATTCTGAGAAATACTCTCCCATTTCCTTTGCAGGTTTTCTTTTATTCAACGTACCATCAATTTTTAATTTTGCAAATATTTTATCTACATTGGAATAATGATATTCTAATTTCCCTGTCTGATAAAACAAACTTGCAATTACACTACAAGTTACTCCATATGTAAGAGGAAGGTGGTGACATGTCACCCCTTCAGACACTGATGCTGACAATTTTACACACACATAACAGTCATCAACATTCATAGTTTTAATGTACTCAAGTAACAACTTTGAATAGGTGTTTTTAGTAAAATCACTGATAGACCTATCTTGATGCAACTCTGGTTTGTACACATGATCCTCATAAACCTTTTCTTTTTCACTTTGCTTAGTTGAACTCACATTTGGTTTTAATTTTGTTAAATTGCTTTGGAAAGAAATTACAATAGCGAAAATTACCCACAATATTATCAACAATCCCATGCATATCGAACAACATCTGCACCATTTTCTAAAAATAGCACATTTCGTTTTGTGATTGTTCATTGCCATTTTCCCTAACACAGTTTCTTCGACCTTATGTCACTTACAAGTTGCACACCACTCAATACTCTAACAAGTTTTCTTCGACCATGTGTCAATCCTATTCTAGATTATACTATTGTTAAGTTTTCTAACAAATTTTTCTTTGACCTTATGTCAACTCTGACCTCGTCTATATTTACAATATCCGTCTCACAGGACTCCAGGCTTTTTACTTTAATATCATATACATTGAGCACCTACCCTTTTTCTCTTAGTTGACTTCTTTACTCACTTTTCCCAATTGGCTTTGGGTTGTACAAGTTTTCTTGACTGCTATTTACCTCATCAATTGGTGGTAGGACAATATATGTCCACTCAGGTGATTTATACCTCTGATTTGGACGCCTTACTCTTTTTGCCCTTTGAATAGTCTCTATTTTCTTTCCCAGTGTTTCTTTCTGGCTAGTAATCTCATTCACTTGCTCTTCTGGTTCTTTCGTCTTGTTCACTATTTTAAATCTCAATCCACCGGTTTCCTTAGGCCAGTTGTCTCCTTTGCAGACTTTCTTAGTCTTTGGCTCTACTATGTTATGCTCCACTCTCCAAGCTCTTCTTCTCTGACCTTTTCTTAATGGAGTTTCGCCTGCACTGTCATCAGTTTCACTTTCTGTATGTTCAACTGTATCATTTATTATGATCTTCACAATGTCTTTGTCTTCATCAGATTCAGCTTTCTCTTCTGTTACTCTGTTAGGAACACCTTCATAACTGGTACCTGGAATCTCATCCTTATTGTGAGTTACTTCCTCTACCCCAGTCTCAGGATTTCCGTTCCTGCTTTCAGAGTTTTCAGATGCTTTTCAGTTTTCTCTTTTCCAACAGCTTTCTCTTCACTTCCTTTCGCGTCTTTACTGGTGTCTGTCTTTACCGATTCTCGATCTTTAGCTTGATCTTCTGAATCTGGTATTTCCAAAATCTCCCTTTCACCTTCACCTTCAGAAGCAGAACTGGCTTCTGATACTTCCAGATGTCGACGTTCCTGTCGATCTTTAGTATCTGGAGTCTTTTCTGGTTCAGCTTCAGAATCAGAGTCAGTTGTACTTTCACCGTCATATGGGTATTCCTGTTCAGGCACACAATAGGTGTGACTAGCCTGAACCCACCTTTTCAGTCCAGCACACTTAACTGCAGTAGTACTGACCAAGATAAATTGACGTGGTCTTTGCCAACTTGGTACCAAACAATTCCTTCTGCGATGAACTTTCACTCGTACCCAGTCCCCAGGGACTAGATCATGAGCTGGATTTTTCTCTTTGGAATTTGATTCAGTTCCCACCTGGTGGAGCACAGAAGTTACCACATCAGACAGACTTTTGCAGTAATCCAGTATGATGTCATCATTTATTGTCAATAACTTATCAACTGGTACATAGGCCTGTCTCATCACCCTGCCCATCAAAATCTCATGTGGACTTAATCCAGTTTTCCTGTCAGGTATGCTTCTCAGTGTCATTAAAACAAGTGGCAAGGCATCAGGCCACTTGAGTCCTGTTGCTAAACACATCTTTGCAATTCTGTTCTTAATTGTTCCATTCACCTGTTAAACTACTCCTGAAGCCTCAGGTCTATATGCACAATGCAGCTTCTGGCGAATGTCCAGAGCTTCACAGATCATCTGCATAAGTTCATTTTGAAAATGCGGGCCTCGGTCTGACTCAATCGTCACCAGGAACCCGAAACGTGGTATTATCTCACGCAAGAACAGTTTAGCAACAGTCAATCCATCGATTCTTCGCGTGGGGAAAGCTTCCACCCATCGAGAGAACAAACAGATTATCACAAGAACATATCTGAGTCTGTTGCATGGAAGCAGCTCAACAAAATCCATCGGAACTCTTGTAAATGGACCACCCTCCCGTCCTATGGTTCCCAAACTTACAACAGTTCTTCTATTTGGATTAAATTGCTGGCAGACCAAGCATCTTTGACACAGGCTTTCAGCAATCATTCTAAACTTAGGATTATACCAAGTCTGTCTAAAGAGACGAATCCTAGCATCTCTACCAATGTGGGCCTGACCATGATACATTCGGGCCATATCTGAGATCATGCTATCGGGCATTACTGGTCTTTCATCTTTTTAAACCCAGATTTCATCTTCCTCCCTTTGTCTACATCCTGATTTTAGCCAAATGTCATTTTCCTCTGCTTCTGCCTCTTCCTGCATCTGTTTTACTTCCTGCCAAGTTAGCATTAAAGGACTTGGAACATGTTCTTCGATTTTTTCTCGATTGATAGAAATTTGGTTCTTTGCACAGTGTCTTGCAATTGCATCTGCATAACTGTTTCCACAAGTGATATAATCTTCACCTTTTTTATGAGCAGAACATTTCACTACAGCCAGTTTTTCAGGCAATTGAATCACATCTATTAGAGTTTTCACAAATTCTGCATTCCGAATGGGTGTTCCTGCAGATGTCAAATAGCCTCTTTGGGACCAAAGCTGTCCATAATCATGAACAACTCCATAACCATATTGACTATCAGTCACTATGGTTACTTTCACCTCGTTTCCCAATTCACATGCACGTATCAAAGCAACCAATTCCGCTATTTGAGCAGAATGGATTCCTTTCAGACAAGATGCTTCCAACACTTCCGCTACCGTACAGACAGCATATGCATCACTCAAAACACCACTCTCCGTTCTCAAACTTGATCCATCCACAAACATTACAGAATCTGATTCAAATAAAGGTTCATCTCTGGTGTCTGGACAAGGCTTGGTACAATACTCCAGAACATCCAAACACTTGTGATCAAGCTCACCTTTCACTTCTGCCTCTATGGTATCAGGTAACAATGTTGATGGATTAACATTCACACATCTGGTAACCGTCACATTTTCAGCTCCCAAAATTATTTTCTCATAATGAGTCATTCTGCTGTTGGTCATATACTGTGTCTTAGCTCTAGTGAGAAGAATCTCCACAGAATGAGGTACATATACCCTCACCGGAAATTCCATCACCATTCCTTCACTTTGTTCCAGACTCACACTAGTGGCTGCTACTGCTTTCAGACAACCTGGCAAAGCTTTTGCAACAGGGTCCGAAACAGCTGAGAAATACGCAATTGTTTTTCTCAGTTTTCCATGTCTCTGAATCAATACTGACAAAGCACATCCTTCTCGCTCACTGCAATACAGTTCAAATTCTTTCTCGTAATCCCAAAGCTGGTGCTTCACACAGTTTAGTTTTCAGCTGTTCAAATGCTTCCATTTCTGTTTTGGTCAGAACAATAGGGTAACTGATGTCTCCCTTTGTTAATCTTTGTAATGGTTTTGCAATCAATGAAAATCCACTTATCCACTGCCTGCAATAACCTACCATTCCCAGGAACATTCTTACTTGTCTTTGAGTTTTAGGTGGCTGCATTCCTTGTATCATTTTGATTCTCTCAATTGTGACCTGTCTGATTCCTTTAGCTCTTGTGACCTAAGTATTGTACTTCGTTTTGACAGAACTGTAATTTAGATGGAGACACTTTATGTCCCTCCTCAGCCAAATGATTTAACAATGCCACAGTATCGGGGTGTGGCCTAGCAACATGGCCGTCAGGACGTAGGCTCCCGCAACTCCCGGCTAGCCTGACCTACACATCCTGTTTTAGCCCAGATCCTGGTGCCCACGGACAAATATAACCGTGGAACTACTGACCGGAATACCAGAGGTTTCCACCGGTGTCGAAGTTTGAGGTGCTTGGGGTCGGAGATCCGCGTACTGAGACCTCCCGGCGGCCGCCCGACGAGCCCGCTACCTGAGGCCGGTGCTGCGGCCTACCCGCGAACTGCTGTCGAAGGCAGCCTGCGGCCGCGGCGGTTTTCTGAGCCGCGGCGTACATCGCCCTTCCGCACCCCTGGCCTCGGAGGCCCCGCGGTGGTGGGGGTGCAGCCCGGGGCCCCGGGACCAGCGATAACCGGCCGCGCGGAGGAGCTACGGCGGAGGCAGGGCCTAGCGCTCCCGGGCCTGGAGCGCGTGAACTGGCCTGTGTGCACTGGGGCTCCCAACAGTCATTGGGGACCTCCCGCGGTCCCTGGCCGCCGCGCATGCAAAGCGGTGCGATAAAGTGGCCTTCTCTAGCGGCCGGGTGAGTGGAGCAGCGTGGTGCGACGGAGGACTGCGCCCCTGTTCCACCGGGGCCCAGCAGTGAGCCGCACCCGCAAGAGAAGAAGGGCGGTGCGGCTGGGGGCCCTACTTCTGGTCCAGGGCCCTCCGTGGTGAGGTCCATTCTGCGGCTCCGATGTGGCTTGGGGCCCATCTTCCCCTGGGGGCCGAAGTGATTTTCCTGGCCAGGAGGGGGGCCTTGAAGTTGTGTGGCCTGCCGGCTGGCTCTCTGGGGCTGATTCGCCCCCCCGCACGCCTGATTGGAGCGGTGAGTGGTGGTGGTCGCTTCGAGCCGGGTCCCCGCATGACTATTGATGGCCCTAGTGGCTATCCCCTAGCTGCCTGAGGGGCTTTCTGCCGCCTGGGGGTGACGATAAAGCGGTCCCCCGAGAGGACATTGCCTGCTGGGCTGCGCGTGCCCGCAACGCCACCACGGCTGGCTGGTGGAAGACCTGTGTGATCCCGCAGACTGGTCCCAACTGAGCACAGTTGCCCTGGGGTGCTGGCCTGTGAGACGGGGCCCTTCTGCTGTGACGACCGGCTGGCGATTGGTGTGTAGGTGAGAGGGACCCGGATTTCAGTGGGATTCTAGCGGGGCACGCCCTAGGAGACTGCTGGGGGAACACTGTGGACCGGAGCTTGCTCGCTGGCACGTGGCTGGCTGGGACACCTTGAAGGAGTTCACAGGGCCTTGGACAATGCGCAAGGACAGGATGGCCCGTGCCTCGCAGCCTAACACCATCACTCAGTACACTACGCCGCAACTCCCTTCCCAGCGCATCACGCGTCAGACTGTGGTTCTGAGATTCCGAACCTGCTCAATAAAGGTCGTCGGATATGGACGATTTTGGTATCAGCGAACCGCAAATGACAAGTGCGGTGTGTACGAGTGTTTTTGCCACAATCAATCAATGAGAACACTGCGTATTCAGGAATTTCGTTTGAACCCTCGGGTTCCATTTTGTGTACGGCAGCCATTTTGTGTGGTTGCCCTCACATAGGACTATGACTATGGCCGAACGAGTCCTTGGGACACGTACATTTTAGCTGACTTCTGTGTGACCTGGCCGAACTGACTCCCTTGCCCGAGGCTGACCCCGCTGAACCAGTTCCTTGTTCAGCAGCTGGGCAGATAGAGATCAAAGAATAAGACATTGCTGACTTTATGGTACATGCACACACCCTTCTATCTTGCTTCTCATCTGCTTCTGTTCCTTCCTTTATGGCTTAAATATTGATTTGGGTGGAGGTCTTTATGATGGGTTTGTCCGGCCTGTTTAAACAAGAATGTTGGATTTTGCCTGGTCATTTCTGGTGGGCTGGACAACTGAAATGTGGGTTTGTCATCATGCAATGTTTTGTGGGATTGGTTAACTGTAAACTGTTCCTGGTTGCAGCCAATACATTTGGTCATTGACGTCATCAAGAAGTGTCCTGTGTCTCTGTTTACCAAGACAGGTGAATCCGAAGACATCGGGTGTTTTCCCCTGGCGCCGCTGGGTTCTAAAACCTGGTTCTTCAGTTGGAGCCCAACGTGGGGCGACTTCAGTGGTACCGGTCCAAGCCTAAAGATCGTGAGGAGCTTCGTGTGAAAATTCTGGAGGAAGGCCTGCCACTTCATCGACCCCTGTATGTCATCGTGGTCCGAAAGTCTGCTGCGAAGTTCCCCGCTTTCCGACGGCTACGAAGGACTGCTGCCCTGACTGTCGCCCTGTCTTGGAGCCATTAGACGATTTGTAGAGCGAGACAATAGACGGGTCTTCTGGTGACGCCATCGACATTTCAGTTAAGTATGAGTGGAGCGTCTCCCAGTTCTTCGTTTTGTTTGGTATCCCTTCGGGATTGCTTTGATTTGGTACCTGCAGGCCCCAAAGCCGAGGGACTCGTGTATTCACGAGACTATCGTTTTGAGATCTCCCTTGAAGTTTGAAGCTAGACTAGTGAGAGAAGATGCCTGGTCTTAGCAGACTTGGAAAGATATTTGGTTTTGGTTGTAATAGGGATTCCCGATTGGAGGATTCGTGTCCGGTTCCTCTGATTGGAACTCCGACCTATGAGCTCTACGTAAAACATGGAGTGGGCCCCATCGCGTATAATGAAATATGGGTTAAATATACCTGGAAAGACGATGTCCTACAGTGGCCCCGTTATGGTAGCTTTGAAACTGAGGTTTTAGACAATCTCGAAGTTAAACTGTTCAAGAAGAAAGCCCGGCCGGCGATGTTTGACTCTTTCCGCTTATGGCGAAAGGAAGTCAAACAGAAGAAATTAAGTTAGCGAAGCGCAATAAACGAGAATGAGGTATGTCACTGGTGCAAGCTGCTATACAGTTTAGGGATAATGAAGAAGAACAAGAAAGCGAACGGATGCTTAGGCAATGTAAACTAGCGGTAGACAAATGCTATCCAGCTTTGCCGCCTCAACAGCAAGAAGAGAAGAAAGATCTTATGAAAGATCCTTTAATGTCGCACCTATTGAGTTCGCCACCCCCTTATGCGCAGAATGCTACGGCACCTCCGCCGCCACCTGTAGTTGCGCAACCTCCGGTTGCTTTGCCACCTGTGATTCCTCCACAGCCAGCTCCTCTTCCACTGGCTCCTATTCCTTTGGCATTGCCTTCTCAAGGGCCGCCGACTTTGCTACCTCCTATGTCTCCTACTCTTACATCTGTGTTGCCTGTTTCTTCTGTTACTGTTCCGACTTCGGTTTCTTCTCATTACGCTCCGTCTCCTGTTCTCTTGTCAACATCTCCTTCCGCTCGACAGAGAATGACTGATGCTGTTGCTGGTCTCTTTTCTCCTCTTTTTGGTTCACTGGGTATGTCTCCTGTTGTAGAGCGTAAGCAATTGCGTAGCCAACTGCCTGGTCCTGATGAGCGGACAGTGTTAGATCTCTTAGCGCGTAAATGGGTTGCGTATCCTTCGCATTATGATCTTGAGTGTGTTATGGATGTTTTCCGTCAATGGGAAGCACGGAAACAAAGATATGTCTTTGATATGATGTGCTCTTTCCTTTGTGAACAATGGGAAGATGGTGGTTTAGGACAAATTCCGTCTGAGTATTACCGTATACGTTCTGAGTTTGCAAAAGGGACTTTAGTGGGTCCTGATGTTGAGAAAGCAGTTGCGACGTTGTTGTCGTTTAGGAATGAATGCCCTTCTCAGCAATTGTTTGAGACTGATTCTTCAGTTAGGAGAAAGGCGCGACAATATCCGATGTGAGAGGTTCCTACAGTTTGGAGACCTGGTGATGCCAATGCTGTTCCAATCGTTCCGCCACATTTTCAGCGTGTTTGGGTACATGTTCCATGGAAGCGTGCTGAAGTCTTAGCTCTTAAGCAGACTTTGCCTGATCCGCACAAAAATCCAGCAGGGTTTTATAAAGAGTTATATCAGACTGCGGGTTCATGTATTATGAATCTGGCCGATATTGACATGTTGTTTGGGAATGTTGTTTCACAGCCTATTTGGGGTAAGATTCGTCATACGGATCATGCGCAGGAATTAGGTGATACATGGAATAATCTTAGCGCCGCAAATAATAGACAGGTAGGTGGTGCTAAGCTTGAAGATATAATTGCTGAACTCCCTGGTAGAATAATTGATTATATGAAGACTTTGATGCCAGCTTTGCGTGTTAATTGGGACAAATTGTCTGCATGTAAGCAGAAGAAAGACGAAACTGTGTCCGACTTTTTCACCCGGTTCGAAGAGACATTTGTAGACCATAGTGGTCAGGACATGAGTACCGAAGGTGGTCAATGGTTGTTCGTTGACAAATTTGTTCATAATTTGCTTCCCGAACTATGCAATAGGTTGAAGAATTCTGAGAGTGCTTGGGCTGTTTCTACGTCAGCGCAGATTTTAGCTACTGCCCAGTACTATGAGAATAGAAATAAGGATGAGATAGAGAAAGCGGATAAGAAGACTAAGGAATTGAAGACTAAGGTTCTTCTACAGCAAGCTTATCCGCCTCGTAATAATCAGCGTGATTATCAACAACTTCAGCAATATCAGAGAAACTCACAAAGGTTCGAGTCTTCTCAACCGCGTTTTCCTGTAGGCCCTAATCAGTGTGCGTATTGCAAAGAAGAGGGTCATTTCTAAGGATGAGCGGAAAATCCGTTCCGCTCGCGGATTTCGCGGATTTTCGGTAAATCCACGATCCGCGAACTCCTGCGAATTTACTGAAAGTCCGCGAGATCCGCGAGCGGCGGATTTGGGGGGCAAAAGTTCAAGCCTGTTGAACTTTTAACTATTTTAGGATGGCGCCGGCAAGCTGCCAGCGCCATCCTAAAATAGTTACTAAGTTAGCTTCAACAGGAAGCACTAATAGATAAAATAAAGCAGGTGCTCGAGCACCTGCTTTATTTTATCTATTAGTGCCCTGATGAAGCTAATTTAGTAACTATTTTAGGATGGCGCTGGCAGCTTGCCGGCGCCATCCTAAAATAGTTGCAGGATGATGTGTGACTGTTTACTGTTTTGTCCAGGCTGGGTAGGTGTGCGTTCTCCCCATATCTATCGTCGAAAATTAGCTTTGATGCTTGATGGAGGCCTTTGCATAATTGACTTTCACGAGCTCAATCCCTGTGCAGTTCCTGTGACCACAAGCTTCTCTGATCCGTGCCTGTCCTTTTATACACACAAGAGGCATGTGAACTCGCATATAAGCCCCGTCCGTTTGGCCCCTCCCCACACACTAGTGGTGTGTGCACCGTCTTCGCGCCCTTTACCCACTTGATGGACAGGTCACTCGAGGGACCCCGGCGCTCTTTGGCGTGATGGCAAAGTTAATCCGCACCCCCAAAAATGTGTGTTTTGTCGAGGCTGGGTAGGTGTGCGCTCTCCCCATATCTATCGTCGAAAAATAACTATGATGCTTGAAGGAGGCCTTTGCATATTGACTTTCACGAGCTCAATCCCTGTGCAGTTCCTGTGACCACAAGCTTCTCTGATCCGTGCCTGTCCTTTTATACACACAAGAGGCATGTGAACTTGCATATAAGCCCCGTCCGTTTGGCCCCTCCCCACACACTAGTGGTGTGTGCACCGTCTTTGCGCCCTTTACCCACTTGATGGACAGGTCACTCGAGGGACCCCGGCGCTCTTTGGTGTGATGGCAAAGTTAATCAGCACCCCCAAAAATGCGTATTTTGTCGAGGCTGGGTAGGTGTGCGCTCTCCCCGTATCTATCGTCGAAAAATAGCTATGATGCTTGATGGAGGCCTTTGCATATTGACCTTAACGAGCTCAATCCCTGTGCAGTTCCTGTGACCACGAGCTTCTCTGATCCGTGCCTGTCCTTTTATACACACAAGAGGCATGTGAACTCGCATATAAGCCCCGTCCGTTTGACCCCTCCCCACACACTAGTGGTGTGTGCACCGTTTTCGCGCCCTTTACCGACTTGATGGACAGGTCACTCGAGGGACCCCGGCGCTCTTTGGTGTGATGGCAAAGTTAATCAGCACCCCCAAAAATGCGTGTTTTGTCGAGGCTGGGTAGGTGTGCGCTCTCCCCATATCTATCGTCGAAAAATAGCTATGATGCTTGATGGAGGCCTTTGCATATTGACTTTCACGAGCTCAATCCCTGTGCAGTTCCTGTGACCACGAGCTTCTCTGATCGGTGCCTGTCCTTTTATGTACACAAGAGGCATGTGAACTCGCATATAAGCCTCGCCCGTTTGGCCCTGCCCCTCACACTAGCGATGTGCACCATTTTCCCGCCCGGCCATTACCCACTAAATCCGCAAAATCCGCGAATCCGCAAATTCGTGGATTTTGCGGATCGCGAATTCGCAAATTCGCAAAATTCGCGAATTGCGAATTCGCAAAATTCGCCCATGCCTAGTCATTTCTAGAGCAGTTGTCCGGTTCTGTTACAACGCACGAATGGTGCTTCCGGTGTGAGAGGTCGAGGTGTTCAACAAGCTCCTAGAGGTAGAGGTCGTGGTCAGAATGCACGTCCTTTGCCTCCACAGAATTCTATGAATAGCTTTGATCAGCAGAATGGTGCGTCTGGTAGGACGGCACAGTACTATGCGGATGATTACTATGTTGAAGGTGGGAATGGGGATGGTAATGATTGCTAGGAGAGCTGTAGACAAAGAGAGGGAGTTGTTTCAGTTCCAGTAGATCAGAGTGGACCATATGTTGAAGTGATGACATCAGGTGTGTCAGAGCCTTTTCTGTTGGATACTGGTGCTGCGAAGAGTTCTATTATGCACTCTAAACTCCCTGGCGCACCTTTGTCTGGCTTAAAGAATGTTTCGGTAGGTTTTTCTGGCGCCCCGGTTAAGAATCCGATTTCTAGTCCGTTGTCTATTTCTGTAGGACCTTGTGACTTCGAAGCACCCCTCATTCTGACGACAGGTTGTGGTGAGAACTTGTTGGGATTGGACTTGTTGAAGAGATTGTATGCAACGCTATATTGTTCTCCATCAGGAGTACACCTTACGTTGGGTAAGAGAGTGATCTCTCCGATGTATTTGTCCAAAAATAGACTTCCACCTGAATTGTCTTCTCTCCCTGATTCTCTTTGGGCTACTGGTCCGAACGATGTAGGTCTCCTAGAGATTCCGCCATATGTTTTGACGTTGAAAGCGAATGCTAGATTGCCACGTATTCCGCAATATCGAATTTCCAGTGATGGTGAAAGAGCACTTTTGGCGATCATCTATGATCTGATTGAGAAAGGTGTGATTGAGGAAACGAGAGGTAATGTGTGCAATAGTCCGGTTTTGCCTGTTCTGAAACAAACTGATTCTTCACAGACTCCTGTATATAGGTTTGTGATTGATCTTCGCAAGGTGAATAAAATTGTAGTTCCGCAATTTCCTGTTGTGCCTGATATCACTGCTTTACTGACTTTGATCCCAGCTTCTGCTACTTGGTTTTCGGTGATTGACTTGAAGAATGCTTTCTTCAGCATTCCGATTGCCGTGGAGAGTAGAGATATATTTGGCTTCTCTTTAGGAGGACGAAGTTTCCGGTTTAAACGTGCTCCTCAAGGCTATTGTGAGAGTCCATCGATCTATAGTCAGGCATTGAAAACACAGCTTGATACGATTGTTTTACCTGATAGTGCTGCTCTTATTCAGTATGTTGACGATCTGTTAGTTGCTGCTGACAATGAAGAGATTTGTAAAGAGGCTACTTTGTCGTTGTTGCGTCATTTGTCTGATTTCCATCATAAGGTTTCTCTTTCGAAGTTGCAATATTTTCGACAAGAAGTTACCTAATTAGGTCACCTCTTATCGAAGGAGGGAAGGAAACTGACCCCAGAAAGAATTAAAGCCATTGTGAAAATGAGTGTGCCTACGACACAGAGAGAAGTACGTGCTTTTCTAGGTATTACGTCATATTGTAGACAGTGGATCGCTAATTTTTCGTTGCTAGCAAAACCTCTGATAGCCCTTACGGTTAAGGATACTCCAAACCCTATTCCTTGGACTGACGAATGTCAGAAGAGTTTTTCAGAACTGCGTGCTGCGTTGTGTTCGGCTCCTGTGTTGGGTACTCCCGACTACAGTAAGTCGTTTACATTGTATGTCCACGAGAGAGAGGGATGTGCATTGTCAGTTTTGACTCAACAATTTGGTGATAAGCAGCGTCCATGTGCTTATTTCTCGTCGACTTTGGATCCGGTAGCTAGAGCATTGCCGAGTTGTCTGAGAGCTACAGCGGCAGCGGCTGTTTCGATTCGACAGTCTGCTGGTTTAGTTATGGACAATACACTGATTGTGATGGTTCCACATGCAGTGGATACTTTGTTGGATCATACCAAGACACAGCACTTAAGTAGTGCTCGGTTGTCGGTTTACGAGTTGACTTTGTTAGCGAGTCATGTGCATATAAAGAGATGCAACACGTTGAACCCGGCTACGTTGTTGCCGATTTCAACTGAGATAGACGTTATTGAACAACATGATTGTTTCCTTAGGACTGAGGAAGAAACGAAAGGGAGGATAGATCTTAGGGATACTCCTCTTCCAGAGTGTGATGGTTAAGCATGGGCGAATTTTGCGAATCTCGCGTTCGCGAATTTTGCAGATTTGCGAACTCGCAATCCGCAAAATCCGCGAATTCTAGCGTATTTGCAGATTTTTTTTTTTGTGTTCGCAAGGATTTCTGCCAGTTCGCGAGGGTTTCGTACCAGTTCGCAATTGCGAACTTACATTTCGGCACGCAACGGTCGCAATTATGTTGTTTCTACGTCTGGTTCATCATCACAGGTTCCCAGCACCCTCTGTTTCACCACTGCAACCCTCTGTTACATCAATGCCACCCTCTGGTTCATCATCACTGTAGATTATGGGGGGGAAAAGCAAGCACACCAGCCCTGCTTCAACTGACATGAATTAATTTGGGGTTAGTTTATTAATGTGTCACTGTTTTAAAATTCCAGTCTGGCACCTGCTTCCTTATCTGTAATTTGCTTTCTGTTGCAGTGCATTTTTTTTCCCAGGACCTTTGTGGCCTACTTGTAGCTATTCTATGAGCCTGCTGTGAGGGTCAGAGCAGGGTCATACAATTGTTGCAACTAGCAACTGAATTCTGGAGGGGCCCCAGTCAGGAAGCACTACAGGGAATTGTTACTAATGATGAGTTTGAACTCTTGCACCTGCCGAGTGCTTTCAGTTTTGCAAAACACGTTTTACTGCAATTTCGCGGGATTTGCGGGGAGCGAACACTCGCGAGATCGGATTCGGAAGCCGCAAATTCGTGCGAATATGCAATTTGTTTTTTTGCGGCGTGTTAGTTGGCAAGGTTTTGTGCGTTTTTGCCAGCCGCTCGTAGCGCAAGGCGCGAAGTTACCCTCGCGGTCGTTCAAGGGCGCGGCCATCTTGTTTGCCTGACGTATTTCCGTTTCTGGGCGCGAAGTGTAATCTCGCAAAGTCTGCGGCTTGCCAGTACAGTTTCGCGCGTGTTCGCAAGGAAAATCTCGCGCGAACTTACCCGTGCGGTCGTGAACGGGCGCGGCCATCTTGTTTCTCATTCAATGCTATGGTTCTGGGCATGGTCTTTGTATCCTCTCTAAATCTCTGCCATCCTTTGCTTGTTTGTAGTTTTTTTTAAATCTATTTTACTTATTATCTATCCCTCTATTTTTCTAGCCCTATATTTTTGTGTTTACTGCTACTTTTGGTTAATTTTAAACTACTTTTTTAAACTCTTTTCTTTTCTTCTCTTCCCTATTCTATTTTCTTTATTCCTTTCCGCCCAGACAATGGTGAAGGGAGCCGGGAAGCATCCCGAGAAGGGGAAGGGTCCCGCACCCCGTGTCCGGCTCCCGTGTGGGCATTTGAGGGGGGAGGAGGTCGTACCCAGGGAGATCTTTACCCCGGAGGAGGTGGACCAACTCATTTTTTATGTTCAGCGGCGCCTCCCCAGGACCATCATGGGAGGCGGCAAGATCAGTGCCGGGTACGGGGCCCGGGAGCGCCGGAAGCGGTGGGAGAAGGTGTGCCAGGCCATTTACCACCACTCTCGGGTCTGGCGCACCTACAACCAGGCCACCCACCGCTGGACGGATGTCCTGACCCGTGAGCGAGATCTGCTCAACCTCCTTGGCCTTGAGATCCCCGGGCTTGGTGAGTAGTAGTAGCTATTTCTTTACTACTATGTTTTCTCCTGCTGTGTTATTATATTGCAAATTTTTGTTTTTTACCAAGAGCAATAATGCTGCTCATTACATTGTAGGTAAATTATATTTCAAAATCTTCTGTGCATTTCAGGTACACTGCTCTCCTTCTTCTCAGTAGTGTTGCTACTATGCTTATTTGTTTTAGATTTTGTGTTCATTTCATTGGCCTGTGGAATTATGTATGAGTGTAGTTTAAAGAACTGCGTAATGCTACACACTAAGGTTCAGATTTTTAATTACCGGCGCATCCCTGCAAAGTAGCAGGGATGCGCCAGTAATTGTGCGTCACGCCACCATCACCCATGGTGCGCCGTATTTACAATGCGGCGCACCATGGGCCCAAAACGTCACCAAAGCGTTACGCATCTGTGCCGTAAAGGCGGCGCATTGCTGGAGTTGCGTCGCAACGATGGTGCAGCTCCATCAATGCTCTGGGGTGCCCTATCTCCCAAATGCTGCGTCAAGCCGTACGTCTGCTTCAAGCAGGTGCAGGGTTTGAGTCACGCATCATTGTCCTCAAAGTGACTGATTGAAATCTTGTAGATTTCCCTCAGCCACTTTTAGGATGCGTTCCTGCGCAGGAACGCCCTCCCTTGCGCCGGAACGCCCCCTATTGGCGCAGGGCTTTACAACGTGATGCATCTCCCATATGCGTCACGTTGTTAATATACGCCGCACCATTGCGCCTCTTTTGTGCTGTCGCTGCGTCACAAAAGTAACGCAACAATGGAGCAAAAGAGCCGCAAGGGGCTTCTAAATCAGCCCCTACAGACTCAAGTCCAGTCCTTCCTTTGTACACATGGCGATAAGAAGAAATAGTGGTGGTGGATTGATAGTTTGAGTATTTTAATGACTGGTTAATGTAGTAGGAAACTTTAGTGTTGTCGCTGATCTTCAATCACGATGGACTTTGGCTGTCACTTCGCGTGCTGCGGACTGCTGCCTGCCAATCCTAGGCAAACCTTTTTAGTACTTTGTTTAGTGAGTTACATAAGGTAATTTCCAATTCGACGGTCCGCAAATCAAGCAATACTAAAGTAATAACGTAGTCGACCACATGAGATTGGTCAATAATATATCCCGTGGAGTAGTTGTCTATTTGCTATTTCGCAAAAATATTTTGTTAGTTCTTTTGAAATGTTTGATTTGGTTGACAAATATCATCCATGTTTTCTGTTTTTCTTTCTTTCATGTTGTACATCAACTTCCCCCAGGGGCAAGAGGAGGACACAGGAGGAGGAGGAGGGTGCTGTTGACGATGCAGGCCAGGACCGGGCAGGCGAGGGCTCCTTTGCTGGCCCCAGTAAGTTTTAATTTTAATATAGAGTACTTATTTTTTCCTAGCGTTCCTCATTCGATTTTTTCTAAATCGTCTTTGATCTTCTTGTAGACAGGATCTAAATTCTTATCCTGCCTCGACTATGATTCCGTGTAGTATTACTAGATTATTCTTATTAGTCTGTCTGTGTAGCTAACTAATATTGCACATTTGGCATTTCCATTGGACTCCCATTCTAGTCAGCAATAGCTCTATGCACTGAGTGCAGTCCTCTGGGATTGTCCATAATGTCTTTTCAAGTATTCTAAATGTTTATGCTTTGACAATTGCCAACAATAAAAAGGTGAATGACCACCAAGAAAGAATAAGATACTACTTTACTTTTGGTTTGGATAGGAGGACAATCCATTCTACTACTGTTGCAGGGACAAATCTGCACAAACAGAACTATGGACACTAAATAATGCATTGCTTAGCTTATCAATTATAATAGGTGCTGTTAGACTTTCCACATACCTCAGTGATAACAGACTTTGTAGTTGAACCCCCAATCTCCTTACTGACTAGATGGTGTGGCTGAGTCATTTAGCTCCCAAAGTCACCGATGGCAGAGGCACGGACTTATGCTTGCAAAAATTCCAAAACCTTTAGCTCATCCACTCTAGTCTGGAGGACCAAAAACCACAGAGTCTATTTGAGTTTAAAAGCTTTATTAAAAGTAAACACATTTATTGAAATCAAGTTTGTCATAAAAGTAAACGTTTAACTGGAAATGGAAAAGTGCTTAGTGCTGACGATTAATTGGACACATTTCTTGTGGTCGAGCCCTCACCTGGTTTGAACTTGATCCTGCTCGTGTTCTTAGAAGTCAAGCTTCTGTCTGTTAGGAGAAAAAGTGGTGCGTGTTAAAAATAAAAAGCAAGCATTCATCAGTTGTGCCAAAAAGTGCAGCAAGACAACAGCCTTCCATGGAAAAAGGGACATTTTTACTTTACAGTAGACAGTCACAAATTATTAAATTGTATACAGTTTTTTTCACATTTCTTTCTTCCTCCTAGACCAAATATTATATAGTAGTGAGTGGTGTATTCTAACATTATTAAATGTACTTTGTAGGTGGAACATCTGGAGGCGGGGCCAGCGTCGAGGTGGTGGTGGCATTGGACGAGGAGGACAACTCTGGGGAGGAGGCGGTGCAAGTGCCGAGCAAATCTGTGGGGGATGACACGGTGGTGGCGGGCAGAGGTAAGCTATACATTCCTTACTCATTTGAGATTGAAGACTGCAGAGTGTGCTTTCTGCACGGGTGCATTATAAATAAACCAGGTAGTAGGCTCCTCTAAATGTACTTCGACTTAGCTGTGAAGTTTTTGGCGAGAAGAATCCCAATCAGATCTGAGGTGAACTTGATGGAAGGGCTGAACGAAAAGCGAAAGAAGGGTGTAAGTAAGTGTGGAAGGACGAGAAATGTAATGATGACTGGCAAAGAAGAATGATATGTGTTTGCTTGGTCCCCGAGGTGGCTGGGAAGGAAAGAATATGGTATGGTGCATGGCTGGGTGAATTATGAAGCAAGGATGGGGGTAAGGAGAACAGCCTGGGTGGGTGAAACAGAAACTGTATGTGTGCATATACTTTGAATGGATGGAGGCCTGGATCATTCATGGTACTATCTGACTCTTAGATAGCATATGTGTATCTAGAGAGAGTAGATTGTCACTGGATGAACTAAGTGTTACTTTGAAGAGCATGTAACACCGCACCCGCACATCCGTTCCAGTGTAGGAAAGGGAAGGAAAAGAAGTTGTAATTTTGTCCAAATACTACCATGAATAGTAGCAGTAGTTTGTATTGCAACTGCAAGCACAGCATATATCCGGTTATTACTGTGGACACTCCCTACCTCTCTTAATAACTTTAGTTTAGTAGTAGTACGTCATTCATGTGTGGGGGTATCACTGTTCACTCCATAATAAGCAAAGCACCTAAAGTCATCCCATATGTCATCAAATACATCCCATGTGAAGTGATAGATAATCAGATTATTTAGCTTCTTTATTTTCCTTTTCTAATACTCATTTGCACTGTAGGGTGAAAGCTAAATTAATTAAGCAGTTGCCCTTTTAACAGAGTATTCTCAGTGCCACCCGTAATAGAAAAGTAAGAGCCTCACCATCTGCATGTACTGGACCGGTACAGTAACGCAAGTCTGTCTCACTCACCATGGTGTGCGTCTGTTTTTCTCGGGTGCAAGTTCACTGCGCTGGCATTATGCCGGCTTGCATAAGATAACGTACCAATTTTCCTAAACAAGAGAGAAGAAGAAGAATAAGACTGGTGTACTGTCATAGTTGATTGTAATGGAAGTCCATAGTGCTTGTAGAATTTGTCCCTTAAACTCCCACTAATGTTAGAGCAAGGATAAAGAAGTCGGAGTTTACATAGATACTGTCCTCAATAGTTATGTACTGTGCTTTCAATTTGCTACTTGTACTGTGACAACTTTCTGCTCAATCATTTTGTGTTAATCTTAAGGAGCATTGGTTACAGACTATGTCTTTCTTTCTTCATGTAGTTGCTTCTTCCAAATCCAAGACACCATCAAGGAGGAAGGAGCTGGCTCGAATGGCCCGGCAACGGAGGCTGGATGCCACTGTCGCTGAATATCGGCGGCTGGTGGCCCTGGAGGAGGAGGAGACGCAGTCTGGTACAACAACAACGTCCACGGGGACAGCTGCATCCTCCTCCGTGCGGGCTGCCAGCCAGCGCAGTGCTCCAGCGTTACGGAGCCGGGCTACCAATGCCCAACGCCAACGCAGAGCAGCAAAGACAGCAGCTGCCCCCCACAGGATTTGCAAGGCACACCGGCGCCGCTTATCCCTCAGACTGTCCTACCTGGAGCAGGAGGTCCTGAACTATAAGAACTTGGTGGAGGGCCTCCGCTTCGAATTTGCCACCCTCCTCAAGGAGCATGATGCCCTGGCTGCTAAAGGCAACAGCACCCTGCCATAGGGTCCCTTGCCCCTTTTTTTAGAGACTTTTGGGGGGTGGGAATTGGGAGTTGGGTTTTTTGGGGGCTTTTGAAGGACAATCGTTGGGGTTAGGGAGGGTCTTGCGGGAGATTATTTTGTTAGGGCTATAAAAATATAATTTTTGAAACTTTATCTGACCATACCTGTTTTTTACAGCTTTTGAGTCTGGTGGGTGGGGGTTTAACAGTAAGTTTGTTTTCCTGAATAGTTCTGTGACTTTAGTAGTACTACCGTCAATCTCTCGTCTCTCCTAATACTCCATTATACTACCTCCAACCAAACGCCTATCTTACCTGTAATTTCTGTTTGCAAGTAGGGCTAGGCCCAGGGCTGGCTCCACGGGAAACAGCGAATAAGGTTGGCAATCCTGGGCGGATAAAATTTCCTCATAGCGGTGGTACTAGTGGTGTGACACAGTGGCAGTTGCATGCCTATGAAAAAAAAGAAAATGAAATCTGGTTTGTCCTCCTGAGCAATACAACGGTACAATAGAGAATATAGCAGGTGACAGTACACTAGAACAGTGCCACATTGTAGCCTAACAAATGGTAAAGTATAACTACTAATTCGGTTGAAGTTCTTTGACATTAGCAATGGGTCTTTGTCAAGCAGAGTAAGAATATATCCTCGGATTTCTTCACCAGCCTGTTGGTATCACCTTATCCTCCCCAGCAAGTGTGTGGATTTATTGCTGTAATTTAGTCACACATCAATCAAAACCACACAGCCCGGGGGAAGAGGGTTAGGGTTTGAAAAATGGATGGGTACGGGGGTTTTTGGGAAAGGTTTTGTGAGACAAGAAAAAAAAGCACAGCATGGACAAACAATTGTGAACATAAACAAATCTTTGGGTACAAACCTATCCATCAATCTTTGAAAGTGCATGCACTACTGCATGCATGTCAGTGAAAAGTCAGTAGTACTTTCGACAACTGTGGAAGAAAGAATGCTACAGTACAGGGCGTGTGTGGAAATATTGATAACTATATTCAACATAAGGTCTCTGTTGCCAGATACCTGAGAGCCTTGCTGGTCACTATAAATCCATTCACAACACTCAATGGGGTTGGTCTGGAAGGTATAGTAGATAGAAAAGAAGACATTGCTCTTTTTCTAGGTGTCCCCTCACTCACCAGGGTTGCCCCTTGGTGACATGCTTCATCATTGGGGCCATCCCAGTCCTCTACGGGCTGGGGCGTGCTGCGACTTGCGAATTACGTAGGAGCACTTACAAATGACTATGTGTGGTGCAGATGTGATAGTGGAGTGGACTAATTGATGTGTTAAAGGATCAATTTAGAAGCAGAGAGAGATCCAAGAAATGCAGTCACAGTCCTAGAAAAACACAATGGATACTGTGTCTGTATGTTGTTGTAGTTGTCCTGTCAAATTTGGTAAGTAAGTTGCATGCAGAAAAAAAATCCTCTTATTAGCGGCACTCCTCCATTGCAGCTGACGCTTCGTCCATCGATGTTGGTCACCACCAGAAGACACCCTGTAAAAAAAGCACAGCATGGACAAACAATTGAACATAAACAAATCTTTGGGTACAAACCTATCCATCAATCTTTGAAAGTGCATGCACTACTGCATGCATGTCAGTGAAAAGTCAGTAGTACTTTCGACAACTGTGGAAGAAAGAATGCGACAGTACAGGGCGTGTGTGGAATTATTGATAACTATATTCAACATAAGGTCTCTGTTGCCAGATACCTGAGAGCCTTGCTGGTCACTATAAATCCATTCACAACACTCAATGGGGTTGGTCTGGAAGGTGTAGTAGATAGAAAAGGAGAAATTGCTCTTTTTTTGGTGTCCCCTCACTCACCAGGGTTGCCCCTTGGTGACATGCTTCATCATTGGGGCCATCCCAGTCCTCTACGGGCTGGGGTGTGCTGCGACTTGCGAATTACGTAGGAGCACTTACAAATGACTATGTGTGGTGCAGATGTGATAGTGGAGTGGACTAAGTGATGTGTTAAGGGATCAATTTAGAAGCAGAGAGAGATCCAAGAAATGCAGTCACAGTCATAGAAAAACACAATGGATACTGTATCTGTATGTTGTTGTAGTTGTCCTGTTTAATTTGGTAAGTAAGTTGCATGCAGAAAAAAAATCCTCTTATTAGCGGCACTCCTCCATTCCATCTGACGCTTCGTCCATCAATGTTGGTGACCAGAAGACACCCTGTCCACTGCCTGCCTGGCGGATGCTGAATTGCGGCTCGCTAATGTGAAGCCTGACTCCATCCTTTTTTCCCCATTGCACAGACTGAAACCCGGCCTGTAATTATTCAACGAAAAACAGGAAGTGATATAATATTACAACACCACTGATAAATAAATATAAGGTATGTAGGCTGTGGAGTGCAAAAAGTCACACTTTGCTTTTCCTAGTAGACAGTACTATATTTTTGACAGTGCGTACTCTGTCTGAGTCACCTTTTGAAGGATAAATAAGTATGGGCAAATTAATGTAGCGGATCTTTCCCCTCAAGCTAGGTGTACTGTAAACTGTGTTTTAGAACAAAATTAGATCTTCCCAGCAGTGCTCCCACCAAGACCCTTACTAAAGCCAGTCGCAAAAATGTATAAGACCCCCAATCAAATCGGAAAAAACGAGGCCTAGCAGAAAACTGGTGACAAAACGTACTTTGATAGTAAAAGTAGGCCCAAATACCCCCTTACCCACCGTGGATTGCATTCAAACCACTTGCAAGCAACCAAGCAAAAGTATCCATAGCCAGCATCGCTCCAAGACTCGAAAACCCCCCCACCCAAACACATGCAATAGAAATACTGCTAACCCTAACGAACCCTAAGTTAAGAATAGTGGCAAAGGCTTTCTTTAACTATGCCAAATCCTCCCTTTCCCACCCAGGATTTTCTTCAAATGACTTGCAACCAAAATTACACATTCTCACGAGTGCTCTAAGACCCCAGAACTCAGTTGCAAAAATGTAGAACACCCCGAAACACATGCAATCCTGCTGCTAGGGCTAACGAACCCTAAGTTACAAAAAGTGCCAAAAGGCTTTTCGGCGTGGATTTTGTCCCAACCACTTCCACCCGGTATTAGACCTTCCCAGGAATGGCCCAAGACCCGCCAACCCACCCGCCAAAAAGCATAACACCCCCAAACAGGCCAAAAGCAACATCTCCTACTTACAATATTTCTCGGCCTTCGGTCCAAACGCGCTGCGTAGCTTGGCCATAAGTCGGTTTTGCCACCACGGATTCCTGAAAAGCAAATGCAATCAAGATTAGAGTGTCCCAGCAGTGCTGACAGACCCCGAAACTCACCCACAAACAGACGGAACCCCCCCTAAGAGCACCTCAAAGGCAAGCAAGTCAGCAAAAACACAAAGAAATTTGCGCCTCGGATTTGGTCCAAACCACTTTTATCCGGTATTAGAGCTTCCCAACAATGGCCCCAGAGCCGTCAACCCAAGAGAAAACGAGTAGAAGACCCCCAAACAGCCAAAGAGCAAAAGTACAAAAATGGGGACTTAGTCATTTTTTCCCAAATTTCCCAAATCACTCCGCGCGCGCTCTGCAGCTAGGCCCTAACTCCCCTCTGCCACCATGGATTTGCTTCAAACCTCTTGCAAAGTAAAGTATCCATAGCCAGCAGTGCTCCCAGACCCCGAAACCCACCCACAAACACCAGGAAGCCCCCCAAACCGGCCCCCGAAAACACTACATTGAGCAAAATGTCAGAAATAGCAAAAAAAAATCGGCCTGGATTTTGTCCCAACCACTTCTACCCGGTATTAGACCTTCCCAGGAATGGCCCAAGACCCGCCAACCCACCCGCCAAAAAGCATAACACCCCCAAACAGGCCAAAAGCAACATCTCCTACTTACAATATTTCTCGGCCTTCGGTCCAAACGCGCTGCGTAGCTTGGCCATAAGTCCGTTTTGCCACCACGGATTTTCTGAAAAGCAAATGCAATCAAGATTAGAGTGTCCCAGCAGTGCTGACAGACCCCGAAACTCACCCACAAACAGACGGAACCCCCCCTAAGAGCACCTCAAAGGCAAGCAAGTCAGCAAAAACACTAAAAAATTTGCGCCTCGGATTTGGTGCAAACCACTTTTAGAGCTTCCCAGCAATGGCCCCAGAGCCGTCAACTCACCTGCAAAGAGGTAGAACAACACCCCCACAAGTGCTGAGTCTTTCTTCATTGGGTGTAAACCAGCCCTCTGCTTTGATGGAAATAGGAGTCTGGAGGAGGAGGATAGAGGAGCATGTTCTTCTGAACTTGTGAACCTGAGGAATGCAGACTGCGGCACCTTCAAATCAATTAGCAAACAAGTGAAGACAGTTCTGCTGATGGGCTTGTTTTTGTGATTATCTGATTAAAGTTTGAATTATATTAACTGTGCACAACAAAGAAAGACAGACACACAGGAATAAAAGTGAATAAGGACGAAAAAGAAAGTTATTGATTCGTTGTCTCATTTTCAGGGCTCGGTATCATGGTCCAGGAATGAGAATAAGGCTTCGTCATCATACTCTGCGAATTCAGGCAGGGTGAGCTCAGTGTCACCTGACAGAGTAGAAATTCCCTCATCTATGTTGCTGGCCACCGCGTCTTTATCCGGCGTTCTTTCTCGTACTCTGAAATCTTGTGGTATGAGGTGATGATTCATCTTGATCATTGTTAACCTCTCCACATTTTTGGGCGAGAGGCGGCTCCGTTTGGAAGTTACAATGCCACCAGCAGCACTGAAAACACGTTCAGAAGACACGCTTGCGAGTGGGCAAGACAAGTAGTTTAAAGCCAGGTTGGTGAGCTGTGGTCACAATTCTTTTTTCCCATGCCAATACGCCAATGGGTCAGCATTAACATAGACCTCTGTTGAGTCATTCAGATAGTCCTTGACCATCGAATCAAGGTTCTCCTCCAAGGTTCCTCCTCTTTGCTTAGCTGTTGCTGTGACCTTTTGAGAACCAAACCCAAGCCGAGCTAGCCAATCCTCTTCAGCCTCCAATGTTACTGTTGCGTCTGGTGGTGCAGATGATCCGGTTGCCGGTCTCTTTAACGCTGAGAGGTCACTTGTGCCACAGCCACAGGTGCAGAAGAGGATTGTTTTGACTGGGGATGGCCTGCTGATGCTGATGTACTGCCTTCTCCTTCAATTTTCTGCCGTTCTCTTTCAAACCTCTTGGCTGAGGAGGCTATCCACCGTTTGTAACTTGTAACATCTTCATCAGCAAAAGGAAAGAATGCTTGGCCTGCCAGCGCCTTTTTGTAGCGTGGATCCAGAATAGTAGCACAAATGTAATGCTGGTCTGAGTGGATCATTTTAAGACGTTCATCACCTTGTAGGTGCTCTAATAATTTCTCAGCCAGAACAAAAGAGTCTTGGTTTTTTTCATCTTTTTCAAACACAGAACACACCTCCTTCAGTTGGTGCTCCAGCATGTACAACAATGGGATAGCTTTTCCCAAATTACAGTCCTCCTTGCTGACTGCACGCGTGAAGAACTCAAAAGGACGAAGCATGCGTGTCAGGCTTTTAACTATGTTCCATTGCGCCGCACCCATCCTCAGGTCCTCCTTCTGAGCTGTACCCTGTGTTAAGAAATAGTGATCGAGTACCGTATACTGCTCATACAGACGTTCAAGCATGTAGAAGGTTGAGTTCCAACGTGTTACCACCTCCTGGATGAGTGCTTTCACTGGCATTTGACGTTGATATAGCAGGCTCCTCAGCTGCTTCCGGGCCTTAAAAGAATGGCTGAAATGGTTGCACATTTTTCGGCAGGTGTCCAATACTCTGTACGCTGCACTGTCTTTATTACCCAAGAATTTTTGGACAACCAGGTTTATACAGTGCGCCAAACACGGCACTCTGAAATAGTCACCCAGCTTCATGGCCTTAACTATATTGGCGCCATTGTCCGTGGAAACATAACCAACCTGGCATTTTTTTGGGGACAGCCAGTTAAGGACCTTTGTGTTAAAGACATCCAAAATGTTTTCTGCTGTGTGACGTTTCTCCAAACCAAACATGGCTAGTGTTGCATGTTTCCGAGCAGCTTTAAAAACAATGTCCGCGTCAACACCTGCGTTTAGCTTTGCTTTAGCCCCTGAAAAAGAGACCCAGTGTGCAGTGATGCACATGTAATCAGCGCCTGCGCCACTGGTCCACATGTCTGTTGTCAGATGTATAGTGTGAACAGCACTCTTCTGCAAAGCTGCCCCAATCACCTTCAGAACATCTTCATTTAGGGCTGGAACCGCAACTCGGGCAAAATAGAACCGGCTAGGAACCTTCCATTTAGGCCAGAGCGCTGCCACTAATTCTAGAAAACCAACCCCTTCTACAAAAGAAAAAGGGAGAAGGTCCAGAGCTAACATTTTAGCCAGCTTAGTGTTATACAGACGCGTCAGTGGGTGGTTGCGTTCATATTGCGCTTCTGTAAACAACATCTTTTTAATGTTGCCCTGGACCAAGGATTTACGGGATGATGATGATATCTTCGACCCAGTTACGCTCGCTGATGAACTTTTTCGCATTGATGTCTCACTCTCTCCCACACTCTTAGTGTGGCTCACATGGGGTGTGCTGCTGACAGGGGTACTGGGTGTAAGTGAAGTGTTTGAATCGTCTTCTTCCTCCTCGTCATCATCAGATGAAAAATCAACGTTTTCATTACGTGCAATTCGGGCTTCCTTGACCGCCTCTAGTTGCGCAAACCATTGGACAGGGTGCGCTCTCCTAAGATGACCTCTCTGGCCTCCGGTACCATAGTTGGTACCAAACTTACCACGACTAACTCGAAGCTTACAAATGCTACAAATGGCTACATTTTCCTTTTTTGGGCAAACACTGAAGAAGTCCCAAACTGGAGACTTGAAATGTCTTTGGGGGCCGGAGGAGGCGGCGATACTGGTGGTGGTGGTCCTGCTGCTAATGCCAGATGAAGTGGAGGATGTGGATTGCCGAACTTCAGTACGTTTTGCACTTTCACCACCACTAATTGAGGTCGAGGTGGATGGAGGTCCCTTCTTGCGAGGAAGAAATATGGAAGCGGTAGGTGTTGGTGTACTAGTTAACTCCAAATCTAATGATTGTTGTGTTTCCATTTGCATTGCCTCCTCGTCGACATCATCATCACGCTCAGCAGCTTCTCGGGATAGGGTCAAAATGTCTCTTTGCTGCATGCCCACTGGGGCTGCAGTGACCTTTATGATGACTGCCTCATCGTCGTCATCGTGAGAGGCTTCACCAGCAGCAGTATCCGTCACTTCTTGTTGAGCCTCATCACACTCCATAGCTATGAGTTTTTCGACGACCTTCCTTTTACGCTTAGGTACCTTTGTCAGATCATGGTGTGCCTCACTCTCAGACGGCAGTGGTGCTGGTTCCCAATTGGGATCCGTATCATCAGAAGGAGGTGGGCTTGAAGAAGATGTAGACACCAACCTTGATCTTTTCCTTGCTAGGGATGTGGAAGACAATGAATGATCATCAGGAGGAGTGGCTTCCAATGATACCTGGGCTTGATTGTCGATTTCCTGATGTGCCCCTACTTCGGGAGGAACAACTATTGTGGGCACTTGTGACCCTCCATGCACCTCTGCTTGCGCATCTCCTTGCGCTGCCTCTCCTTCCACATGTACTTGGGCTTGTACTTGCACATGGTGTTGTTGTTGCGGCTGTGGTTGTTCAACACTTGTCAGATGAGTTACAACAACCTGTGTTGATTCAGGGACATTGCTGCTACTTTCTTGCGATGAGCCAACATCACTGGTCGATGGTGATTGGAGAAGTACACTGACTGCCTCTGAAGCACTCAAGGGCTTTGACTTAAGTTGGCGTGGTGGTGGAGGCACTGAACCCAATGGAGCGGGGGTGCTGCTCCCAGCTTGGTCCCCAGCAGATCCTGCTGCTGCTGCAGGCGTACTTTTTTTTTTGCTCCCAATAAAAAACGCGGCGGCCGGCACACCAGCCTCCTTGGTAACTTGCTTCTTCTGCTCCTTACTAGCAACTTTCTTGCTAGAGGAGCTACGGAGACCTTTTTTAGGGGCCATCTTCTTCAGAGCAGGTCAGACAGCAGGCCGCAGTTGCACGAATTGTAGAGTTGTCTGAGGCCAAACGTGACGTCGCGTGACGTTATGTTGCACACACACACCGCTGCAGGACTTCTTCCTGGCACTGGTGGTTCTCTTGAGTCTTGTGCACCTAAAAACAATGGAAGACAGAGGAACATCAGTTCAGTTATACACCCTCAAAAAATCTGAAAAAAAACAGAAAAATCAGCACAATCCCATTCCATCCATGCCCTCCATGATGTTTAAGTTCGAGACACCCCACGGAAAGACTAGTCCCATGCAAGACTCAATACCCCTGGTGAAAAGGCCACAAGTACAGCCCCCAAGAACGAAAATCACTGAAAAATCAGCACAATCCCATTCCATCCATGCCCTCCATGATGTTTAAATTCAAGACACCCCACAGAAAGACTAGGCCCATGCAAGACTCACTACCCCTGGGCATAAAGGTTGAAAAGTAGGCAAAATGGTTGCAGGCCTAACAACAATGCCTGCATTCAAAATGGCCACTTGCCTCCCAGCACATGGCCAGGGCCTGTAGCAGCACTCAAAATGGCCCCCAGCCACATGGCCTGTCCCTCCCCATGAACACCCCCCAAAAACGAAAATCACTGAAAAATCAGCACAATCCCATTCCATCCATGCCCTCCATGATGTTTAAGTTCAAAACACCCCACAGAAAGACTAGGCCCATGCTAGACTCAATACCCCTGGTGAAAAGGCCACAAGTACAGCCCCCAAAAACGAAAATCACTGAAAAATCAGCACAATCCCATTCCATCCATGCCCTCCATGATGTTTAAGTTCAAGACACCCCACATAAAGACTAGGCCCATGCAAGACTCAATACCCCTGGTGAAAAGGCCACAAGTACAGCCCCCAAAAACGAAAATCACTGAAAAATCAGCACAATCCCATTCCATCCATGCCCTCCATGATGTTTAAATTCAAGACACCCCACAGAAAGACTAGGCCAATGCAAGACTCACTACCCCTGGGCATAAAGGTTGAAAAGTAGGCAAAATGGTTGCAGGCCTAACAACAATGCCTGCATTCAAAATGGCCACTTGCCTCCCAGCACATGGCCAGGGCCTGTAGCAGCACTCAAAATGGCCCCCAGCCACATGGCCTGTCTCTCCCCATGAACACCCCCAAAAATCGAAAAACACTGAAAAATTAGCACAATCCCATTCCATCCATGCCCTCCATGATGTTTAAGTTCAAGACACCCCACAGAAAGACTAGGCCCATGCTAGACTCAATACCCCTGGTGAAAAGGCCACAAGTACAGCCCCCAAAAACGAAAATCACTGAAAAATCAGCACAATCCCATTCCATCCATGCCCTCCATGATGTTTAAATTCAAGACACCCCACAGAAAGACTAGGCCCATGCAAGACTCACTACCCCTGGGCATAAAGGTTGAAAAGTAGGCAAAATGGTTGCAGGCCTAACAACAATGCCTGCATTCAAAATGGCCACTTGCCTCCCAGCACATGGCCAGGGCCTGTAGCAGCACTCAAACTGGCCCCCAGCCACATGGCCTGTCCCTCCCCATGAACACCCCCAAAAAACGAAAATCACTGAAAAATCAGCACAATCCCATTCCATCCATGCCCTCCATGATGTTTAAGTTCAAGACACCCCACAGAAAGACTAGGCCCATGCTAGACTCAATACCCCTGGTGAAAAGGCCACAAGTACAGCCCCCAAAAACGAAAATCACTGAAAAATCAGCACAATCCCATTCCATCCATGCCCTCCATGATGTTTAAGTTCAAGACACCCCACATAAAGACTAGGCCCATGCAAGACTCAATACCCCTGGTGAAAAGGCCACAAGTACAGCCCCCAAAAACGAAAATCACTGAAAAATCAGCACAATCCCATTCCATCCATGCCCTCCATGATGTTTAAATTCAAGACACCCCACAGAAAGACTAGGCCCATGCAAGACTCACTACCCCTGGGCATAAAGGTTGAAAAGTAGGCAAAATGGTTGCAGGCCTAACAACAATGCCTGCATTCAAAATGGCCACTTGCCTCCCAGCACATGGCCAGGGCCTGTAGCAGCACTCAAAATGGCCCCCAGCCACATGGCCTGTCTCTCCCCATGAACACCCCCAAAAATCGAAAAACACTGAAAAATTAGCACAATCCCATTCCATCCATGCCCTCCATGATGTTTAAGTTCAAGACACCCCACAGAAAGACTAGGCCCATGCTAGACTCAATACCCCTGGTGAAAAGGCCACAAGTACAGCCCCCAAAAACGAAAATCACTGAAAAATCAGCACAATCCCATTCCATCCATGCCCTCCATGATGTTTAAATTCAAGACACCCCACAGAAAGACTAGGCCCATGCAAGACTCACTACCCCTGGGCATAAAGGTTGAAAAGTAGGCAAAATGGTTGCAGGCCTAACAACAATGCCTGCATTCAAAATGGCCACTTGCCTCCCAGCACATGGCCAGGGCCTGTAGCAGCACTCAAAATGGCCCCCAGCCACATGGCCTGTCCCTCCCCATGAACACCCCCAAAAATCGAAAAACACTGAAAAATCAGCACAATCCCATTCCATCCATGCCCTCCATGATGTTTAAGTTCAAGACACCCCACAGAAAGACTAGGCCCATGCTAGACTCAATACCCCTGGTGAAAAGGCCACAAGTACAGCCCCCAAAAACGAAAATCACTGAAAAATCAGCACAATCCCATTCCATCCATGCCCTCCATGATGTTTAAATTCAAGGCACCCCACAGAAAGACTAGGCCCATGCAAGACTCACTATCCCTGGGCATAAAGGTTGAAAAGTAGGCAAAATGGTTGCAGGCCTAACAACAATGCCTGCATTCAAAATGGCCACTTGCCTCCCAGCACATGGCCAGGGCTTGTAGCAGCACTCAAAATGGCCCCCAGCCACATGGCCTGTCCCTCCCCATGAACACCGCCAAAAATCAAAAAACACTGAAAAATCAGCACAATCCCATTCCATCCATGCCCTCCATGATGTTTAAGTTCAAGACACCCCACAGAAAGACTAGGCCCATGCTAGACTCAATACCCCTGGTGAAAAGGCCACAAGTACAGCCCCCAAAAACGAAAATCACTGAAAAATCAGCACAATCCCATTCCATCCATGCCCTCCATGATGTTTAAATTCAAGACACCCCACAGAAAGACTAGGCCCATGCAAGACTCACTACCCCTGGGCATAAAGGTTGAAAAGTAGGCAAAATGGTTGCAGGCCTAACAACAATGCCTACATTCAAAATGGCCACTTGCCTCCCAGCACATGGCCAGGGCCTGTAGCAGCACTCAAAATGGCCCCCAGCCACATGGCCTGTCCCTCCCCATGAACACCCCCAAAAATCGAAAAACACTGAAAAATCAGCACAATCCCATTCCATCCATGCCCTCCATGATGTTTAAGTTCAAGACACCCCACAGAAAGACTAGGCCCATGCAAGACTCAATACCCCTGGTGAAAAGGCCACAAGTACAGCCCCAAAAAACGAAAATCACTGAAAAATCAGCACAATCCCATTCCATCCATGCCCTCCATGATGTTTAAGTTCAAGACACCCCACAGAAAGACTAGGCCCATGCTAGACTCAAATACCCCTGGTGAAAAGGCCACAAGTACAGCCCCAAAAAACGAAAATCACTGAAAAATCAGCACAATCCCAATCCATCCATGCCCTCCATGATGTTTGAGTTCAAGACACCCCACAGAAAGACTCAGTCAACCCACCACTGAGTACCCCTGGGCAAAAGGCCCCAAAACAGCCCAAAAATCGAAAATTCCAAAATTGTAGTTGCAGCAACTGTAATGCCCCAAACAAACTTACTTGTAAAATTTCTAATCCAAAAGTGATCCAAAGAAAGTCAAAAAGGCCTCAAATCCAAATATCCAGCAGCATCCACAAAAAGTAATCCTTCCAGCTCCAGATCCAAATGAAAAGTGACCAGGAGATGGACAAAGCACTGGGAGGAGCCTGCTGGACAGGAACAGGAAGTTGAAGACTGTGGGGCACTTCCTTCCTCCCACCCCCCCCCCCTCCCCAAAATGGACTCCTCGCAAAAAAAGTGCAGGCAAATGTCAACCTAAGGAGTTATTCAGATAAAAATCATCATTTCAAGAAGGTTTATGCTGCTTGCTGGTGGATTTCTTGTGCAGAGTTGCAAATTTTATATTTTCGCGTGTGCGAGATTGTTGCTGCTCGCCGCATCTCAAAGCTCGCAATTGCGAAGTACCGCGAGACGTGATCACGGCGTACTCGCGTTGACAAACGCTCGCTGTAAAAGTTGGCAAGCCGCGATTACGTAATCGCGCAAAATCCGCGAGCGTAACGGATTTTCCGCCCATACTTAGTGATGGTACCTTATGGGTTGATGGTTCGTGCTTCAAGCTTCCGAATGGTGATTCGACTGCGGCATATGCTGTTACGACTTTGCATACGATTGTTGAAGCTGCACGAATCCCACATAATTCAGCGCAAGCAGCAGAGTTGATTGCATTGACAAGGGCGTGTGTGTTGGCAAAAGGAAAACGAGTGAATGTGTATACCGATAGACAGTATGCGTTTGGTGTGGCTCATAGTTTTGGACGTTTGTGGAGAGAGCGTAGGTTCCTGACTTTGCACGGAACCAAGATCCAGCATGGTCAGTTGGTGAATGAACTTCTTGAATCTCTTACTTTGCCGTTGCAAATAGCGATTGTAAAATGCAGTGCGCATAAGAAAGTCATGGATGATGTTGGTCGTGGTAATGCGTTTGCAGATGAAGTTGCGAAAGAAACTGCAAGAGATGTGATGAGTCGAATGTATGTTGCGGGTCCGGCGAGATGGGTTCCAGATGGAAGTATGTGTGAAGATACGATTGAGAGTGTTAAATCCATCCAAGCTGAAGCTACAGAGAAAGAGTTGAATGAATGGAGAGAGAGTAAGGGTAAATTGGATTTGAATGGTTGTTGGATTGATTTGTCAGAGCATCAGAGATGGTTGTTACCCAATGCGTATGTACTCCCAGTGGTTTCAATGGCTCATGGATTGGCTCATATCAGCGTGAAAGGAATTTGCAAGTTACTAGCTCCAGTATGGCAGAATGCTGGTATTCCTAAGTGTGCAGAGAATCTGGTTAAGAACTGTATGGTGTGTTTGATGTACAATCCTGGTAAGGGAACTCCAACCCCAGCTGGTCATTTTGCTCCTCCAACATATCTGTTTGAGGCTTTGCAGCTAGATTCCATCCATATGGAGAGGTGCAACAACCTAAAGTACGTGTTAGTGGTTGTTTGCCCTTTTTCCAGATGGGTGGAAGCCTACCCTTTGAAGGATAACACTGCCTTGTCCACAGCGAAAGCCCTTATTAAGGAATCCTTCCCTAGGTTTGGACTGCCGAGAATGATCTGGAGTGACAATGGGAGTGAATTTGTAGGTCAGGTGATGAAGAAAGTATGTGATGGATTAGGTATTCGACAGAAGTTCCACGCTGCAAATCACCCCCAATCAGCTGGTCTAGCCGAGTGCTACAATGGCACCCTCAAACTAAAATTGGCCAAAATTCAAGCGAGCTCTGGTTTACAATGGCCAGATGCTTTGCCTCTAGCCCTTTTGTCCACTAGAATGACTGTGCATTCACGAATGGGTTTGAGTCCGTATGAAATCGTGTTTGGTCGCCCGGCAAACATTTGGGGAGTGCTGAGGCCGACAAAATTTAGTGAGCTAGAACATCCTGTGTTGCTTGACTACCTGTACGAATTGACGGCTAAATTGCGTGTTTTGCACCAACAGGTTCACGATACACTGCCACAGGCATCTGATGATCCAGGACATGCTATCGAACCTGGCGCGTGGGTGCTCGTAAAGAATTTTCAGCGACTTCTATCATGATTTTACAGCTTAAAGGGTACCCTTCCGGGTTGGAAATATCACCGGAATTGGGCCTAGGTATTGACGTTTCAGCAATTGAGCCCTGAAGAGTTGTAGTCTCTGTGTATGTACAGTCCTACAACGAAACACGTGTCGGCTGGCTGTATATAAGTTTACCTATCTGATGACCTAATAAAAAGGAGAGACACATGAACCTCCATGAAAACGACGCTGGAAAAGAATTTCTTTTTGTGCTAATCCGAATCTATTGTCACATTGTTGTTGAGACTCTTTCTGAGTGCGCAGTATTTTGTGTTTATGTTGTAAGGGTGTATTTGTTACGTTCTATTTGAGGGGTTCTCAAGGGTCTCCCCTCCCTGCTTGCACCATTACTCTTGAGAAAAACTTATCACGTTTACTTTGCTTGAGCGCCTATAGATCCCGAATACTTAAAACCCTCTTCTCTCATATCACTATCCCGCCTACGGTCGACACGATCCCAGAGACACTTGGAGAATCATTGCCAGCCGCAGAGACTCGGCCCTGAAGGAGTATCCGGGCTGGGCCCTTTGGTCACGCTTTTGTAAGGGGTGTTAGGAGCCAAGACGGGACGCGGGTGGCTGTGTGGGAGAGGGGTTCTTCTGGAGGGGGGAAGTCTCTGGTGGACGCATGACTTTAACGCTTATAAGACTGGGTTGCACATGATTTATTGAATTGGCTGGCTGTGCTGGGGACTGATAGGGGGAAAGGGGGGTCTTTTCTCTGGTTTATTGTTGGAGTGGTTGGTACATTTGGGTACATGGGGTCGCTGTGTATTTCCTGGCACCAGCAGGGGAAGGGCATTTCAGCATGTTTGGTTGTTGCAGGAAGATTGCTCGTGGGTGGGGGGCGGGGGGGACCTTGGGAGGGGGTTGGGGGGGTTTTGTTTTAGGCATCAGTTGTACTACAGGTCGGGCACAGGGTGGGAGGGTCACGGGAGGTAGAGCAGGGGCCCTGAGTGGGCCAGGTGACTGGACATGGGATATAAGTTTTTAAGTTGGAATGTGAGGGGGCTGGGAACATGCGTTAAGAGACATAGAGTCCTTTCCTTTCTCCTTAGACACGGGGTCTCCATTGCGTGCCTGCAGGAGACCCATCTAGATGATGAAGGTGCACGTAAACTGGGGAAAAAGTGGCGGGGTCAGCTGTTTAATTTGTCCTTTTCTATGTATGCTAGAGGGGTCCTCGTATGGGTGGCAACCAGGGTCCCATTCGCCATTCAGTACATGGAGGCGGACGTATCTGTCAGATACCTGCTCCTGCGGGCAAAACTTGATGGGCGGGATATTAAAATTTTGAACTCCTACGCGCCCAATGTAGATGACCCCAAGTACTTTCTGACCCTGCAAGAGGTCCTTATAGCGGACCTGGAAACCCCTCTGTTCTGGTTGGGGGACTTTAACGGTGTCTTGGACCCTGTCTTAGATAGATTCCCGCCTCGCGCGGGCCTGAAGCCGCGAATGACGAAGTAACTCCATGAGGTGATGCTGAATTTAGGGTTTACTGATGTCTGGCGTCAACGTCACCCCACCCAAAAACTATACACTTGTTTTTCACCCACGCATAACACACATAGCAGTTTCGACAGGGTTCTGGTAGCAAACATAGATGCTTCCGTCTCATTGACGTTCACTCATCAGGCTCGCTTCTTGTCAGACGACTCCCCGGTGGCATGCGCGTTGACTTGGGAGGGTCAGCCCTGCCGCCATCGGAGCTGGAGGATGCCGGGAGACCTCTTACAGGATCCGGTAGGGAGGGACCATGGGCAAACTGCACTCACCAACTATTTAGACCTGAACTGGGAGGAGGCTTCTATCCCCTACTCTACTAAGTGGGATGCCCTTAAGGCAGTGGTGCGGGGTGAGTGTATGGCCCTGACGTTCGGGGTCCGGAGGCAGCTTCTTCGCGACCTGCAGGAGGCGGAGGACAATCTCTTGCATAGGCAAACATTGCCGGACCCAGATGACGCACAACAGGAGACGGAACGGGCAGTCCGGGCCGCTGTCCATGACATCTTAGATATGCTAGACAAATACACACTGGGCCAATACAGGCAAAGGCTCCATAGAGAAGGCGACAAGTCAGGCCGTATGTTGGCCTGGATCCTTAGACGGGAATCCGCTCCGGACAGAATAGTTGCACTGCAGGGCCCTGCCGGGCGAGTGGTGCACTCTGAGGTGGGCATTCTCCGGCTCCTCCGGTCCCACCTGAGGGCGGTGTATACTGCAGACCCCGCGATCACCGAGGGCACGTATGTTCCGTACCTGCAGGGCTTGACCCTCCAGACCCTTTCGGGAGATGCACAGGAGGACTTGGTCGTAGCTTTAACGTTAGGTGAGGTCAGAGCCGCTATAGCCGGCCTGCCGAGGGCCAAATCACCTGGGAGTGATGGCTTCCCCCCCGAATTTTATCAGGCATTTGGTGATACTGTTACCCGTCTCCTGTTGCAGGTGTATGTTGAGGCCTTTGAGAGTGGCGCCCTACCGCCTAGTATGAACCAGGGAGAAGTTTGCTTGATTCTGAAGCCCGGAGGGGATAAATATGATCCGGCAGCCTATCACCCTATTACTATGATTAACACGGACGCGAAGATTCTGACCAAACTTTTGGCGACCCGGCTGGCGCCGAATATGGTCCATTTGATACACCCGGACCAGTGTGGGTTTATCCCGGGACGTAACACCAACATGAATCTGCGGCAGTTGAACCACATTCTCCACGAGGTCCGGGAAAGAGAAGAGCACTTGGTTATAGTGTCAATTGATATAGCAAAGGCGTTTGACACCGTTGACTGGGGATACCTCCTGGAGGTCCTGCGTATGGTGGGGATGGGCCCCAATTTTTGCCGTTGGGTCCATTTATTGCATACGGCCCCATGTGCCAGAGTGCGGCTGGGAGCGGGACGCTCGGAGGAGTGGTGCTTGGGTCTGGGGACACGACAGGGGGGCACCCTTTCGCCGCTCCTCTTCGCGCTGGCGATAGAGCATTTGGCAGTTTGTATTCGGTCGGAGATGGCGCGATGGGGTGTTCAGGTGGGGGACACCTGTAATGTGGTATCCTTATACGCGGACGACGCCCTCTTCTATTTAATGGCCCCGCGAGACTCGTTGCCTATACTATTGCAGCACCTCGACCGTTTTGGGGAGGCCTCGGGCCGAGGATTAACCGAGGGAAGTCCTTGATCTTTCCCCTGGCGGGATACGGTGAGGGACCACTGATGGACCTGCCGGATCTGGGGTTGCGATGGGAGCAGGAGGCGTTCCGGTACCTCGGGATTCAGGTGGCCTCGACTGATGCACAGATCTAGGCCCGGAACGTTGATGGGATGCTTGCATCCCTAAGGTGCTCGGTGAACTTCTGGAACACCTTACCGCTCTCCCTTATGGGGCGGCTGGCGGTCGCAAAGATGGTCATGCTCCCCAGGACGGTTTATGTTCTTCAGAATTTGCTGTGCCCTATTCCCCCACGAATATTTCGCAAACTCGACTCGTTGCTCACGTCTCTGCTTTGGGCGGGACGTCGTTGTAGGGTTGCTCTACATACCGTGGTCCGGAGATGGGAGGAAAGCGGCTTGGAAGCTCCGAGATTTGACCTGTATTATTATGCAACTCAACTACTGCCGGCAGCCAGGTGGTTCGCGGAAGCGGACAATTGGGAGATGCAGCTCTTGGCCGGTAGGGCCAATGAGCGGACGTTACAGATCGCATTGATGAAAGGGAGGGGAGCGGATGTGTCCCTGCCGTATGTAGTGCGACACACGGCCGGCGTCTGGCAGAGGTTCGTAGAGAGGGTATTGAGACTGGCACCCTTTCACAGGGAGTTGCCGGTTTTGATCTTGGCACCTTTGGTCGCCATGGAAGAGCACATGTCCTTTAGGGATTGGCGGGAGGCTGTGCAACCCTGGCTGATCTCTACCCGGGTGAGTCTTTTTTGTCCTTTGAGGAGGCTGTAGAGGCTTTCGGGTTGGGGGGGACAACACTTACACTACCGTGGCCTTCAGGAAGTGGTGAAGGCGGCATGGCCCCAGTTTCCCGAGACGCCCCCGATTTCCCATACCCTGAACATCATTATCTCCTGCGGTAGGGGTCGTAGATTGATTACCTTGCTTTATTCCGCCATGCGTCAGGATTCGGTCCCACCGGATCAGCCCTCATGGGGCGCCTGGGAGGTGGATCTGGGCATGCCCCTGGACCAGGGGCAGCGCAAGCGCATAGGGAGCCTCACACGTAAAGTATCATGCAATGCACGGTTCAAGCTTACCCACTTTAATTTAATGCATCGTACATATATGACCCCGGTATCATTGCAGCGCATTTCCGGCGACAGGGAGGACACCTGCCCCAGATGTGGCGCGGAGAGGGCGGGGTTCTTACACCTGGCCTGGGACTGTATCTTGGTGAAGAGCTTCTGGACGGACGTGGTGGGACGCATAGCTGCCGCTACCGGCCTTAGGATAGAACTGACACCGCTCCACTGTCTATTGGCAATGGTTCCTAAGCCTAAAAAGAGGAATCTCTCCTATAAGTTACTACAACTCATGTTGGTCCTGGTGCGACGTAGGGTAGCCATTACCTGGATGGCGAGGCGGGCCCCGGAGATCTCCGCATGGCTCAGGGATGTCCGCGAGTGGTCTCTGGCGGAGGAAACCCATATGCAGTGCGTGCGTAGGGATGTGAGCTGCAAGAAGACCTGTTAGCCTGGAGGCTCATGTGTAGTGCCGGACTGGCCCTGAGTGACTCGGAGGGTACTAGTGAGGAACTGTTCACGCCGGAGGGATCAGGGAATGATGGGGAGGGGGAGGGGGAGGGGGTAGGGGTTTGATGGACGTGCTTGCTCTTTTCACTGGTTTCGTCTGCTTCCTCATATTCATATGCTTCATCTCCTGATTTAATATGCTGCTTTCTTTTCCCATGACCACTGCTTCCCTGCTGATCCCTGTACACATATGTGCCATAATGAGGTCATCGATCTGTATTCAATAGTTTTTAATTGATGCCATTTGTGGGGGGGGGGGGTATAATTTTATACTTGTTGTATAACTCAAAAATAAAGTTAAAAAAAAACAATGCCACAGTATCAGTTACACATGCATCCTTTGTTTTAGATGCAACCAAAAGATCATTAATATACGGTACTAACACAGACTCTCCATGCATACTCAAATTTTCTAATGATTTCTTTAGCAGCTAATTAAAAATCGATGGACTCTCAGTGTACCCTTGTGGAATTCTACACCATGCTAGGATACGATTTTGGAAGCGGAACGCAAACATTGGTTGGCTTTCTGGATGCAATGGAACAGTAAAGAACGCATTGCACAGGTCAATCACAGTGTACTATTCTGCATCATGAGGTATTTGGAACAAAATCACTGCTGAATTCGGAACAATTGGACAACATGGGACAACAATTTTATTAAACTTTCTCAGGTCTTGCACAATTCTAAAAGTTCCATTTGGCTTTTTCAATCCCATAATTGGTGAATTGCAAGGACTGCTCTCTATTTCTCTTAACATTCCCTGTTCAATCATTTTGTCAATTACTGGAATAATTCCTTTAATTACTTCTGCAGTCATTTTGTACTGAGGTATATTTGGGTAACTTGCACCGTCTTTTACTGTCACTTTCACAGGATAAACCCCTTTCATCAACCCAATATCTTTTCCGGTGAAATCCCACACTCTTTCGTTCACTGCCTCTTTTAATTCAACAGGAATTTTCTCTTTATCAAAAACAGGAAACAGTTTATCCTGCTCTGCTTCAATCATGAGCATTGTCAATTTGTACAAACTATCTTCATCTGGAGTTTGCAATTCTATGCCATCTGGTGAACAGTATATGGCACAGTTCATCTTGCACAGCATATATCTGCCTAGAAAATTAACAGGACTGCTATCACACACCACAAATCGATGCATATCTTTGTATGTCCCAATTTCTATTTCAACTGGTTTTGTCAACGGAGTATTTATTTGCCTATTAGCTACACCTACAACCTGGATTGCCTCACGCGAGAGAGGAAGATTTTGAATTTCCACTGATCTAACAGTAGAACGGGTAGCACCAGTGTCCACTAGGAAAGTTATTTCCACATCATTCACTTTTCCGCTCACAAATGGACCTGACTGATCTACCTCAAGAGTGGCTCCAAGCATACACCCTTCTTCCTCCCTCAGGCACCGTCAGAAACTTTCATCCGGCTCACTGCCATTCTCCTCTTGCAACCAATATTGAGGACATGCATTTACTCTTTGCGCCCTTTTTACCTGCTCACCTCCGCTGAATCCTGTCTCTGCACTGCATCTCTGCTGATTCCCACTATATGACAGTGGCGGTTGCGGCACCTGACTTTGCTGATTTGCTATCTGCTGTTGTTGCGGTTGCTGCTGATTTACCTCAAACTTCACTTGTGGATTCAATGACGTAGGTTCCCCATTAAGTCTGGGCGGACATTTACACTCTCGTTTCCAATGCCCTGACTTGCCGCAGTCAAGACATGGCATTTTCTTTTCCAATTCATCAATATTCCCTACTAATTTAGGTTTGCCTTTAAAACCACCTTGATCCCCTACATTCTTACTTTCCATCTGGGCTACCTGTTGTTCTGCTACCTTTACTTGTAAACACATGGCTTTTTCTTTCAACTTTTTCTGTTTTGCATCAATTTCTTCACTGCAGTATTTTGCCTGTCTCAGTACCTTCTCGAGCTCGACTGCCAATCCATCATGCTGTGTCTAATCATGTCTGAAATTTCCGGTCTTAATCCATATACAAACCTATACACAAAATGGCTCATATCCTTTTCATTCAGTTCCTCATAACCACTATACTGTTTGAAAACTAACAACAATCTTTCATAAAATGAATGCACAGTTTCTTTCGGCTCTAGTGTGGTCCTGTCTATTTTTACCCAATCAGTTTCTTTTGGAGGTATTTTATTTTTCAACCACACTATTACTTGTTCATATTTTCTCATCACGTCTGGTGATGGGGCTCCTGTTTTCTCGTCTCTGGGATATTCTTCCCTTGGCCAATTTACAGATATTTTACATTCTGTCCATAAATCTGTTGGCACCACTATATCAAATAATCCATCTAAATCAATCCACAATACCTTTGACACCTTTACAAATCTGTCAACTTGTCGATACCACTCTACTGGTTTTTCTCTCAATCTGGGGAAATCATTCGTAAGTGACAATATATCTTGTCTGCTCCAAGGAACATGTACATATCCTCCTCCAGGAATTTCTCTCATAGGGAATTCAGTTGCCACTGTTTCTTTTTCTCTAACCGGAAAGGGTAATGTAGATTTATCACTATTCTCTTCTTTCTTCTTTGCCCACTTGACTATCCTTTTACCTACATCACTCCATTTACGCAACAACACAATTAAATCTTTTATCTGAACTAGTCTTCCAGCAGTATTCATGTTCTCAATGTCTCTTTCTGCAAAATCTACTTGATAAATTTTCTGCAATGATTTTATTTTTGAAAATTCTATTCCATATTCACTTGCCACTTCTTCTAATTGATCATACATTGTCTTAGCTCTCCATGCTATGCTTTTACATAAAAACATGAGCTCATCATCCTGGTAAGTTTTTAATCTGTCTGTCCCAATCATTCCAATTATTATTTCCTCCATATCTACTTTTAATTTGGCTACATCCAGCACTTTTGATTCCTGCTCCTTTAATTTTAGCGTTTTAATCCATTCACTCAATTCCCTATCTGATGGACCCATAGGCGTTTGCGTTAAGTCTATTTTGTCTGCACTCCTCTCTGGAGTTGCAGAGCCAGATTCTGCTCCTGTCGGGAATCCGCATGTAAAATGTTTATTAAAAGTTAACTCTGGTGGATTTACACTTGTATTCTGTCTTATTACTCCCTCTTGCTCTCTGCAGGCTTTGTTGTAACGGAATAGTTAATCTCGGCTCTTTTATTTTCTGATCATCAAATACTGGTATCACAGGTCCTATCGTTACTGGGACAGTTACAGCTTCCATATTTTTAGTAAGGTTTTGAATCAATTCATGTGCAGAATGCTCATAATCAGACATATTCGGCTGTTCATTACCCCGTCTTTCCGGACTTAACACAATTCTGTGTGAATCATTACTTTGTACCGGAGTACCAGTAATTCTAGCTTCTCCTATTGGTGTACTCGGGACATATCTTGTTTCCACTCTTTTGGGGAAATCCCTGAAATTTAATGGTTGTCTTGGCATTTCATCTACTCTCTCTTCTGTCATTGGGGCATTTGGGGTAGTCCATAAAGAACTTGGTTGATATGGGGGTGGTCTCCTATTTAATATTTCTTCTAACACAGCATCCTCCGATTCGCTTTCACCATAGCTTTGATTTCCTAATTCAGTATTCTTTTTCTTCTCTGTACTTTTCCGTCCCTCAAATTCTTCTGCCAATCTGACTGGATACATGCCATCGCACATACTACTATTTCTCCATCTTAGCATTCTAGTCTCATGTGTCTCTCCCCACAAATCTCTACCTCTAACTCTTGGTCTAAGAGGCCTGCTCAACCTCTCACTTTCCATTTGATGCATCTCATCTTCCCATTCAACCAGTGCTTCAAACTGAGTTGGTCTAGGTCTCGGTTCAAGTTTCATCATTTTGTCTCTCAAATTTCTCAAAATTGCCACATCGAACGATCCTCTTTCTGGAAAGGCTAACACACCATCATCCTTAGTATAATGTACCGAATTTTACAACCAAACACACGTATGATAACCATATTTCGTCAACATATGAGAAGCAGGTGTTTTCGGCGAAGGAAGTATTTTTCCCTCTCTCGTAACTATCTCTTTGTCTTTTACAAACATGTTTTTCAGCCTTTTAAACCATGAAGGTTTCTTCTTGTCATCATCATAATAGTAATATGACATTTTCGGTAAACTTTTCCTTCTTTCAAAAGATCGCGTACTATTCTGTTGCTGATTCCGTAACACCAACCTATCACAGCGCGGTTCGCACTAATGCACCAATTAGAACACGATACGTCACTATAGTGCTTAACCAATAGCTTTTGCTGCTTTCTGTGATGAACCTATCAGCTCCTACTCTGTCTCAGTCACGTGGACCAATCCCAGCGCGACACTTTTGACGTCACCAACGCGTCGGCTTCTGCAGCCCCGACTGACCCCTCCTTTACAGGGTTTTTTCAGAAAGCCGTATTTACAAGATATTTTACAAATTCATTTAGTGGCTTACATAAAACAATTCCACTAATCTGTTTCGCTAATAAAGTGATAGAATTTTCAATCACACAAGTATTCTGTAACCGGAGTAGACAACGCTTATCTGCTCAGAATTTTTAGACTCGTCGATAAAGCAACACTACTGGCTTTACCCTTCTGTCAGGCAATATAGATCTCGTTTCTCTAGGAAAGCACATACAGAGATCCTTTTCACCTCCTTAGAGACAATCCCAGAGTTTCACTTGAACGCGTATTGCAATTACATTTACACACGTTCATACGGAAAACCCTTATTCATATATACATGAACTCTTCTTTACCAGTAGGCAGCGCGTCCATCTAACCCACCACAGAATTCCTCTATTGTTAGCAAAAGAGAGACGCCACTCCCTTTACCCTTCAATCAAGCTCGGGTTAACACCTATTACTCTCCCAGCAGTAAGTTTTAATCAGGATACACAAAATGATCCCTATACTTGAAGGCTGAAATTTCATAGACTGTCCTCACTATACATTTATCCTTTCACACCTAATGTCTCTAAACAGTGATATGCGACGATACCACCACAGTATTCGACAATACTCCTTTTTTGAAACAGACTAATTCACTGTGCGACTTTACCTTGCCACACTTCCTCCGTCTGCAGACAGAGGCACTGGCTTCACCCAACACTTGGAAGCCTTTTCAAAACTACATATAACGTAATACAAACTCAACAGATGTTAGTCATAATTCTGTACATCAAATTTTATATAGTACTTTATACATAACCCTAGCTAATTTCCTTAGCAACCACTACTCTGCTACCAAGATATAACTGCTACAGCGCGGCTCCAGAAATTATTTCTAATCATTACTCACCATTTCCCTGAAATCTTTAAACACACAAATCATGCACCAGTGGGGCCCATAACACTGCATATTTACTCTGTTCACTTACACTTGGCTTCAAGGCTTTTGGTGATCGCAATGGAGAAATGCTGTAACATTTGGTAGAGCGTCTAAGCCTATTTAACTATTTATTATTTACACCTGCAATTTTAAAAACATTTTACCATGGTTTTATTTAAACATTTGATTATTCAGACACACCACCATGACGTCAATAGATCTGCTAGAAAGAAAATTAGGCGAAGGAAAATCACAAGACCAGCTTTTAAAATTCCATTTTCTCAATTTTATTAAAAACAAAACTTTATTATTTCTGACATTTATGCATTAGTCAAATCTTTATTCAGTAAATCTTAAACTTTATTTCAAAATGATCATTTTATTTAGAGCTCAAGAAAATCGCCTGTTATAGAATTCAGTTTAAAGTTTAGCAAAGAACAGATAGTTCCAAATGCACTCTCTCCTAACATCCCTAACTAACACCCTCATCTTATCCTTCAGTTCTGCAAAGCAAACAAATAAAAAAAAACATCAGAGTCTTACATCCAGGAATCAGTCAGCAAACAGGCAGCATCTCCAGTAGAAATCGGAAAGGCGACCCCAACCTTACAAAACCAGGGTTTTTTATACCTTATTCTCCTAACTTAATCTATCTAAAAAGTAACTGTCATTTCTTATTCAAAATTTAATTGGACAATTTCGGGGTGGGTGAGCATCATTTCACCATTACAACATCATTTTCTCGTTGGTTCAGCAGAAAAATAAAGGGTCTTTGTTTTAGGACAGTCTTTGGCCTAGCTGTTTCCTCGAGTAGATACATCAACCAATTTTCTCATGATCACAACGTTCAAGCGTCCAGGTTTGGCACCCATCCTAGGTTCCAGCCCACGGCAGCCTTGAACCTCCTCGAGCACAAGCAGTTCACTCTGACTTGCAGGTTTTTTGGCGCGCCTGCGCTGTCCAGCTCTTGCTCACAGTTTACCGGCACGTCCATTTTTATTTAGGCCTCAGAAGCCACTTTTGGAACTATCACAGAAACAAACACAAATTCATGTTAATTATTGAATTGAAACCCATTCTGTTTACCTCCCACCATACTATTATTTCCCATTAGTTGTTACCTTGCAAATAAGCCACACAAATGCGTTTTATACTTACATAATCGACCACTTCTTTGCACAAAACGTGTGCAATAAGCACATTTAATTTGCGTTTTGTTTATAACTAAGCTGCACATTAGTTCACAATACGATGAAAATACATATTAGCTAGTTTTATTGCAACATGCAAGCAAAATTAGTATTCCTGTGTATAATAATAAAAATAATGTGTGCATCTTACTCTATGGTTGGTCATTTTCACAAAACATGCAATTAGTAAATATTAACTTTATGGAACATTGCCTTCAAGAGGGGTACACAACATTTTGTGCTTGCCACCTCGCTCCATCAACCTCACACAAAAGGAAGCTGAAATTCACTTAATATCCAAATGCTGTGGAGCTTATATCAGACCTACAATATATATTGTTTGCGCTACATACTGCTCAGATCAGCGGGGAGTTTCTATTGTACTTTTCAATAAGACACTCAGAGGTATACAGTCTAAATCGGACCGGGAGGGTAGTTGGGTAATAAGGGAAATAGCCAACCATGAAAGTAGTAGCCACTTTATTTGGCCTAATCTATATAAACCCAATAAGCAGAGTCCCAAGCTTTTCACCAATATGATGCTAGAATTAAGCAATGTTAATCTACCTTTTATCATAGTTGTGGGCTTTAACTGCATTTTAAGCCCAGTTCCTAACACCACTAACTCCTCCCATACCGCTCACATGACTAGAACTGGGGCCAGTATATTGGATATGATGCGAACGTTTAACTTAGTTAATATTTCGAGGTAGCACAATCCGGACTCTCAGGGATGTACCCTATTTTCGAAACCCCACAGACAATATTCCCCTAGATAGTCTTTTATTTGAATAGCACTTCAATTATATCCTCCTGTAAAACTGAAATTTTACATCTTTTACACTTCCATCACTCAGCTATTGTGCTGAAATGGGAAGGTAATTGCTTTACTAATACAATCCCGGTTACTGCTATTTTCCGAAATACATATTAGATCACTCTGAGTATATTAAATAGTTATGCACACTAATGCTTGAATTTATATTGATTAATTGAGGGTCAGCTCACCCCTTTGTGGTTTGGGATACTGTGCAAAAGGGGAAAAAATGAATTGTCACTGTCAATTCTCATAGGCAGCATTGGCATGTTATGGTATGCTTTTACAAATTAAGCACCGTTTCAAATGCTTCTCCTGTATAATTTTTTTACGATTGTTTGAATAGAATTATCTATGTGTTGAAATGTTTGTGTTTTACTTAGCGTCCAAATTATGCAGGCAGCGTATGGTGCATATTTGAAGAATTATTTTGTTAAGAGTGTAAGGGGAATTTGTTACTTTCTTGACCTATTTTAGAATGTAACATTTTTAGGTTTTGCCAGGCGAAAAACCTAATGATTATGGTAGGGGAGACAGGAACGGCCCCCGTCTTCCATTGGCTAGCTCCATAAATGGAGGCTAGCCATTGGAAGACGGGCCTGTCCGTCAATGCCGGACCAGATTCGGGGGCGTTCCCGAGAATTTTTGGCTTTTGGCTACGTCACGCTACGTCAGCCGAAAGCCAATTCTCGGGAACGCCCCTGAATCTGGTCAGCACATTAGCGGGCTGAGCACGTCCACAGCAGACGGCGAGCCGGCGTGTCCTCGCAGCCCCCAGAGACAATGGCAGCGCGTGTGCACGCACAACAGCACTGCAGAATCAGGCTGCGCACCTCCAAGACTTTCCACATAAGACATCCTTTCGTATTACTCATGTAGGCAAGTGCTTCTGCGCACAACACAGAGGTAGTAAGCGCTATATATGCAAATGCTGCATTACAATACAATACGCTACAGGGTTTCATTTATTCTGCCACTGCCAGAGGTCCTTCCCTTCGGAAGCCTGTGAGCCATGGCCTCACAGTGCCCTCTCTTCCTCCGGGTCGGCGTCACACCACAGGCCCCTTCCTCGGTGCCAGCAGGAGCAGGCACTTACATGTGGAGCTTGAACCTGTGCCAGCTGAGCGCTCCGGCCGCTCTGCGAGGCTGAGGAGGAAGGGGAGAGGCCGGGAATGAACAGACTCAAGAGTCAGAGAGCAGAGGCAGTTACCGGGCGTGCCTCACTTTTCAGGGCTACTCGCTCCCATCACTACCGCACCCGGGCGCTGCTTATTGGCTGCGAGAATTGTTATTATTTAGATAAACTTACAAACCACACCAGAACACAGTAGGCCCAGAATCAGCATACCCTCATACACCTAATCCAAACACACGATTTGAGGTAACTTCACACCGAACGTTGTTACTTTGCAAGCACACCTTTGGAGACCAAACGACACCTATCCCTCCCTAACCACACACCTTCCTGCTCCATGCATAGCGCATCCCCAAAGCGCAATGCCCGTCCATCCTCCGACACCAAGCAATGAACACACTTACATTCACCTAACATTCAAAATCAATAACATCGGAACACAAAATGTAACCTAGTAACCGACACATAACTCTTTACAGCACACCCTCACACATCCGGTCCTAGCAGACTACTCAGCAGCCGGTACACACATACCTCACTCTACTCAAGGTAGCTTCTTCGCGCGCGCACCCCAAGACATGGTGCACTCCGAGTCCCGTCACACTTTGCCAAACACATCACACAAACTATACCACAATGTGCCTGGCATGCCTCCACGCACACATCAGGATACCACTCCATGCACATCACACACACTCCATGTTGTCGCCCTCTGCCAGCACGCACCGACTCCTAGAACTATATGTATGTGCGTGTGGGTATACGTAGAGTGTGAAATTATCTTAAGGGCAACGGAGCACTGAACAGTGGGGTGCTCCCAAGACAACAAATCACAACAAGGAGCAGAGTGCTTGATGATGGCGATCCTCGTGGTTTTCAAAAATACCAGGACACTGGCAAAAAGCAAACTAACAGGGAAGTTGAAGAGCATTCCAATTCTATACCACATTATCCCAGAGTGACGAGAAGCCTGTTGTATTTTAAATAAAACCACAAGACCACACTGAAAACAACAGCAGTGGATGCGTGCTGAACGGCTCACCTTCTTGATCAAAGAATTAATTCCCACCCACTATGACAACACGTTGTATAAATTAAAAAAATAAATACCTGGATTTGTAGAGCGCGGCTAATCACCCAAGAGGGTAGCCACACGCTGTTCATTTTTGGTAGGCAAGGGGAGATTAAATGATTTGCCCAGAATCACAGGTTGTTGAGCCTAACAGCACTGCAGAATTAGGCTGCGCACCTCCAAGACTTTCCACATAAGACATCCTTTCGTATTACTCATGTAGGCAAGTGCTTCTGCGCACAACACAGAGGTAGTAAGCGCTATATATGCAAATGCTGCATTACAATTCAATACGCTACAGGGTTTCATTTATTCTGCCACTACCAGAGGTCCTTCCCTTCGGAAGCCTGTGAGCCTTGGACTCACAGTGCCCTCTCTTCCTCCGGGTCGTCGTCACACCACAGGCCCCTTCCTCGGTGCCAGCAGGAGCAGGCACTTACATGTGGAGCTCGAACCTGTGCCTGCTGAGCGCTCCGGCCGCTCTGTGAGGCTGAGGAGGAAGGGGAGAGGCCGGGAATGAACAGACTCAAGAGTCAGAGAGCAGAGGCAGTTACCGGGCGTGCCTCACTTTTCGGGGCTGCTCGCTCCCATCACTACCGCACCCGGGCGCTGCTTATTGGCTGCGAGAATTGTTATTATTTAGATAAACTTACAAACCACACTAGAACACAGTAGGCCCAGAATCAGCATACCCTCATACACCTAATCCAAACACACGATTTGAGGTAACTTCACACCGAACGTTGTTACTTTGCAAGCACACCTTTGGAGATCAAACGACACCTATCCCTCCCTCACCACACACCTTCCTGCTCCATGCATAGCGCATCCCCAAAGAGCAATGCCCGTCCATCCTCCGACACCAAGCAATGAACACACTTACATTCACCTAACATTCAAAATCAATAACATCGGAACACAAAATGTAACCTAGCAACCGACACATAACTCTTTACAGCACACCCTCACACATCCGGTCCTAGCAGACTACTCAGCAGCCGGTACACACATACCTCACTCTACTCAAGGTAGCTTCTTCGCGCGCGCACCCCAAGACATGGTGCACTCCGAGTCCCGTCACACTTTGCCAAACACATCACACAAACTATACCACGATGTGCCTGGCATGCCTCCACGCACACATCAGGATACCACTCCATGCACATCACACACACTCCCTGTTGTCGCCCTCTGCCAGCACGCACCGACTCCTAGAACTATATGTATGTGCGTGTGGGTATACGTACAGTGTGAAACTACTCGCAGTGTGTGGGGGGGCTCGCAGTGTGTGGGGGGGCTCTGTGTGGGTGTGTGTTGGGGGGCTCTCTGTAGGTGTTTGTGGGTGTCATTTGCGAAAGATAAAGCTAGTGGCATTGCAAATGACAATGCCATTTATTCATGTAAAAAAAAAACATAAATAAAAATAATGTCAAGAGCATTGCCAATAGCTCAAACTTTAACAAAGGCAAAACCATCGCATTGTAAATGCTTGTTATTGATTGTCCACAGTTGTTGTTTTATTTCCAGCCATTTAAATGAGACAGTTTTTTCTCGTTTTAAGAAGGTATGGTGTATTTCTGACCTTGTTAATACTCGGTGAAGGCTCCCGCTGGGGTTCTTGTCTGGAGTGTTGATTTCTATTGGCTTTTGCGGGTTATCGGAACACATATTCTGGCATGCATCACATGATGGTCTGGCGTGATTTGGCAACCATTTAGGATTGGGAATTGTTACCGGGAACTTTATGTGATGGCTAATGATTCACGTTTTTGGGCTCGCCACCATGCAAAAGTCTTGCATGATTTAGCGGCCATTATAGTTTTGACTTTTAAACAGAGAAGGTCATGCGTGTGTGCTGGTGTATTTATCACCATTTTTTTAGGTGGAATTGACGGTTTTTCCGTTGGCTGCATCAGTGCGCACAACTGATAAGGATAGGCTTGTTTTTATGAGTGTTCTTTGGTTTTTGGGCTTAAATTTAAGGAGTTCTCATTTTTAAACTGTGTTGGAAGTAAGGCTGACTACAGGTAGGGAAATGAATGTGAAAGAGATTCCAAAGAGAAAGTTGAGTCAGAAGATTATAAGAAAACTATTTCAACATGACATTAAATCTTCAGTTCAGGATGCTTTAGAGTCAGTGTTCAGAAGGAGAAAGGAAGATCAGAGTTCAGGGAATTAATACTGGACTTTTTTTGATTATGGTGATGATAGTTGTGAGAACAAAGGGAAAAGAAAAAAGAAAGACAAAGCACTTGGAGAGTAAGCAATTTTGGTTTTAAAGGGAAAGAGTGTCTGCGCTCCAATAAATGGAAAGGTGTCCTAAGCGTCACACAAAAGAGAGGTGGCCTTTGCGATATGCAGAAGAGAGGTATCCTTTGTGGGATGTCAGACATGTCAGAGGACAAAATGGAAAACATAACCTGGAGGATGTGTTCAATACGGGAACAGATGTGAGTTTTGATCAGTATGTGATGGATTTGCAGCAGGATGATTAGCTTTGTGATGATTTGCCTGGGGAAGTAGAGACAGCCACTACTTCCAAGGAGAAGATTAAGGATCCTTCATGTGAGGAGATGTTACAATTTACAACACCCTAGAAATGTAGAATGGTGGCTTTTGGATCATGTTGGGAATTTGGGAAGTTTATCAAGGGATGATCAGAAAGCCTTTAGAGAAGGAAGTAAGGAGTGTGTTGAGAGCAGGCTAGTAATTGAAGAAAACATTTGTACGGTGATACTCCAAATCTGGAAAATTTGTGGAGTGGATTTGTGCAGTGGAATTATGTGGCATGGTGTGTAGTGGAATAATGTGGATTGTAATTATGTGGTAATGAGTGTACTGTAATTATGTGGAGTGGGATGGTATGTCAGAGTAATTATGTAGAATGGCATTTTGTGTTGTGGAGTTTAATTAGGGCTGATTAGAATTATGTGACATGGTATGGAGTGCAGAAAAATATGGAGGCTCTTCAATGAGACATATATTAGAATGATTCGAACATGTTTTCTATGCCTATGAATTTGAAATAGGCGGGAATTTGGATGTTGTGGCACTATATATTGCTATTTGGCAAGTCATGTGAGCAAGACAGTGTTCCACTGTCGAAACGCGTCATGCTAGGCGCTTGCGGGAGGATGAGAACGCTATAAAGCAATAAATCTGCACTTTATGACTAAAAGACCGTCCATACCTGTTTGTTTGGAGATTTCTGGACATTTTTCAGGATTGTGGCTTATATATATATATATATATATATATATATATATATATATATATATATATATATATATATATATATTCACTGAAAAAACCATAGGTTTCAGGCCTTATATAGTTAGGAATTAACATATAAAAAAACCATTGAAATTCCTCCTATATAGTTAGCTGGACATTTTATTAATATAAAACCAATGAAATTCCACATATAGTTAGTTGCACTAACTATATATTTCGCGCATCCGCAATCCAATGCTGATGATGTCACATATTACATCATTCATGACATGGTCAGTGACATCACTGATGACATCATCCAGTGTCTGTGTGTTTTTGTAAAGTTTAAATATGTTTTACATATTGAAGAATGAGTGGATGTATAAGAGTATGGATGAAGGATTTGATTGTATAAGTGAGTAAGTATGTGTTAGTATATCTGTGAAAATGTATGCTGTTCTGTGTTTAACTGTATAGATGAAGAAATCAAAGTGTGATTGATTCTTTACAGGACTGACTAGGTGTGTGAGTAACTCCATGGATGAGTGGCAGTGTGTGAGTGTCTGCATAGGTGTATGAGTGCATATGATAGTGTTGTAATGATGAGTGACTGTATGTACGAATAATTGTATGGGTAAATGAATGAATGTGTGTGTAGACGTAGGAATCAGTGAGTGCGTATGTAGTAAATGGTATTCGTGTGTCAATAGTTTCAAAAATGATACTCTGTATTTTACACTAGGTGTAACAGAGGTTATATTAGAGTGTAAGGAGGTGCATTGTATTATCACATGAAGTATATCATCAGTGGTATGATCATTGATGTTAAATGAGATGTCATCAGTGATGTAATTTGAGATGTCATCAGTGATATCATCAGTGATGTCACTGACCATGTCATGAATTATGTAATATGTGACATCATCAGCATTGGATTGCGGATGCGCGAAATATATAGTTAGTGCAACTAACTATATGTGGAATTTCATTGGTTTTATATTAATAAAATGTCCAGCTAACTATATAGGAGGAATTTCAATGGTTTTTTATATGTTAATTCCTAACTATATAAGGCCTGAAAACTATGGTTTTTTCAGTGAATTTCAATGGTTTTTTATATGTTAATTCCTAACTATATAAGGCCTAAAACCTATGGTTTTTTCAGTGAATTTCAAAGGTTTTTTAAATGCTAATTCCTACCTCAATAAGGCCAGAAACCTATGGTTTTTTCAGTGAATTTGAAAGGTTTTGAAAATGCTAATTCTATTAGCGGATAACGTTTAAATATGTTAATATCCTTGTGGGACCACCTGAGCAGCCCTAGGGATCCGAATTTTGATGCATGAACGATGGTTGGATGCATGATGGATGAATGATTGTTGGGTGGATGCATGGACGGATGCATGCATGATAGATGGGTGAATGGATGCATGAATGATGGATGGATGCAGGATGGATGGATGGGTGGGTGGATGGATGGGGTGCATGAATGGTGGGTGGGAGGGTGGCTGGGTGTTAGATGGATGCATGATTGTTGGCTGGAAGATGGATGGATGGCTGGTGGATGCATGATGGATGAATGACTGTTGGGTGGATGCATGATGGGTGAATGCATGATGGGTGGGTGGGTGGATGAATGAATGCTGGGTGGATGCATGATGGTTGGATGCAGGGTGGATGGATGGATGCATGGGTGGATGCATGTTGGGTGGATAGCTGGATGGATGTGTGGATGCATGCATGCATGAATGAATGAATAATGGATGGATGTATGATGGCTGGATGGGTGGCTAGATGGGTGGCTGGATGGATGGTGGATGGATGGGTGGCTGGATGGTGGACTGTGTGAGTGGTGGGTGAGCAGTATCAGACTGCCTGCACAATGTCAGGGTGACTGTGCGTAGTAAATGGTGGGTGAGTGTTATACTCCTATCTGGCTAGCTCTATTTCTCCACCTCTGCACCTTTTTCCCATCATCACCTCCTCTAATGCTGTCTCTCTTTTTCACTCATATATATTCACGTATCTCTCATAGGACTACCTTCTCCATTTCAACTCACCCTCTCCACCTCAACTATCTCTCTCATACTCTCTCTTTATAGTTCTCACTAGCTCTCCATCTCTTTTTCTCGCACTTTTGTATCACTGTGTAAACCTCACCTCTCTTGCTCTGTAGAGGCTCTTTTGACTTTATAGCACTATTCTCTTTCTACTCTTAATCCCTCTGTCTTTCTCTCTTCCCTACTACTCTTTACCTGAACTTTTTTTCTGTGCAGTTTCTTATTTTGCTCGCTCTGCTTTACATCGCTTTGATTTTTGTCAAGTCTTTCTCTACCACACCTGTTGATGCATTTGCCTCTGTCTAATTCACCCCTTTTTGTAAATATTCTCTCTCTCTCTCTATCCCCCCACTCCCCCCTTGGAGCACTGTACCCTTCTGTCTCTCTGCAGTTCACTCTCTTTATCTCTCTTTATCACACTCTAAAACAGAATCGATTTCTCTATTGCTCTTTCTCAAACTACGTCTTCCTCTCATTCCTCACAAGTCTGAGTCAGAGCCGCTGCTGCCACTGCCAGCCGCCCCGTGGCACCATGTGTAACAATTAATGTAATGTAATTTAACCAAACCGCACCAGGGGCCCAGACAACAACATAAGTGCCTCTGCCTCCCTGACTCCGAGTAGCTCTCTGCAGAGGCGCCGCACTCACCGGCTTCTGTTGATCGGAGAACGGCTCCTTCCTATGCTCCCCGGATTCCGCGGGCGGGGCTCCTCCTCTCCGGAGCCTCGCCGGTCAGCCGCGCCTCGGCTGCCTCACCCCGGGGCTCTAGCCATGGACACAGGAGTGATGGTTTGGTCGCCAACATCACCCGGAGTGGAGATATGCAAGGAAGGATCAAGATAAATATGTAGGAGACGAGGGAAAAGTGGAGAGATAAGGGGTAGAGTAAATGAGAAAAGGGAGATGAAGAAGGAGGGAGGGAATCATGGAATGTAGCCATCAATGGAGAATAAGGGGAGGGAGGAAAGTGGAGAGAAAAAAAAACAGGGTCGGGTGTGGAATGTAGCATGGTAGAAAGGAAAAATAGGAAAGAGAGGGACTGAGATATTCAGACAGTGATGCAGGCACCTGGGGAAGTAAAAAGGTACAGAGAAGCAGACGCATTGCTATCACTAGTGCAGCGGGTGCAGTGGCGCCTTTGCTTGGGTGTGTTTGAGACCCCCTGCACGCCAATTGGGCTGTTCTATTTTTTTTACCACCTAACCACAGGGTTAGGGAGACATTTTCTTTAATTTGGATTAGGGCCCATGGCAACATTGCTACGCCACTGGATACATGAGAATGACTACCTGTAATCTATCAGTCACGATCACGTGACAAAAATTACTCATTTGTTGATCATCATTTTATCTGTTCAGAGCAAGAAATCCCTTGACGTTAAGGCTATTTCCACACATATAGGTTAATTTCCGTGTCAGTAAACTGTTGAGGAAGAAACTGGAAAAATTAAAACAGGCTTTCATCCTCGGAGCTGCCTGGTAGTCAAACCCTCTGCAGATGGGAGATCCACTCCTTGCCGCCATGACAGCCCCAGGGACAGGAATATTCTGTTCTGTCAAGAAGGAAGGACATTGCCACCTATATTTTCCTGGCCAGCTAGCAGTTAAAGATTCCGTTGAATAAACGCTAGTCTTAAAACAAAAACAATGCAGGGGTAGTCGTCTGAATGGCCAAAGAGATGAGGGAATAGGTGAACCAAAATAACCAGCAGCCTGGTAAATAATTTAGACGCCAGTGGCATCCTGTTTATATGCATTTAATTCCCAAGTGAGTTATCAATTTATAATCTAGCTTAAACTCGTTTTAAAAATACCTAGGCCTGAAAATCTGTTTGTACTCCGCCATAGTGAATGGCTTGTATTTCGTCATAACTTCCAACACCTTGTTGTGAAATCTTTGTGAAAAACGTACTCAAACCATACTCTCTCCAAATCACTTTCAGAGAAGAAAAGGGAATGAGAAAAAGAAACAAAGGTTGTCAGAGAGGAGTTGTGTGTGAAAGGCATTAAAGTTCGAGTAATGAAAAGATGGAAACAAGAAAAAAGGAAGCAACAGAAAACAAAACCAACAAACAAGTCAAGGGTGCAACAAAGGAAGCAACAGAAATAAGATATGTGTAAATAAAAAACAGCACCGCAGGGGGCAAGTGTCTAAGAAATGAAGTAAAAGAAAGTATAAATGAAGACTGAAACATGAACAATGTGGTACAGGAGCCTTACAAGTAAATCAAAATCAAGGCATGACTGATGACAAAAGACAAGTTAGAGAGTGGAGGTGCCTGTACAGTCCCTATTTCTTTCCCCTACTATCCCCCGTACCGTCTCCTTGCCCACCTCTAGTCTTCTGGAAGATTTACCTTATCACAGAAGACTTTAATCTGGCAGCAGGCCCGTTAGACTGGTTTGTTACTCCTGTTGTTGTAACTGTCGGTTTAAAGCCCTGATCCAGTCACTGAATAATATAAAACATGCTTCACTGCAATAGCATTCCGTCTAGGCATTCTCGTCTAACAAAGAGAGTTCTTCACAGTTTTTCCAGCAACAAATGCTTCTATATATATGGCTCTATTTATCCCATTCCCAGGACCCCGACTCCTAGTACCTTCCAGCATTTCTCTGTATTCCTGGGCACTGCAGTCTTTCCGGAGCGATTGAAAGCCTCGCGCGACGGTGGGGCTGGCCAAACACTACACCCAGAGCCGTCATTGGTAGCGCTTTCGTGCGCTCCAAGATTAATGGCCCTGGGACTTCACGGGACATGACCCACAACCACAAAAGGGGTACTTCGCGCACCGGTGCTGCTTGCACTGCAGGCAGGCTTTAGGAGCTGAAGCAGGTGCGCCTGCCTTGCACAATTGTCCCCCAGATGAATTATAAAGGCCGCCTCCATGGGCCACAATTGCCTCGCGGCACAAGGAGGTAGTCTTTAAAATAACTTCAAGTGGCATTGCTCTCGTGCGCTCCAAGATTAATGGCCCTGGGACTTCACGGGACATGACCCACAACCACAAAAGGGGTACTTCGCGCACCGGTGCTGCTTGCACTGCAGGCAGGCTTTAAGAGCTGAAGCAGGTGCGCCTGCCTTGCACAAGTGTCCCCCAGATGAATTATAAAGGCCGCCTCCATGGGCCACAATTGCCTCGCGGCACAAGGAGGTAGTCTTTAAAATAACTTCAAGTGGCATTGCTCATGTTGCTACCGTTTGCGGCTGCCGCCCACAAATTAGTGCCGCCTGGGAACCAAACCGCACCAGGGGCCCAGACAACAACATAAGTGCCTCTGCCTCCCTGACTCTGAGGAGCTCTCTGCAGAGGCGCCGCACTCACCGGCTTCTGTTGATCGGAGAGCGGCTCCTTCCTAAGCTCCTCGGATACCGCGGGCGGGGCTCCTCCTCTCCGGAGCCTCGCCGGTCAGCCGCACCTCGGCTGCCTCACCCCGGGGCTCTAGCCATGGACACAGGAGTGATGGTTTGGTCGCCAACATCACCCGGTCTCCCCTCGGCACGGGAGACCGGACGGGCACATCAAAGGCTTCCCCCAGGCAGGGGGAAGCGGAAACCACGTCCTCCCGGCCCCGCCCACAACCAGGCAGCGGCCATCTTAAGGCAGCTCGGGCGGCGGCGGTGATCTCGGGGGGCAAAACGAGGGGTGGGCACCCTCGAAATTAAATTAAAAACAATAAAATGAAAGAGAGAAGCCCCCCAAGCCCCCCCCCAAAAAATCGCGAAAAATCGTGGGGTGCGCGCACGCGTTCGCGCTTATAGATATATAATTGATTTCTCTTCTAATTTTCTCAGGAACTACTGGAGGGATTTACACTATTTAACAAAAAGCGTGATCTGCGTACCAGACACTACCATTTTGACAAGTTTGGTGTAATTCCCTTCAGTGGTTCAAGCTGTAGCCGAGTCTAAAGGTCCTATGGAAATTAACATGGGGAAAACACGTTTTGGGACCCCCCTTTTTTCTCAGCCCCCACTTGACTAATCCCCCCCAAACTTTCAGGGAAGGAGAGGAGCGGAGCGAGCCATCTTCTTTGAGAAATTTGCAAAGATTCATCAACCAGCGCCAAAGTTATTCCCAATAGAATGTTGGGGATTTCCTATGGAAACTAGGTCCTAACTATATATACCTACTGACGACCGTCAGTAGGTAATGTATATATATATATATATATATATATATATATATATATATATATATATATATATATATATATATATATATACGCTCAAAACCTCCTCCCCACCAAGGAAGGAATGGCCGCACTTGTGTGGTCGTGTTGGTTCAAATTAATTTTATTCGGTAAACAATCAGCAGAGGACACGTTTCGGCGTACGCGCCTTCTTCCTGCTGTGTTGTTGTGCAAAATAGATGAGCGCCATTTTATTTATAAACATCACATTATTTCCGGCACCACCATTAACATAGAAAGTGGACTACAAATTCACCTTGATTTTAGGCGCCATGTCTGAGTGCATGTATTTATACAAGATTCCTCGTATTTATCTTAATTAATTTGAGGAAAAATGTATCTTGATATAATAATCAATACCACATATTTGCACTATTTTTAGAAAAAAAAATTGAGCCCTGGATGGGCAATTCATCAAACCAAATTCTCATATAACGCCTATTTTTGTATATAGTCCAGCAATCAATAATAACATGATTTTTTGCAGAGTACAACCAAAATGTATGTAACATATAACCAATTAAACTCATAAATACAATCATTGTGTCATAAATGTCTCTTACAGAAGCCCAATACCATTAGAGTATTGGCGGTATCCCTACTTACAGTAAATACCTGTTCAACCTAAATGTATAGAAAGTTCTTCCTCAGTGTTGAGACCAAACGGGATTACAGTCCGTAAATCAATTATATACCTAGACTCAAGTCTGCGTAGTCTCAATTCCCGGTTTCCACCATGTTCACTGCTCGGGATATGGTCAATACAGAAAAATTTCAAGAGGTTACGATCACTGTTATGAAACTGGGAGAAGTGTCTCGCTACTGGATACGAGGGATTGCTGTTCTCAATGGCCGTGCTTGTTCCAGAATTCTGCGTTTGGAAGGATGTATATTACTGCCTATATAGATTTTAGCACATGGACACACTAGGCAGTACACACAATAGGGGGTGTTGCAGGTTAAACATTTGTTAATTTTTTTAACTTCCCACATACCTGGAATATAAATATATCAATCACCATATTTAGTGGTCTTTAACCACCACCATAGCAGCCGCACACGAGCATTGAACAAAATGAAGATTCCAACAAACGAAGCGGGTACATTGGGATGAAGGTAGTGGTTTATTTTGTTGAAAATATTGCACCAAACACAAGCAATATATATATCTGAGATTAAACAGTTTCCTGCAACAACTTGGTGTTGAGTGTGCTGTATCCTGAGAGCGAGTTTACTGAATTTAGTGGAGGTTATGACAGCCGGTACGCTCTGCCTGCATACGCGCCACTCCCCACGGGGCTTGTAGTTCCAGAAGGAGCAAAGAGTTTGTGATGTATATATATTACAAACTAGTGAAACTAGTGAAAGAGCCTAAACCTGCGCTTTCCTTACTAATGGAAAACCTGGCTTTGCTTCAGAAATAAAGAAGTGCATTTGAAAGGTGACACACACATTTCTGTGCCACAGAGTGAAAACATGAGCTTTGAAATTCACAAACTTCATTCAGACACTTTTATTTAGCAGTTTATGTAACCATGTGCAAGTAATTCAAAGCTTAATTTAAATGTGTTTAGTTAGATGTTGTTCTCACTATGAAAATGTGATTCTAACTTGTGAAAACTGTTAAATGTGCTTTAGTAGAAAATAACTTGCATTTGAATTAGCACAACATTTTATAATGTAGAAAACAGAACCAGCTCATGATTCAGCTTGCTCTGTTAGTTTCTGTCGACCTTAGAGATAAGCAAAGGAATGTTTTTCTCTGTGTTAGAACAGTGGCATGATTTGCAGTTGTGTCCTTGGTCTGGGTTTTATCTCTGTAGTGGCTGGAAATGTTGAAAAAAGTCTCATTTAATTCTTTGCTTTAGTGAGAGTAGAAAAACAGGTATTTTAAAAGAGCATTACCAAGTTTAATGTTTCTTGCTTAGTTAGAAAAGGTTCTTTTGCAGCTCATGTTATGTGTGTAGAAATAAAATGTCTCTTTTAAAAAGGAAGATTAGGAGATGAAATTGTATTAAATAAGATGCAGAATGTACCATGGGAAGGAAAATTGCCTGTTTTAGAGATGCCATATGAAATCTGAAGATGGGTGGAGGCACCCTTTTGGAGAATGCTGGATTGCAGATGGAGGAAGAAAAGTCACGTTAGATGCTTTGTAACATTATTATTTGATAAATGCGTTCCTAGTTAGGAGTTTCAGAGAGCAGAGAGCAGAGAGAGGAGAGAGAAGAGGAGGAGAGAGAATGCTTTTTAGAACACAGACCAGAAGACTTTAGGAGCCCTTTGAGACAGACAGAGATTTAGAGATGCAAGGCTGCAAGGGAGTTTCAGACTCCGATGCAGAAATGAAGAGGGCATAAGTGATTTACAGATGCAATGAAGGAGAGCGCAGATCTTTGATGGAGAGCAGAATGTAGGCAGATGTAGGCAGATTAGTTTGTACGTTTAGTTCCATTGTCCAAGGACGAAGAGGGCAACCATGGGAGGTAGGGCCTTTGGTGTGGCAGCTGCCCGCCTTTGGAACAGCTTGCCCTTGGACATTAGGAGCATGCGGAATTTGCTGCAGTTTCGTAAGAAAGTAAAAACCTGGCTCTTCCCCAAAGACCGTTCCTCGAGGCCCTAAATTGTGTACCTGCGATCCCCTGTCAGCTATCTGTCTAGTGTTTCAGTCCGGATGTTCTCTCAGCGCCAGGATGCCCGTAGGGTTACAGCGTGCTCTACAAATGTAAAAAATAAATAAATTTGTGCTTCGACTAATTGGCTTTGCCAAGGCTTATTTGCTCTATTCTTTGTTTCCCTTCATGGGAGATTCTGCAATTATTGATTGGCTTATGCAAACTCACTCTTGCTTCTGGGACTTTTCATGTGTTCTGACCGACATCTTTTGAACCCCATTGTCTTAAAATAGGGATTATTTTCTTTATGGAATGCGCTGTTTGCAGATTATGATGCTTTGTGCTAACCTAATTTTTCTGTTATCAATTCTGTAACCTGATTGATACCTGACTACTGAATGAAGAGTCAGAGATTCTTACATTTTGATTGGAAAATAAATTCTTTTAAAACTGCTAATAACTCTCTTTATTGACTAAAATGTTTATTTGCATTTTATGAATTCCTCATGTTTATGTAGAAGCTCCCTGGTCATAAACCGTGGCAAAGATCCATCGACCTTTAGGGGAAATCAGGGTAACGGTAGTCAGAGGTAATGGTGCCACATTTCCTAGATTTCCCAAAGCAAGATCACCATGGGATTTCTGCTGCAACAGGATGGTAGCAGAGATATGGTTCTACAATTTGACCAGAAGGAGCAGAGGTTAAGTTAATGCTTTGGGAAAAAATTGCCAAAGTTAGAATAATTCAGAAAAGGGGTGGTGATGAACAGAGTGTCTGAATTAAGCAGACCACTCTTACACAGTCCAAAGATCAGGGCTTGATCCATCACCGTTATTTATCTCACTGCACCATCCCAGCTCAGAACCTGGCTATATGCAAATCAGTCTGTCCCTGGCCCAGTGCATCATGGGAACAGGGCAGTCTAAACTACCAAGCCAATTCTTGGTGTTTAATTATTTTGTCCACCATAAGCGTGGAAGGGTATACTCAGATGTGAGTCCCTTGCTCATTGCACCATCAGGATTCAAGCAAGCCGGGCCGAAGATGGCTGTAATGCCAGAAACCGGTCCCCGGAAGCTTGTTTCCTTCCCAGTGAAAGAATTGGCTTGGTAGTTTGATTTGCCCTGTTCCCATCATGCACTGGGACAGGAACAGACTAATTTGCATATAGCCAGGTTCTGAGCTGGGATGGTGCAGTGAGCTAAAAAACTGTGTTGGATCTAGCCCTGATCTCTTGACTGGGTGAGAGTATTCTGCTTAATTCAGAAACTCTGTCCATCACCACCCCTTGGTGTTTAATTATTTTTCCACCATAAGCGTGGAAGGGTATACTCAGATGTGAGTCCCTTGCTCATTGAACCATCAGGATTCAAGCAAGCCGGGCCGAAGACGGCTGTAATGCCAGAAACCGGTCCCCGGAAGCTTGTTTCCTTCCCAGTGAAAGAATTGGCTTGGTAGTTTGGTTTGCCCTGTTCCCATCATGCACTGGGACAGGAACAGACTAATTTGCATATAGCCAGGTTCTGAGCTGGGATGGTGCAGTGAGCTAAAAAACGGTGTTGGATCTAGCCCTGATCTCTTGACTGGGTGAGAGGATTCTGCTTAATTCAGAAACTCTGTCCATCACCACCCCTTGGTGTTTAATTATTTTGTCCACCATAAGCGTGGAAGGGTATACTCAGATGTGAGTCCCTTGCTCATTGCACCATCAGGATTCAAGCAAGCCGGGCCGAAGACGGCTGTAATGCCAGAAACCGGTCCCCGGAAGCTTGTTTCCTTCCCAGTGAAAGAATTGGCTTGGTAGTTTGGTTTGCCCTGTTCCCATCATGCACTGGGACAGGAACAGACTAATTTGCATATAGCCAGGTTCTGAGCTGGGATGGTGCAGTGAGCTAAAAAATGGTGTTGGATCTTGCCCTGATCTCTTGACTGGGTGAGAGTATTCTGCTTAATTCAGAAACTCTGTCCATCACCACCCCTTGGTGTTTAATTATTTTGTCCACCATAAGCGTGGAAGGGTATACTCAGATGTGAGTCCCTTGCTCATTGCACCATCAGGATTCAAGCAAGCCGGGCCGAAGACGGCTGTAATGCCAGAAACCGGTCCCCGGAAGCTTGTTTCCTTCCCAGTGAAAGAATTGGCTTGGTAGTTTGGTTTGCCCTGTTCCCATCATGCACTGGGACAGGAACAGACTAATTTGCATATAGCCAGGTTCTGAGCTGGGATGGTGCAGTGAGCTAAAAAACGGTGTTGGATCTTGCCCTGATCTCTTGACTGGGTGAGAGTATTCTGCTTAATTCAGAAACTCTGTCCATCACCACCCCTTGGTGTTTAATTATTTTGCCCACCATAAGCGTGGAAGGGTATACTCAGATGTGAGTCCCTTGCTCATTGCACCATCAGGATTCAAGCAAGCCGGGCCAAAGACGGCTGTAATGCCAGAAACCGGTCCCCGGAAGCTTGTTTCCTTCCCAGTGAAAGAATTGGCTTGGTAGTTTGGTTTGCCCTGTTCCCATCATGCACTGGGACAGGAACAGACTAATTTGCATATAGCCAGGTTCTGAGCTGGGATGGTGCAGTGAGCTAAAAAACGGTGTTGGATCTTGCCCTGGTCTCTTGACTGGGTGAGAGTATTCTGCTTAATTCAGAAACTCTGTCCATCACCACCCCTTGGTGTTTAATTATTTTGTCCACCATAAGCGTGGAAGGGTATACTCAGATGTGAGTCCCTTGCTCATTGCACCATCAGGATTCAAGCAAGCCGGGCCGAAGACGGCTGTAATGCCAGAAACCGGTCCCCGGAAGCTTGTTTCCTAACCAGTGAAAGAATTGGCTTGGTAGTTTGGTTTGCCCTGTTCCCATCATGCACTGGGACAGGAACAGACTAATTTGCATATAGCCAGGTTCTGAGCTGGGATGGTGCAGTGAGCTAAAAAACGGTGTTGGATCTAGCCCTGATCTCTTGACTGGGTGGGAGTATTCTGCTTAATTCAGAAACTCTGTCCATCACCACCCCTTGGTGTTTAATTATTTTGCCCACCATAAGCGTGGAAGGGTATACTCAGATGTGAGTCCCTTGCTCATTGCACCATCAGGATTCAAGCAAGCAGGGCCGAAGACGGCTGTAATGCCAGAAACCGGTCCCCGGAAGCTTGTTTCCTTACCAGTGAAAGAATTGGCTTGGTAGTTTGGTTTGCCCTGTTCCCATCATGCACTGGGACAGGAACAGTCTAATTTGCATATAGCCAGGTTCTGAGCTGGGATGGTGCAGTGAGCTAAAAAACGGTGTTGGATCTAGCCCTGATCTCTTGACTGGGTGAGAGTATTCTGCTTAATTCAGAAACTCTGTCCATCGCCACCCCTTGGTGTTAAAGTTAGAATAAGGCCCAAGCCCCAAAAAGTCCTGATTCCTGATTCCAATGCCGAGAACTTGAAGATTGGCAAAGCGGTATTAGAAGGCGGTCCAAGAAGGCGGTCACTGAAGAAGGGGTGAGTATTAATAGGGAGCAGCGCATTTGTGGTAATTTCGGATTGCGGTAAATTTTGATTGCGGTAACTGCATTTGCGGTAATTGCGTTTGACTAGATCATGGTATGCGGTAATGGCATAAGCGGTAATCGCATTGAATTAGATTGTAGTATGCGGTAATTTTAGTTGTTGTAATTCCAGTTGCGGTAACGGTGGTTGGGGTAATTGCATGTATTTGTTAGATTGCGGTGGTGTACAGACTGTGTAAGGTCTTGCGGAGTGTGAATGCCTGTTGTATGAAAGGAGATCAGGCTGTGAGCGCGCACAGCCTGAGAAAATCTTAGGCTCAAGGAGTAGCTTAAGTGGATCGGGTGTACCGTACATCCAGAGTAATTGTCGACCATTGATTGAGGGGTCCTGAGACGTCATCAACTACCCGGACCGAGATAGGGGGTGCGAATGTGTGAGTGCATGAGTAACCGAGCTTGGTCGGAGGTTGCTGTAAGTGGAACATTGAGCGAATGTAACCTATCAGTTGAGATGATTGTCCGGTTGTTTCGTGGACAGGCAGTTGCCAGTTTGCGGTAGACAATTTCACGAGACTGTGGACGAACAGTCAGACTGTGGACGTACAAGAAGTCAGAGAAGTAATTGCTTGGACGTACAAGTAGTTATTTCAGTGTATGAATGGGATGTGTGAGTGAGTATGAGAAAATTGTAAAGGAGGGTGAACCACTGTGAGGGGGAAAAGTAACATCAGAATGAAGCCACGCTGTGATAGGTTCGTTGTGTGATTACCGTATTGAGATTGGTTGAAAGTCTTCAAAAATTTAAACTGTAACAGGATTGGAGGGAAAAAGTTGACATTTACAGCATTGAATAAAAACATTGGATTGAATTATTAAAGGTTTTAAGACACTTTTGAGAGGTAAATCGACACATTCGATTTGGGTCAGTGAAGAGACCTCACCTGATCGAACGCCTGCACATTTTATGTTAACGAATTTGTGATAGTTTTCATGTTTGTGGATTCGCCAATGGTGCAAGGTTACTGAGAAAGAGGGTCCTTTGAGTTTTCCAAAATGTTGTACTTTTGAACTGCTAATTATTGACAGATTAAGGGAAATGTTATCTGAAATAAAGTCACCATCTACAGCTACACAATTTGAAGCCTTGGCCTTGTGGGAAAAGATGGCAAGAGACAAAGAAAGAGAGGACGAAAGGGTAAAGAATCAGATACAGGAGGAGGAAATATAGATGACAAAAAGCCTCAAACCAATAGTGATTTAGGGGATGTCCTCCACCTAATGTGATTCCCAGTACAAATTTGGATATTAGTGTACCAGCAAGTACAACAGTGGCTACTGCTTCTGTGGAACCAAAGGAAATGCAGATTGAGGGAATTCAATAGACGTTCCAGATTGCCTAACCACCTGTTGATTCGATACCGATAGTGATACCTCCAGGTGTTATTGCTCCAATTGTGACTGATTCGGTACAAATATTACAAACTGTAGCTTCACAAACAATGCGTAGACAATGTTTGACTCTCCAAATTAATATAGTCACAACTCAAGAAGCTCAAAGAATTGTGGAAGGAGTATCAGGATTTATCTCAACATCTCAGAACTCACAGATTATAGAACAGAAACTGCCCCAGACAGTTCAAGCATTGAAAGATAGAGAAAAAGTTGTCTTTACAACACCGATAGCAAAGGGAGAGACAGAGTTAATTGAAAATGGGATTTTTCGACCATGGTGTGAGGAAGCAGCAGGGATTGAAAGGACAGAACATGGTAGAACAAATTGACCCAGAACCCAAAAGAGAGAGACCACTTAATGTTTCAAATTTAAAAATTGAACTAGGAGAAATTCTCAGGGACGGTGTAGATCTTGGGAATTTGAACCAGTATCATGAAAAAGACTTAATTTACCTGAGTAAGGGAATTACAAAATGTACAGAAACTATACGTGACAGACTGACTGATTTGGCCCGAAAAGATTCAAATATTGTTTCAGGAAGTTTTCGATTTCAGGAAAGCTTCAGGGTACAGATGGATGATGAAGCAATTGAGACAACGTGTTCTCCCAGAATGCGATTACACATTACAGAATTGGTGAATAATGTTGTAAATGGAAGGATTTTGAGAAATTAGGAGACAAGTGGGCAAGAAAACATGAGACGAAAAAGAAACCGCCAGACCCAGCAAGGAAGTGGGAGAAGAAAAAGAAACCACCACGTCTAGCGGAGGAAAACAGTGAACAGGTTGAGGGAGAAGCTTCAGCTTGTCCAATGAGAGAAATAGTGGGAGAAATTCATGTTGATGTATCACGGGACAAAGGTGAACTTGCAGCATTTGTGAACAAATTTCCAAAATTGAGAGACACACCTGTGCGTACCACACAAGTTGATGGATTTGTTGAAATATCAGATGTATTGTGGGTTAATTTCAAAATGATCTTTGACACTGCAGAGCTAATTGAATTGTGGTCTGAATATAAAGTTGTGCAAGGGCCAAATGAGGAGACAAGGAGAGAGTCTTGCACTAATGCACCATCTTCTGTTGTTATGGAGAAAAATTAAGCAGTAATTACTTTTCTGAAGGGCCGAGTGCCACCAAAAGATCTTAATTGGGTAAAGATCAAGAGAACCTCACAAGAACTAAAAGATTTGATTCATGATTTTTGTGAAAGAGTGTGTCAGGATTTTTAACAGCACGTCAAGAGAGAGTGTACTGATGTTAGTGACATGAGACCATTCTTGTCTCAATTTGTTATTGGATTAATGATTTTTGGTCAGATCAGTGTGCACATTCAGCGTGTGGTTGGTTGGCAAAGAAAGTTGATAGATGGGATTGCGGAGGTTGAAGGTGAGATACAAGGTGTGGTTGTACAAGCAGGAGTTCAAGGTGCTCAAGGAGGAATTGGTGTTTTACAGGACAGAGATAGAGGAGTTTTGGTTGGTCTAAATTCAAGTATGGATGTCACAATGTTGAAGAAAGTGACCTTTTGCCATCTTTGTAACAGATTTGAACATTGGAAGAGGAAGTGTAGACTTAAACTTGATGCAGCAAATGGAAATGCAAAATTACAGGGGGAAATGCAGATGCCAGTTCAGCAAAAGCAAATCTCAATTCAGAAACAGGTACCAACGAGACAAGTTCTCCAAGCACAGATGGTCCCACAAAATATGGGAGACCCTCAGATTAACTTAAATCAGTTGTCCAAAGCAAATTTGAATTATTTTCAGAACCAAAATCAGAACACATTTCAACAGTCTGCTGTATTTAACAGTGACAATTTTGGTCCCAGCGTTTCTGAGATCATTAGATTCATTGTGAGAACAGTGGAACTTCCAAACCTACCTTACTTAGAGAAAAAGGCCCACGTTGTAGGATTTCTAAACAGTCAGATTCCAAACTCAGTTCTAGAGCAGGTTTTAGCAAAATTAGGTTAATTTGAAGAAAATTACCAAATTGCTCTTTGTGACTCAAGCAATGTAGGCCTGCTAGGAAGACATTTGTGGTGCAAGGTAAATTGCACAATTTACTGTACACCAGATGATATTGAAAATCAGACTCCTGATGAGGATGTACAGTTTAAAATGGCCCAACATGAGAAAGCTGAAGGATTTGTTTCTGAAATGACAGTTGAAAAATTACCCTCTGATTTGGAAGAAACAGTGAGCCCAACAGTATGGGAGTTTACAACGAAAGATGACGAATTAATAAAAAGCGCAGAACCAGTCTTAGTCAAATTAGAATCAGATGCCATGTATACTTCAACACTATCATACAATTCGACACGAGATACAGTTGCAGGAATTTCACCCTTAATTGAAGATAAACTGAACGAGGGACTTTTGGTGTAATTGATTGGGAGTTCAAGTAACTCTCTGATCCCAGGTTTACAGAAAGCCAATGAGAAGTACAGAATAGTGCCGGAGACTAGCAGCATAGTTGTTCTGTGTTGTCCTATGGAACTGAATCCAGCCAATATACCTTTTCAAGTTGCACGTACTGAAGAATGGCTTACTGTTATTGATATGTGTCAGGTTTACAATGAGGATAGTCAGGAGTACTGCCAGAAAGGAGATCAATATGTGGGACACATGATTGAAAAATGAGTTAGAAAGGTGTCACCAGAGAGAGTGGATGCAATTCACCAGATGAATGCACCTCGAATTCAGAAAGAAGTCAGAATTCTGTTGGGAATGGTTGACTACGGTAGACAGTCAAAACCAAACCTTTCCCTAGTGGCTAAGCCTTTACTGAGGCTGACACACAAGGATGTGTCCGATCCGCTTCCATTGGACAACAATTACACAAAAGGATGCCTAGAGTCGAAAGAGAAAACGTGTCGTGCCCCGACACTAGGAATGCAAGTTTATTCAAAAGAATATACACCAATTTGCAGTGAGAGGGAGGGCTGCACTCTCTCAGTACCTGTTCAAGAACATGAAGATGTTCAAAAGTCTGTGACATTTTTCCTAATGACCCTTAACCCCATCGTCACAGAAATGCCCAGCTGCCTTAACTTAGTAGCTGTTGTTGATGTCAGTCACAAAAAGAGTGAGAAAATGATGATGGAATGCCCAGTGATTGAAATGGTTTCTTGTTTTAGGGATTTGTTACTAAAAAATCTTGAGACTGAAATATATCAGAATTCAAATGTATTGAGTCTACTGATGATGAACTCTTGATTGAGCCTGATCATGTCAATTTTGTAGATGGCCAAGGTTTACAAGAAGTTATCTCAGCACAAGATACAAAATTGGATGCTCTTACCCTAGAATGCAGTCTAAATTCTCAAATGAGAGTAATAATTGTAATGGGAAAGATAGATGCTAATTCGGTTGCCCAATATAGTGTCCTGCTGGCTTACACATTTAAGGGAAAGTTCACATGTGAATCTGAAAAAGACATTGTCTATCCAATGTTGATGTCAATATCGAAAACACATGTGAAGAGTTAAAGGGTGTACAAGAAACTGTTTCAGAGGAAGAACAACAAGGATGGATCAGGACAGATTTTGAGAAAAATGTAAATGATAGCCAATTATCAGCTGATGGGAGATCAATGTTGCCAGACAGTTTGTTGTTGCCAATGACACGATACATGCATGGACATACACACTTAGAGAGGGATTCAATGAAACATAAAATATAGATACCAGCAAATGTTTAGGACGTTCGCAGAAAAAGAGTCTCATCGAGATGTGACTTGTCAACAATGAATGCAGGGAAAAGAACACTTGCTACATTGAGTCACATAGGGAGATCAGAAGGTCCCTTCAAAAGAATGCAAGAGGACACTGTAATCAAAATGTCTGATTCCTATACAACCAGAAGAGATGACAACTATATGATAGCAAATGTGTATAGATAAGGTATAGATTGACAGTTTCCCTGAAATCAGATCAAAAGACTCACTCTATCAATGAGGTCCAGAAAATGATGTGTGCAGAACTACAGACTGAATAAGTATTGCACTGTAGCTATCGACCTGGAGTTTCAAGCATAATCAATGAACAAAAAGACACTGGTGAGTCTCGCTGTGCAAAAGACTGTATCTCAACATCACTGGAGTGGCTTAATGATGTACCAGTAAAAGCACTTGTGACAAATGCAGATGAGAAGATGAGCTATTGCTGTGATGGATTGGCTGATGTAGCGCATACAGTTTCTCGCCAAGCTGCAGTGGCTACAGGAGATCTGCATAGTAAACAGTGCGACAACCTCGATCTGTCTTCCATGCTCGTAGGGTCCTGTGTCCCCTTGATGAAACAGCTCCTCTTCCAGAAGAGATGCGAGCGGTGGTCGAAAGGTCACGGGAGAGGGTCAGTCCAGCTGTAAGGGAACACACTGAGTCTGAAGCAGCACTACAGCAAACGGAGGTGGGACTTAAAAAGCAAGAAGTGGGAATTGGCTCGGATGAAATGGGTGTCGAAGTGGTGAAAGAGCCAGGTCCAGCCTCTGATGAAAGAACTAGTGCTGTGGACCCACGAGTGGGAGTTGGAGAAAACTGGCTAAAGGGGTACATGAAAAGTCTGCAGTTGTCCCCTGGAAAAACATTTGCACTCATAGTTGAAATATCTGAATCAGAACAAAGTGAAGGCGACGGTGGAAGGCTTGGATTGAGAAATTCCAAAAGATCGATGGTGCTCTGTCGGAGATATCCAACACCTGAATTGTCATGTTGCATGGACAAAGCACTGAACGTCACAATTTGTGATGCAGGATATGAACTGTATAAGCCACCTTGATTTCAAGCTTGAGACAAAAAGAGAACTCAGCAAAGCATAGACAATGACTGAGAACTGTCAAAAGCGGAAAAGAAAACAAGTATTAGTAAATGAAAAAAACTAACAAAAAAAACTGTTCTGCTGAAAACTAACCGTTCTGAGAAGCTACCAACAGAACTCTGCACTGAACCTTTCAGCCTGTCTATATATGATCTGATTGATCTCACGTGTGAAATGAACTTGGAGTGATGATTACAAATCCTCAGAGGTGTGACGATTTTAAATCATCAGAAGGAGGATTGCAAGAGGCTAAACCTGTGCTTCCTTTACTAATGGAAAACCTGCCTTTGCTTCAGAAATAAAGAACTGCATTTGAAAGGTGACACACACATTTCTGTGCCACAGAGTGAAAACATGAGCTTTGAAATTCACAAACCTCAGCCAGACACTTTTATTTAGCAGTTCATGTAACCCATGTGCAAGTAATTCAAAGATTGATTTAAATGTGTTTAGTTAGATGAGGTTCTCACTATGAAAATGTGATTCTAACTTGGATTTGAATTAGCACAACATTTTATAATGTAGAAAACAGAACCGGCTCCTGATTCAGCTTGCTCTGTTAGTTTCTGTCTACCTTAAAGATAAGCAAAGGAATGTTTTGCTCTCCATGTGAGAACAGTGGCATGATTTGCAGTGGTGTCCTTGGTCTGAGTTTTATCTCTGTAGTTGCTGGAAATGTTGAACAAAGCCTCATTTAATTCTTTGCTTTAGTGAGCGTAGAAAATCACGTATTTTAAAAGTGCATTACCAAGTTGAATGTTTCTTGCTTAGTTAAAAAAAAGTAATTTTTGAGCTAATGTTATGTGTGTAGTTAGAAATAAAATGTCTCTTAAAAAGGAAGGTTAGGAGATGAAATCGTATTAAATAAGATGCAGAATGTACCATGGAAAGGAACTTTGCCTGTCTGTGAGATGTCCAATGAAATCTGCAGATGGGTGGAGGCATCCTTTTGGAGAATGCTGGATTGCAGTTGGAGGAAGGAGAGTCACATTAGATGCTTTGCAACATTATTATTTGATAAACGCGTTCCTAGTTAGGAGTTTCAGAGAGCAGAGAGAGGAGAGAGAAGAGGAGGAGAGAGAATGCTCTTCAGAACACAGACAAGAAGACTTTAGGAGCCCTTTGAGACAGATAGAGATTTTAGAGATGCAAGGCTGCAAGGGAGTTTCAGACTCCGATGCAGAAATGGAGAGGGCAGAAGTGATTTACAGATGCAATGAAGGAGAGCGCAGACCTTTGATGGAGAGCAGAATGTAGGCAGATGTAGGCAGATTAGTTTGTAGGTTTAGTTCCATTGTGATTTGTGCTTTGACTAATTAACTTTGCCAAGGCTTATTTGCTCTATTCTTTGTTTCCCTTCGTGGGAGATTCTGCAATTATGGATTGGCTTATGCAAACTCACTCTTGCTTCTGGGACTTTTCATGAGTTCTGACTGACATCTTTTGAACCCCATTGTCTTAGAATAGGGATAATTTCCTTTATTGAATGCGCAGTTTGAAAATTATGATGCTTTGTGCTAACCTAATTTTTTTGTTATCAATTCTGTAACCTGATTGATACCTGACAACTGAATGATGAGTCAGAGATTCGTACATTTTTAATGGAAAATAAATCCTTTTAAAACTGCTGATAACTCTCTTTATTGGCTAAAATGTTTATTTGCATTTTATGAATTGCTCATGTTTATGTAGAAGGTCCCTGGTCATAAACGGTTGCAAAGATCCATCGACCTTTAGCGGAAATCAGGGTAACGGTAATCAGAGGTAATGGTGCCACATTTCCTAGATTTTCCAAAGCGAGAATACCCTGGGATTTTTGCTGCAACACTAACAACTGCTCACTATACATTCACTGAAATTAAAAAAGCATGGGGCTTATTTACAAGTCTCCTGTGCCACCAGTACCTCAATTTTTCCCATATAAACAGTGACGCACCGGTGGAGTAAGGGTCTTGTAAATAAGTTATTAGTTATTGTTGGGCACCAATTCAGCAATGCTATTTATCTCAGCATCAACTTACTGGACACGCTCAATTGGCCTGAACAGGAAGTAGTAAATGGGCTCATCATAATGAGGGCAACTTCAGAGAACATCAGTGATATTACATACATTACAGAGCCATGGCCTGACATGTTTGAGCCCAGTTCAAAATACATCAATGGAAATGTAAGAGTAATTTTGTGCCTGACGTTTTCTCTTCAGAATTGTACCGAGGTGAAAAGACCTGTGGGTTGTTGAATGCGTAAAGAAACAAGTAACTGGTGTTACTATTGCACAAAGTAAAGGTACCCTTCAACCCACCTCGGAAGCATGAAAGACCGAGTTGGCCTGAAGATTACATCACATATCAGTGGAGAACATTAACTGAGCATCCTTGTAAAACTGTCAGCCAAAAATGAAAGTGCAGCAACGGAGGCAAAGCAAATCCATGAAGTCTGTGGGAAGATGGATTTGTAAGCAGTTTGTTTTTGCTGGAGGGAAAAATGGGATAATAATGATATACAGGTTATGAGGGGGAGACATCTCATGGAAGTGCAGGGCAACCACTTGTATTTCAGCCTGCTGATAATAAAACAAAATCTACAAAATACCATCACAGCGCTTGCTTGGTCCTCCCCAACCAGGTGAGGTGATGGGAACAAAAGATAATTATTTACAAAATGGTAAAATAAAGCTTTAATTTTCAGTTGTGACACGCACACAATAGCCTCCCAAGTGATTGAGAATCTATCACGGTCCCTCTAGGTTGTCTGAACAGCCCAGATGGGAGAGCTTTTCACAACAGATTTATAACAAAATGAAGCATTCTTTTAAGGGCAATACTATAAAGCATCAAGGATGAGAGGCGCTGAAATAGGCAAACTGGATTCATCTATGAGAATTAAAGCTACTAAAGGCAAGTTAGCACCTGCCACGTGATGAGCCATGAATCGTGCTGGCAGTGGTCTACTTCATTACTTACAGCTTCCATGCAGTAAGCATATTTTCTGCTGTATTAAAGCCTCCTCCCCTCCCCCACTTATCTTAACTTGTTACAGCATTCTTTTTAACGTCCAGCAGGCCTTGCGGAGTCAAGGAGAGGATAAAATAGGGCCAGTTAAATGGAAAATATGAAGGGAACGCACAGTCACAAAATAAGTGCTGAAGACTACACCCACAGTGGCAAAAGTATGTTCTCGATTCCAAACCTCATTTTCCCCTCCCGCACTGATAGATATTATCTCAGAGAGTTACATTTTATTGACATATTTCCCACTTTTCTTAATTTAAAAGCATTAAAAAGGATCAATATGATGTTAACAAGGTTCATTTTCCCACCTGCTCAATATGCATAGAGTTAGACATGAGGTGCAGGTAACCATTGCAATTTTATAATGTGACTGGGTCGTTCAGTGCAATCAATGTTCCGCATTAATGTCTTGCAATATATGACGTTATTTGACTTTCACTAATGTTCCCCAGCCGGAAGCAAGATGGCGGTAGACCGCTGAGCTCTGACGTTTCACAGAGCTAACGTTTTGTTTTTCTTGCCTTCTCTGGTCATACTTCATGTCTCTTGTGATGGGCTCATGTTCCCTTGCTTTTCTACATTCTTGCAAGCTGGTGGGAGCCTCATGAGACCCTTCCTCACTGTCCTGCAGTCCCGGTAAAAATTTCTTCACACGAAAGCGGCCGCCATTTCCTAGGCGCGCTGCTCCCTGCGCCCTGCTAGCGCTACAGATCTTTCACCTCAGGAGTTCTCCTAATTGAACTGGGTGAGTATTTTCTTCACTTATGGCAGTCTTGGTATTTCTTTTCTGAGGTTCCTGGACAACTGGAGACCTTTGTAGCTCTATAAAATGCCTACAATGATCTAATTAATACCCCAAATCATTTTTACAGTTGGGATGGAATAGGCTAATTTCAAATGGTCCTATTAATGTGTGATCCTGGCAAAATATGGTGAAATAAAAGATAATTATATTTATGGGCATTGTGATACGGATGTGACACAAATGTTTTATGTGCCTGAATGAAACTTTGATGCTCTATTTCACTTCACAAATTGACATCCATCGCTCTTATTGACTTTGGGGGTCTTGTTCTTCATCTGGATTAACAGGTTTGCACTCCCTATGCAGCCACAGTGATTCAGCAACTGGAGCTATAAATTGTGAAGCAGCTTCTTAGAGGGTCTTTGCTCCCTTGTTTCCTTGCTCACTGGGAAGCCGGTGGGAACTATTAAACTTCCTCTTTCCAATCTGCTGATGTGTAGGTGACTGATAATCATACGCCGAAGGCCACAATTGCCTTAGAACACCACTCACATCTGTGAAGTTTGCTCTTAACCAGCTCAATGGATTTCATTCACCACTTCTTGTTGTATGGGCAGAATTTGATCCCCTCATAAGCTCACTCAATGATCTGTGCATTTTGTCAGACTGGCTAGTGACTCACAAATTACCACTAAGCCATCGTCTTCCAGCACTAAACCTTAAAGAGCCATAAAATGATCCTCCATCTCTGGTTCAGTCTTCTCATAATCTTGTTTTAGACACGATCATAGATGAGGTACATGCCCTTAAACCTTTCATGAGCACTACTAATGAAAAACTACAACAAATAGAAGATCATTGGATTGGAATGGAAGGAAAAATGCTTGATATGGAACGTGTTGGCCACCTTCAGGATATGGCTGACAAGATCCCCATGTTGTAACACAAAATTCAAAAACTTAAAATTAACACTGAAGATCTTGGAAACCGCAATAGAAGGAATAATCTTTGCCTCGATGGTCTACCTGAGGACATTGAGAGCTCTGGTCTTCTGACCTTCCTGCAGAAATGTCTACCTGATCTTCTAGACCTTCAATCTCCTTCTCCCCTAAATATTTAACGGGCACACCATCTGGGTTATCTCCAACCTCAACCTACTAGACCCCATGGCAGCATAATGCTCTTTTCGGAATTTACTGATCTGATGCGTGTCTTGAAAGCCTCCAGGAAAAACGTAGTCTTGTATGGTCTGGTCATAACATCTTCATTTCTCAAGATGTTTCCAATGCAACCAAAGCTAGACATAAAGGGGATCATTTACAGGCCCATTGCGCCACTGGTACGTCACTTTTAAAATGGGAAAAAGTGACGTACCGGCCGCGCAACAGGCTTGTAAATAAGCACCAAAGAGTTCTTAGCCCGTCATCCACATCTGAGACATTTAAACATTCACTATGACATCTCACATCCCTGTCTTTGTAAAATTACCTACAAGGGAGTCTCCTGATCCGTTAAAGATCCAGTCAAATTAAAAATATTCTTACAAAATATTGTGAAGCAACCCATGTACACCAGTACGCAATACTCCTAAACTGTTAGTTATACATGGCTTCTCTCGCTTTTCTACCTGTCTTTTAATCTAATTTATATGGCAAAATTGTTTTTATCTTCTTTCTTTTTTCTCCATTGTCATTCTTGCTTTTGGTGTTGACATGCCTTGTACTCATTCTCCTTCATTTTTACTTGTGATCTAGATTTATGTCCTTGATCTGTCTTTTCATTCTTTTCTTATTCTAATACCTCTTTTTTCTTATTTTTCTATCCTAACCCACATTCCTTTTCACGTCTGTGCCTTGATACTCTTTCTATATTTGTATGAGTGTTTATTTGTTTCTCTTCTCAATTTTTTTGGCATTATCTTCATGTTATCTGATTGTTGATTTATTGTGTTTTTCTGTTTCCTTCATTATTTTTGCAGTATGTCATCACAGCTCCTGTATCCTTGTCTCTACTTAGTAACATATTTAATGTCGTCTCGTGGAACGTTCTTGGTCTGGGTCATCCTGTCAAATGTCAAAAAGTACTCTGACATTTGTTGAAACTTAATTGTCACATTGCTTTTTTAAAAGAAACCCACCCTAATGGTGTTGAATCGCTCAAGCTTAAGCATCAATGGGTGGGTCAAGTTTCTTTTTCTCCTGCTGTCAATCATATCAATCGAATGTGATATGAATAGACACTGGGCACTGCTTTATGCCACTATCTTAAAGAAACAAATTACTTTTTCCAACATGTACGGCCCTGTTAAATCTGACCCACTTCTGGCATAGAATTAAATTAAAGCTATCCTCAATTACTAATCCTAATATTATTGTTGTAGGTAACTTTAATGATTGGTTAGATTCATTCTCTGATAGGAAATCGAACTGCAAATTTAAACCTGATAAATCACATAAAGCCTTCCCATCTGCTATTGCCTCTCGTTTTTTGTATTATGTATGGAAAACTTGTAACCCTGATACATATGAAATTACATTTTTTCTAATATTCATCATACCATGTCTAGAATTGATTATGTTTTAGTTCTAAATCTTTACTCCCCTCTAGTCAGTCATCAGAAATTGGTTCTATTTTTATTTCTGATCACGCTCCTGTTTTATCCTCTTTTGATGTAACTCTTAAAATTACCAAATATGCTCGTTGGAGGTTTAACAATTATCTGTTATCCGATAAAACTTTTATTTTAGAAGCCACCTCTTTTGTGAAAGAATTTTTTCAATTTAATAAGCCTATTGATACTTTCGTTCATAACAATTGGGACGCCTTTAAAGCTTTATTTAGTGCCTTTGCTATTGCTTATCCTGCTAAAAAGAAAATAATTATTGAACTCCCAACACCACTCCACTCTACAACACATTAAGACTCTTGAACATACTTACTTTACTTCTAAATCTCCCTCCCACTTGTGGGATCTTATCAATGCCAAGTCCTCCCTGAATAAATTGTCTACTACTGATGCATGTAACATCCTCCTTAAAATTAAATCTAAATACCAAGGGGGTCAAAATAAAGCAGGTAAAATGTTGGCTAACTACCTAGAAGGTACACCGGAAAAGAAAAATATTGGACTCATTAGAAATGACCACACAAACATTATATTACACTCTGATTCTGATATTGTTAACACATTTCAATCATATGAATCATTATATACAGAAGATACTCTTCTTTCTGAATATGATATTCAATAATTTTTTAATTATCTTCCTAAACCTCCTTCAATACCGGACATTCTGGCTACTCTTGAAGATGACACAACTCTCCAGGAGATTTTGGATGCTAATAAATCTTTAAAGAATGCCAAAGATCCCGGCCCTCTTGGTTTTTCTAGTTAACTATTTTCCTGTTTTTCATCTATTCTTGCTCCTAACTTACTTGAACTCTTTACTTCTTTTTTTATTTAAAATCTAAAGTTGAAGGCTCCATTTTAGATGCTCTTATTGTTATCATTCTTAAACCAGATAAAGATTATACCCTTTGTAAAAATTATCGTCTAGTCTCGTTAATTAATTATGATTGTAAAATGTTATCAAATATTCTTGCCTCTAGATTAGAAGATGTTATCCACCTTCTTATTAAAAAAGGCGGACTCTCCTCTGATAATGCTAGGATGTTTTCTAATATCCCTGCACTTGGGAAAAACTACCTTCCCCCTCACGCTGCACTATCTCTGTATGCTGAAAAAGCATTTGGTCGTATAAATTGGCAATTTATGTTTAAAACTCTCCATTGGTTTGGCCCTAAATGTATTTCATTTATCAGACTACTATATTCTAATCCACTTGCTTGTATTTTAGTCAATCAATGCTTTTCCCCTTAGTCCAACTTACATAGAGGCACTAGACAGGGTTGCCCTCTTTCACCTCTTCTATTTCTTCTTTGTCTAGAACCTTTTCTTGAATGTATTCGCTGTAATCCTTGTATATCAGGTTTTCAACATAAGTATCTCGAAACCAAAGTCTCTGCTTATGTGGACAATAGTTTGGTTTATTTATCTAACCCCTGTCCTCCCTACCCTACCTCCCTTTTTACAAGAGATTGATTCATATTCTAAAGTATCTGGATATAGATTAAACTTCTCTAAAACTGAAACGTTACAATTAAATTGCTCATGCTATCAGTTTATGTTTTCTGGCACCAATTTTTTATGGTGTCCTTCCAAGAATAAATACTTGGGTGTCTGTTTCTCCTCCACTATCTCACTCACTGTATATCCCAATTATAATGCTCCAAAACTTAAAATCCAAAACTTCTTATCTACTTGGTCCCCTCTTCACTTATCCTCGTTGGGTAGATTGGACACTATTAAAATGATGATTGCACCTCATGTCCTTTTTCTACGGACCCTTCAAAATCCTAATTATTAATTTACCCAAATTAATTCCCTTTGTACAAAATTTATCTGGAATAATAAAAATGTTTGCATTACTTTAACTTAATTAATTAGACCTAAAAATGAAGGTGGTGTACACCTCCCAAATTACAAGTTATATCATACTGCTTTTTAAATTCGGCAAGTCTATGCTCAGTCCAGAAATTATCAAGACTCCCTTATACCTAGCTGGATTACCTTTGAACGTTCTTTTTTACATGTATTTTCCGTCCATAATGTTATTTGTATGACCAAGTGTATTTTTATTTTTAAAACCCTATTTTAAAATGTTGCCACCATTTAATATATTCGCTGTTTACCCATGGCTCTGATTTTTATCAAGCTTCTCTTGCTGCCTCTATTTGATATGAAAAATTCATAACGTTTCATCAAAAGTCATTCTATTTTAAACACTGAAATGAAAATGGTATCCTACATGTTCGTCAATTAATTTCTCAAAATTCTATATCTCCCTTTTGCTTTATTACAAGAGCACCATAATTGACCCAATTCTTGCTTAACCCAATATTCTAAACCTTCTCTTTTACAATCTTTTTTACTGACCAATAACTTTCCTTCTGACTCTACTCCATTTATTCCCTTGACACCGCTACATAATATTGCTTGCAATTCCAATCCTAAAGCATCTCTCATTTATAAGCTTTTATCCTTTCCCACCCCTGGTAGACTTAAAACCTCTATTGAATTGAAATGGGAGCAAGACCTTCCCGTGTTGATCTCTGTTCAACAATGGGATAAGTAATGGCATAACATTTTTACTACCTCCAAAGCTGCCAATATTACTCAATCTTTATTTTTCTGGATAATAGAGCTGTTTTTACACCAACTTCTATTCATAAAATTGACTCGTCAACTTCACCTTTATATTGGTCCTTTCTTTCCTTTAATGGTACATTCCATAATTTAATATATTATTGCCCTTATGTTTTCAATTTTTGGAAATCTATTTGGTCTAAATGTTCAATGATATTCCAATGTAACAAAGCACTATCAATTCAGAATGTTTTTCTTGGAACTAAGGCTGATTATTTTTATGTCCATTCTCTGAAATTGTTGTTATTTGATCTTTTTATTGCACATGCATTTAAAGCTATAATTACTTGTTGGAAAGATAATTTTAAACTATGTTCGTTAACATGGTCAAATCTTATTTGTGATGAGCAGAGAATATCTAGGGGTCGATTCCGATCCGGAAAAAAATTCCGCCGTACGAATCGTACCCTTTCCGTACAAATCGTACCCGTCCGTCCAAGTCGCATAGTACGATCCGCATTCCGTGAATCCATCCCAATCATCTCGATCCATACGTATTGCAAGGCGGAAACCGTGAACCGTACGACTCGTACTCACGCCGTACGACCCGACGAGTACGATCCGGACTCGGGAATTAGGATGCGATTCGTACGGTCCGCGACAGGTAAGGGCGATTCATACGGAAAAGCGCACAATCACATACACGTCTACCCCCCATGATCGTAGGGGTACGGCGCATATCCCTGCGATCATGCGGGGTACGTGCCATACCCCACGATCGCAGGATGTACGCACCGTACACCCAGCGAACATGGAGTACAGCGCGTACACTCCGAGATTGCGGGGAACGGTACGTACCCCCCATGATCGCAGGGGTACGCGCCGTACCCCTGCGATCATGGGGGGTGGGCACTATACCCGGGGGGGGCGTTCCGTACCTGTTTCGGGGCAAACTCAGCTTTTGCGGCACTTGCAAGCTCCCGTAGGAAAAGAGTCGTACACGAATCGTACTTGCCGGGTCATACAAAGCAGCCGCGAACCGTACGAACGTCATGTACAGCGGGTTCCGAGGGCGTTTCGTACCGGAATTCTATTCGCACGGTTCCTGGTACTATTGGTACGGATAGCTGCATTGGGTGTGGATCGTACTACGTCGTTCGTACGGGGAGGGTTATGGCTACGATTCGTACGGGAAAAAACGCTCCAAGCGGCTTTTCGGAGCGCTTTTTACCAGATCGGAATCGCCCCCTAGTGTTTCATCTTCATTGTTATCTCAGAAAATTTTATCTGATTTACTCTGGTGACTTTTCACTACTTTTTTGTCTTTGCATTCACCTATATCCTAATTACTATACCTCTATCTTTTACCCTTTCTTTCCATTTTCTTTTTCTTTTTTATTCCCCTCCTCTCTCTTTCTTCTCTCTCCTTTTTGTATAAAATATAAAATCGATTATAGTTCTAAATGTATTTTGCTCAACTCTACATTTTACTATTGATTACATTTCATAGCTTTATATTTTAGGATTGTTTACCCATTATCCGCTAAGCTCTGTATTTTGATACACAGTCTCCTTCCTTTTGATGATTGCAATCTTTCCTTTTTTTCCTATGAAAAAATAAATTCAACTAATAAAAAAAACTAATGTACCGCAGCCAAAACCACATGTTACTCTGTGTCTTTGTAAACAATGTAACCCAGCAGCTTCAATACATCTGACATATCTAGCAATGTCGTAAGGATTTTTAAAAGCAAAAGACAGGCAGGCCATGTACTTGTTCCCCTGGTCAGGGCCACAGTTGCGAGAACAATCCTGTGTATCTTCTTTTCCAGATTCCACAAGGGACAGCCCCGGTAAAAAGTCGCTGGAGACATACAGGATTTGTAAGTGTGTGCATGTCTGAAAACGTACATTCCAACATCAAGGTTATAATACTGCAGAGCTGCAGAAGCTTTTAGAAATGAGTTTTAAAAAGTGCAGTTGTGCTTGGTGTTGGTGGCCATTTCACTTCAGCTGATTCTCCACAAATGACTAAGTGACAAGTGTGGAGAAATTCTTGACAGTTAACACTAATTAGCAACACCTGTCTGCAAATCGCAGTGCTTGTAGTTCCTCATTGAAGAAACATGTCTATTGTATGTTTATTCAAAGGGGATTGGGGGTGCACACTATTGGATCCAGGTAAGAGGACTCACCTCGTACAGGACCTGGAGAAAAACAAGCTGTAAATGAGGCTGCAATGCCCATACAGGAGGAGGGGCCATCACACGCTGTACTGTGTGATTGGCAAACAGAATGTTCTCGGGGTAAAATCACCGGAAAGCGAGCTCAAAACACAAAGGAGAGACTTTTACAGAAATGCACCAATAAGAAGTCAGCATTTCTGAATGCCACGGATAGTAACCAACAGAAATTGGTTGGTTTGCCAAACCCCACAGAAGAGCTATAACAGGTCGATCGAAGCTCGACTTAAAAATTAGTAGAGTCTGTGAAGGTATTATCAGATTTTCCAGTAAATTTGGCAGCCGTCCCATTAAATAAATGATTAATACTTACAAAGCTAAAACACCGTCAGATGCTATGAATGGAGGGGATCTTTGAGGCATACAGGCACATGCATCAACGATTTTTGCATGCGCAAACGGTGCAATTCGCAAAAATCGGCCGTTTGCGAATGCAAAATCATGTTTTGAGATGCATCATGCATTTTTGGGAAAATCGCTATTTTTAGCGAATTCCAAAAATGCGATTGCTTTTAAGGAATCGCAAATTTGCGATTCCTTAAAAGCAATGCATGATTAATTTAAAAATTGCGAATTCGCAATTAGGGGGTGCAAATTACCACGAGGTTGAACCTCGTGGTAATTTGCAAAAATGTGTTAAAATGCTCGAATTTGCATTTAAAAACACTGTCATGTTACAGACACACATGTCCTTAGGACATGTATGTTTGAAACATGCACTCCAAAATACATTTCAGGGGTGCAGGGGGGGGTCCTTTGCACCCCCCCTGCACCCATGGAATGCATCAACATTTTGCGAATTCCAATTTGCGAATTCGCAATTCCCATTGATTCCTATGGGCCTTTTGGCCCATAGGAATCAATGGGAATTGCGAATTCGCAGATTGGAATTCGCATAATATTTGCGATTCAGTAAAAATTGCGATTTTTACCGAATCGCAAATTTTATGCAATTTAAATCATGCATCCCGTTTTGCGATTCCTTATTTGCGATTCCTTAAAAATCGCTAATAAGGAATCGCAAAACGTTTTATTGATGCATGTCACCGTATATGCCTTGCGGTCCTCTTCAGGTTTAGAATGCCTTTCTTAGGAGCCTATTAAGTATTTCCCCTCCATTTCGACTTACGTCACTCATAAAGCGATTGGAACAACCTATTTGGAGGATTCACTCTCTCTAATGCTGGTCTTGCTCTGGCTAAGCCTGAAACGTTTTTCACAAAATATATCATTATGGATTGTTTAGCACTTGATCATGTTTATAACATCCCCTGGCTTTCCTACATTAACGAAACCTTTAAAATGTTACATGAGCCCCTTGTGGTCCGAACCCGGCAAAGTATGCTGGCCTTGCACAATAGTGAGGTCAAAGCCCTTTACTTAGGTGCTAGGTCAGGAAACAGGACCTCATTAAGTCTAGGAGACCCATGGAAGCTTCATATACGTCTATCATTTCTTAGGATGGTTTATTTACTGTATTTGAGATTTAACCATTTACCACATCCTGGAGTAAATCTTGACTGCTCGTTACTGGAACCTTTGGAGAGACAAGTTTATATAATAACTCCATCGTCCAAATAAAATGAAATAGTTTTAAGTCTTAAAACATGAATGATAAATAACAGTATACACCAGATACCGTCCAGTAACCTCCCACTGCTCAAACGACCTAAAGAAAAGGTCTTACAATCTATTTCTGCCTTTTCCTACCATATGAAAATATTGTGGGCAGGTGCCTAAGAAATAGGCCGAATACAAGTTGTGACTTCTACTGTGGAAATACCGTGAAAAGACCCCTACCAAGGCGGAGGGGCAATACCATGAGGTGGGAAGACTCAGCCACTAGACTAAACATCTAAACCTGGCTTTACCACTTTACCTAAATATGCTGGACATAAACACTGAAATGTATATAACTATGAAGAAGTTCCAAGCTTCTGAGTTTTGCTGAGAAGGATGTATATATTCACTGAGAAGGAGGTAGAACCTACCTTGCATTGTTACAGCTTGTGATCCTGGATGCTGGTACTGCAGTTGCAAGCTTAGTCTGAGAAGTCTGACCGAGACAGGAGACAACACTTAATGATCCAGTTGAACCTGATGTTGCAATCCCTAGCAGCCCACTTGCCAAAGTACTGCAGATGCAAGGCGACTGGTATGTGACCCTGTGAGGTGGTGATCACCAGTGACAGCCTCTGCATCCCTGCAGACAAGAGCCTGTGTGTGACCCTCTGAGTAGCATCCCTGTCAACCCAGTGAGCTCCGTGTGACTTGAGCCTGTACCAGAGATCAAGCATACCTAATATGATTCATTCAGAAATACAAATTCATGAAGGCAAAGAATTCACTCTCAGATCTGCAAATTTGGTTGTGTCCAGGGAGAGGCACCAAATCTGCTCTGAATTTTATCCGGGTCATCTGAAGATGATAGCGGCCAGGAATGAAACCACCATACTTCTACATCTGGATCTCTCTAACTCTTTCAACACAATCGACCACCACTCCTTGACTGCATTTCCACCTTCCTTTCAAACAGATTTATCATCCTGCATGAGTAGTGCTATTGTAGTACTACTAAACATGCTATAAAATGCAGTTTGTGAATAGGCCTGAGGGTGTTTTGATGGAGTGTTTCCTTATGAGTGGAGCAATTGTGCTGTTTATGACTCTGATTATGCCACAAACAAAAACCCAAGCAGAATTGTTGTGGGGAAAAGATGCACTGCCAATTGTTAGGAGCCTAAACACAGATATAGGCTAGCTGCAAAGTACCAAGCAGTTTCCAGGTGCATGGTGGTGAATCGTTGTGACTTTAGAGGGATTTTCTTGTTCTAAACTCAGTGCTGCAGTATAACCAATAAACTTCACATAAGCCACCATCAGATGTCTCGCCATTATATACCCACACAACCATATTATACAGCTGCATTCCTACAATTAAACAGCCACCATTGTATGCACAGACACCCACACTCCTGCCACTGTATGCCTGCACACTCACCATCATAAACAACCAACCCACATCAAATGCCCCTCTGTGTTACACCTCTGTCACCTGTCCACAAAGCCAACATCTTACTCCAAAATTCCCACCATCATAAATGACTATATCACCTTCAAATGTCAACACACCCACCATGAGACTACCACACATCCAAATCACATGTCCACAGTCACCATCAGACGGGTACACATCCACTTTCAAATGGACAGAAACCCACCATCATACAGGTACACAACCACCATCATACACCATCATACACCCGCACTACAGCTATCGTACTACCATATATAGACAATCATATGCAACCAACCCACTGTCAAATGACGGCCATCACGCATCCAACATCGTATGCCGAAACACCCATCATAATATGCCAACCCACCGCTTTCAACCCTTGGGTCCCTTGGCTTATTGATCGTTGGCCGCGCTCCCAATTATTATGTGACATTTTTTAGTGACTAGGCAGAGGCCCTTCAGGAGCGCTGCAGAGTTTCTAAGGCGTCTAGACCATCACAGTGATCTAGACACTGCCTTAGTAAAACTGGCTTTATATAATTAAATAGTTAAATATAGCATAGCTGCTAAGTTTTCTTTAAAGGTAGGAGACAATTCGAAGTTTTTAGGGTACTCCTTATGTGTGACACTACAAATGTGCGACACTTTATAGTGAGTAGAATGAAGCAGTGATGTTAATTTAATTATATAAAGCCAGTTTTACTAAGGCAGTGTCTAGATCACTGTGATGGTCTAGAGACGCCTTAGAAACTCTGCAGCGCTCCTGTAGGGCCTCTGCCTGGTCACTAGCCAATGCCTTTTTAGCATGCTCGATGCCCATAGTAGCTATTGTGGCAGCGTGTTCTTCCTATGGTGTACCCCTCTGCTAGTGAAAGATTTTAGACTGGGACTGAATGTGTTGAATGACAGTCACATCCTTCCCACAGTACACATGCAGATTAGCAGGAATTACTGGCTGCTGTGATGGGCTCTGGCATGTGGTGGTGGGCACCATTCTCCTGCACTTGCAGTGGCTCGGTGTCTCAGTTTATGACCTGTGCCATCCACTGACCTGGGAGGTCACCTTTTGGGGGCTGTGGACGCTTGCAGCCCGAGCGCTGCTCACCTCGGAAGCCGGACCCTGCTGCCTCCTACATCCCGATCACCGCGGCGAGGCGGTAGATCGGGAACTACACATCCCAGCACCCTTAGCGCCCAGGAAGGCGCGCATCCAGCATCCGGCCCCGCCCCCGGAGGTGCGCTTAAGGCCAGCGCGAGCCCCGGGGGAGCGGGGGACCTGTGCCATCCACTGTCCTGGGAGGTCACCTTTTGGGGGCTGTGGACGCTTGCAGCCCGAGCGCTGCTCACCTCGGAAGCCGGACCCTGCTGCCTCCTACATCCCGATCACCGCGGCGAGGCGGTAGATCGGGAACTACACATCCCAGCACCCTTAGCGCCCAGGAAGGCGCGCATCCAGCATCCGGCCCCGCCCCTGGAGGTGCGCTTAAGGCCAGCGCGAGCCCCGGGGGAGCGGGGGACCTGTGCCATCCACTGTCCTGGGAGGTCACCTTTTGGGGGCTGTGGACGCTTGCAGCCCGAGCGCTGCTCACCTCGGAAGCCGGACCCTGCTGCCTCCTACATCCCGATCACCGCGGCGAGGTGGTAGATCGGGAACTACACATCCCAGCACCCTTAGCGCCCAGGAAGGCGCGCATCCAGCATCCGGCCCCGCCCCCGGAGGTGCGCTTAAGGCCAGCGCGAGCCCCGGGGGAGCGGGGGACCTGTGCCATCCACTGTCCTGGGAGGTCACCTTTTGGGGGCTGTGGACGCTTGCAGCCCGAGCGCTGCTCACCTCGGAAGCCGGACCCTGCTGCCTCCTACATCCCGATCACCGCGGCGAGGCGGTAGATCGGGAACTACACATCCCAGCACCCTTAGCGCCCAGGAAGGCGCGCATCCAGCATCCTGCCCCGCCCCCGGAGGTGCGCTTAATGCCAGCGCGAGCCCCCGCATCGCGGGACCGCGCACGGGCAAAGCCCGGGCAAAGGGCGGGCCCTCTGTGGCCCTCAGAGGCACTAGGAGGACGGGACGGGCCACCACTCTTGGCACCATCATTGGAGAAGGTACAGTCAGGCTCCACTCTTTCTATCCCTATCGCTTTGATCTGTCTATACTTGACACCAGGACTCCAGGATTCTGTTACCAAACTACAATGTCCATCTGGGAAGAGCTGAATGCCCTTTGTGGCACAAACTATATCCCGGATACTCTATCCCCCCCCATAGTGGCTCGAGACAATGTTCAAGCAATCTGCTCCCCCCAGGCATCCCCCGTTACTACCCTCCTTCCATCTAATAACTGCAGCCCCTCTGTACCTGGCCCTAATACTGCCCCATTACTATTGGATAAGGCTGAGACTCAATCCCCCCTACATTCGACACTTCAGGCCCAAATCGAGCGTCTGCTATATACTCCTCTTTCTCCACTGGTAGCTAAAATCAATGATTTGGGGGACAGACTGTGCAGGATTGAAACAACGGTAGCACGGTCATACCCACCAACCGGAAACATTGTTACTCCCACACGCTCTACCCCCACTAACACCCAGAAAAGGTCTACGGACAATGCGCCCAGGATATTGCAAACCGGTGACTCCCCTGTTATACCATCCATTCAAAGTGGTCGCAATAATACCCGTAATCTCGATCACGCCCCACATAGAGCTCCTGTGATCGCACTAGATAGAAGACATCGCATTGACTTACCCCCGTAGCAGCCCCATATGTCACCATTCTCTCTGGGGTCCCCGCACTCAGACCAGGAAAACGTGAACTGCACCAGGACCTACTGAACAAAGCCATCTTTTGGCTTAAAAACAATAGACCATTACCCTCTGCGCTAGACGGTGGGATACCGAGCGTCAGAAGGGTGGGGTGGCTTGGTCATCTGCCCAAAAATGTTCCGGGGGACTTGATACTGGTTAGGTTTAAAGATAGGAACATTGCCCCCTACTTGCGATCTATCCAGCCAAAACTTGGAGATGGCTCCATCTGTATTTGGGACCTGCATGACTTTTACCCTGGTCCCCGAGCACCGAATTACAATAACAGCGGGTGAAAAAGGGGGATTCTGTGTATTTTGGGTTTTTATTTAGAATCGCTGATATGCTAAACTATTTTAGTTGGGTCTTAATTCATTTTTCTTTTAATTAGGTAATGCTATGTTGAGTTATTTTTTGTGTGTATGTATTTCTTTGTGTTGCTTTTATGGTCAAACGCCGAATAAAGCTTATTTGATGATGATGAGTACCTTAAGCTCCAAATGCTTTCAAAGGCGAGCCTCGAAAATAAATGGGCTTGTTTTGCCCCTAGATATAAACAGGCCTAAGGCCTGATTCAGAGCTGAACTTCAATTGAAGAAAGAATACCACCCAAAACCAGGGGGCAATAGGCCTTTGACACTAATCCCCACCATACAGTGCCTAAGGTGAAATAATCTCAATGGGTAACCCCACATTCCCCCAGATTGAGCACTTCTACGGGAAACCAGAGGACTTGCCTCTAGCACATAGTTTCAAGCCAGGCGCCAGACAGCTTGAGCGCAAGAGCACTTATGTGGTGCTCTGCAGTGACCAAGGCGGTAACTCAGGACTAGATAAATCTCTGTAAAATATATTGACAGAATTGCGTGAGTGAGACCTTAACCCCATGGGCGAGGCCGCGATTCTGCGCCTGTGCGGCAGAATCGCGAGTGGGCGGGTTTATGACGGCCCCCAGCCGTCATCAGCACACGAGCCCCGTGATGCATGACGGCTGGGGGCCGTCATCAGCTTCGAAGGGGTTAATTAACCTTCCCTCCTTTGTTGTTACGGACAGGAATCTTTTGATATCCTTCCCTTTTTTTTTCTTTGTGCTTTAGACTCTCTCCCAAAATTCGCTTCGCACCTTCCTCCCTTTTCTCTCTCCCTATCCTGTCCCGTTCTCTCCCGTTCACGCCAGGTTTCCACTCGCCATAATCTTTCCACTTGTCTTTTCCTCGCATTTGGTTGCTTGCTACTTAAGCAGGAAACGCGAGAAATCCATCTCAATCAGTAACTTTAGGTTCAGCACTCTCAATAACGAATGCTCTGCTGCCATCTGGTGGGCAGAGGTTTCATACTTTTACTAAAGAACTGCACAATTTATGACAAATTCGAAAATCTGAAACCTTTGAAGCGCGGCGCCCCTGGCTACTTTGGAGGGCGCAGCAGGGCGCTGTGGCGCAGAGATTGGGAACCACTGGAACTTACACCAACACAGCCACCATTATACACTAACGTACCCACCATCGTTCGATATTTAATATTTGATATTTATTCATTATAAAGCACCCGAATCACCCAGACGGGGGTTCTCCGTGCTATAGATTACTACAGTCAACCAAGAACAGGGTAGGATTGGGATCACAATTTGGCCCGGGCACTGACGAAAAAAGTAGCCCACATTCAAGGGGCGTGACCCACATTTAAGGGGCGTGGCCCACATTCAAGGGATGTGCCCTCTCATGAAACACCATTTGTTAACACTTTGAGGTCTAATTTGTAGAGAAATATTTAGTAAATTAAGCCCAGAATCACAGGTTGTTGAGCAGACACTGGGACTCAAACTTGAATCCCCATCTCTGCAACTCTGGCATCAGGCCACATATGCCTATGCACAGACCAGAGACATTTTAAGGCATGGGCAATGTGGGATCTGGCCCAGGGACCCAGCCTTACAGGGAGCCCCCTGATAGAGCCAGCTCTGTTCTGTAGAGAATCTTGCCCTAATGACAATGCATACTCCTTAAACAGATTGTTTTAAATACCATTTTTTAAATGTATTTTTAATATTGGCGATGAGTAAGAACCTATCACAGAGATTTTGCAGAAAAATGTGTTTATGCTTCATGCAACATCCATTAAAAAATGTCTTTGAGATCAGACAGGCCATCACATATGAGAAATGGGAAGATGTAATTGAGATTATTTTCAGTAATTTTAGTGAGCTGCTACTGTGTTGTAATATTGAAAACACACATCAATGTTCTTGAATATTAGATGTCAATGCATTAAGAATTTGGACAAGTATGGTAGTGCACTGTCCAGTGACCTGCTGAAAGAGGTCATCAAAGAGGTGAAATTGGATCATAAATTCAAATCTGTTCCGAACAGGGGCCCCAAAAATATGTTTGGCCCAGGGCCCCAAAAACCCTTAAGATGTCCCTGACACAGACAAAGAATGAAAGTGGGAGGATACTGTTCTTGCCCAGGACACAGGGCCAAGGTGACAATGGCCTACATGGTGAGCCACTAAAAAAACAGCAAGGCCCCTTTCTATCACAAAATTATGAAATGCGCTCCAGTGAAGGAGCACCTAATAAGCAGGAAGCCCCTGCTATTACTAACCTTCTCAGCCCTCCCCAGATCTTCAGCTCAGGAGCACATGAACAGCAGTAAGGCCCCTGCAGTTAGTAAATTAATCAGCCCTCCAGGCCTCAGGGCAATGTCCGGGCAGGGGAGCACAAAACACAGCTGCTGGGTCATCCACGTTAGCCAGGGCACGTTAGCCAGGGGGAGGCTGAGGTGAAGATGGTGCAAGTTCCAAAAATCACCTGGCCCCCACAGCGAGACACATTCTTCCTGCCCACTATGCCCTGAATGTGAAGGGCTGTGGGCGAGGTGTTAAAACTAATACTGTTTCTGAGCTGCCTGGGGCCGAGGTGAAAATGTCTCACAGGCCTGAGCAACACCTGGCCCCCAGGGAGGCCGATTTTTGCAAACAATCACATCTTCCCAGCCCACCCCCAGCGTGATTGCTTTGCATGGCAGGGGGTGAAGAGAGGCCACAGCGGATAATCGCTGTACGGCCGCACTGTGAAGCTGCATTAATTTCTCTGTCTCAGTGCCCTCCGTGGGCCGTTTTTTCCCCTCCCCTTTCCTAGTCCACAGTGAGCACTCTCTGTGGACTGGGAAAGGGGGGAAAAACCGGCCCACAGAGGGCACGGAGACACCGGCCCTTCGGCCCATGCTCGAATGCCCGCAGTGCCAATCCGCCTCTGACCAAGAATGTAAACGAATCAGAACAATGAGGTTTTTACCAGCCTTCTAAACTTAAGATAATCTAGGCATTGAGGCAAATGAAAGGGAAGTTGGTTCCAATAGTAAGAGGCTAGGTGGAAGAAAGTTTTACCACCCAAGCAAGATTGTTTATAATGCGGAGTAAGAAGTAGAGATTAGAACCCTGATCGAAGGGACCTAGGTGGCAAATATTTGGTAAATGTATTTGATAGATAGCTAGTACCTAGGCCATTTAGAGATTTGTGGGCAATGCAGCAGATCTTAAATCTGATCCGCTTCCTCACCGAAAGCCAGTGCAGATGTTGCAGAAGAGGGAGGGATGCTGTTCGGGGAGGAGCATTGGAAACCAAACGAGCAGTGGTGTTCTGGACTACTTGCAATCTATTTAAGGAGGCTTCATTAGCTGAGATCAGCAGGGCATTGCAGTAGTCCAGGTAGCTTAACACTTGTGCCTGGATCATAGTTTTCTGGGTGGTTAAAGGTAAGAACGGTATTACTCTTTGGAGAAGACTTAATACGTGGAAGCGTGCCCCAACAGTGGTTGTGACATGCTCCTTAAATGTTAGTTTTTGATCAAGACAGTCTCCCATGTTTTTAACCACCTGTTTGGGAGTTGGTGTGGAGCCCAGTTCCTCTGGCCACCATCTTGGGGACCACCTCACCGCTGCATCTCCAAACAGCATGATCGCAGAATTCTCCACATTAAGCTGGAGGAAATTATCCTTCATCCAGCCAGCGATGACTGTCATACCCTCCGAAAAGGTGTACTGAACATTAGGATTGTTTTTATCAAAGGAAAGTAGGAGCTGAGTGTCATCAGCATAAGAGATTGGAATAAATCCTAAATTCCTCAGTAATACCGCCATGGGACTGACATATATGTTGAATAAGGTAGGGCTTAAACAAGAGCCCTGAAGTACTGCCTTGGTCAGTCTTGTGGTCTTAGAACGAAAAGAACCCAAATTGATGGTCTGGGACCATTTTACTGGTTGTAGAGATACGGTTTCAAAGGAGAGGGTGTGATCTATGACAAGAGGTATGAGCAATATGCAGAAATACAGTAAAACAGACAAAAGCAGACAGGCCTCGGAATAGGCTCTGCTCACAGAGAGGAGGCGCGCAGAGGATGGAAGGTAGGAAGAGGGTCATTCTAAAGAAAGAAGAGGGAACAATGAAAGTTTGAGATCGAGTGCAGTTTTTCAGGCAGGATTTTAGGAAAATAGTGTGAAGAGGCTTCTTGAGGACTACCAATAGTGGAAATAATTGACGTGAATGTGTGCACATCCATCGCGGCCATCCCTGAATGCAGCTGTAATGTGTAATGTTTGAACAAATGCTATATAGAGATGACCAATGTGGATGTGCATGTATCCATGCAGCCACACACCCAAAAAGCCTCCATCATCATGCCATACACCCTCCATCTACAGTGACCCTGACACACCCACAGATCCACCATCATATTTAAACAAACCAACCTAGAAATTCCCATACAATGATTTCACACTCACACAACCTCCAGTATATGCCACAATCACACTGTCATATGCCAATACACTATACAACCACCATCATATCTCCATATTACAAACATCATTCACCAGCAGATCCACTAATATTCACCAAACCACTATCATATATTATCACACACTCAGAATCATACTGTCATGAAGCCTCCAATATATATCTACACAGCCACCATTAGTTTACTATACACCCAAAATAATATCCTCAGATTGACCAACACACACTCATACACTTATCCTCAGGTGTTCAAACATCCTGTCATATGACCACCCACCTACTATCAAACACAGCCATAGCTGCCTATACATGCACACACAGCCATCTTCAGATGCAGATGCACCAACACACCCACGATCAAATATCTATCATTTGGCCCACATACCCAGCATTATACACCCACCCAAGGCCATCATATGCTCACACACTCCCCCTCATACACTCAACCATGTGTCCGGGCAACCCGTATTGTAAACCCCCCTAACCTCTCTCAAATTCCACACACCACTATATACACAGACTCCCACTACCATAGGGCCACACACTCCCATCATACACCCATACAATGACATAATACACCAACATGCTCAACATCAAATGCCACCCACCATCACAAGTCCACACACGCACCCTAATTTGCCAACGAACCCACCAGGGGCGGCTCTAGGCTCATGGTGGCCCTGACCAGGGAGCGTAGGTAGGAGGCCCCGGAAGAGGGTGTCCAGGCGGGGGGAGCTCGGTGGCCATTTAAGAGGGGAGGGGTCAGGGTGTTTGGAAGTGGAACAGAGACGGAGGCCGCCAAATCCCTGCCAGGGAACGGCACGCAAATATGCATCCATCCTCAGAGGATTATTATATTAAGGATATATATTGGCGTGGTGGCCCCTGGGGTTTGGTGGCCCTGTGCAGGTGCACAGCTTGCACATGCCTAGGGCCGCCCCTGAACCCACCATCATGTACCAACATTCCCATCAGCATGTTTCCAAGCAACCAACGTCAAATGCTACGATACTCACCAGCAGAAGACCACTGAAAATCATTACCATGCTTCCACTCAGTCATCATTATATGTTTCTACAGCACCGTTATGCTGTCAGGATCCCTATTGCAACTGTCTTTTGTACCCTGTTTTCTTGCCTGTACCGTGCCACTGATTGTACCAATGTGTGTATTATAGAGTCGTAGTATTTTACTCTGTGCTGTGCCAATGCTTTTGTGCTGTACCAATGCTTATTGAGCTGTATCAGTGTCTATTTGAATCTTTTCCTCTTGCCAATGCTTGTTGCAACTCGCTTGGTAGATCTTTGCGTGTTACCGCCTTATCAAAGCTTGTTGGCCCCAGGGCTTCTGAAGGTCTTGTTTGAATTTGCTGCCGAGGTCTTTTTTCCCTCTGCAGCCCCTGCGCCTTCTACTGGGACTATAAAAGATGCCACGCCCAGGTCTCCGTGCGGATTATTCTTTGCCGGTTCCCGAGTTCGGAGGTCTCCTGTTTCCTGTCTTCGTTCCTGCGCTGAGGATTTCTCCGCTGTTCCAGTTTCCAGATTCCTTTGAATGGTAGTAATCTACCACGAATATCCGCTTGCTGAAAACGCAGGTAGGATTTATCCTTTTCTGTTCTTGGTGCCGAGTCAAGAGTTACCGGCTGGTGATTTCTTCAAGGGCGCTCGTCAGACATCGCGCGAGGGGCGTTTCCCTGGCAACTTTATTTGCTTTGGCTTACCGAACGATGTCATTTAACTCATACTGCTGAATCCAGACTTTGCCTGATTGTTTTTCACTTCCGTTTCATTTTTTGACGCCTGAGACAGTATTTTAAAAGTGTCAAGGAACTTGGTTCTCATTCAGACTTCTTTGGGATTTTTTCAGTCAGTGCTGTGGAATTAACAGAGTGGCTACAATATTATATTGAATCTTAAGTCATGCTGAAGTCAAACTTTATATTTGTTATGCTGTGTGAGATTAACAGTGATTAGCCTTTCAAGAACATTTCATGTGAGTTGGATAATAATGTTGATTGCAAATTGAAACCTTTTTTCTCTCAGTGAGGCTAGAGCTGAAGCTTCTGTTATTATTCTGTAACTGTGCTTGCTTAACTGATTATAAAACTTCTTATTTGAATGTCAGCCATTCTTTGCTTCTTTAGTAAGATGATGATATTGGTTCCAAGTTATTTCTATTATTGAAACTCACCTTATCTGGTCAAGACTAACTTACTAAGTGGAGAGTCAGAGGTGCTGGAAGGTGGGTTTTTGGGAACTGCTTCTGAGGAACTCAAGAGAGCCCAAACAACTAGGTTCCTGACAGAATAATCCGCCCACGAATTTAGTTCCTCCCGAGCAGTATCCAAATGGAAGCCACCATGAATGACCTGTGTGCAATGATAGGGAACTTACAGACGGAATTACAAGCTAGTAGAAATGAAACAGCAGCTTTAGCCAATAAGGTAACTCACTTACAGTCACGCTTAGACTCAGCACCGTCTTTGGGCCAACTCCAAGCAAATGTAGCTAGTTCATCACCTTCTGTGTCAGTTACTGTTCCTACTACTGTTCCGTTGGCCCAGCCTGAGAGGTTCGCTGGGGAACCTAACAAATTTCAGACCTTTTTAACCCAGGTTCAGTTACATTTTATGGTTAAGCCAACCTCATTTCCAAATGCTCAATCACGAATTGCCTTTTTGATTTCCTTTCTGAGTGGTGACGCAGCTATGTGGGCAGTTCCTTTGGTACAAGCGGATGATCCTCTGTTGTATAATTGGGTGCAGTTTAAACGTGAATTTGAAAGAATATTTGATAGACGTACTATAACTGGATCTGCTGATAGAGAACTGTTAGAATTAAGACAGGGAAATAAGGAACTAATACACTATCTTACTCAATTCAACCGCCTTGTAGCAGAGACTGATTGGCCAGAAGCTAAAAGGGCGGCTCTTTATTATCAAGGGCTTAAAGACGAATTGAAAGACCTTATAGCACCAATTGATCCTCAACCTCGAACTTGTGCAGATCTTATAGCTCTTAGTCTTCGTTTGGACCATCGAGTAGCTGATCGCAAAGGTGATAAAAGAAGAACAGACGTCCGAATCTTTTCTAGAGCTAAGGAAAGATCACACCCAAATAACCCGGAAGCTACTGAGCCCATGGAAATCGGAAGTCTGAGGAAACCCTTAACGTCCGAAGAAAAAGAGACTCGGCGAAAAAATGGTCTGTGCCTCTATTGTGGAAAAAAGGGGCACTTCGTTAGAGAATGTTCGCTTAAACCTAAGAACTCTTGGTCTCGAGACAAAAAGGAAATTAAGTCGGAAAACTAGAGAACTCGAATTTGGATCAGGAGACTTTTTCGAGTTGGCTATCTCCTCCTGAACAGTTTATTGCAAACACCTTACAGTTAACAGTGCCTCATTTGACTTTGAATGTTTTCTTTAGCCTGCCCAATCTGAAACGAATTATGGTGGCAGTAATGATCGACTCAGGTGCCACCAGAAATTTTATTGATTCCAAGTTTATTGCAAAGACACACAAACCTATAATTACGAAAGAAAAACCCGAAATCGTCTACGCAGTCGACGGAACTCAGCTAACTTCTGGAATGATCACTCACTGTACCACTCCCATTACTATGGTTTGCAATGTTGGCTCCAGAAGACACCAAGAGACCATATCTTTCGATGTAATTGATGCACCCCAATTCGGAGTTATCTTGGGCATCCCCTGGCTGACTCTGCATAATCCAATTATCAACTGGGTAGATCGTTCTGTTGACTTCAATTCCTCTTGGTGTAAACAAGAATGTAATGGCAGTCTTGAAAAGGACTCAAAGGACTCTCCTAGTACCCTCCTGCATTCTGCCTCTGCCCTTTATATCTCCACAGCTGCTGAACAAGACATAGACTTACCACCCATTTATGAAGAATACACAGATGTTTTCTGTGAGCAAAAGGCCGAAACTCTACCACCACACAGAGACTATGATTGTGCCATTGACCTAGTACCAGGAGCCAAAATACCCTGTAGTAGAATTTATGCCTTGACCGAACTGGAGAACACTCATCTTCGTGAATACCTAGATACATTTTTGAAAAATGGTTTCATTCGGCCCTCCAAGTCTCCGGCAGCCTCTCCCCTTTTCTTTGTGCCTAAAAGCAATGGAGAATTGCGCACCTGTATAGACTATAGAGCTCTCAATAACATCACTATCAAGAACCGATACCCTTTACCTTTGATCCCGGTACTTCTTGATCAAGTGCGCTCAGCCACAATTTTTACGAAGCTCGACTTGCGAGGCGCCTACCATTTGGTACGTATCAGACCAGGCGATGAGTGGAAAACTGCTTTCCGAACTCGCTTTGGCTTGTTTGAGTATTGTGTAATGCCTTTTGGCTTATGCAATGCTCCGGCTGCCTTTCAATTTTTCATCAATGATGTCCTACGAGACTTCTTAGATAGGTTCGTCATAGCTTACATTGACGACCTTTTAATTTTTTCAGCTTCAACAGAGAAACACATACGACACGTCAAGATTATATTAAACACCTTAAGAACCCATGGTTTGTTCTGTAAGTTGTCTAAATGTGAGTTCCATACTACAAAGGTTGAATTCCTTGGGTTTATTCTCTCTCCATCAGGGATCACTATGGCTCCAAGGAAAATCCAAGCAATCCTTGATTGGCCAATTCCAACTTCGGTGAAAGATATCCAACGCTTTTTAGGCTTTGCTAACTTTTACCGACGTTTTATCAAGGATTTTTCAACCCTGGCCACACCTTTAACCCAGCTTCTAAGGAAGAATGTTAAATTCATTTGGACCACTGACACTAACTCTTCTTTCCAAACTCTTAAGAGAACCTTTACTCAAGCTCCAGTTCTGCGACATCCAGATTCAGACATGCCTTTTATCGTAGAAGCCGATGCTTCCGACTTCGCAATTGGGGCTATTTTGTCACAAAAAGATCAAAACACCAATGAACTACATCCTATAGCCTTCTTATCTAAAAAATTTTTGCCTGCAGAAACCAACTATACCATTGCAGAGAAAGAACTCCTGGCCATTCGTTATGCTTTTAAGGAATGGCGTCACTACCTGTTAGGGGCTAAATATACGGTAACCGTATACACGGACCATCGGAACCTACAATTCCTGAGATGTGCAAAGGCCTTAACTCCCAGGCAACTTCGTTGGACATTATTCTTTGCAGAGTTTGATTTTATCATCACTTTCAGACCAGGCACTAAAAATAATAAAGCAGATTCTTTGTCGCGATACGATCACAAGCCTGATGATGTTCTTCAAGATCCCAAACCCACAAGCATGCTTTCCGAAAGTCAAATAATAGGTGCCACAATGTCCGATGTTTTCTTCCAGCACATAAGACAAGCTATGCCTATACCTAAACTGTTATCCTGGGTTCAAGAAGGGTCCAATAGAACTATTCATCAAAATCTGCCCTTTTACTCCAATCTCTTATTTGTTCCAACTAAGAAGTTACAAACACAGGTATTACAGTGGTGTCACGAAAGTCAATTGGCAGGTCATCCTGGGATCACAAAAACCAAAGAACTTCTACAAAGAAGCTTCTGGTGGCCAACTTGGAGTAAAGATGTAGTTTCTTTCATACAAGCATGCGATGTTTGTGCTCAAGCTAAAGGGGAACATGGTCGAAAAAAAGGTCTTCTGCTTCCACTCCCCACCCCGACACAGGTCTGGGAGGACATTGCGATGGATTTCATAACTGATTTACCAGAGGAGAAGGGTATGACTGCCATTCTTGTAGTAGTGGATTGTTTATCTAAGATGGCCCACTTTATTGCTTGCACTAAACTTCCAACCTCTTCTCAACTAGTCCAATTATTGTTGGAACACGTGGTGCGTTTGCACGGTCTTCCCAGGTCCATAACTTCAGACCGTGGATCACAGTTCATTTCGCAGTTCTGGAAGGCCTGGTGTACAGCTCTCCACATTAAAACTAACACTTCCACTAGTTTCCATCCTGAATCAGATGGGCAGACAGAACGAGTTAATCAAGTCCTGAAACAATATTTGAGATGTTTTCTGTTCAAAAAGCAGGGTTCCTGGTTAGCTCTGTTATGGGAAGCTGAGTTTGCGTACAATAATCTACAGAATGCTTCTACAGGTCTGTCACCATTCTTTGCTGTTTATGGCCGACATCCTCATTTCTCGCCTTTACTACTAGCTCATCCAAAAACCAATATACCATCCTTGGATTCACATTTCCGAGAAATGGAACGGGTTACTAAGGTCTTGCGAACTAATGTGTTGAAAGCTAAGGCCTCTTACAAAAGGTTTGCAGACAGAAAAAGGCAGAAGGGTCCAGATCTTCACATAGGAGACGTGGTTTGGCTTTCTACAAAGAACTTTCAGTTCAGAAGACGTTATAAATTCCACCCAAAGTTCATTGGTCCATACAAAGTGATTCAGTGTGTAAACCCTGTGACTTACAAACTTCTCCTTCCAAAAGGCATGAGAATATATCCAGTGTTTCACATTTCCCTGTTAAAAAGAGCAACTGCCAAGAGGAGGGCTCGTCCTCCAGCATTACATGTGAAAGGCCAGGATGAGTTTGAGGTACGTTGTATTAAGGATTGTAAACGCGTCAAAGGGAAACTGTGGTATCTGGTTTCCTGGAAGGGCTACGGACCTGAAGAGGATTCTTGGGTGTCCGAGGTGAACGTTCATGCTCCTCGTTTAGTACGGTTGTTTCATACCAAGCACCCGGTCTCCCGGTTTTGAGCCTCAGGGGGGTGTCTCCATTTTTGTTGGGGGGCACTGTCAGGATCCCTATTGCAACTGTCTTTTGTACCCTGTTTTCTTGCCTGTACCGTGCCACTGATTGTACCAATGTGTGTATTATAGAGTCGTAGTATTTTACTCTGTGCTGTGCCAATGCTTTTGTGCTGTACCAATGCTTATTGAGCTGTATCAGTGTCTATTTGAATCTTTTCCTCTTGCCAATGCTTGTTGCAACTCGCTTGGTAGATCTTTGCGTGTTACCGCCTTACCAAAGCTTGTTGGCCCCAGGGCTTCTGAAGGTCTTGTTTGAATTTGCTGCCGAGGTCTTTTTTCCCTCTGCAGCCCCTGTACCTTCTACTGGGACTATAAAAGATGCCACGCCCAGGTCTCCGTGCGGATTATTCTTTGCCGGTTCCCGAGTTCGGAGGTCTCCTGTTTCCTGTCTTCGTTCCTGCGCTGAGGATTTCTCCGCTGTTCCAGTTTCCAGATTCCTTTGAATGGTAGTAATCTACCACGAATATCCGCTTGCTGAAAACGCAGGTAGGATTTATCCTTTTCTGTTCTTGGTGCCGAGTCAAGAGTTACCGGCTGGTGATTTCTTCAAGGGCGCTCGTCAGACATCGCGCGAGGGGCGTTTCCCTGGCAACTTTATTTGCTTTGGCTTACCGAACGATGTCATTTAACTCATACTGCTGAATCCAGACTTTGCCTGATTGTTTTTCACTTCCGTTTCATTTTTTGACGCCTGAGACAGTATTTTAAAAGTGTCAAGGAACTTGGTTCTCATTCAGACTTCTTTGAGATTTTTTCAGTCAGTGCTGTGGAATTAACAGAGTGGCTACAATATTATATTGAATCTTAAGTCATGCTGAAGTCAAACTTTATATTTGTTATGCTGTGTGAGATTAACAGTGATTAGCCTTTCAAGAACATTTCATGTGAGTTGGATAATAATGTTGATTGCAAATTGAAACCTTTGATCTCTCAGTGAGGCTAGAGCTGAAGCTTCTGTTATTATTCTGTAACTGTGCCATCTTGCTTAACTGATTATAAAACTTCTTATTTGAATGTCAGCCATTCTTTGCTTCTTTAGTAAGATGATGATATTGGTTCCAAGTTATTTCTATTATTGAAACTCACCTTATCTGGTCAAGACTAACTTACTAAGTGGAGAGTCAGAGGTGCTGGAAGGTGGGTTTTTGGGAACTGCTTCTGAGGAACTCAAGACAGCCCAAACAACTAGGTTCCTGACATATGCACCCACCATGAGATGAACACATACTCACATTGGTCATCAGACACCCACCATCATATGGAAATACAACCTTTATCAATTTTACGCTGACTTAATGTTAAAACACCCACACAGCCACCATCATACAACAACCCACCATCATACACATACACATTAATCCAGCTCATGCGCAACTCACCCAACTTTACATGTGCATATACACACAATCGCATAACCGCCACAGGAAGTTTACCTACCCACTCTGAGAAACATACACGCCTGCCCTCAAACAGCAACTTTTCAACAGTTTTCCCAAACACCTACCCTCATACACTTACACCCATCAGCATATGTTAACACACACACTTAACACCAAAACAATTGGTGAGGTTACCTAAGAAAACTTTATTTAAAAGCAAACATTTAGGGTGGTAGGGTGCATCCATTCATCTAATAACTTCAGACTTAGGTTGTCTTGCAGCTTTTGGCGTGGTCTAGCCACATCTTTATTCTTCAAATAGTCCAAAACTAGTAATTAAACATTTTGAGCAAACAGTTTTCATTATAGTACCAGCCAATCAATTTTCCTTGAGCTGCACTACTTCATCACTGCTTAGAATGAGACGTTTACCTGTGAAATGTCGTACAGTAGGCCAGTTTTGAGAACAATTTGAAATGTTGTTAAGAGGAAAGAATATTAGAGGTTGAAATTTTGTTAACTTTAACCAATCAGATACATTAAGAAATAAATCATGTTGCACATGTTAGAGGGTTATCTGATTCTTAAGCTCCCACAATGAAGGCCAACACTAATGGAGGTAAAGTGTAGATTAGTGAACTTTAATAGTGCTCAAACATATACATTAACCAAAAAGATAGAAAAACATAGTTCTAGGGTGTGAACAACCTTTACAACAAAACTTTTACAACGCACTACCATTACAACGCAGGCATTACACCGCAAACCATTACAACGCATTGCGCTGGGGGGCGCTCTAGGATAGGGAATAAGTTTAATTTTCTATCCAACACCTTCCCTAGTGTTCACGGGGACTGGAGTTGGAAAAGAAAATTAAACTTTTCACTATCCAGCACCCCAAAGCGCTATGCGTTGTAAAGATTTGCGATGTAAAAACCGCGTTGTAAAGGCATGCGTGGTAAAAGTATGCGTTGTAACGTCAAACATCCGTTCTAGGGTGCTTCTTAAATTACTTGAAACCCATGATAAAGTCTTGCAAGATAAAGGAGAGGCTAGGATTAATGAGAGTCGGGTGAGTCTGGAGAAGATTCGTGAGCCTTTTGTTTTTGAGTGGAGCTCTGGACTGGCAGATATGAATGTGAATTCCCTCAATTTTCCAATCTGGGCTACAGGGCCTCCTGTTGGTGGGAGCTCCCTCTATGCTATCGCATATTCAAGGACTATGTGAAGGTTAACCTCTTACTTGAGCTCCAATCACCATGTCCTCACAGAGGACACAATTCACACCACCCTCACAACCCAGCACGTGAAAGATACACACACAGATATATACCCACACACCCAATAATATACACACACTCGCTTTTCGCCATACACTCAGTTTAAAGTGACAAAACAAATATATTTTCCACAAAGACATCAGTAGACTCTCTGCTGGGGGTACAGGTAAATATCCCAGTGCCACTGCAGAAAAGATTCTGCTGCCTCTAACCAAAAGTCGGGAATGCTATGAAGTCACTAAGGCAGGACGTTCCTTAATTTTGATGGTCGGAGAAAAAAAGAATGACTACCTGCTCATGCTATGCTCTGTGAACTGTGGGATGGAGAGAACAGCTTTAAAGAAAAGTGAGATCTCCAGGTGCAGCTACAATAGAGGATTCGCCTGTAATTAATATATGAACTTGGGTGAATAAAGGTCTGGGAACACTTTATTTGATTATTTGTTGATCCTTCACACCCAATACTGAGCATATACAGATTGTGTGATGTTTCTAGGGAAAAGAAGTGGTCCACAGGAAATGCCAAGTCTATATCGGTTTTCACGTTTCATGTATTGAGAAGAACACACTCAAAAAACTCTGGACCGCTTGAGTTTTGTAACAAATGAGTCTTTGGAGGGGGTGATGAGTGTGTTTGACCAAGTTGTTAATGTCCTTAGGCTGAATCCTTGTTCTTGTAATCAAAATCAGGAGTCCATATGATGTAGAAAAATTGCTTTTATTAAATAAGATTAAAACATGAACAGCCGACACGTGTTTCGCCCCCTGTGGCGATTTGCGCCGGGGCTTTTTCAAGGCTGTAAAAGATCAAAAGAGTAACAATTGTAAACGCGAATAATTTAAAAACAGGAAGCCTTTGACCCAAGTGCCCGTGAGATGGGAAGAGGAAAGGAAAGGTGAGTAAGTGTGAACTGGAAAAAGACTAGCGTGATTTGGAGGTGTGAGTATACTACAAGGAATTGATAGATAGGAGAAATCCCAGTGATGTTTATAAAGTACAGGAGAGAAGACGGATGCATAGTGGTCTTAAGCAATTTTTCTACATCATATGGACTCCTGATTTTGATTACAAGAACAAGGATTCAGCCTAAGGACATTAACAACTTGGTCAAACACACTCATCACCCCCTCCAAAGACAGATTGTGTGATGTGTTTTGGTCTCTTTAACTCAAGTAGGCTGCTTTGTAACAGACTCCCTGGGGTCTTTGGATGAGAAAGAGGCGATGCCTATACCATTCCTAAGTAAAGTTTCGATTTTGTTGTACTGTATTGTAATTGCATTTATATAGCACTTAATACCATTGACATGTCATAGGACCGCCTCACATGAGTATAACTCAACCCCTGAACCCAAGGCTAGTGGTTATTCCAGTGGTATTGGGAGTAGTCTTGCAATTTTAAGGAAACCATTCCATTCTTTAACTCCAGTTTCCTTGTGGTAAATTAGTTTACTAAGAATTAGGTGTGATCATTACCAGATGCTTAGGTTGAGCATGCAAATGGTTGGTGTCATGAACAGATGGGACAGAGGAGATTTGGTATTTTGCAGGTTGTAGATATATGGTTTCAAATGAGATGGTGTGTTATCTATGAAAAGAGGTATGGGCAATATGCAGAAATATTGTAAAATAGACAAAGGCAGACAGGCCTAGGAGTAGGCTCTGCTCACAGAGAGTTGGCACGCAGAGTATGGAAAAGAAGAAGAGGGTCATTCATAAGAGGAATGGAGAGGGAACAATGAGAGTTTGAGGTCAAGGGCAGTTTTTCATGTAGGATTTTAGGAATATATTGTGAGGAGGATTTCTGAGCAGTATGCATTCCAATGAATACCAATAGTGGAAAAAATTGACGTGAATCCACGGCGGCCCTCCCAACTGCACCTGGAACATTTTAATTAATCCAATTCAAAGATGGCTGTTTATAGTGCTTGTGCAGCATAGAAGCCATCCCCAAAAGAGTCTGTCAAAATAATGCAGCAGCAATTGTTGGTGAGAGAACATCAGAAAAAGAAAGATATGAAACAAGAAGGAGCTGATCACGAAGTTGACTTGGGGGATCAAAATGCATTCTTCGTTGAGGAGGACGAGGGCTTAAGGAGGGGGGCACTGACGGTACATAGCAGGCCAGATAGAAGAAAGGCCGAATGTTTACGTTAGCTTTGGTGGCGAGTATGTCCTTTTAATTTACACTGAGTTTGTCAATTGCCATGCATCATCAACGTTTAGCATAGTCAGGCGCATGCATAGATTGGAGAAAGACTTCTCCAGATGATTATTCATCTTAGGATCTGGAAGTTGTTGGCTGAGACATGAGGCAGCTGTAGTGGAGTTTAAGAGGACATTCAGTCAAGAAATATGTCCTGAACTCTAGTAGCAGTGATGCGGTTTAGGAGTATATTGTGGTTGGCCGTGCCCAGTGGCTTAAAGAAACTCGAGGAGGCCCATGCAAAGTGCATAGAGCCCCCCACACCCTGGTCCCAGTCAGGATCTCTCAGCCCTCACCCATGCACAGTGCCTGGCGAGGCCCCCTGGAGCTCTGGGCCCGCCCCGTGGGAGCTGTTGTTTGGCCACTGACTGTCAAATATTCATGACCGAGCCATTAGGACATATACACCTTTATGATCAGAAAACATTGTTACATCATATACGGTTACGTTTTTTGAAGGAAGATACATGGGTGGAGGTAACAATTCTGGCCAGTAACTCCCCTTCAATTACCCTGCATCACTAGTTTTCAGGTGAAGAGAAGGGAAAATCTGCAGGACTTGAAATTACCAGGTCAATTTCAGCATAGACTTTAGTGCGTGGGAAACGTGTTTGTTCCTGCACCCGGAAGTACTTGTAATCAGGTGGAGTTGTAGCTGTACCTGGGATAGCTCTCTGACTGATTGGTACTAGGGTGCTAGAGATAAGAGAGAAGTGATATGGGGTGGAATGTTACTTGAGCCTGTAGCTCACCATTGACTTCGAGTAAGGATTGAGAGCCCTGAGGAAGTTCAAGAAATCGTTTTTAAACGAAACGCATTGGCTGATGACTTTTTGTATTTATATGTCTTGAAAATATATCACGACCACAAAGATGAAAACAAGGAGTACATTTGCTTTTTTTTAGATACACCGTTTTGAATATCATTTGAAATTAGAAAATGTTCCTGGTGCACCATTCCATTTAAAATACCAAACGCACAATATAATCAGCCAGTATCACAATTAAACTGTATAGAAAAAAATACTCCACACCGAGCTTTTAAAAGTTTATTTAGTACCATTTCGTATTGAAGACAATGGCTTATTACTTGGTAAATGGGGAGATAACAAAGGAACAGGAATACCATGGAAAGATATTACCGAGACAGCATTCAGCCAGCCTCCCCCACGGATAGCCACAAACACTCACAAAACAGCATTAAAACGTTTTTAATTTTCTTTGGCGAAGTATCAGTGCAAGTATAAAAAACATGGTATGTCTGAGAAACTAGAACAAGAAACACTTTGAAAAGATCACATAGTCGTAATTTCTGCATCCATGGATATACAGTGTAATTGAGGCAGGGCAAACTTTGCTGTGCTGGTCTGCAAATAACATATAACACATATGTGAACTGTCCACAGGAAAGTCCTGCATTTCTGAAGCTAGCTCGGCTCTATAATAAACTCTGCTAGGGGAAAGACAAACCAATTTCCTGGCTATGTCTTTGTATGGATCCGACTTTAAACGTTGTTTGAGGCCAGGCTGAGACATGCTGGGTGCCCATCCAGGGCTTTCGGAAAAGGGCACCCACACTTGAGGACCATAGTACCCACAGCTTACGTCTACACCTTCTTCATTCCTCTTCCCATGAGACAGGCAAACACAGTCATGACCATTTTTGGTTTTACTTCAACCAGGTCTTCCGGAAGGGCATACACTCTCGCTCCGATCTTTCTTGCCATCGAGATGGCGTACCTAAGAACATGAGAGGAAGTCAAGTGAGTCAAGTAGATCAATCTTGCAGAGTGAGCCCTGACTACATGATTTATTCAACAGAGAGTCACACATTAGTCCAATACTATAGCTGTTATGTCAATCCAAAAAAATCACTCAATGATTAAAAAATACACAATATCAAATTGTGTGTTAAACTATGCCAGCCTAATATTTTAACAAAATAACTAAATTATTGATAGAAAAGAGCTCTGTATAAGAATATCATGCTATGTCCAAAGCCATATCTATGCAGTTGCCTACCCAAAGCAACCTCTGGTCCTGTAGATACCAGACATTCTGCGGTAAGGTAACAACATCCTGTCTTTTGCACAACTCTTGGCCTGTTGGAGCCTCTTTGTTTAAATCTTCTGCAGGGCCTTTGAGACTACAAGTCATAGAACAAGCACTGGATTGGCCTGTTGGGAAACTGGTACTGCCAGATGGGCCAGCTTTGGGAAGGGCTACTTTGTGGCTGTTGGCTGTTTTTGTTTGGTCCCAGAGGACCAAACAAATCTTGTCCACACACAGGCTCTTTCAAGGAGAACTGTCGGTCAGTGCCATGGTGCCGAAAAGGCCCTTCCAACAGTGCACAGAAAAGACAGAATCAAACAATTCTATCCCTTGTAGTACGTGACATGAACTTTCAGACATGTAAACTTCAAAATGATGCCACAGTAACATCAATTTACGATGGGTGGGCCCAAAGCACAGTTCATATGTTTTAGAGGTAACCCCTACTCTTGTAGGAGTTTTTTTGGACTATTGTTCCTGAGGCCATCAGTTCCCAACAGTACTCAACTCTTCCCCCTTTTGGGGTCTTGACATACATGCTCCAGAGTGCATATGCAGCAACAAGGTCACACCTGCTCACTCTTCCTGTCAATACTAGGAGTGGCCTGGTGCGCAACGAGCACCATTGAGTATGGTGACAACAAACATACATCAGCTGTCAATAGAGACAAGAGAACTTGTTTGGGGTGAACATGTGCTCTTACTTGCTTTCCAAAGCAAAACAGTCATTCATGGCACTGCGCACTGCTTGATGTTATGGTTAAGATATATGTATAGAGCATAATACCCTAAACAGGTGGTTTCTTGGTTTTTAATGCAAACATTGAGATCTTAAGTAGCTGGTGGGTTATTTATTGAATAAAAAAAATCAAGAACTTTCTGAAGAGATGTTAGGAAGGTTATTAACGTAGGGCGAGTGGAAGAATGTTCCAAGATTTGGCTGCCACACCTGGATAACCTCTACCCCCAAAAGTAGCGATAAACACCGTTGGGATTTGCAATAGAAATACCTGTTCCAGTCGAAAGTTGCTGGCAGGCCTATACCAGGAGAATCATGTAAATGAAGGTTACCGCCTATAGTAATACTTTTGGGTCTGGGCAAAGGGGGAAGAAACACTGAAGAGGAAAAGACACCCACTAGACCTGTATTTCGTCTGTAATGCCTTGCACGTGCTATTGGTTCTGTTCCCCATGTAAAATAGTACTGCGTGTACAACGTATTTTGTCAAATCAAATGTATTATATTTTTTCAAAACATCTCATGTTTGTTGTTTACAAACAAAAAATATATTTAGAACATCTACAAATATATTTGAGCTATTCTTTCCTTGTATTGGGACATAACCGTTGTATCAAAAATAGAGATACGTTTTTTAGAAAACTGATCCCAGCCCACAACACTTCAACAGATAAAATCTCAATGAGTTTTTCCTTTGTTGTTTGTCCTGTGTATGTGTAGTTTGCTGGGATGTGGTATGAATGTTGAGTATGGTAACTTTTGAGTTTGAAAGTATGTTAGAGTGAGTGGATTGGTTGTGAAGGGAATCTTTTTTATTGGTGCTATTTTGTTTTTATAGAGATGATAAAAACTTATCTCTAGCAATCATATAGCACATAGCAATCATTCACAAAAACAACATCTCCGTGATGGAAACTGGCACCCTCAATTAGAACTCCTTCGAACGTTTTACTGCCACCATTAGGACGAGTGACAACAAAACATTAGTCTGCCATCTCTGCTACCATCTGCCAGGAAACACCCCCTCATTCGGAGAACACCTCTCCAACCTGATAACTCACTGCTCACTCCAGGACTTCAATAACATAATTATAGGTGAATTCAATCTACAGTGGAATGAGGAAAACAACTTGCTAATCAAAACCTTAAATGATCTTTTAATCAATAACAACCTCACCCAACACTGCACACAACAGAGGCTCAATCATGGATGCCATTATCGCTCAAGCAGATATAGTCTCCATCGACCACAACTTGCCTGTTGACTGGTCTGATCACCATATCATTCAATTCCACATCAACCAAACGATCCAATGCCACCCCCGTACGCAGGCCCCCCGCTGGGCAAGAAATCTAGATCAGATTCCCCTTGCAGACCTGGAGGAAAGGGTAAGCTCAATCCTCCCCATCCACACTGGTGAGCTGTCAAACTCACCTCCCAACTCACCACCACTATGACTTCCATTATAGCCCCCCGAAAACTAAAAAGAGTCAGGAACATACCATCTAGATCGTGGTTCAACACAGCTATAAACTCCGAAAGTAGAGAACTAAGAGCAGTAGAAAGACTTTGGCGAAACAACCCGTCCACAATCATACGAGCTAGTCTCAAATCTGTATGCGGGAAATATAAAAAACACATAATGAATGAAAAAACTTCCTTTTTCTGTAATGCCCTTGACAACTCAAAAAACAGGCCCAAAGAACACTTCAATCTCAACAAACTTCCAAACCCCCTTCGACACCAGTTGTTGCCTCCAAAGACCTGTGTGATAACTTTGCCAATTTCTTCAACGACAAAATCACCAAGATAGAACTTCCCTTGGACGTGCACCACATTCCCCCTGACAGTAAATCGCCCTCAGGGACAGAAGGTATCACACCCAAGCACACCCAATCTTATGGAAATCTTTCAATCCCATCTCTGAAGCAGAGGTCATCAAAATGATTTCCAGCTCCAAACCTTCAGCGCACGTCTTGGATCCCATACTTGCCCAACTGGCCAAAAAGCTCAAACTTTCCCTAGACCCACACTGGACCAAGATTATAAACAGCTCATGAGTACTGGAGTCATGCCTAATTGTCTAAAAATCAACCAAGTCACATCTCTACTGAAAAAAACGTGCTCTGACACAAACGATCTGAATAACTTCAGATCTGTCTCCAACCTCCCTCTCCTAGCAAAAATCCTGTAAAAATGTGTTCTCCTCCAACTTACTCAACACCTGGACAGCACCTACCTTCTAGACCCTCACCAATCGGGTTTCAGAAAAGGTTGCAGCCCAGAGACAGTGATCCTAAATATAATAGATGATATGCATAAATCTCTTAATACAGGCCAATGCTGCCTACTCCTACTCCTGGACCTATCAGCAGCCTTCAACACGGTTGATCACAAACTACTCATTAAGGCTCTTCAAGAAAGGGTTGGAGTGGAAGGGGTGGCCTTACAGTGGTTCACCTCTTTTCTACAGAACCGCACCCAAAGAATAAAAATCAAAAACTTCTTGTCGGAACCACTAGCTGTTAACAGGGGTGTCCCCCCAAGGATCAGTATTATCCCCACAACTTTTCAACATCTTCATGGAACCCCTTACCACCATACTAACAAAAAAAATTCCCTTCCACCTTTATGCAGATGATACCCAGATCTATCTAGAAACCTCCTCCAATAAAGACATTCAGAGACTGAAAGATACTCTAAGAGAAGTCCAACACAGGTTATCACGCAACCACTTGAAACTAAACCAAGACAAGATGGACATCCTTTTACCCTCAAATCACAGAATGGCTAAAAGTATTGATGCTCTCAACTACAACCCCACCCTAGCAGACTCTGTAAAATTGCTGGGAATCACCCTGGATACTAAATTAGACATGAGCAAACACATCAAGAACACTGCAAAAAGCGCTTTCCTCAACCTTAAACTAGTCAACAAAACAAAACCTTTCATTCCTCCGAACGGCCTCAAACAAGCCACTTGATCCCTGATGCTGTCCGGACTGGACTACGGAAATGCAACCCTCACAGAAGCAGCAAATTCTCACCTAGCGCCCCCCAGATCAACTCTAAACGCAGCAGCCAGAATGGCCACCGAAGTAAAGAAATATGAACACATCTCGCCTGCACTCAGAGAGCTAAAATGACTCCCAATCAAAATGCGTGCCAACATCAGAACTGCCTGCCTAATGCACAAAGCGCTGCACACAGGGAAACCCACCTACCTGGCCTCCAAACTCCAGAAAGCCGGTCAGACAAGAAACCTAAGGAGTACAAAAACTCTACTCCGTATCCCTCTGAAAACTCACAAACAAAAAAACGCATCTTGATCATTTGCAGAAAATGCGCCCAAAATCTGGAACACCATACCAGTCCATATCAGGACCAACGCTTCCTACTTAAAATTGGTTGTAAAAAGCACAATGACTCGTAATGAGATTAGAGCAGGAAGGGGGGATAGAGGAGGTACTCATGAGGAGAGTGAGGTAGAGGTCTTAATGTCAAAGTGTCTGTGTCCTGCTCTGGGCAAGCTTCGATGGTTGGGCTGTAGCTATCCATTTTGGATTCTTTTTTTATTCATTACTAAATGATTTTTCTTTTAAATATATTATTCATATGTCGCACTGTACCTTTATCACCAAAAATCTAATTTTAAAATACTCACATGTTTTAATAAATAGAGTACTCTTGGATAATTTGATGTTTGTACATTTGTTTCCTGTAGTCTTCTATTTGGAATAATATGTTTCTTTAAATACATACCAGATCTTTCTATTTTAAACATCAGAGTAAACAAGGTATTTTGTATGTACTCTAATCTATGAAGATCAATATTATTGCCCTTTTCTATACTTACAAACTCACTATCAATTGCCTGACACCTTTTTCGAGGACTATCAATCTCCACTTCCAGTCAATGTTTTTTCAACAAATACCATATAACTCCTGACATATTGTTACCAGTATCAGTTATACCTCGTCTTAATGCCTCACACAGTTCTATTTCTAAAGCTGCCCTTATTTATAGGACCTTATTATCTCCCCATTCCACTACAATTCCTTGGGAATTGTTATAGGAAGATGATTTATCAATCTCATTTTCTTCCCAACTTTGGGATCAATTGTGCTTAAATTATTTACTACTTCTAAAGCTGCTCGCATTACACATTCACTATTTTCTGTTTATAATAGAGTTGTTGTTACACCAGAAACTGTCTCTAAATTTGACTCCTCTGTTTCTCCTCTATGCTGTTTATATTCTGAATATAAGGGTTCTCTCATTCATATGCTATATTATTGTTGCCATGTTATAGCTTTTTGTGCTCTAGTTTGGTCTAAATGTTTCAAAATACTTTAAAGTAACATTTATTTTACACAGCAAAATGTTTTTCTAGGTTCTCTAGCTTCGAATATTGCCCATTTACCTATTAAGCCTCTACTATTACATCTTTTACTTGCACTTGCTTTTAAAGTAATTATTTCCTGCTGGAAGGACTTTAGTAAACTTTATGCATTCACATGGTGCAATTTGTTTTTGCTGAACAACATAGATGACACACTGTATCTTTTCTTACTCTACATCAAAAGGTTAAATCTGATCTATATTAGTTACCCTTTACCACTTTCATATCCTTGCACTCTTCACTATCCTAATTTCTTCCCCCTCTCTTATCCTCCTTTTTTCTCACTATAGTCTTCTTTAGCTCTCTCTCCTTCTCTTTTTGTATAATAATAATAAAAAAGTGTATTTTCCTCGTGTATTTTTCATATGTTGGTAATTCTTTTATTATGTATCTCCTTGCATAATTGTTTTTTTTTTCATCACAGTTACTTTTTAACTTGCAATTAAAATAATTCAACTAAAATGAATCCTGCTACAAATTCATGACGGGATTCAAGTGCCCCGTGGTGCCACACATATTTTTGTCACCTTAGTTTACCAAGTTTACCAAGTCCTGTTTGATATGATTTGCATTTCTTTATTCTTACTATTCTCTCACACGTAGCTCTCTGGCTCTAGAATGTTCTTTTGAATTGTAGTTTATTGTCCCTATTTAGAAATGAGGAATTACTCACTTAATTTTGAGCCCTCCTTTTCATGATTAACATAGCACACAATCCTGTTAATCCGGTGAGGGATTTCAAGTAGTGGATTGATTATCCATCAAACACACTGGTCAATATTGTTTTTTAAATATTTGAATAACATGTGGTTCTCAAATCTAACCAAGAGCCAAGCACGCAAGCTGAGGACACATTTCTGGATTGGCCATTGGCAACAATACTGCTGCCAACATTCATAGATTTTGGTTCATCCGTCCAACATTATTTCCATTAAAGTTCAGTATCCATGTAGTCTAAAAGTAGCAAAACGGCATCCGCTCTGGTATTTTTGGGTGGTAGGTGTAAACGAGAAATTACAGCTTTGCAATACAGGCCCCATGTAGGCTTGTTGCAGATTGAGCCTTTTGTTTTATACATAACTGAGTACAAAGTAATTCCAACTCCAGGTACTTGAGAAATAAAAATAACTTAAAACATCAAGATAGGTAGAGGGAGGTGAAATGGTGGATACACCAAATTCTACGGTCCTACAGGACAAAGGACCTAAGGCTTGAATTATGTGGAAGAAACACTGTTGTGTCAACACTACATCAGTATATTCATTGTGGCATTTATTGGACCCAATAAATATCCTTCATTAGCAGGACCATATCAGAATGTAAGTCAAGGTCAGCTAATTTAGGTATATTCTACAGATAGCTTTAGTTGTGTGTTCTCCAAGACCTATTACACAATCTACCATAAAATAGAGAAAGTGGGCTCTGTTTCCGCTGGTTACTCATAATTAGATGGCTTTCTTGTTCTTCTCACTTCCCTCCTCCAGAGTTGCAGGCTTTCCTCCCTGTTTCAGTTTTGTCCCATTCAAGGCACATTTTGGTCTCATTGTGTTTTGAATGGCATGTATATTTCCACTGCTGACTTCAGACCTTTCATTACAATGCATATGAAGGACCATTGTCTTCAACTATCTACCTGCTCCCTCCTCTTCGACCACCACCCCTCTGTTTATTAAAAAGTACTCCCTTTCAACCACTTGGCTGCCCTAAACCTCTCCAAATCTGAGTGCCATCTATTGCTGAATCTGTAGGCTGCCATCTTTTTTTTCACTATTCAAGAATGACTGCACATATGTGCGCAGGTGCAGTAGGCATCTTCTTCAATAAATGTTGTTATACTTTAAAAATATTCAATCAAATATGCTGTTGTGGAAGCACGTGCATCCAAGGTGGCTATCTTGGGGGAAACAACCTTTACAACGCAACTTTTACAACGCACTACCATTACAACAAAACTTTTACAACGCATTCAATTACATCGCATGCCATTACAACGGATGTATGACATTACAATGCATGCTTTTACCACGCATGCCTTTACAACGCGGTTTTTAAATCGCGAAACCATTACAACGCTTAGCGCTTTGGGGTGCTGGATAGTGAAAAGTTTCATTTACTATTCCAACACCAGTCCCCGTGGACACTAGGGAAGGTGTTGGATAGTAAATTAAACGTATTCCCTATCCTAGAGCGCCCCCCAGCACAATGCGTTGTAATGGTTTGCGTTGTAAATACCACGTTGTAAAGGCACTGCGTGGTAAAAGTTGAGTTGTAAAGGTTGTTCACCCATTACAACACAACCATTACAACGCATGACACTACAACGCATACCGCTACAACGCATGTCATTACAACGCAGTCATTACAACGCATTCCATTACAACGCATACCATCACAACACATTGTACCCTTACACTATCCAACACTTACCCTACTGTTGCACGCCCTGGAGTTAGAATAGTAATTATAACCCCTACACTATCCAACACTTACTCTACTGTTGCACCCCCTGGAGTTAGAATAGTAATTTTTACCCCTTCACTATCCAACACTTACCCTACTGTTAATGTAATGGTATGCGTTGTAATGGTATGCGTTGTAAAGGTAGTATGCGTTGTAATGGAATGCGTTGTAAAGGTAGTTTTTAAAAATTAGTTGTAATGGCATGCGTTGTAATGGAATGCGTTGTAATGGATGTTGCGTTATAAAAAATGTGTTGTAAAGGTATGCGTTGTAAAAGTATGCGTTGTAACGTCATACATCCCTCTCACGGAATGCATTTTCTTAAAGCAGAAGGAAATGGATTAAAAAGTGATGAAGCAGCGTAATTTTTATCCCATCTTAAAGATAGTGTAGCAGTGCATCATAATCATACGTAGACAACACTAAAATATATTCTGTTTGATTAATATTACTAAGAAAAGATGGGGTATTGCATATTTAAAGTACTCCATATAAAAATTAATGATACTTATAACTGTGTGCAGAGAAACCTGACTAATAAAGGTCTTTGTAACATTTAGATAATAATATTTCAGGAAAAGTTACCATTTAGACATGTCTCATTGTGAAGTTAATAAAACAGGATTGTAGACTAGTGTTCAAACATTTATACGTGTAACAAGCAATTATATCAAAGTTGGTGCATTTGAAATTACATTTTCGTAATTCTTTTCAACCTATTCATGCATTTACAAGCTGCATTTAATATTTGGGTAGAAATTTGAATGTGTTTGTAACCCTGTGCACTGTTAAACTGACATAAGTTTGGGCCTCGAGAACCGTTTAATTTCAAGCTTACCTTCAAAGTCTAACAAGGCTAAAGAGTAACAAGCATTTACAATGCAATGGTTTCGCCTTTTGAAAAGTTTGAGCTATTGGCATTGTAAATGACAACATTTTTATTTATGTGTTGGTTTTGAAAATAAATAAATAAATGGCATTGTCATTTACAATGCCAATAGCGTAATCTCTCGCAAATGCGAGACCTATAGCATTTGCAATGCAATAGGTCGCGTATGTACGCGAGTTTGAGCTAATGATATTGCAGATAACAATACGTTTTATTTATGTTTCAAAAACCAAAACATAAATAAAAGGTCTCTAACACTGCTGTCTCACACACTGCTGCCTCTCACACACCATGCTCTCCCACACACCATGCTCTCCCTAAAAGACTCACACTGCTGTCTCTCTCACACTGCTGTCGCTCTCACACTGCTGTCTCTCCCACACACACACATGCAGAGAGCGACACACACACAGCCACACACACACATACAGAGAGCCACACACACAGCAATACAAATACAGAGAGCCACACACACAGCCACACACATACATACAGAGAGCCACACACACACAGCCACACACACACACATACAGAGAGCCACACACACACACACAGAGCCACACACACCCACCCAGCCACACACACAGCCACACACACACACAGCCACACACACACACACACACACACACAGCCACATTACAAAGATGAATTTGGTGGCAGGAGCACGAGGTCCAGGACAACGAGCCCTCTCTGCCCCGCAAACCCCCCCGCCCACACCCCTCCTGTGACGCGCCTGATAATTAATAGTATTGAGAAGACGAGCACTGAATGCCAACTCATCTTTTCATCTTTTTATTAAAGGACAGGTGTGGAGCACAAGCCTCTACCTCCAGGGAGATGGATGGTGTGCACCTTCAAAAGGCCAAATGAACACCAGAGTGCAAACAAACAAGATTAACTTCTCGAGCACCAGCATCGCATTCTTTTCTGCACAGAGGGACACAAGGTTGACTCAGCTAATTAGGAACCTGATAGCGCTCGACACACAGAGGGACATTAATTACTTCTCCCACGCACATCCCCCCTCGAGCCAACAACTCAATGGTTTCCCACACCCGAGCTCGCAGCGCCACTTTGTTGTGTTGCTAAACACTATTTGGATTTCTATACCTTGATAAATCCCGAGCTAGCGGAATACAAGCGCCTCGTTGTCACACCTGCCGACGCGCTGCTTTGCCCCCTCCCCTGGGCGCCATTCCTGTCAGATGCGTTATTTCAGTCCAATCGGCCATTAACTTACATCCTTTCCTCTTTCTACACCGCAGCAAAAGACACACTTCCAAAATGGAGGCTGTCTGGGAGAGGCGTGCTGCCATTCTTACTCACTTGAGGCCTAATTAATGCTTATTCGTAAAAAACATTTTATTGGGAGGTCAGGGACCATTTGCAGATGCAAACAGAGGATCGCCTGACCACACAAAGCACTCACGGACAGCGGGAGGGGGCGGGCCCACGGACAGCGGGAGGGGGGACGGGCACATGGACCAGACAGCGGGAGGGGGGACGGGCACACGGACAGGACAGCGGGAGGGGGGGGCGGGAACAGGCTCCCGGACAGCGGGAGGGGGGGCAGGAACGGGCACAAGAAGGCAAGAAAAATAAAACAGCACTCACCTAGACATCTTCCAGCGGCAAATGATCAAAACATGGCTTCCGGAACGCCCACGAATCTGCTCCGGCATTGACGGACAGATCTCCGTTCCAATGGCTAGCCTCCATTTATGGAGCTAGCCAATGGAACAGAGGGGCGGGACAACACACACATACTGTACACATAAGATTTCGCCTGCGCCGAAAATCTGCGCGATGCGCAGCTTTCGACAGGCGAAATCTAAAAAAGGGCTGGTAAAGCCAATAGACTTCACAGGAAGTTTGCATTTTACTTTACCTTCTACAGATTAACCATTTCAAGTACCTTCGTAAGAATGTGGGATGATTTTCTTTAATTAAATTACAAATAGACAACCGAAGTCACTCTCAGTCGAGAATTCTGCCATCCAGTCAAGCTAATGCCAGAGCGGGGCACTTGCCTGATTGTTCTATATAAAGCAGCGTGAATGGCTGCTTACACCATAGACATAAAAAATTGATACCTGCACAGAAAAAAGCAAACAGGTTTCCATGTCGAGTGAAACATATTTGCATCTGTTTTATATTGTGGGTATAAAACTTAATTTAAAGTCTAAAGGGCGTAGTATCGTGGACAAATATCCAGAAGGTAACTGTTTATAGGTTTCACTTATACTTACCTATATACACTTACCTTCTAGTATTTTGATCCTAGATATTTTGCCCACAGTATTATGGCAGGACGATATTTTGGTAATGATATGTCGACATACCACGTGTAACCACAGCTTAAAATAATTATTATTGTTGAAAAACAAAATAGGAACAGAATTAATAAACCCTGTGGAATTTATTTAAACTGCACCTTCTAGAATCTAGTATAAGTAAAATGTGTGGACCTGCACTCTTACAAAGGATTCTTCACAGTGCAAAGTGGAATCAGGGTCTAAAACACAAACATGATGTGTTGAGTCGCAAATGTCTTTTCAATTCACAATGTCAACAATGTAATTGTGAATCATGTGCAATAGAGGGCGGCAAATAGGCACTCACCTTGGAATCTGCAAGGACACATACCAAAACTTGCACAAGCTCATGCGGTCCCTAATCATTGTGATGACTGTATTGGTCCAGAGGTTGAAGTGCATAAAAAAGTATAGGAAATATGATCAATGCAATGGGGTTGGAAGTCAGTGAATTTGGAGGCTAGGCAACAAGAAGTATGGGAACTATTAGTGTAAAATTAAAAAGATTGGGAACGTTGTTCTCAACAGACCCTGTCTACGGCAACTACTGTTTTTGTCAATAGGGAGACTTTTAATGAGTGACAGATCTCTGGAAATGACACCAAGGGCTTATGCAATCATTTTGTGATCATTGTATGCTCACTCTGTCCGCCGTCCCCTTCAGGCTTCCATCTTTGCATCACAGATGGTGTATGCAAACACCGCACTGCTGTGCGACCTGGCCACATCTAGACAAAAATGGCAACCTCTGCTAGGTAAGAACACCTTCTATATTTTAGATTTATAGTTCCATTTTACAACAATGGGCATGAATTATCAACATAGTTTCCAATCTCTTTATTCTGTAGTTCATAGGAGTAAATGCCCTTAATAAATGAATGACAGTTTGTGCTATTGGCCAATTGACAATTACATAAGCACAACTGGGATAATGTCTAATTGTTCCAATGACTCTTCATTCCACATTTTTTGGCCCAGTCCCCTTATACATTCATTTGAGGACTACTCAAACGGCACAATATGATGAATTGTGATATTTAGGGTTGAATGTCCCCAATTCTGCCTTATTTCACTGAAAATAACAATTTTCACATACTTAGCATTGTTGAGCTTTTCGTCGTCATTCAGGTCCTCCGTTTTCAAAAGGTCATACTTGATTGACCCTGGCTGAATCGCATCAATAAGATCCAGGACTGGCAGACTAGTGCTTATCTTAGAATCCTGCACAAAAGACAATCAATATTTTAATACGTCAATGATGTCTATGCAGATATTTAACACCTGTCCATATTGGAAAGAGAGTTGTGCCCGTCCTCAGTAATAGATGGTAGGACTGCTCCATATCAGATAAAAGCCTCTCTTTCTCTAGCACTGCCTACAGATGGTTACTAATTTAGGTTATATTTGTCTATAGGTGTCAAATGTTAAGAAATAGTACATGGAAGGGAATAGACCTGGAATTTGGGTGGCTCCATGTCCTAATTTTAAAATCTAATCAGGTAACTTAATTTTTAAAAAACAGGAATTTTGTTGTCATGAAAAATAATATAAAATTAGAAGCACCCACTGCCTCTGCCCCAAACTCTCAGAAAGGTGCAACTGTGTCATAAGGATGAAAAGCAAACCAATAACATTCTAAGCAGCTGGGACAAGGCTGGCAGGCGTAAATGTCACAGTGCTTTAACTGCATCAGTTGAGAACCTTTCCATTAATGGGGCTAATCAGATCACTTTTCTTCACCTCTAAGTAAGGTAATCATGCTGCTTCAATCATGCCTTCTCTACCCTAACCCTTACATTCAGCTTCAGTAAGCACTCTAGTTTCTCACAACCACCTCTTTCACCCACACAGTTCTCCCAAAATTTACCATTCCATAACACCAATACTGAAACTCTATCAACTGTCTTTATTTGTCTCATTCTTGTAATCTATGGGGCAAGAAATGGTGTGGGATCCAGTAAACAAACTACAGTGCTGCAGGATCCTGTGTTTCATATTTATAGTGACCTGCTCAATACACAACTCAAAATTACACCTGCTAGTTAGGCTTTCTTGGTTCAATTTGGCACTTGCTCTTCTATGTTGTCCAGGGATGAATTTCTGGTACAGCCCTGTTAAAAGGCTGAAGATTCCTGAGACTAATTCTTGAAAAATGCTTGAATATATACTGTGTCTCCTAAGGGAGAACAGTTTACAAACAACTTAAAATGCAATCTATATTTTAACTAGTGTCTTATGGTAAGCCAAATAGCAGCAGTTCATACCTTGAAACTAGAAATAGTTGAGCTTTTCTGAGCTTCTCTCAGGGTTTCATTTACCCAGTTGACAATGATCTCATCATTGACTTTCTGGCCACCTCCAATGTCTTCAAGGATATTCAGTGTGTACCTAAAAAGAAGTATAAAGTTGACTGATGCTTCATCGACATTCAAATGCGGTTGAGAAACAGTTCAGAATTAGCAGCCAAATTACACTGTTAAGCAACATTATACAAATGTGCTGTTTTCTATAGTAATTGATTGTAAATCATATGCTCCATTCCACGGACCGTTATTGTCCGAGTTGGTTGGTTGCGTCTTGAACAAGGGTGCTTTGAAGACACGTCCTTCATTTTTCTGGACTCTATCCAGGAACTGCTGTTCGGATATTGAGGTCTTATTGGTTGAGATCAGTTCCAAGCCAAGAAGAGATTTTGAGACAATTCTTCCTTCACAACCCTGTAGATTCGCTCACCCCAATAACCCTGTAAGGGGCACCATTTTTGCAATAAAACATATTTCCTGATGATGGTCTTAGAGACTACAGCTACAAAGACTGAAACGTCGACCTGCATACCATCTCCTAAGAAATTCATGTCTGGAAGAGGAATAATGAGCTATGCTTTTTAGTTGCTTTCACCTGATCAATAGGAGTGGTTGTTTTGTTATGAATTGTTTTGTTGAATTAATTTATACATTCTTTCATGACATTTTGCATTAGATTTAAAATATTATGTATCCCCTTCAATTAATTTTTAATCCAGCAATTAAATACAGAATATATATTTTTCATATAAATAGGTTCTCCCGTGTGTTACTTTTGCTTTAAGAGATTCATAAGTGTTGTTCTGTGGACTCAGGCGAGATAGTTCTTGTACGACAATCTCACTGATTAAGGTTTCAACAAGTAATGTGAATGATAGTGGTCAAACAAATCCCTTGTAGACGACTTTACCCTGTACCGTTTTCTATAGTAAGCTTCAGAAAAACCAGGATGCATATTTGCATGATAAGTGTGTTAACCTTACCAACAGATTATCATGAAATACAACCATGGAAAAACTTGAACTGGTAAGAATTGGAAGCACAGAGTCCCTGACGTTGATTGTATTATGGGATAACTAATGCAAGATTATGGGTGACTGTAGGAGGACCAGTAATTGGCATGGATTTACAGTATATAATACTAACCCTCAAAGGTTCTTATGAGAACTTCAATCATAAATATAGCTTGACATAGAGGAATGGGAGAGGTAGTGAGGAAAGGTGATATAGAAGAGTAGATTGAAAAGGGTGATCTGTTGTCCCAGTCTACGAGTTTTACACTTTGGAGTTGTTAGTTTACATCTGGTATAGGTTGAAAGTAGATGACATAATCTTCGTATTTCAAGTGTTCCATGTAAAAGGAATTGTTTCTCAGTCCTGTGCTCCATGGAACATGTCCAGTTCGCTAAAGCGCACCCGAATTTATGCTCTTAGTGTCAATAGAAAAGCCAAAGATTGAGCAATCTTGGAAGACATTGCTTAGTTGTAACAGTAGTTCTAATAGTTCCCCTTTCACTTTGACCAATTCTAATAAGCTCAGTGCCTCTATGAAGTCTTTCACACCCCTGATCCAACAAGAATTCCTTCAGGTTATCACAAAAGATTCAAGGCACTCAATGTACAAGCTAACCCCTTTGCCTTCAATGAAGAATGAATGGCCAATCTTTCATTCAGCATCATTGATTTTCTGAAGGCATCAATTAAACACAGCCACGTCCAAACAGTATTCAAATATGCCACCACTACTAAAGAAACCAACAGCGACCATAAAAATCTAGTAGTCATCGCATTTATATCCTACCATTGCTAAGCAAAGTATTGGACACAGAAACAACACAACCATGCTATTTTGTGGAAACATAACCCATCCTCCATACCCCACAATCTTGATTAGACTGGGAAGGGGGATGCATAACATTAGGTTATGTGGTCTTCTTGACATTAGGAAGCAATTGAAGTAGTGGTGGTATGATTCACGTAGTTATGATTACCAAAGGAAGTACAGCTTTATCTGCTCTGATTAAATGCTTACTTTGTGAGCTTCTAAGAAGTTCATCTCCTCAGCAATACAGTCAGTGCTGATATGTTTACTTGATCTTACATAATGTCCATACATTGACTTACCTTCTCATTAACTGCCAAAGCAAGGCGAGTGTTAGCGTGCGGTTTCCTGCATTGAGATCCTGCCCTGCAATTCCAACCAATGAAAATTTGGCTTCCTTTTTTCCCAGTGCCACAGCATAATTGCAGTTTTCAAGCTGTTATTAGGAAAAAAACAGTAAGTAAAGTCAAGACTATAGCTCTGTGAACACGTTCCTCACAGCAGAATAAAACCTATGACACAGACACAGAGGCAAGGTCAATCCAAACGATCTGGAATCTGGCTTTATCACTTGATGTTCTTCAAACTCCTTCTAAAGTGCATTATTGTTCTAGAAAGCATACTAACATTTTTTTTAAAAAACTTGACTTTTCCATTGCCAACAACAACAATTAGCACACCATGCCATTTAGGGCCATATGTAGGTGGCCAAATACCGGTCGGTAACGGCCGATTTTCGGCCGTTACCGACCTGTATTCGGAGTTTGAGATGTAGGGGCCTTAAAAATTACAGATTCGGTAAATTTACAGATTCGGTAATTTACCGAATCTGTAATTTGAGATGTAGGTGGCACTGTAAACAGCGCCACAGGGCCTTAAGGATTCGTTATTTACCACCAACTATTAGTTGGTGGTAAATAACGAATACCTGTGTATATGCAAATCTGGGCATGTACACCTGTGCCATGTGGCACACATGCATGCCCTAAGGGCATGTATGTGTGTCACATAGCACACAAGCACTGATCAGGGGTGCAACAGGGTGTCAAAGTGCCACCCTGCCACCCTGCCACCCTTGACTATTCGGTAATTTTACTGAATCGGTATTTACCGATTCGGTAATTGCCATTGATTCCTATTGGCCTTAAGGCTACATTTCAAAAGGCTTTGATTCCTGCACACACAATGGAAAGTAACACCAGACCTGCCCTCAGACAGTTTGAAGCCTTAACAGGGGAAGGGGAAGAACTTTCTAGTACCATATGTTGGGGTAGGACAGAGAGTCCCCTCCACACAAAGGCTGGCACTAAGTATAAATATTAGACCTCCAAAGCCCCTCTTCAGAACACTCCTGGATCCGTGGAAGATTAAGAAGAAGGACTGCCCTGATGCCAGAGGACTGTCATGCTGTGTGAAAGACCACCTTGCTGTCTGGGAAGGAAGATTGGACCTGCTTGATTTCATCCCAAGTTACCCAGAGTGACTCCAAGGATGATATGTTTCCCTTTGGGCCAGTATTCTCCCGAAACTATTACCACCTGCCCTTGTGATGAACATTCGAGCTAAATTTTACATTTTGTCAATTTTATCTTCCATCTACTAGGAAATTTTTGCTACCGCTCTGCCGCAGAAACAAATTTTCTAAGTGCAAAGCGGCTTTGTATTATCTTTTGCAACTTAATGACTGTGATGTTTGCTTTTCTTTCACAAGCTTTTTGAAGTGCACTTTAGACAAGAGAAGGAGCATGTTGTTTTTATACCAAAACATTTTTGGTAGCCCCTGTATTCATTGTTCATGTATTGCTGCTTACATGCCTATTGTTGCTGCTAATTGTATTACTTTTTATAAGACTGATTTTAATATTTAATAGCAATGCCTATGTATAATACTGGCTGCTAACTCTGGATTTAGTCTAGTTGCACTGCCACTTTAGCTACGGTCAAATTATTCTCTTTGCCTGCGGTTTTACTTATTTTAAATGGAATATGTGACTGTAATTCCTTTAATGAGTTTTTATTATAATGTTGTTTGTCACTATGTGTACCTTTTATGCTCTGTCTTTGAAAGATCGAATAAAGAATTGAATTGAATTGAATTGACTCCAAGTGTCAGTTGGCTGACGTCCTGTGTGAGCTACAGTGACGCAACAAGTTTCAGAGGCATCCCTGCAACTGCTCAGCTGACCTGCTGCAACTGGACATGCTTGGACCTGTATATGGACCTGTCTAAATCCTGCGACTGCTCTTTGCTGGAGAGAGCCCTGATCGGTAGGAGATGACCCCAGACCCTGGACCCTTGGCTAGCATGAGTGGAAGCTTCTCAAAACGAAAGGTGAAAACCCTGCAGTTTGGGCTCCTCTCGACTGCAAACGGGCCTGTCCGTACCCAGGCTCTACTGTCTGCGACGATCGCCAATGCGAAGTTCTTTCCACAGCGTCCGGCAACATGAGACCCATACTTTGCGCTAGAATAACAACATCCAGCAATGACTGCTGCCACAAAGCTACAACAACGACAGTCTGCAATGTTTGACTGGCTCTTTGTGCCACAGAGATGTCCTGTCCATACACAACACTCTGCCTACTCTAAGCACTATAGTGACGACCATCTGCAATGCTCAGACTTGTCCTCACAGCCTCCTACACCTCTAACAAAACCCTTTGCGCTGGACTAGGAAGGTAACTTTTCAGTGGGACTAACCTGGCTTCTGATATTTTATTTGTTAAAATTTACTATAATTGTTTACATCGATTTTCCTTGTTGGCATGTTAATCTAGTTCAATTGGTCACAGCATTGTGGGATTTAAAGATTGCTTTATAAGAGAGTTGAGCGAGTGGCAAGTGGTCAGGGCGGGGCCTAAGAAATTCTACACAGAGCAGAACACATAATCTCACTGCAACGTAATTTGAAATTCAATGCCTAATAAATCCTACTGTCTGTCCTTTTTTGCACTTAATTGAACCTCAAATTCTTCTATGGCCCCTCAGGAATTCTTGTTACTGGTTCCCTGTTCGATGCTGACTGACATTTAAAATGGCTGTCATATCACAGCCCAATTTAATAGCACACGTTATAAATCTCACGTAAATGAAATGCTGAGTTAGATTGCTAGGAGATTAGCAAATCCAAAACCTATCCTTTAAAAGTCACACTATGCAACCTAGCAATACCTAATAACTTGTTCATCTACAAATACTGCCAACGATTTGTATGAATTCACATACTCCCTCTCCCACTAAAGATCACACCTACCTCCTATTAATCTAATCTTCCACACAGCCACTGTATATATATGGAATGGGATAATCTTGATAACAAAAATAACCACAAAAAAAAGAAAAACACTAAATTGGGGTTCGGGAGGAGGGTGCTGCCCTGTATAAAGTGTTTTATGCCTTGTCAAGGATAGTAAGTGCTATATAATTGCAATTACAATACAAAGCACTGTATAATATAAACCTCCTGGCACACACTGATACTAATACCATAACACTCAGCAGTCGGGTAGTCCATTGTTGTTCATACAGACTGCATAGTAATTCCCTTATGCAGCTTGACATTCTTACACTCTTGTAAGACAAAACTGCACTGGATCATGTCAATCACACAGTAGTGTACCAATCCACAGAAATAATCCACCCCTCCCCAACTGAATTGTCATTGAATACCAAAGAGATCTGTCACATGCCAGTGTCCAAGTGAGGACTTTTAATTTATTCCACCGTGCAGGTCGAGACAAGCCACATGGGATGACTGCTTCCTGACATCTCACAATGACAATTAGATATGAAATTATATCAACGAAGGGCCTGATTACGAGTTTGGCGGTCCTGGAGGAAACCTCCATACCAGTGCCGCGGTCCAGGCTAGCCAAACTCGACTGCCGGCCACCCGCAAGATTAATCTCGTGGTCTGGAGGCAGTCCTTTGGCATTCCCACAAAGGTGCCTATTTAACCCGTTAACCGCAGCGGTAATTCCGCCGCGGTACGGGCGTTTTCGTGCGCGGGTGGGGCGCCGTCGGCCAATGGCTGATGGCAGCACTGGGCAGGTAGTGCTGCCGTCGGCCATTGGCCGACGGCAGCAATTAAGGGGTTAAAAGGCACCGCAATGGGAACACTAAAGTCTGTTACTGCACAGCATGGACTGCAAAGTCCATGCCGTACAGGAAAGGGGTTGACTGCATACGGGGGGTACAACATGTGCCCCCAGGCAGGCACCCTATGACCCTGAGGCAACAGGGGGCCACATAGGGTCCCCTTTATATCCTCTCCACCACAGTTTTCATGGCAGGCTCACTGCCATCAAATGTGCGGGGGAGAGCAAACTTGTAATATGTTTGCCGGAGCCACAGGGGCACCGTCAAACATATTACGACCTCAAGACCGCTGCAATTGGCGGTTGCGGCTGTCTGACCACTCAACTTGTAATAAGGCGGTCAGACTGCTGATGTGGCGGTGCCCGTACCGCCATCGTGGCTACGACGGTCAATCGGACTGCTGTTGTTATAATTAGGTCTTTTCAAGCAGAATTTTCCACCATTTCTGCCTCCTACCTATGCCTGCTCAGCACCGTACATTTTAAATACATTATTTCAGAATAGGCATCCCAGTATAGTAACCAGCGAAGCGGGCTATGATCATACTAAATACCTTAAAGGGAGCTGCACAAAGTTGCCAGCTTACTGAAAACCATAAACTGCATGCCTCTCACTCACACTCTCATATCCATCATACTGCTAAGGACTGTGCCCCGTAACATGATAACCACACCTCAATGGCCATCATGCACGACATGGAAACACTAGATGCACTAGAATACAATGCATTACAAAACAATGTATCTGTTTAACAGCTACACTGTCAAAAATCAGACCTCAACATGGCTTTGCACTTGACATGCAGGTTCTGCTTCCATGTCAAAAGCTACGCTTCCTGCAGTAAAGCAAAAGCTTGAGCAAGGATTGGGTGGTCATGGAAAATCTTTCTTTGTACAATGCTGAAATGATTAAGTATTCTGGTCATTGAACAGAAACAGTATTTAAAAAGAGCATTAATCAAAATCAGGTTTAAGATCGCATCAGCATAATTAACGATGTTCCAAAGCAGCTTATTCCAATGGTATCTCGAAGCTTGCCTTATAGCTATTTGATATGACTTCAGGGCTTAGGTACATGACTTTTTATCTGCTAAACGTTTAGCAGACAAAAAGACCTGTACCTTGAGGTTCCGTGACAATTGTAAGTGATGTTTTTCGACTCGCACGAATATGGTCGAGTCTGGTATCTATGAACCGCAAATGACGAGTTTAGTAAGTGTGCGCAGTTTCGCTGTGCTAACTTAAACCGTTCGTTTGCTACGTGGGTTTTTCACCTGTACCCACGGGTTCCATCTTAGATACGGCATCCATTTTGTCTCTTGCCCTCAAGTAGCCAGCGAACGGACGCTGTCCGCTTCGCGACCCTGGGACTCCCAAGATATTTGCGGAAGACACATGTCCTTTGTAAGTGTCTTTATGATGAGGGGGATGATACTGTAAGGCAGATGGCCCCGCTCGAGGCTCATCTCGCCGTGCCGGTTTATTGTCTCAGCCGTGCATCTCATTAGGCACGTCCCTTTGATGCCTGTAGCTCGTGTTTCCCGATACCTCCCCTTTTACACCCTTTCCGATCTCCCCACTGTCTCCGTCTTCCTCTGCACCTGTCTTTGTTCCTATTTCGATCTGTTTTACTGCCGATTGGAATGCGCTAATGTTGGGAAGATGGGTTTTTACAGTTGGGAACCGCCAAATGTTTCCGCACTTATGTTCCGGACCTTATGTGTATCAAAGTGACCAAAGCGACCCCTCTGGGGGATAATGGTGGGAACCGGGTTGTAAACCTTTGTGTACCATGTTGTCCTATGGGTAAAAACTGTATAAAAGGAGCGATCCACAGAACCAATTTGAAGCAGTCTCCCCAAGTTGCACGTGTTGTACTTGTCGTGACTTCTGTGTTCCCTGCAGTAAATAAACCTTGAATCTTTGACGCCGAAGGAAGTGTCCCGTGTCTCTGTCATTCGTACGCCGGAGCAGGTTACCCACGAAGGTTTCAGGTGTTGTGCCCTGGCACCGCTGGGTCTTAAAGAACCCAGTCCTTCAGTTGGCGCCCAACGTGGGGCTGCATCAGTGGTACCGGTCCAAGCCCGACGATCGTGAGGAACTTCGTGTGAAATCTCTGAGGGAAGGTGCACTCCGCTTCATCGATCCTGTTGTCGAAACAAGTGGCCCGAAGACTTTTCCCGCGAAGATTCCCGCCTCCTGACGGCTGCGACGGACTGCTGCCCTGACTGTAGACCTGTTTTGGCGCCTGGCGTAGACCTTGGTATAGCGAGACGATTGACGGGCCTTCCTGGAGACGCCATCGATCTTTGAGTTAAGTATTTGTGGGTCGCTCCCAGAGTTCTTGGTTGTTGACACTTTAGCGAGTGTTTTTGTTGTTGACGCTGTGTGAGTGTTTTTGTCGGTGACACTTTGCTAGCGTACTTTGTTGTGTTATTTGACGACTGCAGCCGCCAAAAACCGAGGGTTTTTGTTCTTTGCTGGGACTTGGTAAATCCCGTAACCCTTGAAGTTTGTGAAACTCGGCTAGTGTGCAAGATGCCTGGTCGTAGTACTTTGTTTAGTTGTTTCAGACCTTGTGGTGTGGATTCCCGACTGGAGGACTCGTGTCCGATACCTCCGGTTGGAACTCCGACTTATGAACTGTACAGTAAACATGGGCTAGGCCCGATTACTTTTAATGAATACTGGATCAAATACACGAAAAAAGATGGTGACCTTCGCTGGCCACCACATGGTAGCTTTGAGGCCCCGATCTTAGATAATCTAGAGGTTAAATTGTTCGCGAAAAAGTCAAGGCCGGCCATGTTTGATGCCTTTCGGTTGTGGCGTAAAGAAGCCCGACAGAAAGAAATCAGACAGACTAAGCGAAATCAGAGAGATAGTGCTGGTACCATTGTAAAGAAAGCAGAGCAATTTCAGCATGATAAGGAGGTTAAGGAAAAGGAAGTGTTTGACAGATTACAGCGTATGACTATAGATAAGTGCTATCCTGCTTTGCCTACGGAGTCGGAAAAGAAGGATGAGTCAGTTGAGGATCCTTTAATGTCCTATCTTATGAAATCGCCACCTCCGTACGTACAGGGTACCACAGCCCCTGTGATTCCCCCTGTACCTGTTCCTGCACCTATTCTTCCTTTGCCTGTTCCTCAACCTGCACCCGTTCTTCAGACTGTTCCTGCTCCTTCGTCTGTTGCTATTCCTACTGCTCCTCCGCTTCCACATACTCCTGCTCACGCTACTGCTCCTGCTCTGTTAACCCCTGCTGTTGTTTCTGTCTCTACTCCTTCACTTGTTAGTCCTGTGTCCTATACTTCTCCCTCTACTCGTAGTCGTAACTCTCCTCTTGCGGCTAGCTTCTTTCACTCGCTCGGACCTGTTCTTGGGTCCGCTGGTTCAGATGGTCCTCAGAGACGTAGTCAGCTTCCTGGTAATAGGGAACGTGCTTCGCTATATAATATGGCGATGGGTTGGATGACGCACCCCCTTAGAAATCCACCACGTGTTGTGCTCGACACGTTTTGTCAATTCAATATTCCAACCCAGAGATTTGTGTTCGAGGAAATGTGTAAGGTCCTTCGCGATCAGATATCGGCCGACGCACCTGACGAGGTGCTGACCGCTTTGTCTGATCTACAGCTTCAGTTCTCGGCTGGACTGATAGTGGATACCAATGTTCGACGTGCTGTTGAACGGTTGCTATCTTTTCGTCCCACTCCTATACCTCAAGCCTTGTTTGTTGAGGATATTGAAAGACAGCCAGATGAGTCTGGTCAGTTTCCTATGCGGGAAGTTCCACCAGTGTGGATGCCAGGTAATCCTGGGGCAAACCCCCCGATCCCGCCATTCTTCCAGAGAGTATGGATACATCTCCCATGGAAAAGATCAGAAGTGTTACAGGTGAAGCAATCTTTGCCTGACCCTCGCAAGAATCCTGCAGGGTATTACAAAGAATTATCGCAGCTCGTAGATGCTACGGTAATGAATCTTGCCGACATTGACATGCTGTTTGGCAATGTTGTACCGCAACCGGTATGGGCTAAGATTCGTCAGGAAAACCATCCGAATGAATTAGGTGGTGCTTGGGCTGCCATTGTAGCGGCGGATGCTCGACAAGTTGGTGGTGCTAAACCCGAGCAGCTGATTGCTGATCTTCCTCAAAGAATAATCACGTTAATGAAAACTCTTATGCCAGCTATGAGGGTAAATTGGGACAAATTGTCAGCTTGTAAGCAGAAGAAGGACGAAAGTGTCTCCGACTTCTTTACGAGGTTCGAGGAGGCATTCATCGACCATAGTGGTCAGGATATGAGCACTGAGGGTGGTCAAAGGTTGTTTGTGGATAAATTTGTTTCGAACTTATTGCCCGATTTGAGCAATAAATTAAAGAATTCGGAAAGTGCGTGGGCCGTTTCTACTTCAGCTCAGATATTGGCTACGGCACAATATTACGAGAATAGAGAGAAGGAGGAAAGCGACCGTGCCGATAAAAAGACGAAAGAGCTTAAAACTAAAGTGCTGCTTCAGCAAGCGTATCCTCCACGTTCGAATCAGAGTACTTCGCAACAAAACAGATCGCAGCCGCAATCGAATAGATCACAATCTCGTAATGACTCCTCTTCCCAAAGATCATCGTTGGGGTACAATGAATGTGCCTATTGTAGACAGGAGGGTCATATCAAATTCAATTGTCCTGTTCTAAACGAACGTAATAGTGGTAACTCATCTAGAGGAGGTTGTGGTGGTTCGCAGCAGGCACCACGTGGTAGAGGTCGTGGTGCTCAGAATGATCGTTCAGATAATTCATCAAATTCCGATAATTGTTTTGATCAACGTGGATCGTCGCAAGGACGATCTGCGCAGTACAATGTAGACGATTATTACGTCGATCAGGGAACTGACGACGGTAATTACTAGGACAGCCATAGACAAGGAGAGGGAGTGGTATCAGTTCCGGTTGATCAGAGAGGGCCTTACGTCGCAGTTGCTACATCGGGCGTCGTTGAGCCTTTTCTGTTGGACACTGGTGCAGCGAAAAGTTCCATTAAGCATTCGAAACTCCCTGGCGCACCTTTGTCTGGCTTAACAAATGTTTCCGTTGGATTCTCTGGCGCCCCCGTTAGCAATCCAGTTTTGCGCCCTTTGCCCCTTAAAATTGGGCCTCGTGAGCTAGAAGCTCCGTTGATTTTAACCACGGGTTGTGGTGAAAATCTTTTGGGCCTGGATTTGCTTAAACGTTTGTATGCAACTTTGTATTGTTCTCCTGCGGGTGTAAAGCTTACGTTGGGAGAGAGGGTTGTCTCTCCCATGTACTTGTCTCTCGATAAGCTTCCACCGGAATTGAGTTCTCTTCCTGTGTCTTTGTGGGCAACAGGTCCCAACGATGTGGGCCTACTTGATATCTCACCTTATGTTGTTCAGTTGAAATCTAATGTGCGGTTGCCACGTATTCCCCAATATCGTATCTCTCTTGATGGTGAACGAGCACTGTTAGCGATCATCTATGATTTGATCGAGAAAGACGTTATTGAGGAAACACAGGGAAACGTGTGCAATAGTCCTGTACTGCCCATTCTAAAACGTACTGATCCTTCGAAACCACCTGTTTATCGTTTTGTTATCGATTTACGGGAAGTGAATAAAATTGTGATTCCTCAGTTCCCCGTTGTGCCTGACATCACGGCGCTACTGACTCTGATTCCAGCTTCTGCATCGTGGTTTTCGGTGATTGACTTGAAGAATGCGTTCTTCAGCATCCCGATTGCAGAAGAGAGCAGAGACCTTTTCGGTTTCTCTCTTGGTGGGCGCAGCTTCCGGTTCAAACGCGCTCCTCAGGGCTACTGTGAAAGTCCATCGATTTACAGTCAAGCCTTGAAGGGTCAACTGGATGCGTTTAGGTTGCCGGCCGGTGCGGCCTTAATCCAATACGTCGATGACCTATTGGTAGCTGCAGATACTCAGGACATTTGCAAAATTGCTACGGTATCGTTGCTGCAACATCTCTGCGAGTTAAATCACAAGGTGTCACCTTCTAAACTCCAATATTGTTGTCAAGAAGTAACCTATCTAGGTCACTTATTGTCAAAGGAGGGAAGGCGGTTGACCCCAGAGAGAATTGCAGCGATTGCACGAATGGCTGTGCCAACAACCCAAAGAGATGTGCGTGCCTTTTTAGGTATCACGTCGTACTGCAGGCAATGGATTCCAAATTTTTCATTGCTAGCGAAACCATTAGTGGCTCTTACGTGCAAGGATGTTTCGACTCCTTTACCATGGACGGAAGAATGTCAGAAAAGTTTTTCTGAATTACGTGATTCATTGTGTTCGGCTCCTGTGTTAGGTACTCCTGACTATAGCAAGCCGTTTACATTATATGTTCACGAGAGAGAAGGTTGTGCGTTGAGTGTCTTAACGCAACCTTTTGGTGGTAAGCAACGTCCATGTGCATATTTTTCCTCGACCTTGGACCCGGTAGCTAGAGCATTGCCGAGTTGTTTGAGAGCAACAGCGGCAGCCGCGGTCTCCATCCGACAATCAGCAGGATTGGTCATGGATAATATGCTTACGGTGATGGTTCCGCATGCAGTCGATACTCTTTTGAATCGTACGAAAACTCAGCACTTGACGAGTGCGAGGTTGTCTGGTTACGAGTTGACGCTGTTGGCAAGCCACATTCAAATAAAACGTTGTAATGTTCTGAACCCGGCAACTTTGTTACCAATTAGCTCAGAGTCAGATGAAATAACAGAACACGATTGTTATTTGAGGACAGAGGAGGAAACAAAAGGTCGAGTGGACCTTAAAAACACCCCATTGGAAGAACCAGATGGTACACTGTATGTGGATGGTTCATGTTTCAAGTTGCCGAATGGTGATGTGACTACTGCTTATGCTGTTGTAACGTTGAATACTGTTGTTGAGACTGCAAGATTAAATCAGAATTCTGCCCAGGCTGCAGAGCTGATCGCTCTCACTAGAGCGTGTGTGTTAGCGAAAGGGAAACGTGTGAATGTGTTTACCGACAGCCAATATGCATTTGGCGTCGCCCATAGTTTTGGACGTTTGTGGAGAGAGAGAGGTTTTCTAACATCGCATGGTACGAAGATTCAGCATGGCCAGCTTGTGAATGATCTTTTGGATGCACTAACGTTGCCTAAGCAAGTTGCGATTGTCAAATGTAGTGCGCATCGTAAGGTGACGGATGATGTTGGTCGAGGTAATGCGTTTGCGGATGAGACTGCTAAGGAGACTGCCCGGAACCTTAGCACTCGAATGTATGTGACGAGTTCGGTTAGGTGGCCTACAGAATCGAGTATGTGTGAGGACACTATCGAGAGTGTGAAAGCAATTCAGAATGAGGCCACCGACACTGAAAAGACGAAGTGGAAAGAAAGTACGGGAAAGTTGGATGCGAATGGTTGTTGGATTGATTTGTCGGATCAGAAAAGATGGATGTTACCCGATGCGTATGTGCTGGCCGTTGTGACAATGGCGCATGGGTTAGCACATATTAGCGCAAAAGGTATTTGCAAGTTGTTGTCCCCTGTGTGGAAGAATGATGGTATTACGAAATGTGCTGAACGCTTGGTTAAGAACTGTATGGTGTGTATGATGTACAATCCTGGCAAGGGAACCCCAACTCCTCCTGGCAGTTTTGCTCCCCCTTCATGTCCCTTTGAGGTGATTCAATTGGACTTCATCCATATGGAGAGATGCAATAACCTGAAATACGTTTTAGTTGTGGTTTGCGCATTCTCCCGATGGATCGAGGCCTATCCTCTCAAAGACAATACTGCTTTGTCTACTGCGAAAATCCTACTGAAGGAATACTTTCCTCGGTACGGAATGCCTAGAATTGTGTGGTCAGATAACGGAAGTGAGTTTGTGGGGAGTGTGATGAAGAGTGTATGCAAGGGCCTTGGAATTAATCAGAAATTCCATAGTGCCAACCATCCCCAGTCAGCTGGTTTGGTTGAAGGGTATAACGGCACCCTTAAACTAAAACTAGCAAAGATTCAGGCTACGACTGGTCTTTCGTGGCCTGACGCTTTACCCTTAGCATTACTGTCAACTAGGGCGACTGTACACTCCCGAGTAGGGCTTAGTCCCTATGAAATAGTGTTCGGTCGTCCTGCGAATGTTTGGGGGGTTCCTAGGCCAGGTATTTTTCGTGATCTTGAGTATCCAATGTTGATCGATTATCTTCATGACTTGACTGCTAAACTGAGGTTAATTCACCAACAGGTTCACGAAGCATTGCCGACGCAGACGGAGGGTCCAGGCCACCAGCTCCAGCCCGGAGATTGGGTGGTGACGCGGAACTTTTCGCGCAAGACCAACTTGGACCCGAGGTTTACTGGACCCTACCAGGTCCTCCTTGCCACGAGAACTGCAGTTCGTCTTGAGGGGCGGAAGAATTGGGTGCACGCCACCCACACGAAGAAAGTCCCTATCCCGTTGCCAGCAGACTCGTGGGTGAGGAAAGGCATTGCATCAACCGAAACCGAAGGTTTGCCGGCGTTTGTACCTTTCAGCGACGCACAACCTGTCGGAGAATCCTCAGTGCAGCAGAAGGACACTGTTGAACATTTGTCAGCAAAAGACTCAAGACCAAAACATTCAGCTGATCAACAGGACGCTGTCCCTTCAACGGATCCTTTGTTTGACGAACAGACACGTCCTGGGAAAACCCGATACTTTTTGCGATCTAGCACCAGAGACTAATAAAAGATCCTGTTCTGTCCCTTGATGATTGCATTATTCCGTTTTCCACGATCAGTTTGAACATTCGTACCATTGTAATTATCTTGTACATATTCATTGAGCTTCGTTCCTTACACTTTTTGCTTCCACAGCTGAGAAACATTGTTTTTGCATATACACTTGTGAAATAAAGGCCGTAGGGCCGCGCGCGTACTTCCTTCTGGTTAGTAGGTCTTGACGCTAGGTTAAAGACCGTCGGTTCCTGGGAACTCCTAGGGATTGACTATTGCTACACAGAACGAAGTGCGTCAAGAAACGTTGCGGACGGTCATAGGGAATGGCATTCTCGAAGCTGAAGGATTTGGAAGGAGCTCAGGCTCATAGATTCAAGCTGCAGCAACTCAGTCGTACCAAATGTTTTATATTCCAAATATTCGTATTGTTTTTGACTGTTTCTGCATTATTGGCGGGTGGGGTGTATTACACGATGTCTTACTTCTTATCTTCTGCTACACCTACTCCTACCCCTGACCCTAAACTTACCTCCACTGCTTCTCCTCATTCTTTTCATATCTTACCTGAACACGAGCAGGCTAGACGTGCAGAATTCCGCAATAATTCCTTTATTCAGCTCCTCCATCAGGATCAGTTATTGGTTAACACTACTAATTGTTGGGTGTGTGGGTTGATGCCACATACTACGGATAAGGGAATTCCATATCTGGTGTTACCGTATAGTTCCCAAGGGTCTGCTCGAGCATTTCAGACAATGTTTCGAAGCGCACTGGGTTTCCACCCCATTCGAGAACCACGTTCTCCCTACTCTGGTCCTACCTCGTATCAAAAACCTTTGTCTATAGCAATAGAGGATTTAGATAGCGATATCTATGATCCTCGCTTATTCCCGAAGAAGAGGTACAAGCATATAGGGTCCTAAGTAGAGGCGAATATAGTGTGTTCACTAGTGAAAAGCAGCTTAAAAGCTCGCCTCCGATATGGGTCGTACCCCACATTGGTAATTTTTGTCTCATAGGTCGTGGCCGAAGATCGAAAGCCCGACTTGGAGAGAGTGCTTGCACTGAAAATTACATTCTGCCGATGGTCTCGTCCCCTGTGTTCCTGGCCGCCAAGGGTACATACTTTATCTGTCATGATCGTGCATATGCATGGTTGCCCTCTGACTTTATGGGCTCATGCTTCATCGCAAACTTGTTGCCTCCGACGTTCACTGTAGATGCAGATTATCACAAGACTAGAGTTGTGAGAGGCGTAATTAGCGAAGAGGATACTGCCGGTCAAGAGGCAGGAGACTTTTTCAAGGGTTTCCTCCCGTTTTGGGGACCTATGGTTAATAGTAGGAACCTGAGACAGTTGACTCGAGTGGTAGAATCGACCGCTAATATTACTGCCAGTGCCCTTGGTAATATTACCACTGAACTTCAGGCGGATAGACTTATGACGTTACAAAACCGTATGGTTTTAGACGTGATCTTAGCAGATCGAGGTGGGGTATGTAAGGTGATCCATTCGAGCTGCTGTATTTTCATTCCTGATAACGCTCCGACTGTCTATCAAGCCATCTCGAAGTTGCATAAGATCTCCGAATCCATACACGTGGATGTAGGGGATTGGACGCTACTTGGGTGGTTTTGGGGCCTGATGTCGACTTGGGGTTGGAAGATTCTGCTGATCATCGGAGTTGTTGTGGCGTTCCTGTTCACGTGTTGCCTTTGTGTGCAGTGCGGTCCTGCCTTATGTGGCCTCTGCGCTACAACGTGTATGAGACAGCCGCCTGTTACCAATGGAACTCGGTTGGACAGAGCTATGCTACAGCAACATCTAGATGGTCTGATGAATATCGAGTATGATTCCGACTAGTGCTTGCCTACATGAGGGCAAAAGGAGCGTCTGAGGTTCCGTGACAATTGTAAGTGATGTTTTTCGACTCGCACGAATATGGTCGAGTCTGGTATCTATGAACCGCAAATGACGAGTTTAGTAAGTGTGCGCAGTTTCGCTGTGCTAACTTAAACCGTTCGTTTGCTACGTGGGTTTTTCATCTGTACCCACGGGTTCCATCTTAGATACGGCATCCATTTTGTCTCTTGCCCTCAAGTAGCCAGCGAACGGACGCTGTCCGCTTCGCGACCCTGGGACTCCCAAGATATTTGCGGAAGACACATGTCCTTTGTAAGTGTCTTTATGATGAGGGGGATGATACTGTAAGGCAGATGGCCCCGCTCGAGGCTCATCTCGCCGTGCCGGTTTATTGTCTCAGCCGTGCATCTCATTAGGCACGTCCCTTTGATGCCTGTAGCTCGTGTTTCCCGATACCTCCCCTTTTACACCCTTTCCGATCTCCCCACTGTCTCCGTCTTCCTCTGCACCTGTCTTTGTTCCTATTTCGATCTGTTTTACTGCCGATTGGAATGCGCTAATGTTGGGAAGATGGGTTTTTACAGTTGGGAACCGCCAAATGTTTCCGCACTTATGTTCCGGACCTTATGTGTATCAAAGTGACCAAAGCGACCCCTCTGGGGGATAATGGTGGGAACCGGGTTGTAAACCTTTGTGTACCATGTTGTCCTATGGGTAAAAACTGTATAAAAGGAGCGATCCACAGAACCAATTTGAAGCAGTCTCCCCAAGTTGCACGTGTTGTACTTGTCGTGACTTCTGTGTTCCCTGCAGTAAATAAACCTTGAATCTTTGACGCCGAAGGAAGTGTCCCGTGTCTCTGTCATTCGTACGCCGGAGCAGGTTACCCACGAAGGTTTCAGGTGTTGTGCCCTGGCACCGCTGGGTCTTAAAGAACCCAGTCCTTCAACCTAAGCCCTAATATCACCCCCATAATAAGAAAAGGTTTACCTTTTTAGAGGAAAGATCACAAAGGGTTAAGCTCAGCTTCATTTTCTCTGAATTAGTATCCATCACCTGAAGGGGGCCCTTGCAGGACCTTTTTGCCCCCTGTCGTTTTTAATCCCTACATAGTATATCTTAGTGATCATGAGAAAACCACCTGCTCTGTGTCAGTCTAATGCAGATGACATTCAGTTTTATATGGGAATCCCCATTCCCAACATCCACAGCAAACCTCTCCAACATTGCCTACAGAAACTTCAGTACTTCACACAGGAAAAATGATGTCCAACACAAGAGAAGGCCTTGTTGGGAGGACATCACATTCTCTACCCTGCTGAACATTCGAGCCTATTCTATTGATTTTCTTGCCAGATCATGATTAGATCATGTATGCAGTGGTAAATCTACTAATGCTACTAATGCTTTGCATGCTGTGCTTCTAAATAAGGGTTTACAGCTGTTGAATACAGAGTTGTGTTAGATCTGATTTGTGTAAACAGGAAACAAGACCATGTTTCAAGCACCAGGTTTTCATCATCTTCCAATTAAGGGAAAAGTAATTTTAAGATTGCCAATGTCGCTTTTATGTGCCTGGCTGGCACTTCACCCAGGTATCCGATCTCCAAAGAGACCCACTACCCTCTATCAGACTTTCATATTGACTACGTCTCCATGTAAGCTTGAATGTAAAGAGAGGCAATGGTGCCATTGTCTGGAGGTACTTACTATTTGAAATGTGTGAATCTTGAGTTCTCTCTACTGTCAGATTCTTGTTCAAGCACATCTCTTCAGATTTTGGCGTTTATATATCCAAAGCCAAGACACTGTTGGGTAATGTGCACACCACCAGTGTTTTAATTTTTAACCAGTCGATGAATCACTCAGTGCTAGGTTCAAAGAACAAATCTAAATTCAGTGGTAGTTCCTCTGGTAGCCGGCCAGTACTGTCAGGATTCTAGACACCAAACACATCCGTGTATTGCTGCTTTGGGGATTCTGCTCAGTGTGTGCCGAATTTAAAAGATTGTTTTTGCTTACTCTGTGGCACTGTCTGAGTTCCATTGTCTGATGTCTTGAAACCCAAGCAAATGGCTTAGGTTTCCAACGGGGACTCACCTCTGCAGACCGTTTCATTGCTTCCTCTCTCCTCTGGTTGTTTTCTACAATGGTAATGATGTCAATATGAATAGGCTGTTCTAACCAGATTCTCTTCACAAGGCAGTGAAGTTCAAGACAAGTTGGGTTGCTGTTAAGAAAGTGAATTAGTTAAGGTTGTGATCTCATTTAAGTGAGGACTGGGATACTACCTACTTTCGAGGGGGTACAATGTAACTTCCCCGTTTACTTTGGAAGGATTTGATTTTCTATGTGCATAAAAAATAACTTTATCATGGAATCAAGCTACTGGAAGAGCGAAGTGAAGGGGCTTCCATAACAGGGATTAAGTGTTAGTGACAAGATTCCACTTTTTTTTCATACTGTACAAAATGTTTGTAGCGTGTGTCAAATGAGAGTTTGGAGGAAAACTCCTTGTCTACTTTAAGAAGTCTGACTTCATGGATTCCCAAACTAAGGGCCTGATTATGTGTTTGACAGTGGAACGGCGGGACCACCCTGCCGCCGCACCGCCAAACTTGCATGAGAACCACCTGCTGCATTATGAATTTTTTAGTCACTGGCGAGAGATGCCTTTGGTGTTTCCAAAGCGGTGCCTATAAAACACGTACCACAATGGGAACGTCAAAAGCAGTTCCTGCACGGCATGGATTGAAAAGTCCTTGTCGAGCTGGAACTACTGTGCATTTGACACAGGGGACCCCCCTGTGTGCATCCACAGGGCGGGAGGGATAATGGGTCCTTGAAGGGCCCCCTTTGTTTCCTCTCCACCAGGGTTTTCATACAGGAGGAACTGCCATGAAAACCCTGGCAGAGAGGAAACTCCTAATATGCTTGGCGGGAACACAGCGGTCCAGCCCAGCATAAGGATGCCTCTGGATCGCTGCATCACAGCCAGGGAATGGCGGTTCCTTGGCGGTGTTGGCGGTCACAGGGTGGCACAACAACTAGGCTCGTAATGTGCGACCACCACTGCTGCCCCATTACAAGTCCATCCTCATACCGCCAGACTCGTAATCAGTTTAGAATCTAATACATTTCACATTCTCGTTTGTTGGTGACAGCACACTCAGTAGTGGGACACCACTCCGCTACAGCATAGGAAATAAAGGGTTGAACCTGTACAATTACACCTGTACTAACACGGCCACAGTACAAACATCAGTTTATATACAGTCACTAAACATAAGCAAAAACTTACCTTTTTCATGTTGCCACCAAGTTTAGCATAGGGGGCTTTATTCACTTTGCTCCAATCAACTGGGACTTTAATCTTTTCATAGAGCTGGAAGATGACATTGGCATCATCTAAATCACTAATGCAAGAAAAAAATATATAATATTTATTTGATCCAGATAAAGCTGATATTTGGGATGGAATAATGTCTTCGTGTCAAAGCCAATATTATTTTCAAAATGGAGACAAGATTGTCTCAATGTCTTAGTACAATGTTTTGGGGTTATAACTGTGCTGTTCACAGTTGCACTGATCATGTGAATGTGTTTGTTAATTTCATAGTATGCCATTTGTAAATAAAGAAGTGCTCCTGTACACCTGTTTTTTGCACTGTGTTAGGGAAGAATCTAACCACCATTGTGTGGATTTGCAAATCTACAGGTATTCTGCCAGAATATTCAAACCCAGAATGTGAAGCCCTAGTATGGTCTAAGCCAAACAAGTTGAGCCAGCTAAGTCACATGCATAGCTCAGTATAGAGAAAACAATGTCACTGGAAAATTACAAAACAGTTTGAGATTTCGTAGCATCAACAAGGACAGCAAATTCTAGAGCCCATGGAGGGGGAACTATTCACTGTAGGAGAAACGCTAATATATAAGTTGATAATTCACTGGTATTTAGTCTGTCCATACTTTATTGCAGCATTTTGTTTTCGAAATAGGAGATAAAAGTTCCAGTTTGGGGATTTTTGGACAGCTAGCACATATCGGTGTGAGTGTTGTGTGGGTGATTCTGAAGCCAGTTACCACGCAAGTGCCTCTGATGCCATCAATAGAATGTTGGTGCTAAAGAGACAGAATGTAAGGCAGTCAGGAGCAGGAGGTTGAAGAGTCAAGAGTTGAAGCAAAAGAGGCATTGATGCCAAAGGTAACCCTAGGAAACCCTAATCCTAGGAAATCCTTTGTACTGATAGCTGCTGAAGTAAGGGAGTTTTATTGCTTATCCTGAAAAAGGTCTCATGTTCCTGAAAATGCAGATGAATTTGGGGCACCTGGGTTAATGAGGTGGGCTGAAAGAGCGACTCCTGGGACAATACTCCCTTACCCTAAGAACACACCACGTAGACTGTCACACATCAACACGACGTTTCAACTGTCATGGGTGTGACGTAGGTGGGTAATGTAGATTCCATAATTGCTACATGTGCTCATAACTGAGATAGGCAAATTGGTCATGCTTATTAGATTTTTGGATTTGTGTAAGCTTTGCCTTTTGTTATAAACAAGTAAAAATGTTTATAAAAATTTTAAAAATGCATATGAGTTTCAGTGAACAAACCTCTTTTCCTGAAGAGACTCTCTGCAGATGAGCGTCAGACCCTGAAGCAAATTTTATTTCATGTGAACTGCCAGGGCCACCTGCCTGAGCAGAGCATTCCATGTTTGCCTGCAATAGTTCAGGACTGCTCAGTTATGACCGAAAATATGCTGTTTGGGTGAGTGTGTGAAAGATAATAAACATGGACACAGCTGAAACCACTGGCTTACTCATTTCACCCATAAATTCTTCTCAGAGATCGGGAAGCAATATTCATGCTTGGTCAACATAAACTGGCGAGTGAAGTGTCAATTTATTATTTATTACGAAGCAATGAGATAGATGTAAGCTGAAGAAGAGTACTCAGACAGTTAATGAAATAGTGGTTTATTGTGAAAATCTATCCCTTTTTAGGGCGCTAATAGAAGTATATAAGGTGTTATGTAAATAATCGGCAGTCCAGCAGATTCTATGACCCACATATGTTATGTTATGTTATGTTATGTTATGTTAATAATACTTATATAGCACACAAATACCACTGGTCTCTAGGTGCGTTATGATAACATGGTCCTACCAATATTGATGATTTAAGAAGTATCAATCTCTTTTGAAAGCTTGTTTAAATAGGAAAGTTTTCAATCTCTTCCGAATGGGAAGGAGAGCAGTTTTTTCTTTAAATCTTCCTGAAGTCCATTCCAGATCTGTGGTATCATAACAGAAAACGACCCAAAGTAGTTTTCTTGAAGCATGGGCAGGTCAGCAAAAACACCTCAGAGGAGGTTAGACAGCGTCCAGGCACATATTGCCTTATCTGTTCCTTAACATAAAATAGAGCTGTGCAGTGCAACGTTTTATGTGCAATGCACAGACCTTCTAACATGGCCCACTGTTTGACTTGCAGCCAATGCAGTTTTTGCAACAGTGACCTAGCATGTGCCCATCTTGGTAGCTTGAACAGAAGTCTTGCTGCATCGATCATAACCACCCGAAGCTTATCCAACAGCTTATAGTTGAGGCCAATGTGTGTGACATTATCATAATCTGTAATTCCTAATATGCTCCTTGTTAAAATCTAACTAAACAAAAGCATGTTTTACACCTTCCACCCAAGGGCATGATGTATACAAGTGAGTTTTTGAAGCACATCATGCACCCTATTTTCAGGAAATATGCTCCTAATTAAGTTTGCGGATATTCAATCAATCAATCAAAGACATTTATAGAGCGCACTACCTACCCGTAGGGTCTCAAGGCGCTTAGGGGGGGGGGTGCCGTTACTGCTCGAACAGCCAGGTCTTGAGCTTCTTCCTGAAGGAGAGGTGGTCTTGGGTCAGGCGCAGGTCGGCCGGGACGGAGTTCCAGATCTTGGCGGCCAGGTAGGAGAAGGACCTTCCTCCTGTTGTGGCTCTACGGATGCGTGGGACGGCGGCGAGGGCGTGGCTGGCAGATCGGAGGTGGCGTTTGGGAGCGTAGAAGTTGATTCGGTTGTTAAGGTAGCTCGGGCCTTGATCGTGAAGGGCTTTGTGTGCGTGGGTGAGGAGCCGGAAGGTGATTCTTTTGTTGACGGGGAGCCAGTGCAGGTCTCTCAGGTGTCCGGAGATGTGGCTGTTCCGTGGGATGTCGAGGATGAGTCTGGCTGAGGCGTTCTGGATCCGCTGGAGTCCCTTCTGGAGCTTGGCGGTGGTTCCGGCGTAGAGGGCGTTGCCGTAGTCCAGTCGGCTGGTGACGAGGGCCTGGGTGACGGTCTTCCTGGTCTCCGAGGGGATCCACCAGAAGATCTTCTGAAGCATGCGCAGGATGTTGAAGCACGACGAGGAGACGGCGTTGACTTGCTTGGTCATGGAGAGGGAGGAGTCCAGGATGAAGCCCAGGTTGCGTGCGTGGTTCGTCGGTTTGGGTGCGGTGCCCAGGGCGGGGGGCCACCAGGAGTCGTCCCAGGCGGAGGGCGAGGAGCCCAGGATGAGGACCTCCGTCTTGTCTGAGTTCAGTTTCAGGCGGCTCGTTGTCATCCACTCGGCTACCTCTTTCATCCCTTCGTGCAGGTTGGCTCTGGCGGTGGCGGGGTCGTTGGTCAGGGAGAGGATCAGCTGGGTGTCGTCGGCGTAGGAGATTATGTTGAGGTTGTGTTGGCGTGCGATGGCCGCGAGGGGGCTCATGTAGACGTTGAAGAGTGTAGGGCTCAGCGAGGATCCTTGAGGGACGCCGCAGATGACTTCGGTGGCCTCTGACTTGTACGGTGGTAGGCGGACTCTCTGTGTTCTTCCGTCGAGGAAGGAGATGATCCACTCCAGTGCCTTCTCCTGGATTCCGACGTTGCAGAGGCGCTGCACTAGGGTGCGGTGGCAGACCGTGTCGAAAGCCGCGGAGAGGTCTAGGAGGATGAGGGCCGCTGTTTCTCCGTTGTCCATCAGGGCTCGGATGTCGTCGGTGGCGGCGATGAGGGCGGTCTCGGTGCTGTGGTTTGCACGGAATCCGGACTGCGAGGGGTCGAGGGATCCGTTTGTCTCGAGGAAGGCGGCCAGCTGTTTGTTGACTGTCTTCTCGATGACTTTGGCTGGAAACGGGAGTAGAGAGATGGGGCGGTAATTCTTGAGTTCGGTGGGGTCTGCCGTAGGTTTCTTGAGTAGAGCGCTGAGTTCGGCGTGCTTCCAGCTCTCGGGGAAGGTGGCGGTGTCGAATGAGGTGTTGATAATGTCCCGCAGGTGGGGTGCGATGACAGCGTCGGCTTTGTTGAAGACGTGGTGAGGGCAGGGGTCGGTCGGAGATCCGGAGTGGACGGAGTTCATCATGCGGATGGTGTCTTCGGTGCTGATCGGGGTCCAGGCTCGGAGGGTGGTGGTGGGCGGCGTTGCTGTGGTCATGGCGTGGGTCGGATGGGTGCTGAAGCTGTTGTGTATGTCCGCGATCTTGTTGTGGAAGTAGGAGGCGAGGGAGTTGCAGAGGTCTTGCGAAGGGGTGATGTCGTTGTTTCCGGCGTTGGGGTTGGAGAGCTCTTTCACGATGTTGAAGAGTTCCTTGCAGTTGTGTGCGTTGTTATCCAGTCGGTTCTTGAAAGCCGTTTTCTTGGCGGTGCGGATCAGTTGGTGGTGTTTCCGGGTGGCGAGCTTGAGGGTGGACCTGTTGTCCGGTGTGGGTTCCTTTCTCCAGACTTTCTCGAGGGCTCGGCAGTTCTTCTTGGAGCTCTTGAGTTCGTCGGTGAACCATGGGGCTTTCTTACTGCCGGGTCTGCTGGGCGGGGTCCTCAGAGGGGCGAGTTCATCCGCGCAGTTGCTGATCCACTTCGTGAGGTTGTCGGCGGCCTGGCTGGGGTTCGCTGAGCTGGCCGGAGGGTGCTGGCTCAGGGAAGCGGCGAGCTGGTCGGCTGTGATCTTGTTCCAGCTTTTTCGTGCAACCTGTTGCTGGTGGTGGTGGATCGTCGTTCTCCTGAAGGTGAAGTGGATGCATCTGTGGTCGGTCCAGTGGAGTTCTGTGGCGTGGCTGAAATCGATGTCTTTGCTGGATGAGAAGATGGCGTCGAGTGTGTGTCCGGCGAGGTGGGTGGGGGTGCTTCAGTCTGCTGTATTATAAGTGCCAAAGGCTATAACACACTTGTAAAACAGCAGACGGGAAATCCATCCTGTTTGTGAGAGAGTATCCCATTCGCCAAACTCTGAATCAGGCTCCATGTCTTTTATAGCGAGTAATCTGCATATATAAGGTGACATTTAAACTTTGGAGGAGCTGGAGCTCTGGCATAAATTGACAGAGCTCCCACCCTGACTCTCACTCATGACTTTCCCACCTCATTTGGTAGTGGGGAGCCGTCAGGTTTCTGGCAATGGAGCCGTAGCTGGTTCTGCTGTCAGAAACCCTTGCAAAAACAAGTGATGGACCGAATGTGGATCAATGTCACACATTCCCCCAGTCAAAAGATCTGGGCCCAAATCCATCGTTTTTTTGCACTCCACACCACCCTGGGTTAGACAATGGCGATATGCAAATCAGCTCTGACTCTGTTGCCCCATGGGAACAGTCCAGTCCGAACTAAAAAAGCCATGTCCTTCCCAGAACGGAATCAAGCATCCGAGGACCGGACCTGTTTCGAGGTAACACCTCTCATCAGCCCGGCTAGCTTGACTCCAAGTGCTGTGGAGTGCCTGGGACCCACGTCTGGGCATCCCCAGCGCACTTAGGGCGGCAATTGCAAAAACAACAAGTGATGGACCGAATGTGGATCAATGTCACACATTCCCCCAGACAAAAGATCTGGGCCCAAATCCATCGTTTTTTTGCACTCCACACCACCCTGGGTTAGACAATGGCGATATGCAAATCAGCTCTGACCCTGTTGCCCCATGGGAACAGTCCAGCCCGAACTACAAAAGCCATGTCCTTCCCAGAACGGAATCAAGCATCCGAGGACCGGACCGGTTTTGAGGTAACACCTCTCATCAGCCCGGCTAGCTTGACTCCAAGTGGTGTGGAGTGCCTGGGACCCACGTCTGGGCATCCCCAGCGCACTTAGGGCGGCAATTGCAAAAACAACAAGTGATGGACCGAATGTGGATCAATGTCACACATTCCCCCAGTCAAAAGATCTGGGCCCAAATCCATCGTTTTTTTGCACTCCACACCACCCTGGGTTAGACAATGGCGATATGCAAATCAGCTCTGACCCTGTTGCCCCATGGGAACAGTCCAGTCCGAACTACAAAAGCCATGTCCTTCCCAGAACGGAATCAAGCATCCGAGGACCGGACCGGTTTCGAGGTAACACCTCTCATCAGCCCGGCTAGCTTGACTCCAAGTGGTGTGGAGTGCCTGGGACCCACGTCTGGGCATCCCCAGCGCACTTAGGGCGGCAATTGCAAAAACAACAAGTGATGGACCGAATGTGGATCAATGTCACACATTCCCCCAGTCAAAAGATCTAGGCCCAAATCCATCGTTTTTTTGCACTCCACACCACCCTGGGTTAGACAATGGCGATATGCAAATCAGCTCTGACCCTGTTGCCCCATGGGAACAGTCCAGTCCGAACTACAAAAGCCATGTCCTTCCCAGAACGGAATCAAGCATCCGAGGACCTGACCCTGTTGCCCCATGCGAACAGTCCAGTCCGAACTACAAAAGCCATGTCCTTCCCAGAAAGGAATCAAGCATCCGAGGACCGGACCGGTTTCGAGGTAACACCTCTCATCAGCCTGGCTAGCTTGACTCCAAGTGGTGTGGAGTGCCTGGGACCCACGTCTGGGCATCCCCAGCACACTTAGGGCGGCAATTGCAAAAACAACAAGTGAGGGACCGAATGTGGATCAATGTCACACATTCCCCCAGTCAAAAGATCTGGGCCCAAATCCATCGTTTTTTTGCACTCCACACCACCCTGGGTTAGACAATGGCGATATGCAAATCAGCTCTGACCCTGTTGCCCCATGGGAACAGTCCAGTCCAAACTACAAAAGCCATGTCCTTCCCAGAACGGAATCAAGCATCCGAGGACCGGACCGGTTTCGAGGTAACACCTCTCATCAGCCCGGCTAGCTTGACTCCAAGTGGTGTGGAGTGCCTGGGACCCACGTCTGGGCATCCCCAGCGCACTTAGGGCGGCAATTGCAAAAACAACAAGTGATGAACCGAATGTGGATCAATGTCACACATTCCCCCAGTCAAAAGATCTGGGCCCAAATCCATCGTTTTTTTGCACTCCACACCACCCTGGGTTAGACAATGGCGATATGCAAATCAGCTCTGACCCTGTTGCCCCATGGGAACAGTCCAGTCCGAACTACAAAAGCCATGTCCTTCCCAGAACGGAATCAAGCATCCGAGGACCGGACCGGTTTCGAGGTAACACCTCTCATCAGCCTGGCTAGCTTGACTCCAAGTGGTGTGGAGTGCCTGGGACCCACGTCTGGGCATCCCCAGCGCACTTAGGGCGGCAATTGCAAAAACAACAAGTGATGGACCGAATGAGGATCAATGTCACACATTTAACCCAGTCAAAAGATCTGGGTCCTAATCCATCATTTTTTTGCACTCCACACCACCCTGCGTTAGACAATGGCGATATGCAAATCAGCTCTGACCCTGTGCCCCATGGGAACAGTCCAGCCTAATTAATACAGCTCACCGACAATCATAGTCATCAGTTCCAAGTTCTTCTAAGTCTGGCTTCATGAACAATGCCATGATGTCCAGGACCTGATACACTGCCTCCACCAGAAAGAAGATCATTCTTGTGCAGACGCTAGATTGAGCCTTCATGTTATGTACGCTCGTTATGGCTCCACTTCTTATCGAACTGTTGCTATGTATATTGCCCGGTATTTGCTCTACATGGAAGTCCATTGCCTTATAAAACTAGCTTCCACAGAACTACTTAAAATTCTTAAACAGTTTCAGATGTTCGCTATTGAATTAGTTCACAGTCCTCAGTTTCTTTGCAAAAAGAGGGACTAATTAGTGGCGGCTTTTCCACTAAGGAGGAGGAGCGTCGCACCACTGCTTCAGCTGAATACTAAAAATAAAATTATAATAACGTTCTTTATTATCATTTTGTTTTTTTATTCAGCTTGCAACTGAAGCCAAGTGGGCAGGGCTGAGCTCCTCTCGTTACAGGTGGAGGAGTGGTGGCAGCACCTAAAGTGCGCAGGACGCTTTGTCCGGCCGTCTCAGTCCAGCCAAAGCATCATACGCCCTCTGCATGTTCTCCATGCAGGCTGCATTATAACCAGGGTGGAGAACATACACAGCCTGCCAGTGCCTGTCTGAGCGCCGAACCACCGTGTTGTGATTGGTCAGGGGATTCCGGGAGGCTGTGCGCTTCCTGGAGAGATTTGGACAAAGAAAGAAGAGGCAGCAGCCAGTGATCGGTGCCTCACCACCCCTGGACAATAGCAGCCACTACTGGGACTAATTAACAGAGGCCACCCTCCGCACTCATGGCAGAGGCCTTGCAGTTGTCGGCGAGTGTCCGCACTCAGAGCAGAATCTCAGAAGTGAGAATCCTCATTGCGGTGATTCCACCCCGAGTATGGAGACATGCCCATGACTGCGGGGCCTCCGCCACGAGTGCAGAGGACCTAAAGTGTCCATAGATAGTTAAATACTTGCTGCGAACTATTACATTTTGCACCCATTCTCACTCGGTTTCGCTCTGGCTCATCATATCCCACATACCAGCTCCTGAGAGTCAGTATGAGCACTAATGGCAGATTCAGGAAGTCTAGTGTTCTGTTACTAGCAGTGATTCCATTCACCACACCTGCATCAGAATACATTGACCAATCCGAAGGAACGCCCTAGTAGAACACTAACAGAAACCCAACCAAACCTCACAGCTTCCTCAGGTTCCCGCTTGGTGATAACAGGAAGACCCTGCAATGGTGAAAACAAGGATAGCTCCTCAGTTACTTACCTGTATAAGTGGTTGACACGTGGGTTCACACCCAAGGAATTCATCCAGTTACGGAATGTTCTCTCCTCTCGTGTTTCACCTTTAAGAAAAGACAAAGCAGTGAAGACTCCCACATTGTAGTTTATCAAATATAACAATGCTTTTTATGGCTGAACCATATAGGCACTAATGTAGGAATGACGTGGCCTGGTAAGAGGAAGTTGAAGCCGCGTTGTCACGCAGATCTTCCTATTTTCCTGAAATTATTCATCAGTTTTTGAGTTCATTGACAGAGTTGGCAATTAAACCTCTAAGGGATACATGCATCATCGTTTTTTGTGAACGCAAACGGTGCAATTTGCAAAAATCGGCCGTTTGTGGCCACAAAAAGGCCTTTTGCGATGCATCAAAGGGTTAGGCACTCGCAATATAAGAAATCGCAATTTATTGCGATTTCTTAAATTGCAATTGCATTTAAGGAATCCCAATTTGCAATTCCTTAAATGCAATGCAAGAACCACTTTTAAATAGCGATTTAGCTATTTGGGGCCCCAAATTACAGAACAATTAAACAGGTCGGAAATTTTCAATAACTTTGAAAAATGTACTAAAGTGCATTTTTTAAAGTTTCATGTTGCACACACACATGACATTGGGGCATGTGTGTGTGCCACATGGATGCACATCATGATTTCAGGGGTGCAACAGGGCGTCCTTTTGACACCGATGCACCCTTGAAATTGCATGCGCAATTTGCAAGTACCTATTGGTAATCGCAAATCGGGCATGAATGGGGAGCCATTCCTTAATTGCGAGTCGCAAATTGTGAGTCGCAATTAAGGAATGTTTAGGAATTACTATTTTTATAGCGATTCCTACATGCATAGGCTTTTGCGAGTCCTTAATTGCTGCTTTGTTTTTGACACAGTAAAGCCCTAGCAAGTCCGTCGCCAAGTTTAATTGTGTGTGGGTGTCTGTAAATAGGCCAATTTGGAAAGTGTTTGACCTCAGCCTCTGAATCTTGCAAGATGCTTGTAATAATTGTCTTGGGATCTTTCGAGATTAACCATGCATTCTGTTTATGTCTCTGATTTACAATGTATAAATATTACGGCCCTTATTTATGAAGGGCTTTGAACCGCCATTGGTTCACTTTTTTGTGACGATGAGGTGGCTTAATCAATGCACCATACTGCGCCCTATTTAGAAAGTGATGCATCTAGGCAGATGCGTCACATTGTAAAGGCCTACGGTACATTATACCTGCATCAGGTATAATGTACACAGGGTGTGCATTTCCCCATAAAAAAGCCTTGCAGAAGTGGAGCAGTGAAATCTATGATATTTCACTATGCCAATTCTATGACTTGACTGCATCAAATCCTGGATGCAGGCCTTCTCACATGCGATTCGCCAATGGGTTATGACACATTGCTGGAGTTGCTTCAGTTACCCGACACACTCCAGCAATGCATCATTTTTGTGCCACCAAAAACATCAAGATTACTTATTACAATGCACCACTTTCCATAAATGAGTCCCTGCGTCTCTTTTTGGATGAGTAGAGCCTGCTTATGATAAAGAAAGAAACACTCGGATGGACTTATATCAAGATGCAGCCTTCCAAGAGAGGCCAAATGTATTGTGTCAATAAATGTAAATACTCTAGGGCTACTTCAGATCATTATATCCCTCAAACCATCATAAGAAGAAGAACAAACAATAGTGACAATAGAAAATTAGAAAAATATATACAAAATAAGTTTATTTGTTAGTTATCCTTTTTATGGATTCATTATAAAAACATATAGGAAGTAGAAAAAATTCCTACAGAGGCTAGGAAAAATACACAACATTCTGACCACATTCATTCACATCCACAATCATACTACATACAACTAATCATATTAATATATATGATCTTTTCGCCAAACATGATGGAATTTATAAAGGATGTAGCGAACAAACAATAGCAGCACTTTGATGAATGATTAGCTTATTTCAGTGGTTTTCAAGCTGACTCTACGCGCGTTTCGACAGAAACACTGTCTTCATCAGGAGTTCCACCCCAGAATGTTGTGCTCAAAAAATGATACTAAGCGTCCCTGGGTAGAAGATGAAAGAATAGATATTCTCCAGGGTAAATATTCAAGTATGTCCAGCAAAGACATATGCAGGTACATAAGCTGTTTGAATGTTACAGGTCGAAGAACAAGGATCTTGTCTCATCAAGGAATTATTTTCGTCAAGACAGGATGTATCTGTGAGTTTCTAGTACAATGACGGCCTTCCTCTAAAAGAGATATTTGGTTTGATAGCCGGTTCCTCAAGAGGAGATCCCTGCTTGATAAAGTGTATCCAGCAGAATAAGCGAACGAGCTGCTGATCCTTCAAATAATCCTTGTTCTTCGACCAAAGTGCTGCTATAGTTTGTTCGCTACATCCTTTATAAATTCCATCATGTTTGGCGAAAATATCATATATATTAATATGATTAGGTGTGTGTAGTATGATTGTGGATGTGAATGAATGTGATCGGAATGTTGTGTATTTTTGCTCGCCTCTGTATGAATTTTTTCTACTTACAATATGTTTTTATAATAAATCCAAAAAAAAGATAAAGATAACTAACAAATAATCTTCTTTTTATATTTTTCTAATTTTCTAGTGTCACTATTGTTTGTTCCTCTTCTTATGATGGTTTGAGGGATATAATGGTCTGAAGTAGCGCTAGAGCATTTACATTTTGGTAATTTCCCAGTCTAGGTGTACTTCACATCAGTATCAGGGGGCCCCTTTACTTTGCAAATGTATTGTGTCTACATAACAGTACATTCGGACTGGAAATAGAGTTTTAGGCTCACATGCATCAAAGCAAAAACCGGTCGCAAACGGGCAGATTCTCAGAATCTGCCCCTTTGCGACTCTCTGAGTTTATCAAATCCACCCAGGGCATGGGGAAACACGAAACATAGAGGCTAGGCTACCTGTACCTACTTTTATGTACGTGAGGTCTTAGTACTCAGCACGTGTTGTCACGGGCTTCAGTATTGTTCAGTGATTCTCACCTTCCAGGGAGCTCCAGTCAATGTCCTGGTTGTCTGGTTTCTGCAGCGCAGGGTACTTGTTGAACAGGTTGGCAATGAATGCCAAGTTGAGTTTAGGGTTTCCTCTGACCACGTCGTTGGCTGTCACAAACTGTCGGCACCCAAGGCGATCGGCCTGCTCCAGCATGCATTCTGCTCGTTTAAGATCGTCCTTCTCCTGCGTGAGGGGTACACAAATTAAAACAGGGGATTAAAGTCTCAGGTCTCCTATAACACAGTACCACCTAAACTTATTTGCAACTTTCATCTATATTGAAACAACTAAGGTGAATGTAGTGGTCAACAAGTCAGTAACAAGTAGTAGAGGCTGGGACTTATTGAGATCTCTATAAACTATGAGGTGAGGTTATTGTGAAACATGAATGCAGATAATGACCATGTACCTATGGGCTGCTAGTGTAGTATATGGAGGAGTAGGCAGGCGAGGGGTAGAGTAGGGAATATACAAAATGCAGACAAGAATAAAGAAAAGTAGCACACAGTGACTGAAATGCCATCATAGTAGGCAAATGATTTTGTACCTACTCAGACAACATTTAAAGCATGGGTAGAAAATACAGTACCAAGGATGCTAATAACGCGTAAGGCTGCCTAACATGTCAGAACAATTGATGTAGTTGCACAATCATGCGACCAATCCCACTATATGTTTAAGAAAAGAAATCTAGAATGATATGCAACCACAATATTGTGTGACTATTGACACAACAACTCCCAGTCAAACTACCGCTGATGTTGCATATCTGGGCCATAGAGTCATTGGGCGCAACAGTGGCCATTGAAAGGTTCAGTCAGCATTCTGTCAAAGAATACATTATGACTACCCAACTCAACTAGCAGATATGTTAAACGAAGCAACTCCAAAATAGGGACAGTATAAAATAAAAATTATAAAGCAGTGCTAAATTTCTACATGTGATAAAGGGGGCATTTATTTGGAGCTGGTGTTACAGAGGGACAGAAAGTAAGCTTTCATCTAAACTAAGTTAAAAATTCGAAAGATGTGCCAACTGCATGTGAGGTCGAAGCCATTTTCTTGCATTTTCAGTAACTATCTTGAGTCCTTTAAAATATACAACTGCAACATGAGACAAACCAGTGCACCCTACTATTGGCAAAGATGTCCCTCTAGAAGCAGAAAGTTGATTGCATGATGGAAAACCCCACGCATGGTTACATGCCTAGACAACGGCAGGTGACTTTTATCATCTAATATCTCAACAGTGTTAAGATGCTATTAAACAAGCCACAGTGCACCAGAGTGGAAAAGAAACACTTCAGAGCAAACAATTGAGCTTCTGGAAAGTAGATCTAGATGTTCTTTTTAATGATATAAGATGTGCCTGCTCCTTTCAACATCACCTCTACATTGCTTAACAAAATACAACACTGGAAGTAAGAGAAGTCCCTATGTGAACCTAAGTCCACCCATCCTCACTGTGAGGGCCAAAAAAGAATTACCTATTCCACAATGCATCTTGACTTTCCACCATACCCAAAACAGAAGGTCAAACCAAGAGAACCAGTAAATGTCATGAGGGAAGGGTAAAAGAAATGAACATTGAATATTGAGTCAGACTACTGAAGATCATGGGTACTTAATCAAAACATCACGTCCTCACCTTCATCATTCGTGTTCTTACTAGCTAAAGCACGTTGGTCTATCGGTTATATGATCATCCACCAAATCTACTGAGAAACACACCAGACAATGAGCTACCTGTATCAACTCGGACTATTTAGTCAATAATACCTGCCTTATTTACTACTTCTTTACTACCCGACAACTTCTGTCTGAGTAGCTCGGTGGAGGAGAGCTACCTTACTTTGTGCCAGGCCATTTCCGACTCGCTAGATAAGGTGGTGCCCCTTCGTAAGTCGCGAGGGAGAGTGAACCGGGCCTTTCCCTGGTACACGGAAGAGCTACGACAGTTGAAGCTGAGCTGCAAACGTGCCGAGAGAGCTTGGAGGAAGCAGTATTCAACATCAGCAAAGGCCTCGTTTAGGCTCGCACTGCATGGCTACAAAGCGCAGATCAAGCTGGCTAAGGCGGCTTTTTTGGAATCCACCTTGATTCAGGCGCCTAATAAATCTCAAGCCCTGTTCAAAATTGTCAGGGACTTGTCCCACCCAGTGTGTGTGGCCAACACGGTCGTTGCGTCGCAGGCCTTGTGCGACTCCCTGGCGAGTGCTTTTGAGGAGAAGACTGCAAACATCTTAGAGGGTCTAAAAAATCCTTTGCCCCTTGCTCGCGGCTTGGGAGCTCTGGCTAGCCCGCTCAGCCGACCTCGGCCAGCTGGCCTTAGCTCTGGCTTGGGAGCTCCGAACGGGTCATCCAATCGACCCCAGCCGACGGCTGCAGTCCTCACATCGGTAACTCTCGACCTGGGAGCTCCGGCTGACCCGCCCAGTCGACCCCAGATGGATACCTCTGGCCCCAGTCTGGGAGCTCCGGTCGGGCCATCCAGTCGACCCCAGCAGATCGACCCAGTCCTTGGTTTGGGAGCTCCGGATACTTTCTCAAGTCGACCCCAACTGAGACTTTTTCCCTGCCCCTCCTTTGAGGAATTCTGCAGCCTGGCACATACGGTGTCGTCGGGCTCTCCGCTCGACCCACTGCCTCCTAAATTCTGGAAGGTCTTCCACACGGAACTTTTTCAGCCTTTGTACTCCATCTGCCTCCAGTCCTTGGAGCTGGCATCTGTCCCCGAGTGCTGGAAGCTAGCAGTAGTATCACCTCTGCTCAAGAAACCAACGCTGGACCCTGCCTGCCTTTCCAACTACAGGCCAATCTCTCTGCTCCCGTTTCCTATTAAGATCATGGAAAAATGGGTGACCCGCTCACTCTCAGGCTTCCTGGAGAACATCGGGTGGTTCGATGAGGCACAGTTTGGCTTCCGCCCCGGGCACGGGACGGAGTCCGCACTGGTAACCGTACTGGACAATCTTCGTTCGCGTGTCGACAGTGGTCGGGCAGCCTTTTTAGTGCTGCTCGACATGTCGGCCGCGTTCGATACGGTTTGCCATCGGACCCTTATCAGGAGATTAGAGGAGTGTGGGGTCACAGAGGGCGCAAGAGACTGGCTGATATCCTATCTTGGCAGCCGGCAACAATTGGTCTCGCTTCCTCCATTTTCTTCTGAGCCAAGGAAAATAGGTCAGGGGGTCCCACAGGGCTCGGCCATCAGTCCTATACTGTTTAATTTGTACCTTCGCCCCTTGGTCCAGCTCATAAAATCTTTTGGTGTCTCGGTTTTTAATTACGCCGACGACACCCAGCTGGTCTTTTCCCTGGAAGGACATAATGCTGTCCTGCTGGAGACATTCCACAGCTGTATGGCAGCCACAGCGGACTGGCTACGGGCCAACTCTTTACAGTTTAACAGCTCAAAGACAGAGGTGCTCTATTGCTCCATAGACCGGATCCCGAGGGCACTCCCAGACAACTTTTGGCCTGATACTTTCCCTGAGCCAGTGTCGGCGGCGGAATCAGCTCGTAACTTGGGGGTGATCTTCGGCCCAAACCTACAGCTTGACATGTACGTCAATAAAACCACATCTACGTGCATGATGCTGCTACGATGTTGCGTAAAGTTCTGCCCCTCCTCCCCCCCCAGGCCAGGCCAGAAGTAGTGCGCAGTACCATACAATGCGCTACTTCTGGAGGCCCCAAAAAATCTGCTGGGGAAGTTACAATGGGTGCAGAATATGGCCGCCAAGTTGGCTCTTTCCCGCCCTAGGTCTAGCTCTTCCACCCTAGCTCTAAGAGACCTACACTGGCTCCCGATACACCTGCGAGTGCTGTACAAAGCCGCGTGCTTGGTGTTTAAGGCAGTACACCAACAGGGCCCAGTACCCTTGCAGCATATGTTTGCTTGGTACTCTGCATCGCGGCCCCTCCGCTCCTCTTCAGCACAGTTACTTGTAGTCCCGAGGTTTCAGAGAGTTAGGAAGGGTGGCCGCTCATTCAGTGTTGCAGCGGCCAAACTCTGGAACTCCCTGCCTCTCTCTTTGAGAAACCATAGGGATTACTTGCCGTTCAGGATAGCGTTAAAAACGCATCTCTTTCCTAAAATTGCTTGAGCAGTGAAAAGTGCAACCGCCTGAAGTTCAAAGCGCCAGGATGCCCTCTGGGTGACAGGACTGCGCTCTACAAGTATACTAAATAAATAAATAAATAAATAAATACAGATGAAATCACTCCTAGAGAACAGATAACTGGACGCTTGTTCCAATGGTAATCTACTTGGAGACAGTAGAGGGAGATGAAAGGTTAAAGGTAAGGCCTAGTGAACTTCCACTAGGAACATGCCCACTAGCCTCTATCCAGCTAGGTGGATTCACAGCTAGTGGGAAATGTATGGACCAGAGAATACGTCAAGTAAACTTTGTAAACACTAACCGAGCGTGTATCGTACACACACATTGTATGGGCAGGCCACCATAAACAATAGACAGAGAGTTATAACATAACTATACACATACAGTTGCACCATCCTATGGAACACTACACAAGAGAACAAGTAATATGACTGTTGTTATAAAGCTTCTGGACATGAATATGGCATACAAACGCAACAGAATGTCACTCGCCACCTACAACTTAATTCACTTATGTGTGATCTCACTGATCCATAGATCCACTCGCACATTCACTCACTTATACAGTCACTTACACAACCACTAACTCAATCATACAGCCACTCATGCACCCACTCACTCACCCATATGGTCACTCACACACTGTCAGTCACCCATACAGCTACTTACACACCTACTCACTCAACCAAACAGTCAATCACATAGCCACTCACTTACCCCTATAGTTACTCATGCACCACTCACAGACTCATACATATACTAACACATATACTCAATCAACTATACTGTCAGTAACACAAGCACACACTCACCCATACAGTCACTCTCATATTTACTAATCACCCATACAGTCGCTCACACATCCACTCACACATATAACACTTATGCACCCACTCACTTACTGATACAGCCACTCACACACCCTATCACTCACCTATACAGCCTCTCACATATTCACTCACTACCTATACACGATTGGCGCACCCACTCACTCACCCACACTGTCCCACACAGCCACTATAAACACCGATACAGCCACTTACTCACCCATACAACCACTCACACACCCAATGAGCCACCTACTCACACATGGATAAACACAGTCACACAGTCACTCAAGCAATATGTGTTACAAATAGTATCACTCAGTATTACATAAAGTTTACTAACTTAACATTTATAGTATCTTACTACAAATATTTAACACTCAGAACCTTTTAGAAAACACTCACAATCACTGGATGATGTTATCAGTGATGTAATTTGAGAAGTCATCAATGATATCAGTGATGTCACTGACCATGTCATGAGGGATGTAATATGTGAGGTCACAAGCAGTGCATTGCGGGCTGTAAGTTCTATTTAGCTCAGATAACTATAACTGTGGAATATCTATGGTTTTGTACTAGTGAAATCTGAGCCTAACTATAACGTCCCTATAACCTTTGGAAGGAAATTCTTGCAAAAAACAAGTTGCACTTGATTAATAAAAGGATTTTAGACAAAGTAGGGCATATTACTCTCTGCCTAGAAGAGGAGAAAACATTGGTTTGTTGAGAAACGAATTAATAGTTAAGTACTGTATACTAATTTGCACTGATGATAAAGAATGTTACCAAGAATAACATCTCCTCACAATAATATGTGGGTCTAAAAACCTTATATAAAAGGTGATACTGACAATTTCTTGCACAAGAGTTTCTGCACAATTTCTTTTGCACAGGTTCTAAAATATTTTATACCTATATATATCTTTATATACTTATGCATTTATATAAGCTAATATTTATATGATTAGCTTGAACCAGCCCCCTAGTAAATTGAATGCTTAGGATGGTCTCTTGAGAGGGAAATATATATGCAATTTAGCACAGAAGAGTGAAGATGTTTACAATCGAATTGCATTTTAGAACTTTCCTTCCTGTTTCTTACACTAAGTTTATTCTTAACTTCCTGTGTCTATGCATTTCTTTCCTTTTTAGTATTAAAATGGATACTTTACCACAAATGTAGAGGAAAAGTTAAAAAAACTGAAAATTGAACAGATGAAAAGACAGGAAATAAAGAAAAAAATTAAAATTACAATATAACCTGCGACTTAATTGAAAATTTAAGGAATTTTGCAATGGGATGTGGGAGATCCACAGAAATGGAATATACATATATCTTTGTTGCTGATACTAGCAGCAAGAGTTAGTGATGGTTCACTGGAGAAAAGATCTCATCTATGGCAAAAATTAAACATATCTGTAGGAAAAAATGAGTTTAAAAATAACAGACTCTCTAGATCCGTGGTACCGATGTAATATTAGTAATCCTTAATCAATGATTTTGATTTGAGACTTTCTAAATGGGGGCAAAAAATCTATTGAAAGTTTTATTTTGGACAAATGTTAAAAGATTTTATGTAAACTGATATACGTAAAGCTACGTTCCCTGTCTGCACTAAGGTTAAAAATAAGACAAAGTGATGGCATTGAAAGAAGTTTTGGAAGAAATACATGTATAGAATACAACAAGGTAATAAGTGCCACAGAAAGATAGCCGCTATGATGAAGTCTTGCGCCACTCTCCAAGTCAGTCTCCATTTCATCTAAGGGGCAATAGGCTGAAGGTAATGGATGGTAGCACAAAGAAGAAAAAAGAAAATTTTGCAATATGGCCCTCCTTTATGAGCCATATATCTTTGTCACTGCATTCAGATTGAATAACAAGTTACCTATTTGTTATAAGAACTACAAGATAGTTTCCTTTGAGCTTTTTAAGAATCTAACATTAAGGGTGCCATAAGGGCGGGGGTCCCGTGGGTGGAATTAGGATGCGGCTGCCACAGTGGCGGCCGCATCCTGCATTTATAACATTGTGGCGGGTAGTGCTCTCTGCACCGCCCGCCACAATGCCATAAATGCATGTATGCATTTGCATACACAATGCGGCAGGCACCGCGCGGTGCCTACCACATTGTATATGCAAATGCAGGGGGGTACCACAGGTACCCCCCGTGTACACACCCCCACCCCTCCTTCACTTTGGGGGCCCTCAGGGGGACCCCAAAGTGAAGACCGTATGCCTTTCCGTGGCGGCATCGCCGCCATGGAGAGGCCTCTGCCCAGACCCATCGAAATATGGCAGGCGGTGTCTAATAGACACCGCTACCATGTTAGGCCTTTTCCGCCCCGGCCGCAAGGCGACCCGGGCGGAAAGGCGGTGGAAGGTCTTTCCGTCCGCCGCGGCCCCCAGGCCATCCTAATCTGGCGGGGGGACTTTAGGGCAAGGATGGCGGGTGGATTGCCCCCTCCAGGCCGGCGGTGGCTACCGCCAGCCTGGCGGGGGCAATCCGCCCGCCATCCTAATGACACCCTAAGTCTTAATCAACATACAGAGCTTAAAAGTAAAATAGTAAACAGACGTGTGTTTTCAACAGTGCTACACATGCCACCTGGAGACCACTTCACTGCACTTTATGCAGGCACATGTATGTCAAATTAATTTGTTCTTATATGTGAAATAGACTGAGTCCTTTGCAGTGCTTTGACATACAATTGAAGAGAGTGAGTGCATTTTGTTTAGAGAGCATACCTTCCCATGTGCCATTGTGTAAGTTGTGCAAATAAAGGTTCACATTAGACTCATGACCAATGGGGGTGGACAGATGGTTGGTAGTGAAGAAAAGGTGTACCTTATAGTACAGTATGAGGAAATTCGTAGTTCATCAGCATAGGGCCATATGTAGGTAAATATGAAATACTGGTTTCTAAATACCGAATTTTACCGATTTGGTATTTAGGAATCAGTATTTCATATGTGGCAAAAAATTCGGTAAAAATTACAGAATCAGTAATATTCATTATTACCGAATCGGTAATACCGATTCGGTAATAAGGAATCACCTTCCCGTTCATTCCTATGGGCCTGGAGGCCAATAGGAATGAATGAGAAGCCATTCACTATTACCGATTCGGTAAATACAGGATTAGTAATAGGGGGAGCATATTCAAGGGAGGCAGGGTGTCACATTGACACCCTGTTGCACCCCTGAAATGTGCATGTGTGCACATGTGGCATGTATGTCTGCCACATGGCACTGAGAAAGAAGCAAAAAAATGCTTTATGTAAGGTATTCGGTATTTACCACCAACCTGTTGTTGGTGGTAAATAACGAATCCTTAATGCTAACATGCACTCACTTGAGTGCCTCCTACATAGCTTTTAAGGATTCGGTAATTTACCGATTCCTTAAAATAAGGATTCAGTATTTTACTGATTCCTTAAAATAAGGAATCGTAAATTACCGAATCCTAAAAACCTGCCACCTACGTTAGAAAAGGCTAAATACTGGTCGGTAACGGGATAAATACCGATTTTTGGCCGTTACCGACCGGTATTGAGCTACCTACATATGGCCCATAGTGAGGTAGGGTCTCTGTCCAGCACTCCTCACTTACAGCATCCCATGCTGCAGTTTAGTTTTCAGAAATCTATTAAGGCCCTGATTTAGAGTTTGGCAGGTGGATATCCGTTACTTTTATGATGGAATAACCCTTCCGCCAAACTTGAAACCTGGCCCTAAGCCTTTTAACTGTAAAATGAGTGGAACTCAATACTAGGTTAGACAAGTATAAAATGTTAATTGCTGGCAAATGTTTTTTAAAACCAGTGTAAAACGAAAGAACAGAATCAACTAAGTAAACAAAAGTATCTTCGAATTGAGGGCCATTTTGTCTATGTTGCAAAATCTTATCTTTTTGTCCTATGCAAAATCCTAACGAGTTCATACCCTGAATTTTGAAAGAACCACTAAAATAACATTTTTATAATGTGATGTAAAGCAACAAAACACACTCATTCAACACTACTTACCCTGAGTCCTGTCAGGTCAATATCAATAGGGGGAAGGCCATCTTCATCTCCCTTTGGTGCTACCTGGTTGAGAAGATGGTAATACGCCTTGGAGTCCTACAATAAAACCAAATATTAAACACAAGTCACAATTAATTTGATTTGAAAGTTAGAATTGAATTGTAGATTTTAAAGCAACTTATTATGTGATGTTATAATGTGTGATTGGCCCCTTTCGATAGACTCAGCACCAAACATATGAATAGATACCCAGCTTCTGTGATTCTGTGCAGGGGTTTAATTAAGGGGATCCTGGGGCCATGGATAAAGTTAGTTAGCACATATCCAAAGTATGACTTTTAAAATCTCTTTACATAAAGGCCTTGCTTTATATATTGGTGGAGAAGGCATTTCATTGCAATGGTGACGGATTTCCCTCCCTGCCAATAATATTGTCCGCCTGCTAAATTTAATCACAAGTGGACCCTACGTTTAAAATATCTGTTGCTGACAATAAAGCAGTTTTTTTATCACAGGAATCAAGACTAATAGACGACTGAAAAGCGAGTCATAAATCACCCTTTTTTTTTAAAGCTCTTTTTATTGATTTTTTTAACACAACTTGGTACACATGTGGTCATATATATGGCACTCAAATGGAAATCTTGTACAATACTTGCTAGCAGTCAGCGGCGTAGAAATTTAAATTCACATATAAATGTATCAGAAAGTAGCGACAAGTCATGCATTGATGAAAAACATACACTGGTAATTGAGGTGTATACTACTGCAATACATCCGCAATAGCAAATTCTCCTGGATGCATGTACAGGACGAATACCATTAAGAAAGAAACTCCATTATACGCCAGGCAAACATTGGGTTACAACATTTTAAACAGCGCAACAGGGGGTCATTACCGTTTTCCCGTTAATCCGCCAGTAGAACACAAAAGGACCACCCTCATTCCATCGCATCCATTATTCTTTCATACATTGTGGACTCATTGAAGGAATAAGTACGTAATTAAAAAAACACTATTCGGGAGGAGCCACGCTAGCAACCAAGATTGCCACGTAAGCTCCCAGCTCCGCCGACCTCGGCCTCTCGCTGGAATATCCTGCCAATTATCCTGTTTTTGCGCCCCGCCACAATGTGTATGAACCTGCCGTGAGATTAATGGTGCTATCCCGAGATCTCTACTTGCTCGGCTAACGAAGATATGTCGAGTGCAAGTTTGCGGCCTAGATCTGCCCGGAAGCCGGGGTCTTGAGTACTGGCCCATCCGGGTTTCGGTTCAACAACATCGGCTGTGGTGGTGTGATTGGGTCCGGTCTACCGGCGTGGACAAAGAAAATTTTTCTTCCTTTTTTTTCGAATTACTGTGGACGACGCGGGCTGCCTTGGTGAAGGTCGGAGGAGGGGTGACAGCCTAACGCTAGCAATTGTGGACGGGGGCCATGCCCGGTGACCCGGTAACCGGCCCGCTGGTGTTCGCTGGGTTTGGTTCTCTGCCTGCGGTGGCAGCCCCAGGATACCATCGAAACAATACATAAGTCTCCCTCTGCAGTCGACCGTTTCCTATTCGCCCGTTCCCCTCTGAGAGATCGAACCGCGGGGGGAAGCGATCATGATCGACACCGATCGAAGAGTGGCTGAACAGACCGCGAGTGGCCCATCACTGCGAACTGTGTGGGCGGCCATTGAGTCACTTCAGGTGTACGTTGAAGACCGCATTCAGGTGACGATGGAGCGCCTGGTTGAGATGCTACTAATTAGACCGGACCCTACTCCTCTACAAGAAACAGCGACAACCGAGACACCCAATATGGCCACTCTGATGAAGGAAGTGGACCCACCTTTTATTTCCCACTGTTTATCCGTCAGGGCCATGCCTAGCTCTTGGTCCCATCTTGTTTTTGCGGGCGCCTCCGGCCATTCCCTCTGCATGTGCACCATCCTATATATCACCGATACCAGGTTTTTGGCTGTTTCCCCTTGCAGTATCATCTGTAATGGCGCAAGGGGGTGGGGTTCACTGGGAAACTCTGTAGTAACAGAGCAAAGCCCTTGACGGAGACGAAGATACAGAAAGGTGTCTAAAGGTGTCTGTTGTACACCCTGAAACATGTGTTCTAGTGTGCGAAATTGTCCCTCATGATATAAGTCCCCCCCCAATTTTTTACTTGTATGCATTCTACAAACTTACGAAAAATACCCTCCTGTAGGAGGGGCATGTTTGGGTGATATACCAACGGGAGAAGCGAGGAATAGAGCATTGGAGTATCCAGCATCTTGCTGAGCAGTGACCAGGCATTGACTGTGCTCGACACCGTCGTAGGTGTATTATCTCTGCCAAGGGGTGGGGCATATAATGCTCCGTCAATAGGAACTGGTAAGGTAAGCCAGTGTTCTGCCGCCACCTGAGGCATATACCTCGGTTGATGCACCCAAAAGGAGGCATAGTGAGCTTGTGCACTATAATAATATCATTCAAAATCGGGGATTCCAAACCCCCCTTGTGAGTACGGCCGAGTAAGAACATTCCACTGGAGCCTCGGGCTCTTACCTCCCCACGCCAAGCGCGTTAATTCAGACCGTAATCGCTTAAAAAATAGGCTCCTGGATAAAACGGAATATTCATAAACAGGTAGAGTATCTGAGGTAATATCACCATTTTAATCAAAGACACCCTGCCCGCCATAGATAAGGGCAGAGTAATCCACCTTGATATATTATCTGAGATCCGGACCATAGTGGTCCCGTAATTAAGGCGCATCAACTCATCCCTATCCCTCGTTATACATATCCCCAGATATTTCAGCTCATCCTCGCACCACGCTATAGGGTAATCTAGTGGGAACTTAGCCGTTGCGGCAGTTAGGGGAAAAAGGTACGATTTGCACCAATTCATTTGTACACCAGAAAGCCTCCCAAAAATTATAAATTCTCTAAGGACGGGGTTCAGGTTGTGCTGGGGGTCACGAATATAGAGCGTGATGTCATCAGCGTATAGTGATATCAAAATTTGCCTCATATTGCATTTCAACTCTCTGTCCCTATGGTGCTGGCGCAGCTTTGCCGCCAGTGGCTCCACTGCAATCGCAAAAAGTAAGGGCGATAGGGGGCAGCCCTGTCTCGTGCCCCTTGAGACCGAGAATTTCTGAGACACTTTACCATCAATGGTCACTTTAGCCACTGGTGAGCAATATAATAATTTTATCCAGGAGAGAAAAATAGGAGGAAATCCCATACGCGTCATTACTCCAAATACATAATCCCATTCGATGGAATCGAATGCTTTCGTAGCATCCAGAAATATAGCTTCCATAGGCATTTCGGAGGAGACATTGTTCAGGATTGTGAACAAGGTTCTAAGATTGTGAGACGTTAGGGGCGGAGCCGGACTGGCGACCATGATGATCGCCCGGGTTCCCGGCTCCGTCGACCTTCTTCCCCCACCGCCTGATCCTGTCGACTATCCTGCGCTGCTATGGTACTTCCGAACGTCGGAAAGGGTGCTGTGTTGCTGTGTTCGACTCCGAGGGATTTTCGAGCCCTGATGACGGAGATATGGACCCCCGCATGTTATGGCCTGCACGATACCCGAAGCCGGGACCCCGCGTGATGCTGCTGCCGGCCGCAAGTGTAACAACAACGGACACGCAGACCCGGAAGGTGCCGGTAAACCGTCATGGAGGTCAGCCCACCCCCGTGAGTGTGCATCCAGTTCTCGATCAGTGTGAAATGAGCCATCCCTCTATGTCGATTGTGCTCCCCCCCCGGCTACAGAACCTTGTTTGGCCCGCGTGCAGCTGTTTACATCCCGCACTCCAGCTGATCGGAGCCGGTTGATGCACAACGTTGCTGCGGTACTTTTTGGATTGAGGGGGCTCGTATGGGACCACCAGTGGGAAGTGGAGATGGCACCCACGCTGTGCGCAAACGTGGAGGACTTGGTGGTACTAGGCTCCTCTCTATAGCAAGGGCTGGCGGCTCTGGTGTTCGTCTGAGCGGCGCTCATGCTGGGAGTCCCTTTTGGAAGTGGCGACTCAATAAGTCATACCAGGCCATAGCGGTGGCAGTGCGCACTGAAGACCGAAGGGAGGAGATCGGATACCCCCTGTGTGCTGGAAGGACAAAATCTGGAATTGATCGCTACGGGATGATCCCGGTTACATGTGGAATGGACAGGGAGCCCGATGCCGGTATTATCTCTAGGAGACTTTGTTTGGTTTTCCGTGAAGACGCTGCTGTCGGGTGTTGAGGTGACTCTATCGGTGGCTGAGAGGCGAATGTGTGTACTTGGTGGACTCCCTGTTCGTTCCAAGTGGATCGCCACAGGGACACCTGGCTCCATGGATATGTGTTTTAGTTGGAGAAACCACCAGATGTGTGTTTATCGCTCTCTCTCTCACGCTCCTTCTCCGGTGGTGGGTTTCATCATGAGATCCAGAAACTGCGTGATGACTATTCTTTTGTGCTACACTTTGTTCTCCGGATCGTGAACGACCAAGTGGCGGTGGATGGCTGTCGAGTGTGTCGTATCCTGGGACATTGCAAGAACTCCGGCTTCTCTCCGGGCTGGCCTGCTGCGTGTTCAATCTGGTACTTTGATTGCCCGACCCTGCACCACACAGACTGGGATATGTTTATGATTAGGGCCGGGTGGGTCTGCGGGAATTAATGGTACTCTGGTTCCTTCTGTTGATACACGGGGGGATATTCATCTTAGCTGTGTGACTTGAGGAGCTGAGCGGCGACCGTTATCATGTTTATGTTGGTGTCTTTGATGCTTTGGTAACAACTCCGGTGTAATTGAAATGCCACGTGGCGGTGGGGGGGGGGGGGTTCGGGGGCCTGTACTGGGAACCCTCCATACTTCTTTCTTTCTCCTATCGTGGGGGTTCTAGTTAATTTCTTTCCTTTCCCTTTTCCTTCTACTTTCGTGTAGATTATTGTTTCTTTCTCCTTTCTCTTTCTCTTCCTTCTATATTTCGGGTGTTAGACACTGGGCGACAGGCACGCTGCTAGGGGGGTAGGCCGTAGCCATATGCAGGGGTGCAGGGTGGGGGGATTGGGAGGGGTATTATTGTTTTTTTCCTTTTCTGTTTCTATGGCCTTCTTTTATTTTTGTTATAATTGGCTTTTCTTTAAGTTTCTTTCTTTCTTCTTCTCTTTCCGGGATCTGAGTGGAGTTAACTCTCCGTACGTTTTTGCTAGTTCAAATAATAAGGGTGGATGTCTTTCCAATGCTTTGCGTTACCGCGGCCAGGCACTGTTTCGGTGGGAGAAATGTACTGTTTATTGTTTATCCTGATTATGTGCGCCAGAGCTAATATCTTGCCTACAGTAGTCCTGACTGTGAATATCCTGTCCTACGAATATCCCTTGATTTGTTATGGTTTCATTGTACTGCATCAGATCCTGTTCTTTCTTTAATTTAAAAAGAAACCTTCTTTAATCCTGTTACCAATAGGGTATGAATGTTCTCCTGAGTTACAACAGAGCATTTTGGAGGCGGACTCCGGCATTTCTATGGCTTAATTGATTTGACTTGACCGCCTCTGTCTTGATGGCCGACCGTGATGGTTTCTAGACCTGTGACTGTAACTGATTTAAGTAACAATAAAGGTTTACAAAAAAAAAAAGATTGTGAGACGTTGCTCTGCCTGGCACAAATCCTGACTGGTCAGGCAAAATTACATTTTCCATGAGGAGACTAAGATGCGTGGCAATGAGCTTAGCAGGTATTTTAACATCGCAATTCAGCAACGACAAGGGCCTAAAGAATCGCACTGTTGTGGCGGCTTCCCAGGTTTAAGAAGCGAAGTTATGAGGGCCTCTCTCATAGAGGGGGAAGGTATCCTACTTCTAGTGCATCTTCATACACTTCCCGCAATATTGGGGCCATTTAGTCTATATAGGTTTTATAAAATTCTATCGGGATGCCATCCATCCCTGCGGCCTTCCCAGATTACATGTGCATAATTGCTTCTCAGACCTCGTCCAATTCAAACGGGATGCTTAAAAACTTTTGCTGCGTATCACTTAACCACCCTAGAGAGACATCCCCTAAATATTCGTCCAGATTGAGCCTACCCAAACTTGTGGTAGTATACAATTTAGTATAATGTGTTAACGAGTAATAAATCACCTTGCACGCAAGATAGTGCTGCATGCTCTCTAGGTAAATGGTTTGTGAATCCGAGGTAGTGTGTATGTGATATCCTGATTAAGGCCCTGGTCCAAATGGTATGAGTATAGGGGCTGAAACATGTTGTCAACTATTTGAGTCAGCGGACCACAATATCCATACCCCCCTTTTTGATATGTTTTTACGATACCGAAACTACGTTAACAAAGGGAAACCGAAACTATATCCCATCAATGAAAATATCCTAGGTGCTCCCCGGTTTTTAGGGAACAGGATGAGATCCAATAATGAATCACGCCACTACTAGAGAGGGTGAGCATCTAACAAAAGAAACAGAAGCTTTTCCTTTTCTCTAATATCGACTGAGTCCTGTTATAATGACAGCCTTATTTTAGGCAGAGGATACTGTTTTGTGTGTTTTCTGACCTTAAGGGCCCCATTAGGATGTCCGCCCGCAATCCTGATGTAAAACGGGACCGCCTGCCATAAGGGCGGTGGTCCCATGGGGGCCATTAGGATGCACCCGCCACAATGGCCGACACATACCACATTTTTAACATTGCGACGGGCGGGGCTGCACCGCCCGCCACAATGCTAAAAATGCACATTGCACACTTCAATGCACAACGTGACAGGCACCGTGCTGTGCCTGCCACGTTGTACAGTGAAGTGCGGGGGGGTACCACAAGACATTCCCGTGGAAACACATGTACCCACCCACATCTTAATATGGCTGGCGGTGTCTAACAGACACCGCCACCATATGAAACCCTTTTCTGCCCAGTCAACTCGTTGACCGGGCAGAAAAGAGGCGGACGGTCTTACCGTCCGCCGCGGTCCCCATAGTAATATGGCGGGGGAAATGGGTGGTGGGCAGGGAAGGATGTCGAGTGGATCGCCACCGCCCAAATGGCGGTGGCGATCCGCCTGACATCCTAATGGGGCCCTAAGTCTGGACACAGAGGAGACTATTCTGTTGCCGCCTCAGCCAAACTTTTCAGATAGCCCGACAGAGTAGGAACCATTGGAGAAATGGCTACATGTTTGCCTGCCCATTCAGGATGGGCAGACATGTTGCCATGTTTTCTACTGTCTGTCAAAGCCAGGGAAACCCTTGTGGTGAGGGACATTGTAAAGCAAATAATGTTCCCCACCCCGCCATTGGAGATGACTTGTATGGCGATGTCTGAACTGGAGTGGCAGAGTGGGCTAAAGAACAGTGATGGATTAAACCCAGATCTTTTGACTGGGTGTGAGTGTTTGATTGATTCCGATGCTCCATCCATCACCACCCCCTTTTGTACCGCTTGTATGGCGAAGTAGCATTAATTTTTTTATTTTCAAAAAGAATATCTTGTTTCACTATTGTCTTTTTGAAAATTAAAAAAGGAAGCTGTTTGGTGCAGGGCTGCGTCATGCTAACACAGTCCTGTACCAAACAGCTAAATGTAGTCACAGGAAACGTCATGATTGAGGTTTCGGTCGATGCATTATAAATTTGGAGGGTAGTCCCTCTGTCATGGGGACAAAGTAAACTACTCTGTTCCTGTGGCGGAAAGATTGGCATTCCACCCAAATTATACATTTTTCCCATAGTTCTCTATTTAAAGACCCTTAGCTCAACTCATGCTAGATGCATTTTTCCCCAACCCAAACCTCCCAATTCTAGAATTAGAGAGAGTGTTTCAAACAATAAAAGAAGCAGCCAGGAAACTTTGCACAAGGTAAGAAGGATTAAACTAGAATACGTTGAAATCCTGCATGTTCACTGACCCATTTGGATAGCACAAATACGTATTTGAAAACAGATTGATTGCAACTGTAAATATCGATGAAGCTGTTCTTTTTCATTGCCCCACTGTCATTCAAGCACCACATGGGCTCTATTGACAGAAAACACTCATTTCCACTGAGCAGAATTTGTGTGCAGCATTCGGGCACACTAGACAAGTAGTTTCAGCATTATATTTGCTTTGTTTACTCTTTGAATTTGAGCTGAGATACAGAATTTATGGTTATTTTGAGTAAATTCCCAAGAGGCAACATAGGTGCCTGTTAGGATGGCGGACGGACACAGGTGGAGGGACCGTCCGCAGGGGCAGCGGCGGTCCCTCTGGTGGAATTAGGATGTGACCGCCACCCTGGCGGTCACATCCTGTATATTTAACATTGCGGCGGGTGCTGCTTTAAGAAGCACCCGCAGCAAGGTAAAATATGCCTACTTTCCATTTGCATGCACAAAACGGCAGGCACCGCACGATGCCTGCCGCTTTGTACATGCAAATGCTGGGGGGGTACCATAGGTACCCCCCATGTGCACCCCCACCCACCGACACCCTGGGGGCCCGCAAGGGCCCCCAGAAGCCTTTGCCCACATGCTTTTCCACGGCGGTAAATCCGCCGCGAAAAAGCATGTTTTCAAACCCATTGTAATTTGGCTGGCGGTGTCTTGCAGACACCGCCACCAAATTGCGGCCAACACCCCACGGATCAGTGTCGGTCGGACCTGCCGTCCGCCGCTGATCCCACCGCCATCATAATGTGGCGGTGGGTGTTTTGAAGGTCTGCAGCGGTGATTCTGCATCCTCCGGGCCGGCGGTGGCTTCCACCGGCCCGGAGGATGCGGAATCACCGCAATCATAATCGACCCCATAGTATTTTCCACTCTGATCTAAAAAACAAGATCTAAGCTGATGCAAGATTCGAGAATATTTGTTGTATTTGTGTAAACAACAATTTATTACTGTTTTGTTAGAGACTCTCCCTAATATGTTTTATGTGTTGCACTCCTGTCTGTCAATGGAGACGAGAGCATTTCGACATTACAAGATGAGCACTGTTACAGATCTTGATGCTGGGAAAACTGGACGCCATTTCTGACAATGAAGTTGTGGTGGGATCCTACAGCAAGTGAGGGTTCCATGTTTAAATATCGATGTAAAAAATATAGTTTACAAAAATATCGATGTAAAAATATCGACCTAATAATATATATATAAATGAAACAAAATATCTGAAATATTATTAATATTTTTAACTAAATAATTACATTTATTATATATTTTAACTAAATTTAACAAATAAACTTAATTAAAACTATAAACACAAAAATTTTACATATGCATATATTTACTTAAATACATTTTATTAACTATTATCATTATGTAATTTATAAACTTTTTAAATTATATAAAAATAAAATATATACATAGATCAATAATTTAAAATAAAATAAAACAAATAAAACATCCTATAATTAATTAACACATTAAACTACTTTAAAAAAACATACATTTCACAACACAATAATTACAAAAGCAGGGAAACTGTTGGATAGCGGAGGGGTTAAAAATTACTATTCCAACTCCAGTGGGTGCAACAGCAGGGCAAGTGCTTGGTAGCAGAGGGGTAAAAATTACTATTTCCGCTGCAGTGAGTGCAAAAGCAGGGAAAGTGTTGGATAGCGGAGGGGTAAAAATTACTATTCCCACTCCAGTGAGAGCAACAGTAGGGAAAGTGTTGGATAGCAGAGGGGTAAAAATTACTATTCCCACTCCAGTGAGTGCAACAGTAGAGAAAGTTTTGGATAGCGGAGGGGTAAAAATTACTATTCCCACTCCAGGGAGTGCAACAATAGGGAAAGTATTGGATAGCGGAGGGGAAAAAATTACTATTCCTAAACCAGTGAGTGCAACAGTAGGGAAAGTGTTGGATAGCGGAGAGGTAACACTTTATATTCCACTCCAATGAGTGCAACAGTAGGGAAAGTCCTGGATACCACACCAATAAAAAAAAGAAAACATTATTAAATTTAATTTCCATTATTAACAAAAATAATATTGAAATTAAAATATATTATTATTAAAAAAGATAATAAACATTCATTAATTACACATTGATTAACACTATAATATCCACAAAACACACCTAGAATAATTACACAATTACAATTACTAATTCATTATTACAAATTAATTAACAAATGAATAATTAATCAATAAAAAATAAATTACTTCCCACCCTTCCCACCATTTACACCTATAAACACCACAACACACACCTAAAATTAATTAAACAATTACCATAATTATATAATAAGTAACTAATTTAAACTAATTAACAACTAATTATCAAACAATTATTAATATATTAATGTGCACATTTAACTCAATAACATCACAATTATACAATTATGAATAAATATAAATTACTGAATACATTTCATATAATTAAAATACTTCCTACACTGTTCCCCTATAAACCCACGACCCACTATAGAACTAAAATGCAAAAATTCAATAAAAAATATATTAACTACTATAAATAATAAATAAAATCTATAAAATTAAATAACTTCCCACCCTATTCCCCGATAAACCCACAACCTGCTACGGAACGAAAAATGCAAAATTGGATTTAAAAAAAATATCAACTACTCAAATTTTAACACATATACTAAAATTACAAACAATTCTCATACAAAGTACTACAATACATAACATTAATAATAAATCAATATTTTTAACAACTATATTTTTGTAAAAGATAATTAACACTTCAATATTTTTGCAATCGATATTACTTACCTAAAAATCGATATTCTTGACCAGGAGATTTTTTCCATTGATATTTCTATCCCACGATATATCCCCTTGATATTTCTGTACATCGATATTTATACATCGATATTCTAGCTCTGTACCGGAAAAGATAAGTCTTTGGGAGGCAAATGGTCAAAACCGGGCTGGACTGGCCCTACCAGGCACAGGGTGTTTGGATGGTGAGTCGGAAGGGCAGGCCGATTGTGGACTAGTGATGCCATTTTTGATACTGTGGGCCGATTTTGCAGCAGTGTTTTAAAATCGCCCCCCTGTAACAAAAGCAGCAGCAGTGTGTCCCACCAGCACCCCCACACCACAGCCCCCGGGCCGTCCAACTTAATTGCCAGGGCTAGTTTGCATTCCCAGTCCGGCCCTGATCAAAACAGTCTCTTTGTTCTGTAAATGGTGATCATTTTTTGGTGGCATGGGAGAGTGAGCTATGCAGTTACTTCGACATGAGACGGCATGAACTGCATTTGCTAGAATAGATTATGGCTCAACCGGAAAACCAGTGGAGAGCTCTCTCTCTCTGTACATATACATGTATGTATATGTGTGTGTGTATATATAGAGAAAGAACAAAAAACAGTAAAAGATAACACTGTCATTAATTTATCCAATGTCGCTTTATCCAAGGCTGAGGAACAACTGTTGGCCTTGGGTCTCAATTTCTGCCCTGGTGACAATTTTAACTATGCGAGAACACGCATTGATGTATACTGTTACATCAGGAAGCTGAAATTGAAAAAGTTCTTTGCTCTGAAAACATCAAAAGACATTGGAGATAACAATGAGGCTGAAGAAAATGAAAATGAGTCTACAGTTAACCTAGCAGCATCGGATATTCCCAACCTACTGATGGTACACGACCTAGCAGATGATTCCGACAGTATAGGAGAACAAGAACACGAAATTGACCAGGCTACCCAGGCATGACTACGCAAAATTAACCACAAACAAGAAGGAGCTGGGCTCAGCCCCTTCAAACCAAAATCCAGCTTTGTACCGATTATGCCTAAGGACAGCATTGATGTATTTCATGATCTGGTTATCAATGATCTCAAAAAATTCAACCATACTGTCCTCAAAAACAGATGTGAAAGGAATTTGTTTTTTAGAAGGAAGGCATATTTTGATTTGGTTAAGAAATTGGAAAATAATCAGGAGGTGGTGGTCAAAAAATCTGACAAGGGTGGGAACCTGGTATTGTGGCCCAGAAAAGACTATATAGCCGAAGCATCTCGCCATCTTCAAGATGTAAATTGTTATGCTAAGTCCACTATGAAAGAGTATGAAAAGGCTAAATCAGCTTTACACAAATTGTTAGCGTCTTGGAAAAGACAAGGTCTCATTTCCACAGAGGAATACAAGTTCATGGTTATAGAATTTCCGGTGTTACCGGTGCTGTACTTAATCCCTAAAATACATAAAAATGTTGTCCCCATCCCAGGCAGGCCAATAATATCGGCTATTAATAGCTTAGGGGAACATGTAGGCCAGTATATTGATTTTTTTCTTCAGAGCTTGGTGATGTCATTAACCAGCTTTGTTAAGGACACTGGCGATTTTTTACAGAAAATTAATAAGCTCCTATGGTCTGAGAATTTGCTTCTTATCACTTTGGATATAGAAGCACTATATACATCCATAGACCACAAACAAGGACTAGCTTCTGTGAAGTATTTTTTGGAAAAGAGGTCCAGCACACTGTATGAACACAACAAAATTCTATTGCAACTCATCAGTTGGTGTCTGAACAATAATTATTTTTTGTTCGACAAAGATCTATACAAGCAGTTGAGAGGAGTGGCGATGGGGGCCTGCTTCTCCCCCAGCTACGCATGTTTACATGTGGGCTGGTGGGAGGAGCAGGTCCTCAAAACCGCCTTTCAAGAGGAGTATAACACACATATAAGATCTTACCTGAGGTACATAGACGACGTGTTCATTTTGTGGGAGGGAAGTGAGGAGGAAGCAATGTTGTTTATTAATAAGATCAACAAAAATGAGTTTAACTTAAGATTCACTTCTCACATTGAGAAAAAAGAGATTGAATTTCTTGATGTTAAAGTCTTACAGCCTGATTCATGAAGTAAAATTGCGCCCGCAATCGCTGCGATAATGCAATTGCGGGTGCAATTTCCGTAATCGGCATTCAACATCAAAATAGCGAAATCGCTAACACAGAATAGCGAATTCGCTATAATATTCGCAGAATCCCGGCAGGTGAGCATTAGCGAATCGGAAAATGCGAGAAACCACAGATTCTGCGAAATAAATAGCGGATTCGCTATATATTCGCAATCGGTATTCAAGAAAAATCGCTATTAGCGAAAAACCCAAAAATCGCATTTTGCGCCGCGCAAAATAAGGACAACTCAAAGCAGGTGGTAACCATAAAAGCCATGCAAAAATTACTTTTAAAAAACCGTTGTCCAATCACCAACAGGTTCTGGCCTAACCAATCAGACATAAGGACAATCATCAGCAGCAGCATTAGGAGTCCCACAATGCCAGGAATGTACATGGTGGTGAGGCGTCGAAGGCTACAGCGATTAGCACAGAGGAGACGCAGGATCCAGGACAGGATATTCCACCAGCGGGTCACCTTGCTGGGCCAAACCAGAGAGCAGATATATGCTAAATACAGGCTGAATGGGGAAATGATAATGCAGCTAATACAGGACCTTGACCCCCTGATGCAGCACCCAACAAGCCGTACCAATGCGGTGCCTACACATGTGCAGGTATTGTGTAGCCTGCACCTCCTGGCCTCCGGGAGTTTCCAGGGGATAGTAGCGGCTGCTGGGGGGATATCCCAGCCCACCATGTCACGCTGCCTCCACACTTTTTTTGACGCCATGCTCACCCAGCTACACCATCACATCAAATTCCCCGCCAGCCAACAGGAATTGGACATGACCAAGCTACAATTCTACAACGTAGCCCATTTTCCACATGTGCTCGGATGCATAGACTGTACCCACGTCGCCATCTGCCCACCAGCTGCCATGGAGTATATGTTCCGCAATAGAAAGTCCGACCACTCCCTCAACATCCAGATGGTCTGCAATGCTAAGACATACATCACTGACATTGTCGCACAGTACCCAGGGAGTACCCATGACTCCTTCATATTCCGGCACAGCGGCCTCCACACACGACTGGTCAGGGGAGAGTTTGGGGAAGGACACCTACTTGGTAAGTACACTTTGTTGAAAATGTCACATTGCTAAGATGTAACAGCGCAGCACAGGCAATCACCATCTGCTCCTCTCATTCAGGTGACAGTGGCTACGCCCTCCGTGAATACCTCCTGACCCCATACCTCAACCCTGCTACACCCCAGCAACGGCGCTACAATATTGCACACATACGGACAAGGAATTGCATAGAAAGGACATTTGGCCTGCTCAAGAGCAGGTTCCGCATACTGCAAAAGACAGGTGGGGCCATGTATTACAGTCCTGCAGTGTGCTGCCGCATTGTGGCTGTCTGCGCAATACTACATAACATTGCAACCAAGCGCCGGATACCTGTTGACATCTCTGGCAGTGAATCTGAAGGGGACAACCGGCCACCTGCACATGCGCGCCATGCACGTGGGGAGAACCCAGCAGAGGGGCACAGACGTCGCCACCACATCACAGTGAACAGTTTCTAGTGCAACCTCTTCCATCACCCCACAAATTAACAATGCATGCAAAATGTAATGATGACACAACGCTAATGTGTATAGCAAAATAAATGTATTTGTTCAAATTACAAAAAATAAGGTTTCAGTACAAATAGCTCCCACTAACAGTATTACAGCATACTGCTGTGTCATAGGACATGACAGGCTTAACGTCAGCCTGTGCCAATGAAAGTCAAATTGTCTCAAGTGCGCCTACTGCGCGTTGCGCCCAAGCGCCTCTGAGGGGCATCCTCCTCCTGGGCTTCAAGACCTGGCATGGGCCTGGTGCTGCGGCTGTGTGGTGGGATTTGTGAGGCTGAGTGGCTGCTGACGCTGGACGCCCCCTCACTAGCATCATCACCCCACACAGTGGATGGTATTGCTGGAGGGTGTAGTGCCGTAACGGCCGCGGTGAGGTGCTCCAGGACCCTGGTCATGTCCTCACTGCACTGGACTAGTTGGTGCTGCTGCGTTAGGGAGCGCCGCGCCAACAGAGAAGTTGCATTTGCATCCACATAATTAGACCTGCTGTATGAGGCCAGCCGGTTTATGAGTTGACGGTGGCGGCGGCGTGCTGCACTGCGCTGTGTGGACATCGCAGCGGTGTTGGCCTCCATGGCTGCAGCCATGCGGGCCATTCCCTCACCCACACCTGCCATGGCTGCAGTCATGTTGTCTATTCGCTCCCCCACACCTACCATGGCCGCCCTCATGCCGTCCATGCGCTCTGCGACTGTGGCCACATTGCGCCCTATCTTATGGAGCTGCAGCTGAATGGCTCCTTGCTGTCGTGCCTGGCGCTGGTGTATCCGCAACATGCGTCTTTCAACGCTCAGACGCGCCTGTGCCTGTCCATTGCCCCTCCTGCTTGCTGGGATGGTCTGCTGGCGAGACCTGCCACGCCTGCCCTGCTGGCCTGAGTCTGTGGCTGGCCGCTGTGTCGCAACTGGCGCAGGCCCAGACGTTGTGGCGACAGCTGCTGGGGGTGTGACAGCTGGCGTTGCTGGTGCGCCAGATGCAGGGGTCACAATGGAAGCTGGCCTGGCTGCGGCTCTAGGTGGTGCAGCAGTAGCAGGGGTCACAATGGTAGCTGGCCTGGCAGCGGCTGTAGGTGCTGCACCAGTCGCAGGGGGAACACTGCAGGTGGATCTGGCTGCTGGTGTTGTAGCAGCGGCAGGGGCTGGTGCCTGGGTTGGTGGTGGCACCTCCTCCTCCTGGACCTCCTCATCAATTTGCAGCCGTTCACTATCGCTGCTTTCGCCACCTGTGGGGGTAAGTGGAGGATCATTAGTTGCATGTATCTGGCAGACGTGCAGTTGCTACATGCATGCTGGGTGACATTCCCTGAATGGCTGTGGCTTTGTGTGCTTTGGGTCCTGTCTGTCTGCATTGTGGTACTACTACATTGTGGCCACACTACATCTCCCACAATGCATCAGGACATTCCTTGATGTGCAACTATGGCATGCCTATGGGACATTAGGGGAGCCTATTTGGTCATGGACATTCATAGGGGGCAGGGTCGCAGTCGCATGCCACTTACCTTGGGTGTCTTGGGTGGTGCGGGATGAGTCGAGTTGTGTGAAGCCTATACAGGCCTCCCTCTCTAGGGTCTCCTCCACCTGGTCCTCCATGGCAGTGTTGGGAGGGACTGTTGGACCACAACCTCCAGTGCCCGACGACTCTCCAAGGCGCGCCACCACCTTCTCCTTCGCACGGCCTCGGAGGTCATACCACCGTTTCTTCAACTCCTCTAGGGACCTGTCTGCCACTCCCACGGAGTTAACAGTGGAGGCAATCCCCTGCCATATCCTACCTTTCTCTTGCTCAGGGACCCTCCTGGAATCTTTTCCGAAGAGTTTCTCGTGGTTGGCCACCACCCCCTCAATCAAGTGTTCAAGCTCCTGCTCGGAAAATTTGAGCTTCCTTTTGCGCCCAGAGGAGTTGCTGGTGCCAGGAACAGGTTTCTCTGACATTGTAGCAAAGTATTGGATCAGTAGTAATCTCCTGTATTGCAGCAGCTCTCACACTTGCTCCCTCTCAGTCAGCCTCACTGTGGAGAATGGGGGTGGGAACTGGCAGCTTCCTGGTTGTGATGTCATCACTGGGCTCGAAATGCGACTTCCCGTTTTCCCGATCTCGCGAGTTTGCGATCTCGCAAATAGCGATATCGCAAATAGCGATATCGCTATTTGCGAGTTCGCAATCCCGGCGCGGGTAGCCGAAAATAGCGATTTTTCTGCGATTTTCGGTAATCGCTAACGGAATTTGCGATCGCGTGCGAATCACTTTTTTTAATCGCAAATCTTCATGAATTCGGATTTGCGATTTCTGAATCGCGATTCGCTTTTTTCGCTATTACAGAATCGCAAATGCCGATTTTCATGAATCTGGCGGTTAGTCCATGACAATAAACTTGAGAGCACCCTTTATAGAAAAGCCACTTCTGGTAACATTACCTAGCATGCAACCAGCTCCCATCCAAAACACCTCATTGCCAGCATCCCATATGGAGAAATCCTAAGGATAAAAAGAATCTGCAGCAATGAGGAGCAATTTGAGAAATGTAAACTAGAACTGGTTGCTAGACTAAAAAACAGGGGATACTCTGCCAAAATGATTGAGGAAGCTGAAGAAAAGGCAAAAACTAGATCTAGGACAAGCCTTTTCTCTTCAGATGAGGAAAGCCCTAATACAACTATTTCTGATAGTCCTCTGACTATAACTAATACTCCTAGATTGATTACAACCTACAATAGGGAGGAACGTCAAATAAGGTCTATAATTAACAAGCATTGGCCTGTTGTATTGACAGATAACATCCTCCAAAGTAGAATCGCAGCGAAACCTGTGATTACATTCAGGAGAAGTAGTACTATGGGCACGAGATTAGACAGAGTGTCTCCGGAAATTAAAAAAGTCACTACCTGGTTACCATCTAAGAAGGGCTTTACCAAATGCACAACATGTAGAGCGTGTAATTTTGGGTGCAATATGTCATCGTATTCAACACCTTTCAGGACTACTCCTAATCTGATAACTGGCAATTACAACTGCAAAACCGAGTATGCTGTGTATGTCCTGACGTGCACCTGTGGGCTGCGCTACGTGGGTAGTACGAAGCTACAGGTGCACGTCAGGATATTGCAGCATATTAGGGCCATTCTACACAGCGATGCAACATATCCTGTTGCGAGACATTTTAAGAAAGTGCATGCCAATAACATCAATTGCCTTTCCTACTATGTAATTGATGCTGTAAGTAGAAAAAGGAGAGGGGGCAATAGAGAACGCCAACTCCGGCAGCTAGAAACCAAATACATCTTGGATCTAGATTGCAAATGGCCCAACGGATTGAACACGACGGAAGATATGCGCAGCTTTTTGTAAAATATGCATGGCTGCCATTGCCTTGACACGTTGGTTCATCAGTTGAGTTGTCTGTAAATAGTATCATTAAATCTGTCCTTGTAAATTAAATTGTATATAATCTAAATATGTCAGTATATTTCACTTTTCCTCATATCAAATTTCTTAAAGTATATTGTTTTGAATTTTTATATACATTCAAATGTTTTTAGGATCCAAGAGGATCATTTTATCTGTATTAATTGATGAATTAATGAAGTTTCTGGTGTACAGATGATTGGACCTAGTATATACATTTGAATAATTTGAGAAATTTACACCATTCACAATTTCACTTTATATATTTAATGTTATGGTATGCACTTTTTGCACTTTCTTGTCGCCTCTCCAGTACTTTAGACTACATAGTGTGCCTAAACAATTTAAAATTATTAGAAATAAGAAAACCGTTAATTAAGAGCGCATCACAAGGAGTGTAGGTTGGTTATAAACGGATTTAACCGGTTATATATTTCCCTATGCTAACGTTGGAAAAAATGGCAAATACAATTGGATTGATCCTTTGTAGAGAGGTTGTTTTAAAGAATTGAACTGTATTTTTTATTTTAATAAGTTCAAGGGCACTCGGGTAGTTTATATGTTATTTTAATTCATATAATCAACATGTTTATTGAAAATATCTGTCGTGTGTCAATAGCTATATGCCTTTTTGAAAAACGTTGTGAAAGCGAACGGTAAAAACGCATTAGGATGTTTTCAGTGTTTTTGCACATGTGATCTATGACGCCAAGAGTGGGAGGGGCACTTTGCACTTTAAATGTAGACAATGGTGTATTCAAACTGTGACACGTGATCAAGGGCTTACGGGCTTGAAACGCGTTGTGTTGGGTCACTTAAAATAAAATCACTGCCCACTTGAAATACCTCGGAGGTCTGTGTCTCTTTCCTCGCCTGTCTGCTGCTGCGGAGTATCAGGAAGTGGTTCGAGTGTTTCCATATATATATATATATATATTTGTATCATATATACATATATATACATACATCTCCCTCTGTGTTCTGCGAATTTCCCCTGAGCAGCCTGATTGCTGGTGGTGCTCAAATTACAGCGCTCCGCCGTGTGCTGATTGTCTAAAAGATTACGGTTGCCTTATGCATTAAGGACTCCACGGCCCTCCGGTGCAAGTAAAGAAAGTTTATTTTGCTTGTTCTTTGGCAAAGACAGTCATGTCAACACATTTTGGTGCGTGTGTATGCACTGAAACACATTGACGTGACTGCCTTTGCTAAAGAGCAAGCAAAATAACGTTTCTTTACTTGCACTGGAGTGCCATGGAGTCCTTAATCCGTAGAGCAACCACAATCCTTAATATATACATTTATATATGCTGCTTGGGACCTTTTCTAGAGTTTGGTGAATGGGATATTCCATCACAAAGATGGTGGGTTGCTGTTTGGTGTATTGCAAGTGCATTATAGCATATGGTACTTACGGCAAACAAAATATCTGCCATGCTTGTGATGGAATATCCCACCAGCAAATGTCAAAATAAGGCCCGTACGGGCACATGCATCATTGTTAATTGCATTCGCAAACGGTGCGAATCGCAATTTTCGGCCGTTTGCGAATGCAATTGACAAAATTGGGATGCATCATGTTTTTCGCAAATTTAGAAATTGCAATCATGTTGCGATTTCTAAAATTGCGATTGCATTAAAGAAATCGCAATTTAAGATTTCTTAAATGCAATGCATGAACATTTTAAATTTGCGAATTCGCAAATAGGGTAAGGGTAAATTACCATGAAGTTGACCTTCATGGTAATTTGCGAAAACTTTCAAAAATGCACAAAAGTGCATTTTTGAAAGTTTTATTTTACACACACACTTGCCCTTGGGGCATGTGTGTGTGAACAATGCACTTAAAGTTATATTTCAGAGGTGTAGGGGGGGGGTCCTTTGGACCCCCCTGCACCCTTGAAATTGCATTTTCAATTTGCGATTCGCAAATTGTGAATCACAAATTGAAATGACTTCCCATTCATTCCTATGGGCCTCTAGGCCCATAGGAATCAATGGGAAGGGATTCCTTAATTGCGATTCGCAAATTGTGAATCGCAATTAAGGAATTTTAAGAAATCGCAAAAAAAATGTGATTTCTTAATGCATAGCCTTTTGCAATTTCTTAATTGCGATTCCTTAATTTTCGCAATTTAGAAATCACAGACTGCAACAATGATGCATGTGGCCGTGAGTCTCTTTTCGTCTGGCTGGCATTTGTAAGCAGTCTGGATCTTTGCTTAGAGAGAATTGATAAGAGTTGGATAAGTTGTTCATGAAAGTATTTTTTTATTCTTTTGCTTCAGAGTATATCCAGAATCTCACTTTACATGCTTGACTACTAAAGAGGAGGTTCTAAGACTGAAATCGCCAAGAACAAAATATATGGGCATTTTGCAGACGCCCTTAGACTTCTGGCATATGAGATATATCTCCTTAGAAAGCTCCAATGACAGCTGAATACAAATAAAATATGCACTTGAGCTATTACACATTAGTCTCCTACAGTCCAGGCAAGATCTACTCATTAAAGATTAAACTTGTGTCATTGAATATCATCCAATAATTAGGTTGGACAGGGTAATATCAATTTCATATTGTGACCCAAAGAACAACCCCAGGGAAGCCAGAACTGAACATCAAGGCCCCCATTAGGATGGCGGGCTGACTTTGCCCGCCCGCCATCCCCATGGAAAACGGGACTGCCTGCCACCTGAGCGGCGGTCCCGCCATGCCCATTATGATGCGCCCGCCACACTGGCAGCCGCATCATGCATTTATAACATTGCAGCGGGTGGTGTTTACACCAGCACCCGCCGAATGTTAAAAATGCATGGCATGCATTTGCATACACAAAGAGGCAGGCACCGCGTGGTGCCTGCCACATTGTGTATGCAAATGCAGGGGCTACCACAGGTACCCCCCATGTGCAACCCCCCACCTCGTCTTCACCATGGGGGCCTGCAACGGGCCCCCAAAGTAAAGATGCATGCCTTTCCGTGGTGACATTGCCGCCACGGAAAGGCATCTCCAGAAGCCCATAATAATATGGCCGGCGGTGTCTGATAGACACCGCCAGCCATATGAACCCTTTTCTGCCCCGGCCGCAAGGTGACCGGGGCGGAAAAGCGGCGGACGGTTTTTCCGTCCGCCGCGGCCCCCTGCCATTGTAATATGGCAGGGGGGAAATAGATGGCGGGCGGGCAAGGATGTCGGGCGGATCGCCACCGCCCGCATGGTGGTGGCGATCCGCCCGACATCCTAATGGACCCCCAAGATTCTATTCACATGGCATTTAAGCCATAGTGCAAAATCTGAATGTCAGTTCAATCACAACTTTGGGTTTTACAGAAATATCAATTTATTAGAGATTATTGTGTGTGCCCTATCAATGCATCTTCAAAGATTTCAATTTACGATTGGGGTAAAGAATGAGTTCAGGACGATATCAATAATTCGGATGACTACCAATGGTGTTGTCTTTCACATGCCATGAAAACTGGGAATTTGAAAATTGTTTTTTCAATATTGTGAACTTAAAATGAGATTCAAAAGCAGATAGGAAATACTACTTGGTTCTTATAGGTCAGAACATTTAGTTAGGATTTGTTCATGAGATGATGTAGTCTTAGGGCTACAGCGGTCAACATCGGACCTGGGGAACCGGGTTCAAGTCTCGTTAACGATGCTCAACATCCTGTGATTCTAGGCAAATCACTTAATCTCCCCGTGCCTAACACAAATTAATGTGCTTATCTGTAACAAAACTGGTGCACATGTAAAGCGCTCTGATACTCAATGTCTCGGGTCCAGTTCGCGCTATATAAAACTCTTTAAAAAAAAAAGTCAAGAACTGTCTGTGCTATTACGAACAATCAATGTGTTGCGAACAATCAAAATATAAGTAGGTTAGGCTTTTTACACAATATTACTGTAATTAAAATAGAAAGCAAAAAGGTAAATCATTTCACAAAATGAAGAAAGGAAATGCCCTTCATGGAAGCCAGCACAAAGGAGTCTTATAAGACTGTCCATTGTGAAGTAAGGTAACCTATGAGTTGCTTTATAGAGTCAGAAGGGGGCACAGTTCTAGTGCAAAGAGGCCATACAGTAGGCAATATGAAATATGCATAATATATACAGTAACATAATCAAAATGCCATAGTCCAGTTCACAATCGTCGGTTCACCAAACTACTAGTGAATTATAAGGTATTTCACCTCCTTTGACCCTTGATGACTTCTCATGGTTGATAATTTGTCCACCCATCGCCCTTCAACAGCCGCCTGTTTGCTGCTGATGGGCCATGGAAAGGATAAGAAGTAGAAACTACAAGAATTAAAGAGAGAAATTAAAAACATGTTGACTTGCTGTTCATGTCACAGCCCTAATGCCTCCTAGATCAAACAAAGATAACAGAGTAAGGGCTAACAAAGAACTAGTCAGGTGTATCTGGTGCTACCCATTGTTAATTCCAATTGATAAACTTGATGAGGATTTGTTACAAGCATTGACACTAGACATCTTCAGGATAGCCTCAGGAAATTTTTGACATCTTCCTACTATCGATGAGACTTCACAATGAGAAGGCAGAGGTGTGATACTTGGCTCTAGTCGCAGTATTTACCTTAATATCTGAACTGAAGTTGTTGATTTTGTTGCAACCAGCATTCTCAAGGTGGTAGTTGGCCCATCTCAGGAGCAGTTCTTCAGGTGACAACTTCATCAAGTCCTCAAGACTCTCTCCATCTCTCAGTAGGGCTATTAAGGCTACAAAAGAAGAATAAGGAACAACATAAAACTCAATATTTCACTGTCGGATTTTTCTTTTAGAATTAACTGAATCATACAAGTGTCTGCTGGTGTATCATGTGGGTTAGGAAGGCGGGTTGAAAGGGTGGGTAGGTGGTTTGAAAGCATGTTTATGTTGTAGCTCAGCAATTCCCTCTCCATCACATCACATTATCAACCTGACCATATCTGCTAGTTCTGGGTCCTCTGTATCAGTGTTAGCAATTTAAGAGTTTCCTGGTCTTTGCATACCTGGTCCTAAACGTAAGAGCATTTAAATCATGTACTGTGATTGTTACTATTGTTTATCATTGTTGGCTTTGCTTTTTCTCTAACCCTGATCATTTGTAAAGTGCTCTGATACACTCTCAAGTCGTGTTCACGCTATATAAAACTTTAAATAAATAAATAACTAGAAAAAGTTCACACTGTAGGAGAAAAAATATATAAAAACCTGAGCACAGTCAAATTTTCCCATTCTCTTTCAACCCTATAACACACCAATCCCCAGTCTAAATGTATTCTCTTTGCAGAGAAAGAAAACAAGAAATGGCAAATATTCGTCAATTAGTTGCCTAAATCACGAAAACATTTGACATTTGTTATGATATACTTAAATACACCTTCTTGTCAAGGCTGTAGCCGGGGGTAGGCGGTATACTAACCCTCAGGAGCCGGACGGTCATGTTCACTTTCTTGTAAACAAGTAAGGCGGGAAAGCTACATGGCATATACTAAATGACATTTTCATTCCATTAAAAAAATCACCTTGGACTTAAACATGCAAATAAAAGTACAGGAACTTTTCTGCACTACAAAATAAACTTTTCCAAGGCGGAAAAGGTGCCTTCCCTTATAGCAAGCAAAACACTGAATAAAGTAACCAAGAGTATGACTGCAAAATGTAATATTTGAAATAGTTAACTATATAGACATGCTTTGCCAGATGTCCCTTTTAAGTGAGTCTTTCCCTTCTTTAAATAAAAATGCGGCGGTTGCTGCTTCAAGCAGCACCCGCCGCAATGTTAAACATACAGGATGTGACTGCCAGGGTGGTGGTCACATCCTAATTTGTACGGTGGGACCACCGCTGCCCTTGCGGACGGTCCCTCCTCTTCTCGGGTGGCGGACGGACGCAGGTCCGTCCGCCATCCTAATAGGGCCCTAAGTTAGGACACTCACATTTGGACAGAGAGACCAAGATACAGGGTCGTGGACACTGAAATAGAGACATCAACAATGACATGGCGACATGGGATGCTGAAGCAATGGCACTCACAGAGTGACATGGACTCACTGGAGTAGTCGCATGGATTTGCAAGTACCGAGTCAATGACATAGAGATACTGACAGGTGATCACATTGACATGTCGACCGGGCAGAAAAGGGTTCAATATGGTGGCGGTATTAGAATATGCCTTTGGAAATGCCTTTCCGTGGCGGCATTGCCGCCAAAGAAAGGCATGCAGAGTCTGCTTGGGGGGCAGGTTGCGGTCCCCAAGGACTTCGGGGGTGGGGGGTGCTCATGGGGGGTACCTATGGTACCCCCTGCATTTCAATGTACAACGTGGCAGGCTCCGCGCAGTGCCTGTCACGTTGTGCATTGAAAAGCACAACATGCATTTTTGGCATTGCGGCGGGCGGTGCTGAAAGCACCGCCCGTCGAATGTTAAAAATGCGGGATGCACCCCCCAGTGTGGGGGGCGCATCCTAATGGGATGTACGGGACCGCTGCACCCTTAGCGGGCGGTCCCATTTCCCACAGGTATGGCGGGCAGACAAAGTCCGCCCGTCATACTAATGTGCCCCCAAGTGTTATCTATGGCGGTGCAACCTTTCTGTAATTTATGTATGAAGCAAATCAGATATTGGCTTCAGTTACTTTTTCATGAGATGACTAAACAAGAGTTTAACAACAAACTTCCCATTAGGGTACAAGAAACCAATTCAACTATAATTTCAATGTTCTTGGTTTAGGAAATAAGAGGATTGCCTCACCACAAAGAGAATATGTTTTGTAACAGCAATTGATGTAAATACTAGCATTGGGTGCCTCAGCATAATGATTTGGGGAAATCATCTCTCTTCTCTATCCTTTGGAAATCTAACACTATACAATATAATTGGAGAAACATGCGCCTCAAAAACAAGTGTAATCAATGATATTTTAACTGGCAGGGCCAAACTTAGAAAATTAAGCAGATCAAACTGGGAATTTTCCCATTTTATTTTGGCTACCACATTTTATTGTTTCATTAGTTATGTTAATTAGCACCTGCGTTTCACTAGCATACGTTAAATCAATGCTACTGTCCGTCAGTCTGTCCAACAATAGTGCAGTGTCAATGGTGTTGAAGGCCAATTTAAGATCAACCAGGACGAGGGCGCCAATGTCACCCTGATCAATTAGCCTCTGCAGATCATGTAAAAATCTGTGCTATGACACATAGGATTTAAGATGGTGGCTTTCCTCCTTGAAGTAGTGTAATTGGCAAAAACTAGACTTTCTAGAATTCTTACCAGATAGAGCACAGCACATATAGATTGGCAGTTATTTGGATCTTTGGGTGAGAAAGAACACTTCTTAAGTGATAGCCTGACCATTGCTGTTTTCCACCTTTGTGGTACAGTGCCAAGATTTAGTGAAAGGTTGAGTGAGGTTACAATATCAGGAATTACTAGCGGGAATAATAGATTTATTATGTTCTTTACCCCTCTCTCATCTGCCTCAGACACCCCATGGTCCTCTACTAAAACATTTACCCGATGTCCTGTCACATTCCCCAACTATTTTCTGTAAAATCATAGACTACACCCCGCCAGTAAGTAAAGCATAACTGGAATTCTATGACCACAGCCTGCCAGTAATAACCGCCCTCTCCCAGCCTAAGCCTAAGTGCTACGCTAACAACTTTCAATGAAAGGGAAATGCAGACACATTGCAGGCAAAGAATGCAAATCCTCAAACTGAAAACAAGGACAGTGACCAATACCAATGAAAAAAACCAAGGGTTTGAAATGTTAGAGAACACGTACAGAACCTGCAGATGTTACAGGTATGCTGGGTAATTTAAGGTGTTGCTGCAATTTTTGTCAGAATCTCACAAACTTGTATGCATGAATCTAATCTGAGATTTCCCACATTGCTGTTACCGCTAACGATATACAGCCACTTTTACTTTAAATATTGTTATTAGTTGTTGACACAGTGGCACACCTTATTTGCCTGGTAAACCAAACAAATCTTCCTATATTTTCTATTTGTTATTCGGATCAACCACACAGACAGAAGGAATGTGAAAAGGACTTAATGCACCCTTCACTCCCAAGGTCATAACTAAAAATAACTCTAGAATTTGAATTTCACCATCCCCATGGAAGTATCTTGCCTTCAGGTTGGTAGGGAATAATCATCAAGTTAATTTGTCCACCTTCAGCTATGGATATTTAAGTCACCCTCTCCACGCAGCCAGCTTCATTATGATTAGCCGCTATCCGACAAACGTTCTTATCAACATGGCTACATATCAGAGACTATGAGTAAATTTGGGACAACCCTACATACAACGGAATGCCAAGGGATTAGATGCGCTTCTTTTCGTAAAAGATTTTATTGTAATCTTTACAATGTGCACTATAGATTCTGCTGATCTTGGTTGTAGTTGAGCTACAGAGGAGATAGGGATTTCTTCTTCATAAGTTCTCTTTTTAATTAACCCACATCCATTTCTCTTCTTTCTCAATTCTGACCCTTAAAATTCACTCAATTTTCTACTGCCGGAGAAGTAGGCAATCAAAAATATTTGATCCCTGCCGATACTGGGATGATCCTGCTTTCTTGGTCTGATTAGGGCTCTATAGTCACTGCTTTGGCGATTTCGCCCTCTGCCACTGCCCATATTATTATTCAAAGCCTACACTCTCCCAAGATGGTTACCAACAAGATTCTTGTCTAGGCTGTGAAACTTAAGTTTAACTTTGCTTCTTTTTGTCTGTTCTCAAAATCTCCCATCACTCCGTGGACCCTGCCTCAGCTCTATTTAACCTGTGAGGTGAAATGTGTCATATATTGTTCTAGTGGATTCTCCCCACCCCTTCCCGTCATCATCATAGTCCTCCTTCCCTGCTGAGATCAGTCTTGTGGTAACAGTTAATACACGGATATAAGAGGCTAAATTTGTGGAACATGCTTGCACACTAGAGGAGAACCCTGTAACGCTTATGTGTCTGTATGGATTACGAATACAAATTAGCAGTTTAATTAATGACAGAATGTATTGTCTTGTGTGTTCTCTCTTTTCTATTCGTGTTTTGTCCTGATATTATGTATTTTTGACTCAAGTGGAATAGAATAACACATTTTAACGTTTTCTTAACTTTCCTATGGGACGTGGACTATGTATGGATTAGATCATATTATATGTACAATGATTTTTGTAATAATATTATATTTTATATTACATTTTTGATACAGACAGCTACCTAGTGGCACTATATTTCACTTTTGGGATTGTATGTATGATTTATTGATGAATTTACGGTATTTAAAAAAAAGTTTTCCTATTGATGATTATTGTGTGGTGATGTTAGATTCCAAAGGGAATATTGTTTTACTCTATACTCAGTTAGTTCATACCATTCAAGGAAGAACATCTTGCATCAGAGTGCCTGCATCTTTATTGTCTGCCCTGCTGGCAGCAGCAGTAGCCACCTCAGCCCAGGTGGACATGGCAGCCTGTCTCTCGTCCACTAAAGACTCCCATGTGCCACCATCTATGCCACACTGCTGTTCCATTTCATGCCACTATGAGGCACGTTTGAGAAAACCAGGGACCCAAACTCATACTACAGCGGCTCCTACGCCCATTCCTCACTCCTGCAAGGTGACCACATACTGGTGGTGGGACGTGACCCCAAGAGGCTGAGCTCAGTCTGAGGCTATCCTGAGACACTGTAGCATCAGAGCCCAGCAGCCCCTCTCCCCATTAACCAATTTAAAATACAAATTTGCAAAACCAATTGTTCCCTCAAATACCCAACCTCTAAAACAGCACTGAATCTTAAGAAACATGAAAGAAACCTATGTTGGTGTCGTTTAAATCCCTACAAGTCTTTAATGAAGAATATTGACCTGGGGGTACCCCTCGAGACGGTCGACTCTTTCACTTATTTGGGAGTTATGTTCAGTGGGCGTATGTCTTGGAAACCCAGTGATATTAAAGCTGCTCTAAAGCTCAAACAACTTACGGGGGCGCTGCACAAAGAATATTGCACCTCAGACACCAAACCTATTCCTCTTGCACTTTGAATATATGAGGCCAAGGTTTTGGGGTCTATTGTGTATGTGGCGGAGTTAAGGGGCTTTTCTAATATCGAGCTGCTTACTAGGGCTGACAACAATTTTTTCCCGCAATTTAGCCTCACACCCCCTTGCGTCCACTTCGCTTGGACATGTCATTAAGTAGTCCAGTTGGTAAAGCCAGGTTACACCCTCTTTTATATTGGCGACGGCTATTGACCACCCCAGAACTTGTGAACTCTATGCAACAGCCCTTCAGTACGTAATGGACATTGACCGATTCCACAAAGTCCCTTGGCTTCTGATTATTAGAAAGTCGCTTTGGCTTCTTGGGCTGTCAGATCTTTGGGAAAACCCTCCTACTACCAGCTTTCCGTTTGTACACTCCCTGAAGTGGTCTTTTTGGGCAGCTGTAGCAGTCAGCGACTTCAGAAAGGCTGGGTCCTCTAAACTGGTTAGTGTCTTCCTTGACTTTAAATCTTCAATGAGTATGACCCATACTGGGACCAGTTGACTGTCAGGTGACTAAACAGGGAGTCATACTTTCAGTTGGAAGTGGGCACTCTTCTGCTGAGAGCATTAACAACTAAGTGGTCAGGTGAGGCTACTGATACATGCCCCATCAGTTCCCCTACAGCGGAGAATGTTGCACATGTATTCGTTTGCCTGCCAAGCTTTTGCACGCCCGCACAAAACTTGGCTAGCTCCTATTTGGAGACGGTTGGGTGTTCGTAGCCATTCTGCTGCCCTTCCCATCCTGAGGTCAGACTGTAGTCCAATGTTTGCTAATCCAGTAGCCAAGTTTCTGGGTGAGATGTGGATACGCGGCAAGAAAGCACTGCCCATCCCTCCCCCGTTGCATTAAGCTGATCACCCTATTTTATTCATTTTATTTTGTAATGATTGCAATCTAATTGACATCCCCTAAACCAAACCCCTCTTTTCTGTACAGGTTCTTGATATTTTACGCCTTACTGCATTGTTACTGGCTGTAAATTATATGAAACAAGAGCCTGTTACACCGCAAATGTACTGTTTTAATGATTTATTGTGTATTTTATCTCTATTTGTACTTTTATGGCCCTGGTGGCTGAAATAAAGTAATGTTGATGATGAAAGAAACCCACCTTCATTTCTGCTGAGCTCTATGTCCGCAAACAGTCCAATTTTGATCACTTGCCACAAAAGGCCCAAGACCAGATATGGTTTCCCCTCTTTCAGGTCTTCTGCCCCAATATTGACCACATGGCATCCAATAGCCGAGGCAGAGTTCAAAGCCAAATTCAAATTTTCCTGAAAAACAAAACCATTTGTAAATTAAAGACAACCACAGGTTTTACAATGTATGTAAACGTCAAGTACATTACATATAGATGTTTCAAGTTTTATTACATTCACAATTTCTCCTTCCTTGACACAAACATATGCACAAGCACCCACTTTCTTTATCACGGGAACCAGATGCCCTCATACACATGAGCGATATTCCAGTACAGAAATGTGGTTGTGGATACAATCGTCAAACATTTGCTTGGACATATGTCCTCTGACTGGCAATGAGGAGTGAAAGATGCTCCTCCTTCTATCAATGGTAATTATCCCAAGACACTTCTTGTCAGGGTGGTTAGTACTGTAAATAGAGTAGAACAGAGTGGTGTGTTCCTCAGTTGTCACGATCAGAGGGTACAGATGGAAGGTACATCTTGCGGAAGGGCACTACTGCTATGAGCTCCAAAAAAAACACTTTCTAGACCCTTCCCTCTTCTATCCCTCACCATCCTCTTCAATCCAACTAACAGAGTAACTTGTCCACTGCTCAAATTAATTTCATATTTCCCTGTACTAATTCCCCACTAATCCTGTTTAGATTCCATAGTAGCGTGCTACCCACAGAAAAGTGCTTTGACACCCCAGTAGGGGTTGCAAGCACAATAACAATGCATGCCCTTCCCTCTTCTATCCCTCCACTATCCTTTATCAATCCAAATAATAAACTCACACGTCCACCGCTCAAATTAATTTCATAAATCCCTATACTAATTCACCACTAATCCTCTTTGGGTTCCGGAGTAGCGTGCTACTGACCGAAAAAGCGTTTTGATGCCTCAACAGGGGTAGTAAGAGCTATATAAATGGAATTATTTATATTGCATAAAAGAACATGCATTCCACGAGCTGCGCCTCCCGAATGGCTTGTGGGTGACTAGTCCAGGTCGTGAGTCTTGAAAGCACAGTTGAGAGTTCACTATTTTCCCGTGGATGCCAGACAACGAACCTTCATACAGAGAGAGCAGCAGGACTGTTGTATATTACCGTCTTATGTTAGATAATTAGAGAAGGGTAAGTGAGATTAAATGTAGTGTTTATTTTCCACGTTGCTTGCTAGGCATTTTATTTGGAGTATAAGTGCTCCAAAGGCAATGTGTGCATGGAATGACATAAATGGTTTTTGAATTAAGTAAGGGCTTTTTGAAATAGCCTACAAGGTCCAGTTATTCTCCTTGTATTGTAAGGGACATTTATAAAGCGCGCTGACACCATGGGTTTCCTGGCGCTGGCAGACTGCTGGGGGGGGACTGGGAGGAATTAGCCAGATTGAGGGAAGAGCCAAGTTTTTAGGGACCTTGCACCTGTGAAACCCCGAGGAAGGGTAGAGAGGTAAGCCTGAAACATGCATGTTGGTGGGGTGCATTCAGAGCACCACTCAACACCTCTTCCTTATGTGTTACTCTATATAGTAAGGGACGATGAAGGCGACCACAAGGTAAGTGGTTTTATTCATTTTTTCCATTTAATTTTACCTATCCTGTTGTCTGTCGCCTCCCGGCCACCAGCCCGCCCACCCCCACCCCACCGATCTTACCTGTGCTGGCCACGCCTGGTGCATCCCTCAATCCTGGCTTGACACACATTCCCAATCTGTTATTAACTCACTACTCTTTAAGATTTATAAAATCACCCATGCTGACTGTCAACATGACTTAGGAGGACTTTCATCTTTGATAAGACTTTTATTCGGATCAGGCAATAATCCATAAAAATATACAAGCCAAACAAACATTACTTCCATAAGATGCAATGAACAAAAAAGATAAAATGCAATTCATCAATAACAGCAAAAAGCACCACCTTTACAATAAAAAACATGATTAACCATTATATAGCTTGACTATAAAATACATTGTCATATAAAACATCCATCATAAAAGACTTTCTAAAAACAAATAAAATTGTCCAAAAGACAATAGCAAATTCCCCAGGCACTGCTGCCGTAAAAAAGAACCCTTCGGTGGGGTACACAAGGTTAATAACTAATATCCAGCCTAACTTTAGCTCCAATTACAAATTGAAACAGCCAGGGCATCTCAGCTCTCAGAGAGGCAAGCGTTTTCCTCTGAACCTCAATGCTTCTAACACAAAACAGGCCATACTAACATAAACTAAAGGGGACTGCAACATCTGCAAGTCCATCTGGGCGGGTTTGCCTCAGAGTAATCGTAACATATAGTGCTGCCCCAGGGTGCTATAATGCTCACAAAAAAAGATAAAATGGGTTGTGTCTTGGATTTAAAAATGTCACACAAACATGGCCCTTGACTTTCCACATCGTGGTGGCCCCTGGCTCTGCTAAAAGCCAATGGAGGGGAATTAGTCTAAAACGCGTTAATAAAAAACGATGATGGAGTGAGGACACCACCCTCAGGTAGGGCTCCATACTTTGGGCTATTTTCAAGTGGATATACACCCTCACAGTCAATTTTTGCAGTACCCTTCCTTCTCTTTCAAGTTTTATTCTTGCTATGAAGTTGTTTTTAATCCAGGGCAAATATTTTTTCTTGATTTGTTCAGGAGCCCCAAAAAGGGCAGCACAACCCAACTTCTCCAAGGAGACTTTGATATAGTGCAAGGGGATCTGATTCATTGTTGGGGCGCTTCTTTAACGTGAATATGGAAAGGTTATCCGCTGTGAGCTCAGTCTAGGGTTCTTTAATTGGAGGACTGAGTTAAATATGAATACAATTTTTTTCTGCAAAAACAAGGGTGTACAAAGCACTTTGAGGTGAACTCGTCTGCAGTGAATGCGAGTGAGCCTTTTCTCCTAGTGGTTGATGTGCTATGTTGCCCTAAACCAAACACCTAACCAATTGGAACATTTCCTGTATCCTCTGAGTGGGCACGGTTTTCAATAAGGAACTATGTTGTGAATTCCCATAGCAGCCCAGGTTCTGGTGTTAACCTGGGCTGCTATGGGAATTCACAAGGGCACATTATCAAGCCCATTATAGCCGCTTTAGCGGCAGTTTCCTGCTGATAAAGCGGCGATAATATTATCGCCTGTTCTTGATAATATGCCCCCTATCTTTGCTAGATCATTGAGCAAGGACAGATTGAGATGCAGGGTTCTAGTAGTGTTGCAAGGCTATTGAATTGAAAAACATGAACATGTAACAGTAAACATAACTGAAATTCACATATGTGAATCAATGAGTGATACATATACATGAAACAAATCACAGTGAATATATTTAGCACCTGTATGGTGAATGGAGTGAGTTTCTTTTTGTTGATTGCTCTCTCGTCGATTGTATCGGCCACAGAAAGATTGATCATTTTGCTGAAAGAAAAATATTGAACAGTTAGCCAACATTCTGTATGTGTTAATCTCCAATACTGCAAAGAAAGGTGACAAAGGATCATCCAAACCAATGCACAGTTATTCCTTAAACCCCCAGTTATTCCTTAAACCCCCTTCAGTAGAAGGGGAACTAATCTAAATCAATATGGAGTTACTATCTGAAAAAAACGTCATTTGAAATCATATTATGGTTATTTCTCACCTAAAAAAACACATGTGGTGCCTTCTTCACAAAGGGATTTTCGGCCATATACTGAAATTACTTCATTTATACCTGCCAGTAATTCCCAAACGATTCCTGGCAGTGGTAAGTGGCTTTACTATTGCAGGTACTTCTGCCATGAGTCCCGAAGAATCCAAAGTAGTTAATCCCAGGCCAGGGGTGTGGGTGTTAGAAGGCTTGATGTACCTTTTAAATGTGTGCACGGTAGCGGTACGCAAACCGGAGGACTCCCCATAGACGTGTAGCTACATGCCAGACAAGATCGTGATGTGAGACACCGATCCCGGCATTTAATAAAACAAGACGAGGAATTGCAGCTTGTATCAGCCTGAATTTGTAGATCTTCAAATCGAGAAAGAAGCATCAGGTTGACCCATACGGAGCATCTGAATAAACATGAAACACTCATAAGGAACAGGCTTTCCCACTGCATTATGAAAATCAGCCATATGCAGGATCTACCTTTTAAACAGAATCTATATGGACATTGTGCAATTAAGCCTATCAACACACTAAGTAGCTGTGGATTGTTCTCTTTCGCTGACTTGAATCAAAGAAACCCAAGAACCCCCTGGTTTTAGCATAGAGTGTATGTATTTGTTTGTTGTTTAGTTTGTTTTGGCCCTGAAGAAGGTGAATGAAATACCTGCAATCACCGAAACGTACGTAGGCCGTACGCATCTGAGACCCCTATATTGAAAGTCACCACTTATATATAAAGAGAAAGAAGAAAAGACTCGTAGAAAATGTATAAACCAGAAAGTGAAAAAATCTCAGAACTTTTGTCTTAGATAAACCTATAAGGGTTTCTCAATAATAACTTTTTGTATGCCTACTGATTTTTGTTTTATATGTCAATTCAGTTCTTTTTAGATTGGGTAGTGAATGTAGTAGTATGCATGATGGAATGAATGGTATGAGTTTATGATGAGTTTATGGGGTTCTTCTTTTTTTGTCTAACTATGTATCACTTAGATTGATTTATAGAAAGTGTTGCTTAATTTTCTGTATGCAAATAAATTGTTATGTATTTATTACAAGAAAAACAGAACAAATGAAAAAATGAAAAAATAAAAATAATATGTTTGAATAAATTAAATGTCTTTTTCATATATATAGCATCCTTTGTGAAATATATTGCACAGATTATCACTGAAAACAATATATAGGTCTGACTAGAGGTACTTTAGTGCTTTGGTCACTATCTGAAAGAAACGTCATTTGAAATCATATTATGGTTATTTCTCACCTAAAAAAACACATGTGGTGCCTTCTTCACAAAGGGATTTTCGGCCAAATACTGAAATTACTTCATTTACACCTGCCAGTAATTCCCAAACGATTCCTGGCAGTGGTAAGTGGCTTTACTCCTGCAGGTACTTCTGCCATGGGTCCAGAAGAATCCAAAGTAGTTAATCCCAGGCCAGGGGTGTGGGTGTTAGAAGGCTTGATGTACCTTTTAAATGTGTGTATGGCCAGACAAGTATATGCTTGTGAGAATTCACAAACTCTGATTGATCTGACCCTTTCCCAACCTGGAAATGGTCGTAGAATGACTTTCCTACCAGGGCGGGAAGGCGAACAGACCACCTTCACATTTGGCAGGTGTGAAGGGGGAAAGGATTTCTCAATTGGGAAAAATGGTTCTACTGTGGAGTTAAAAAAGGTGTATTTGCTCAATAGGCTTCATTCTCTCCCTACACTATGTAGATTCACCACAGCGGGAATAGGAGCCCTTGGTATATCGCATGCCATTTACTGTAGTACGACTGGAATCCGTGCCTGGGAATATTTTAGATTTGAAAAAAGTTAAAAGTACATTTAGTCAGTGATGTAAATTGTCGCTCATATGTTTACATGTTTTATTTCCTGAATTTGTACCTTAAATTACGTGTTCACTGTTAGCTGGACAAATTTAGTGCTCCCCTATACATATTGCGCTGTGTGACCTCGAGCTAAAAAAAATGGAAGGGTTATTAATACCGTGTGTAGCATTTTGCAAACTAGGCCACCCAATTCCCAAAACTCACATCAAAATGGGTACCCTTTCTTTGGAGAACATTTTTATTTCCTATCCTTTTGGAGTTTATTTTGCCACCCACTAAGGTTGAGGTGGACCATCCTTGCCAATACATTGCCCCATAAAATTAGTTTTCACCAGGGGGAGCCAGTTCATGAACCAGACGTCTCTATTCTTACTTTTTGTTGCAGGAAAACAGGCAATTTGCACCCTTCTGGCACCCAACTAATCCCCTTGTAGGTAGGTGGGCTTATGTTGTGCCCCAGATTTCTTCATAGCAGGATTCTTGAAAGGTGAGTGCAAATTTGAAAACAATGAAATAACCAATGGAACTTAAACGGCTCAATGAGTTACTGAGTTCAAATTCAAATTTTGATTTTTGTACTCACCAGTACAGGAATCTATAATTCTATTTTCCATATCCTTAAAATTTAGTGAATTAATTTATACCAAATGTATCTAAATCCAGGTGGAATGAAATACTTTCTTCGTTAACTGTAAATCTATCGCATTGTTTTTGCTGTCAAATAGACAAAAAATACCTAGGACATTTTGAATGAGAAATACAACATTAGGTATCTTCTACAGCTATTTTGTCTCATACTAATCTAATTGAAACCTGGATCATAAGTACATGCATGCATATGTATAGATCCTGTTCGAAGACTCAACTCAATCTAGAATGCCATGATCCTTAAGGACTCAATCTGGCTTAGGAAATGTTTGTCTACTTATCAGCGTACTGTTCACTGTCTTGGAATATTTTAGGTCATGACCACGGAGGCTGGGTCATGACCTAAAATATTCCAGACAGGCTAGGGATAGCCTCCTATGGCGCAGAGCTGTAGGGACATTTGGATGTATCCACATTAGACATTTAGCAGGCATTTCCATTAGTACTCCCCTACTCCCTCTTAGACTTGTTTTTGGGTTGAGAGTCCTATTGTATAAATCTGGACTACACCCTATCCTTTCTGGAGGAGGATCTGGGCTTTGAAAATACCTAGTCTTATGGTCTCCTGCAATATACTCTGGATCAAGAATGTGAAAGCTACTCTGGGAAAGATTGGGAAGACAATCCAGTGGAGCCCAGGGTGAGGCCGGGTCGATCTCCAAGTCAACCTTTAAATCAGCCTACTGGCAGCACAAATATTCTTTTCTGCACACCTGGGCAGCAAGCTAAGGGCTCTTGACTGATTCCTTTCTCTCAGTCAAGGATTCCTTTACTAGAAAGGACTTCCTAAATGACATCAAGCATCCCCTAGCTAGGCGCCTGTACCTGCTATTTTGTTTTGGGACTTTACTCCTCCATTCGTTCATGACTAAGGGGGCAAAAGTCCCTAGGGTCGAAGACTGGCGTTGGCCAGCATGTGGTACCCCCAAGAAAACTGTAGAACACATCATGATCTTCTGCCCAGTCTATTTGAGCAGCAGGGGCTGCTAGATACGCTTGCTAGATCCTGGAGAAATCAGCTGGAATTTGGACACCATAGAGTATAAAGCCGCCCTAAGGATGTTAGGAACACATTCCAGCAAGCCACTGATCTTCGCACTCACTCTCTATTTGTTGGCAATGTGGCGAGTTAGGTTAAAAATATATGCCTCCCTGGGTAGCAACCTAGCACCATTGTGCCGACATGCGATGCATAACATAAATATCATGCACAAACACTCCCAGCTTGACCCTGGGTGTCTCAAAACCCGATTGGCATTGTCCACGTTCCTGTTCCCTTTTTAATCTCATTCTGATTTAAAGTATTTATATTTTTTTAAAGCCCCAAGGACAATTGTTGCGTGTAGGGTCACTTTGATTAAAGGTTGTAGCAAGCATAATGCTTTCAGTAACTACGTTCTATAGGGCTGATTACGATGTTGATCGTAAAGGCTCCCAAAGGAAGTCAGATTCCCCTTTACTGTGTCCGAACCTATGTTTTAAACTCAGTCGGAAACATTACCGACAAACCGATTACGATGTTCACACTCGGAATACAAACCGTTCAGGCAGTTCGAATCAGTTCCGACCTGCATTCGGAAACTCCGAGTGGGTTGAGCAAATTGTACAGTTTTTACGACCGACGGATTACGATGTCGGCTTCGGACAGCCTTTCCAAATCAGTTAGTCCTACACAAAAAGGATGTCAGAAACTGACTTTGGGGTCCCATAGCAGACCCCCCTTCACCCAGAGGACTCCGATTGGGATCTGTGGTGGTACCCAAGGGACCCTTATTTAATACCATGCACAGTGTAGCAGGCACCAAGAGGGGCCTGCAACAGGGTGCAAGGTTTTTCGCAACTATCCCTTTTTTTAATGGGAGCCTGTGTTGTCAGTCAGACCTCAGGCTCCCATTGAAGTCCATGGAAGAATTTCTGAACAGTAATCGAAAGCATCGTAATTGGTCGGCCGGACTCGCTGAACGCGATTCAGTCGGAACCGATTCTGACAAGAAGTCGGTCGGTTTGCTTTCCCACCAACATCGTAATGAGGCCCTGTGTATTTTTTAACTGTTATAGGGTATTTTATCAATTTATTGTAAGATTCTCTTTTTATGTGCTTTTATGGCTGTTGAACCAAAATGAAGGTATTTTAATTAATGTTAATTTATTAAATTAGCCCTTATTATTAGGTTTTTAATGTCAAGGTCAAAGGTCATATGAGTCAATTTCCTATGATGTCAAAGAATGTATGTTGCCACGTCTGCTACCTTTGGCATTTTGGTGAATGGACGTCGATTCCTTGGAGACTAGAACTTTGAAAAGGCTGCTCTTCTGGATGCTAGTACTGCCGTCTTTCCTTTATCAGTAATTTAGGGATAGTTTAGATGGCAGTGCCCCATAAGAAGAACTTGCTACAGAAGTATCTGTTGCTTTCAGTTTTTATAACAAAGGTGAAAAACACCAGCTTTTGCAGATTTACCCCTGTTCTTCTCACCAGACATAATGTAATTTGATAAGCCTCACCCCTTTCTTCCCCAATACCTTCTGGACCCTAAAATTTGGAGGGAAGCTTCAAATTTGAAAAACATTTTGTTCAAGGAGGAGGTGCAGCACAAAAAGGTTTGAATACCGTTGTTTTGTTACAACTTGTGTTCACAGTTACATTGTTTTTTACCATCATAGGTTAGCTGGTACCTTTGTAGCTACATCCTTCTGGTGGTCAGTAGTGATCAAAATCTCAACCCCCAGAATGTAAAATACTGCCATGAATGCGTCATTAATCTGCATAACCAGGATCATATTTCCCTGTTTCATTTTTTTAAAAGTAGGCAAGAAAGAGTATAGGTGTTATTTACCAGAGTACAATACCATCGCCGACAGCTGTGAAGAGGTCGTCCGCATCGGGATCCATTGGAATGACGTGCTTGCAATCTGGATCTCTCTCCAGGGCTTTGTTGATCCAGTTGACAAAGGCATATTTTTCTTCCTCTATAAATGAAACAATATCAGTATTGTGCAGCAATCCTTTTTGCTGCATTTAGTTTTCAGGATAAAATGTGAAGATTGCCGAATGACTTAACTTATGCTAAGGTTGCAGTGTAACTCGCTATGTAAATTTTAGAAAACCAAAACAAGTACATCTAAGAAATTAGAATATTTTGTAAAAAGTTTTCCATTGACCAAATTATTTCCTTTCCAACTTTTCAATATCATGCCATCTGAAATTTTTGATGACAACTTTTTTTACAGGAATATTTTGTGGACATTTTGGCCTGAGTGAATTTAACTTTACTATCTTCAAAAGTTGCATAAAGTTGCATACAAAAATAGGTTGACAATATGGTTCCTTATCATGATATCATAAATTAAGTTGATTAAAAAAATAACACATATTACTTCATCATCATTTGTTTCTTCCTTTTGGATGGGTGAGAGTTTTTGTGGCTTACCTCCAACCCATGTATTTTCCAGTGGCGGATGGTGACATTTTAAAGTGGAAGGGCGTAAAAGTTTTGTATGATGCCCGGAGGCGAGCAAGTGTAGCAAGCGAGCCCAGCCATCATATGGTGGGGCTCGGGGAGATTCTACTCAATCCTCCCCTCCCGAGAACATTTTGAAAAAAGAGCAGGCAAATGGTGCATTTAAGTACATTTGAGGAAGTAAGAGAGCTGATACAGAAAAAATGAAAGTGTAGTTATGACAGCAATAAAGAGATTTCATATGAAAATTATGTAGGTAACTTAAAAAAGCATGCACCTTTAATTCCAGCCACATGCACATTGTATTTTTCCACTTAAACAAGCATGTTTTGCTTTCAAGATGCCCGCGCGTTCCCTTGTGTGAAAGAAATAGAGAGTGGTGGGTGAGAAGAGAGAGAATAGAGAGACTGCAAAGGGGAGCTGGGGGACAGAGAGCTTGAAAGGTAGAGGGCTGTGGGTGAGAGGAGAGAGTGTGAGGAGAAGGGAATGGGGAGCTGGGTGGACAGAGAGTAAGGTAGAGTGAGTGGTGGGTGAGAGGAGAGAGAGAGAAAAGAGAAAGTAAAGGGGGAGCTGGGGCAGAGAGATTGAAAGGTAGAGGGAGTGGTGAGTGAGAGAAGAGGTGAAAGGGAAGGGGGATGTGGTCGAGAAGAGGAGTGAGAGGTAGAGGGAGAGAAATAAGGAGGCCCCACACTGAGGAGCTCCGCACTGGAGGTGAGTCGATTTTACCAAATCCTGAGACTGACAGGCTACTCAGATTGCAGCCGGCACCCAGCTTTCAGTGCCCCGGGGCTCCTACCTCTCCTTTTACATTAAATTCCAGCCCAATTATACCAGCCCAGGTCCCGCTCTGGACTCTTCTGACCTGCCTAGGGGCCCGCAGTTTCACAGTACCTTACTTAGGGCCCGATGTAGGTAATTACATTTTACCACTTCTTAAATACCGAATGATACCGAATCGGTATTTAAGAAGTGGTAAAATAGAGGGGGGGGGATGTAGGTAATACCGAATCGGTAATGCCCATTGATTCCTATGGGCATTGAAGCCCATAGGAATCAATGGACATTACCGAATCGGTATTCACCGATTCGGTAAATACCGATTTCAGAAAGGGTGCAGGGGGTGTCATTTTGACACCCTCTAGCACCCCAAATACAGGCAAGTGTGCCATGTGGCACACAGACATGCCCTAAGGGCATGTCTGTGTGTCACATTGCACAGGTGTGCATGCTCAGATGTGCATGCACACCTGAATTCGGTATTTTACCACCCAATAGGATTGGGTGGTAAAATACCGATTCTAAAGGGCCTGTGGCACTCTTAGGAGTGCCACCTACATGTGGATTTACCGAATCGGTAAATATACTGATTCAGTATTTTACCGATTCTGTAAATTTACTGATTCAGTAAATTTACAGAATCGGTAAAATATAGGCCCCCTACATCTGAAAACCCATTTACCGGTCGGTAACGGCTGAATTCGGCCGTTACCGGCCGGCAAATGGCCACCTACATCGGGCCCTTAGCCCTTTTTTTCTGACATATGCTTTAAGGCGCTTCCCGCATTTTGCCCGTGACCGATTTTTCACCTTTGGGAACGCCCGGGCCATGTATCTCGGCCCCCGCCTAAAACCCCTCCAACCCACCTACTACCCTCCTCACACTCGCAGCCTGTTTTTTAGGGGTTAGTGAGGACGCACATTACAATATGTCCCCTAACATGAAGCACCCGCCCGCAGCCTGTTTTGACATTGTATTTGCATAAGATTGGGGGTAGTTAGTATGCACATCAGTTGCGGCCGGCATTACTGGCGGGTGGGGGGTGGATATGGGGTCGTCGTGCCCCGGAGAGGATGAGGGGGAAGTCGGGAGGGGTTTAAGGGAAAAAAAAGATAGGAAATAAAGTAAAACTTACCGGCCCGGAGAGTCCCGACTCCCGCCGTCCCGGTTTTGAATTCCTCTGGGCTCGCCATCAGGAAGGCTGTAGGCAGCCTGCCTCCCCTCCACAGCAGTTTTGTGATTGGTGAGGCCGCTGCCCCACCTGGCTCATTTTCTCTATGTATGCTGCGAGAACACAGCATACATAGAGAACAGGAAGTGGGCAGTGTTACTCGAGGGCAGGGGGGAGTGGCTTGTCCACTGTTGTTCATACTAACTGTTTGGGCGGCCTCAGGCTGCCCAAACAGTCAGTATGAACTACAGTGGGTAGGCCACTCCCCTCTGCCCTCGAGCAGGACCGCCCACCCCCAACCAGGAGTTTTAAGCATTTGTGTTAAGAGACAGACTCTGCGTGCTGCTGGGTTGGATACATAACAATCATATTTTTAGAATTCTGCTATATGATTCTTGCGCTGAAATTTTGCACTATTCAATCTCGCTTCTCGTACTGTATATGGTTTTTATATTTTTAATCAGGTGGAAATGTATGATGTTGTAATATTTTATTATTCTACTAAACATCGGTGAACTATCACTAAATACAAATATAAAAAATAAAAAAAAGAGTTTGAAGCATTTTCATCCAAATATGCTAAGCCTCTAGCTAAAATAGTACCCTAACCCAGACATAAGGTGTGTGAGAAGTAACCTTAGCTGGATGTAAGAATTAAATGTGGGTCAACATTTTTATGGAGAAATATTTATATACGTTCGAGATGTTGGTAGTTTATATTTGGGAGCGTAAATATTTGCAAAATATTTTTGGGGCAATCAATGATGTGACATGGGACCCAAATACACTGCTCATTTCTACAAGGCTCCAGATAATTCACAAACATCTCAATACTTATTATTTTTTTTTTCATTTTCTTTTTTTTTTTCTGTAATTTTTTATTGTAGAAAAATATATATTTACATGGAGCATATTTTATAAATTGTCTTTGATGAGTAATAGCAAAATAGTCTAAAAAGAAAACTGCTAGGAAAAGTACAACAGCTTTCATTGTAACTACAAAGACTTTATTTATCGGGGAAACAGAAAATCTGTCCTTTATTCTGTCCACTGGCCCTGACAAGTTTAAGAACTAAAGAAGTGGTCGGTGGAGATCACTGAAATAAATGTAACTAATGCGCATTCCTCTGCGTAGCCCTCTGTTTTATTGCTCATGATGGGCCTCATCACTGAGGAGCAGATTGAGCCCCAATCAAGAGGTGGTCTCCCTAAAGGCACAACTATAAAGTTAGATATGAAGATTACATAATTCATCATATATATTGGAAATGCCTCTGGGTAGCACAGTTGTTTAATGTGTATCTTATTGTACACCTCAGGGCCTTGAAATTCGAGTTGGGTGTCACTTTTGGGGCATGGCCAAACTTCAATAAAATATGTTTGGCCACACTCTTTGACAACACGGAGCACGGATAAGCTTAAAATAATGGAATGTACCCAGAAAAATAAGAGTAGTTTATTTCTTTCCTCTGAATTTGTGTTGGAATATCTGACGATCATCTAACACACATTCTCCTTCTTTCGTTTGTGGTTGTAACAGTCGAAGTTGCACCCAGGCCACTCCAGCATTTGCACAGCAGGTAAAAGTAACATGCTGTAAACCCAGACTGACATTCATGTGAAGTCGTATGTTTGGAAGAACACCTGTTTCAAAACTCTTGCTTTCCAAGCCTGTGCCTTTTGTGTTCAGTATCTGCAGGATACAACAATTTAACTCCTGCTGCAACTATAGATTCACTTTATCAGATAAATTCATATCCACGATAATCTGATTGCTTAATCACTGCGTATGTTACTGTTTTCCCTGTCCTTAAATTAATGCTAAATGGTATAGCTATCCCCTGAACCAGAACTCTTTGTTGCGACCAAGTTCTGTTTTAGCTCTTTGCCTGTCTAATACAGATTTTATTTTAAGCCTTCTCAATTAAATATCACTGAGATAAATCGTCTAAAACTGAAAGGGACCCTCCTGCAAATAAGCCTTCGGTAAGTCAACAACATGGATGCTGATTCGCTAAAATGCCAGGGGTAGTGGAAGTGACGTTATGCACTCTAACCACCAATGACATCACAGACTTGGGGTATAGTTGCAGCCCTTGCCCCTCAACAGTTTCATGTTTCTGTTTATTAACTGTGGGGAATGGAAAGGAGTGAAAACCACTCAATATAAACAGGGTTCTCCCCTTATGGCCCCTGATATTCAGCATACCATGCAGTAAATCATGGATAACAGTCGCTACCCCCCCCCCCCCCCACCCCCAATTGATGTCTTTGATCAACTACAATGGGGTGAAACATGAGCTCACTAGACCACCTGACACTTCTGCACTAACCAGAGTTTAGCAGAGACTAATCTTATCAACTTCAACCCAAACTGTCCTCAATGTAAGGCAGCTAAAACAGACCACTCGCCTCTATAGGCAGCAAAACGTCGGATATAAGACTAATGCCTACAGACAACAGACATGCTAATTTTAGAAACGGAATAATTTGGTTGTTTCCTATTGACTCCTGCCCACCTCGAGGTGTAGCATCGTTCTTTATGATGTCTCTTTAGGTCTCGTGACCTACAATGCGCGCAAGCGCATTGAGGGAGCGAGAATTCAAGTAGCCAAAATCCTCGTCAAACCAAGGGCTTTCTCCTGCAGTTTTGTTTAAGTTCACGTGAATCACGTGACCAAACAAGCACGCGCATCAGCCTCCCTACTACGGCCGCCACCACATCAAAGGGCTTCTCCCAGCGTGTCTCCTCCCCTAATTATTCATGGCTTTCAGTTTCCCGGCCGCTCTTTGTTTAAAGCTTCAGCGCGAGGCACACGCATTTGTTCACATCACAATTTAGTGCCCCCTGCCCTCACGCATTTGTTCACATCACACTTTAGTGCCCCCTGCCCTGAGGCACGTATCACTTGCCCGCTGCCATTAACCACGCATCACTTGCTCTTCGCCACACTGTGCCTGCTTGTCTAATTTAGATATCCCTGTTTGTGTGCGTTATTTAACTTACAGACTCCTAGTTTTGCGAGTTAAAAGTGAGGACATTTCTTTTCCGTCTCTTATAACTTAATAGTCCAAGTAAAATGGAAAATAAAATTCTCCAGATTTCTATAATTAATTCTCAATCGCATACACACCAAAACGCAGCCATGTAATATGTGTAATCGAAATTACTTCCTAGCATGAGCATAACATTTTGTGGACTAAAAAGCCAGGACATCGAACGATATGGGGATACCCGCCAGTTACTAAAGCAAACAGTGAGAAACAGACAGATTGTTGGGCAGTTAATAGAAAAGGGTGAACTTAGCGGCGCCTGTCTGTGCGGAACCATATGGAAGAGAACGTGCAGCATATGGGGCAGGAAAAGGTGCTACACCAGGTATATATCGGCTACAGTCGGAAGGGAGCGCGTTAACTACTGTGTGCACAGACCGCAGCATAAGAAGTCAGGCGTGTCCTAACATTTCTCCCACCATAAAACACCTCACCTGCCCCCCTATAGTAACGTCAAAGAATACTATGGAATTATTCGAATTTGATGCCAGGACCGCCATTCTTGTGACTGTGACCCGGAAACAGTACAGTTTCTCTGAAACAGAACTGTTTCAGACGGTAGAGCGTTTCAGGGCATTAACAATAAGCATAGAAGAAAGATAGAACGGGCGCCCGTTTACGGTCCTCGTTTCTTTGATACTGGGGGTTACTCAAGTGCTAAACTTGTGTTTTTTACGTACTTGGCCAATTGCTAAATTAGGAAAATTTGAAGCATTAGGCTGTTTCTTTACTTCTTTATTTCTACGTACTTTTTCACAGTAGAGGTGCCGTGGGCGAGCCAACAATGATTAACAAGGGGATCCGAATCAGGGTTTGACTTGGCCGAGCCCTAAAAACTTTTTGTAAAATATACAACAAATAGTACGAAAATAGGATATGTATTTTCCAAATTTCCAAAAGTAAATTTCTTTAACATGTGCTAGCTTTTGCAGACATCAGCACGTCACAGCACTTCACTGAGAAGTACCTACTTATAAAAGGGATCGTTTTTAAACATGAAATAAACATTGCTACTCCGCCACACCCTAGCAAAAGTGCCATTAGTGAACTAAGGCCAAGACAGTTGTCATGTAAAGCCTGTATGTGGCCCAGGTTCTTATAGAGTGAGGAATATTAAATCGTACATCGATCAAACTATTAAATCAAACACAATAGGTGGTCTAGATTCGCCTATTTGAAAGTGCTATTATATGTGATAATGAAGGAAAATGAGAACTAGTGAAATAAAATCTTGGACTAAAATCACACAGTTTGGTTAAGATGGGAAGTTTTAGAATTTCAATTTGTACAAGGCAGCCCCTAAATGGGTATCCATTTTTTGCTCAAATGTTAATGCTCTGTTTTTACTCTTTGTTCATTAGTGTAAACCAAGGACAGTGTCAAAATTCACATGAAAGCTTTGCTCGTTATATGCTTGATGTTCAACAGGATCTCAACCTGAGCCCTAGGCTTCAGACTCGTACCTGGCTCGAATATTCGGTAGCGTGCCGGCTTCATTTTCACTGTCAGCAAAAAGAATATTGCTGAAAGTTTTCATGTTTGACTGTTCCCTTTTATACTTTCGTTTTGCACACTTAGAAATAGGTCACACTGACAGAAAATAACTGTAAAACATACATTTTCAATGAAAACTCATAATGTTCACTGGTGAGGATCAACATTTTTAGGTCTTACTTGAAATTGCAGCTCTTTGCCAGAGATATAAAAAGCCTGTAGGTCAAGTTCTGAAGGGGTAAGTCTAAATTTATTTATAAATGCTTTGTACCGCGTTGAGAGATGTCACAGGACATTAATCCCTATATGAGTTAAATTGCAGGATATCTAGTTTAAACAAGCACTGGCGTTGCCAATAGGTCTCGCAGTAGGAAAGTTGGAGCTATTGGTTTTGTAAATGACAAAGCCCTTTATGTTTTTAAAATGAAAAGAAAAATAAAAGGCATTGTTATTTGCAATTGTAATAGCTCCAACTTTCCTACTGCGAGACCTATTGGCAACGCCAGTGCTTGTTTTCATTCGTTGTGTTTGATTTCAACGTGCTGTTTCAGTTTTTATTTCAAACTGATAGAGCTTGTATTTCTGGATCCCGCACATCATAATAATGAGATGATTTACCTGAATAGGAATGTTGGGTCCCCACGCTGGACTGTTCAGAAGTTCCACCGATTGCACAAATCCCTTCCTTCTTGTTGATTGCTTTCCGGAATGTTTTGGCGACGTCTGAGCTTTTCAGCCCATGAAATACCTTTAAAAACACATGCGAGTTATTACAAAAAAGGTCAACAGCAACCTACCGAGAAGTGGTACCTATTTGAAGGTGGTTTTCATAATTTACTCTGGCTATTGTAGGTTCTTCATTATGCATAGATTTGTGACTTTATATAATGTGTGCTCCCTTTATGCCCCCATGTTTCAATGCATTGATTTGTGGGACCATACATACTTCAATTTTTAATCTCCCTTTGAAATGGTCTGTCAAATATCTCAGGATGTAACCAGCATCAGCATGATATTCCAAAGCATTGCTTAACTGTGACTAAACTGCTGTCCAAAGTGGTTACCAAAATATTTTTATGAAATTCTTTTACCACTTAGATTTTGGGAATATTAATCAACTTTAATTCAAGAAAAGAAAATCACAAAAAAGTCTTACACAGATGCTACTGCTTTTTATACAGACTTTTTAATTATTGGCATTTTTGCAGCCGAATAGTCTTTTCTGCACATGTAATAGTTAAGAATGTAACTACGATGAAAAGGCCAGGTTAGCGGGATGGAAAAAGAAGGATGTGGAATGACCAGGGTCTAGGACGTTTTAAGCAGCTAAACCAAAATTTAGACTTACCGCGGTAAATTCATCAAAGCTAATTCTGCCATCATTGTTTTGATCTCCTGTTGCCATCAGATTCTCAATGATTTCTCGCACTCTGTATCCCGGAAGAGGCAAATTTGCTGCTTTGAAGAGGTCTTTCAATTCACTGGGACTAATGAAGCCATTTCCGTCAGTATCTGAAAAACAAAACGCCATGAGGTAAGGCGGCTGTGAGTGGTCGTTTACTAATATTGATTGACATGGATCTGGGTTACATTTGGATCTGATGAACAAAGAATAGAAGTACCTTTTGAAATAATGCATACAAACTGTACCCTCCTGTAAGGTGCTCAACATGTTTATGGTCCACACAAAACGATTTAAAAAACAGGTAGAGGTACCTATAGCTTTAGAACATGCAAAGCTGAACATTCCATGTACAGACAGTTAAAAACGTGAAGTGTTCTCTAGTCGAATGTATCGTGGGTACAAAGCTGACATGACGTGCCATATGAATATAGATGGCTCGATTGCCTGTGTCTATGCCCTGTAACTACAGAGGTGAACTACTCATGCCATGTTATGTTATGTTATGTTATGTTATGCTATGTTATGTTATGTTATTTTAGACTGACTTCTATAGCGCAACAGCTGCCTCAGCAAAGAGGCGTCCTAATACAGGCAGACCAAAAACACTTGAGCCTAAACCACAGGGAAGAGATGAGTTTTTATAGCCTTCCTAAACATCAGATAATTCTCCAGGTTGCGGATGTGCATGGGGAGGGAATTTCACAGCTTGGCCGCTAAACAGCGGAAAGAACGTCTCCAAGCATGCATGCCTTTTACCCGTAGAACAAAAGCAAGACAGGACCCCATATTGCCAAGTGGCGCGTAGGTGTGTATGGAACCAGTACATTGGTCAGAATACACAGGGAAGAAAGTTTCAAGATTTTAAAAGTCAGGCAAGGAACTTTAAATTCTATACGCCTGGCTACAGACAGCCAATGTAGATGCCGGATTGCGCTTGAAATGGGGCATCTTCTCGAAGGCCTAACAGGGCTCTGGCTGCCGCATTTTGGACCCTTTGTAGGCACATGATCTCAGCTTTATTTGCCCCCAAAAAGAGAGAGTTGGTATAATCAAGCCTAGACTGGATGGCTGCCTGAACAATCAATTGTCTGGTAGACGGATCAAAATAACCTAAAAGGGGTTTAAATCCTCGTAATAGACCAAAGCAGGTGCCTGCAATTTTCTTTGTATGGTCCTGAAAACTGAGGATTGAATCCATCCATACCCCTAGGTTCTTCACCACCACCTTGGGGGAAGGAGCACTCCCAAGGGTTTAGGCCCATGCATGGGCCACAACTGTGATTGTCTAAAGTGTTGCCATGGATTGTTTCGAATAGAGGCTAACTTCAATGTTCCCTTCCTTCCCGAGCCGGTTGACACTTGGGCAGTCCTGTGGGAAGGGTTTAAAGCATATATGAGGGGTGTCTGCATTGCCAAGCAGTTCGGGGTACTAAAAGCCCTAAGAGCCACACTCTCTCGTTTAGAACGAGACCTGATGGACATTGACTGCGCAACAATAAACATTTCTAACCCAGAGGCGACTAAACGCCAACTTGCCCTCCTCACTGAATATAGAGAGTCCGGAGATCGCAAAATAATTTTGGTCTGGATGGCTTTACAGGGGATTTTTATAAGTTATATAACGAACTACTGGTGCCTAAACTGATTGAGGTATATGCGGAGGCCCTCAAAAGGCAAATCTTACTTCCTACCCTTCATGAGGCTGTCATTATACTCCTTCCCAAACCTGGTAGGGACCCGTCTCTATGTGGGTCATACCGTCCCCTATCCTTACTAAATTTAGACTATAAAATCCTGGCCAAGGTGCTCGCCATGCGCTTGTGTCTCCTGATGGAATTCATTATTTCCCCAGCTCAACCCCGGCTTTGTCCCCCACCGATCTACTTCATTGAATCTTAGGACGCTCTTTTCAATACTCTATAGGATTATCCCAGATGTCCCAGCAGCCACCATCTTACTCGACACTGAAAAAGCGTTCAACTCCCTAGAATGGCCTTTTTTGTGTGTCTGAAATACCCTGCATGGGGATGCCTAGGGGATTTATTGCCTAAAAAAGTATATACACTCCAACAACAATTGTATGATCATGACAAGTAACCTAATTATATTTCCAGAGTCTGCCATGGCGGCTGAGCCCTTTCTGTACTTAGTGCCAAGGCATAGAACTCTCTACTGCAAAAACCCAGAACCACCACTAATCTTTTTTCAATTTCATAAGCTTCTAAAATACATCTTTTGTGTTGTTTGACATGCTTACTTCTAACCGTGTAAATTATTGATTCTTTCTCCAGGATAATTTCTCGCGATATACAGAATATAAACCAAATCATCATCTAATCAGTACTGAAAGTATTACCAAGGGCAACACTGTCTATTACAATGTCTGTATGTGCATTTTAATTAATTGGGATATACAGTCGCTCTACCTAGTCTCTGGGTAAAGATTGTGCTATTTTTCTATATAACTTCCTCTAAGAGCAAGCCAATTTTTTGATCCATTGTTCCAATCTGATACCTTCATGTGTCCTTTTTGGGGTGGCAGCTGCTTCATCGTGGGACTAATTGACATAATTCTTGACTACCTGGCACAAAAGCCTTTAGCAAAAAGTAGGATATCAAACCACTGTTTTTAATCATTTTGTCAATCTAACAACAGTGCCTTCAGTGCGGACCTCCTCTAACTGGCAGCCTATGGCCTTCTGAGGACAGGAGAGAATCGTATGACAGCTCGACAGTAATACTTGTGTAGCTGCTAAGAAACTAATAATACATGGTCAGGATTAATTATTTTAATGATATCAAAGACAATAACATAAATTTTAAATCAAACAAGTTACCAACTGTAAACAGTCTGGCAGAACCATTGTAATATGCTTTACAACACCTGCACTAGAAATGAGGAGTGACAGAGATTTAATGGAATCATTACCAAAAATGAAACAGTGGAATAGTGGTAACTCCTATGTTTCCACTTCTACTTTTGTGGCCTGTTGCTATAGCAGTAGAGTAGGTGACAGTCACCTCCATACATGTATCCAGTTTTATAAAGCATGAACTAGGCCTGAGAGAGAGTTAGATGACCATAGAAGGCATTAGAGTGTGAACAGAATATTTTTAGGCTGTATGTTTGTTAACTACAATAGTAACTAGAATACCTACATTACAAAAGGTATTTGCCAGAGAAGGTAGGATCATGCTAGATTATATAGTTTTGTATAAATCTGAAACAGTAACACTATAGAGAGTATATGGGCAAACCCTGATTGCCTAGTTTGGTATCAAATGAAAGTCTGGAGAATTGTGGTGCTGAGGGAAAAGGGCAACATTTAAGGACTGAGGTTTCAGGTCAGCACTCTAAGCATATAAGAGCTTGAAGGAAAGAAGTGTGATAGGGAGGTGGGGAAACGAGAACTCCAGATGTAAATTCATGGATGAGTCGAAAGATGGTATCAGTGGACCATCAGGGGAAGGAATAGACATAGGGAGGGAAGTGCACCCAAATGTGATGGTGGAACTCTCTTTAGTAGAGGCGAACCAAAACTTAGAACATCTTGGGGAGGTGAAGGAGCATGTATAGAAAGAGGAACTGGCATCGAGGGGTGTAATAACACAATGAATCATTGGCTGCTAAATGCAAGCAATTAACTTATCAATGTATGAAAGTGGAAGTGTGTTTTTTGGCGAGGAAGAGAGAAGCAACATAACAGAGTGCCTTAGTGCCTGAGTGCCTTAGTATCAGACACCACAGTTTTATTATAAAACTATACCATTGATTAATCAGTATACAGAGGTTTACAGGCAGCAGTTGCTACCTGTTACATCAGCTGGCATGAAGTGTCGGTCATTCAACAGATTTCATGTAACAGCTAAGCCAACAAGCTAGCTGTGTTCCACCACAATGCTCAAAACAAACTTTAAAACATGTCAAATAAGTATTTTTGGAACACTTAATGCAGGACAACCAATCATTCAGCAATTGGAGAAAAAAAAGTTAAGAAAATCAAAGCAATACGCTTTTCAAAAAAAAAAAAATTCCCTCGTGCAGGGATAAGCTAGAAGTCTTTAGCCAATGAAGGATGTGGTCCAGCAAGGGGCTACACAAGCAGTCTCTCAATGGCTGCAATGGTACAGACTGAATTTGAGGTTTGAGCTGGGAGCCCTCCTTAATTGTGACAGAGCAAGCGATGACAGGCCGTGACACACCACAGGCTCTGCCTAGCGCCTGCTTGGAGCGCACAAAGACGTACGGCACCTTCTTGTCTTCACACAACAACGGTAGATGCAAAATGATCTCCAAGGGCTCTGCGTCAGCTGCCATCACAATGAATTCGGCAACGCCACGGTTCAGGGTTTTCGTGGCTTCGTTGGCGCCCTTGCGCAACTGCTTGTAGTTGGCAGCCTGTTGTACCAGGTCCAGAAGCGTCTTGGTGAGCTGGGCATCTCCTAAAGGATAGGCCTTGGGGTTCACTTCAGGTTCAGTCATGACTGCAGCACGTCCCTCTCGGCCCGACTCGAGCTTCACGGTGCCTTAGTATATATACAGTGAACGAGAAGGGTCTTGTCTGTAAGGTACCAGGTAGGACAATGAAACGTATTAATCAAGAAAGGGAGTGACCTGGTTACCACTTTGATATGCTGCTATTTATTTAAGCAGGCTTATTGCATTAACCACACTGTTCACAGGCAATTGTGACCTTTATCACATATATTTGTTACATACTTAAATACTTTTTCGATTTACATATGTCGCAGAGCGACACGAAATCAATTTACTTCTGAAATTTCCAAACCAATAACGATGATGATGAACAAGGAACAAAACACAAACATTGTTCAAACAACTCCAAATAATCTAACAAAGATTGATCTATTCAAACAATCCTAGAACCTGCTGCTTCACACCTTAGTTGATTAGGACTGTTATCACAAGGGAAACATTTCTGGGGGGTTAAATCTTTGAGTAAGGCCTCCTCAGAAAAATAGCAAGACATTGACTAGTGGATGGCCCTTTGTGTATGGAGCGGAAAATTCCAACGCATTTCCAATCCCGTTATTTATTTCGATGGATTTTCATCAGGGCTGGGCACGGTATAACCTATGTCTGTCAAGAGACTCGATCGTGTTTCTCAAAAAGTTTGAGGTTGAACGTGAATTTTGCTTTTTTATGAATAGTTGGCCGCAAGTCTTTCCAAAATTGTGACTTCTAAGCATGTTGGCGGCTTGCTACCACACGCTAGGTAGAAAGGAAGGGTGCTTTTCATTTGTAGCACCTTCTGTTTTTATTGGCTATCTCGGATCTCTTTTAATTGAAATATGCTAGAAGTCTCTTCGGCGCGTACTTCATTCAGGCAATCTTGATTAGTAATCCTTGTCATGCCTCGACGGTCGCCTTATAGTTCAATTGACTCGAGCCAGTATATAGGATATATACAAGTATAAGGAGCAGATGAGATCAAGCAAGAGAAGTGCACCAGGGCTAAAGCTATAAACCAGGCTTCATGGGCTGGAAATGCTAGTAATAAAGTCATCTGCATTTGCAGTGGGCATCTCTGCTAGGTAACAGGAAGTCATAGAAACAGGAATGTAGACAAACACACAGAGAGGGTTGGAGCAGTCAGAGTCTTTAGGCCATATGTATCAACATACCCTTTTGCGATTCCTTAATAGCGATTTTTAAGGAATCGCTATTTAGAAATCGCAAAATGGTATGTATGAAGAAATTCTCTATTTTTAAGCGATTCCTTAAAATTCCTTAATTGCGATTAGCAAATTGCTAATCGCAATTAAGGAATAATTGGAGGCCCATTGGAATGAATGGGAAATTATTCTCAATTTGCAATTCGGAATTTGCTAATCACAAATTGAGAATAATTTCAAGGGTGCAGGAGTTTTCTCAAGAACACCCTGCTGCACCCCTGAAAATGACATGTGTGCGCATATGGCGCACATACATGCCCTAAAGGCATGTATGAGCGTCACATGGCACCATTGGATTTTGAAAAAATGCTTTTTTTAAAGAATTTGCTACTTACCACCAACTAGAAGTTGGTGGTAATTTGCGATTCCTTAAGGGCATTTTGGAAAAAAAAAATCCTTGATACATTGCATTTCAATTCAATTCAATTCAAAGAATCTTTATTCGGTGATTAAAAAACACCATAAAAGCACACACATATATACATAATAAAAAATAATTAAACATTTCCAAGATCCTTTGTACAGAGTATTAACAAAGCATAAAATACAAACAGTGAAACAGTGTATGACACTTAAAAGGGATAAAATTAGAAGCATTTCATTATTCTCCCCTAGTAAGCCTTAAACGGATCGCTACCTTAATAAAATTCATGATACTACACAATGTTAAGGGGTCTGAAGCTTTCTGTAGAAATACTAGTGCCTCCCTAGCGTGAACCAATTTGTTTTTTTTTTAAGAGGTTTACAAGAAATCTGCGCCTGGGCATTGAATAAAAGGGGCAGAGTAAAACAAAGTGAAGGGAGTCCTGCGGAGACCTGTTGTCGCAGCCGCAGGGCCCCTTCTGTTCAATTGTTGTAGCAAATCCTGCTGGTGATGCCAACATAAATGGGAGAAGGTTCAGTCTGAAACGGCACATCAAGAACCTATCCTGTGCGTTATACATGAGGTACAAGTATGGCTCCATACCCTCCACGCTCTTCACTAGGTTATGGGCCCTCACTGTCTTTTTACACCCTTCAGCCTCAGCTCTGCATAGGTTTTTCCGCTCTAGAAAAATTTTCCCTACTTGCAACTTATTCTGGGCTACAATTGTTGCAGGGTTAGTAAAGAGGTTCCCAAAGCCTAATTCCTCTAGGGTGTTCTTCACATAATGGAGCCAGAGAATGCGCATGCATTTGTCCCTCTCTAAACAATCCGATAAGATTTCTCTACTGAGTGACGCATCAGGATTGACCCAGATTTTTAACCAGGCTACAATGGGCCTCAGTTTTACCAGGTCTTCTATATATGGCCTCCCTAACACCCTGTGGGCAATCAATCCGGCAGTACTTTGAGGCACCCTCAGGATTGATTTAAAGTATTTGTTTTCTTCCCGTTGGATTCTTGTGGTGTTGACAAAGCCCCATACTTCTGCCCCATAAATTACTTTGGAGCATGATACAGAGCTGTACAAGTTCATCACCGGTTCCGGGGACCATCTTCCTAGCCTCCTGCCATAGCTAGCTATTGCCCCGTTAGATGCAATCATTTTACCACAACGCTCCTCCACCAAGGAATCAAACTGTAAGGTGCCATCAAATGTTACACCAAGATAGGGAAACGTTTTAACCTCTTCTACAATGTGACTCCCTATTGTGTAAGTGAATTTGGAGGTAGTTTTTTTCCCCGCCAGGAGCACATAGGATTTACCCAAATTAACATAGAGGTCCAGTGCACCCATGAACTTGACGAATCCATCGATCAAGATTTGTAAGCTCCTGGGTGTACGTGCGATCAGCACCGCGTCATCTGCGTAAAGCAGAACAGGAATATGACGTGGCCCGACCCTTGGGCAATCTGCCTTTAGACCTAACAGAAACTGCTCCAAATTATTAATGTAAAGGGAAAACAAAAAAGGGGCAAGAATGCAGCCTTGTCGGACTCCACTCATACAGGGAAAAGAGTTAGTCAGCCCCCCCTCCCTGTTGAAACGGACCTTAGCCGTGGTGTCGCTGTGCAATTCCCTCAATATGTTAATTAGGCCCCTCTCTATCCCCATACTAAACATCATGCCCCACAAATTCTCCCTATTGACGTGGTCAAATGCCGCTGCCAAATCCATGAAACCCATGTAAATGGATTCATCACTAGCCATGGTATATTTGGCAGTCAGCATGTAAAGGTTCAGGCATTGGTCACTAGTGGACCTCCCTGTCCTAAATCCATATTGAGTGTCCGAGAAGATGTTATTTTCTTCGGTCCACTCGGACAGTCTGTTAAGAATTGCCCTTCCCAAGAGTTTTGCTGACACATCAATCAGGGAAATCGGGGGTAGCACTTGGGGTCGTCCCTGTTGCCCTTCTTAAAAATCGGCACAATTACCGCTTTGGACCAGGACGGAGGCAGGCCACAGGAAATAGCAGTGTTGATGACCCTTGTCATTAGCGGGGCCCAAAGTTCAATGCTACTCAAAAACAGATCTGTGGGAATTCCATCGGGCCCCGGGGCTTTATTTTTAGTCAAACCCTCTATCCCTGCAGTGATCTCCTTGATGGTGAATTCAACCGGTGGAGCCTGAGTTGGAGTAGCCGATAACTCTACAGTGGTGCCAGGCTCATGGTTATACAGACTCCTATAGTGGGTGACCCACTGTTCTGGGAGGATATTAGCCCCTATCTCCGGGGTGTCTTTTTCCTGGAAAGTTGGGTTATTAATAATTTTCCAGAAACCCGCTAGATCCTCTCTTTCCCCTGCTTCTCTTAAATCTGCCCACGCTTCTGCCTGCAAGACAAGTTTCCTCCTCTTAATCTCTTTTTTATAATTTTCTCTGCACGCCTTAACTTTATGGGGGACCCTTGGTTTAGATTTAAGACAGCTTTTCAACTCCCTCAGGGCTTTGGAGCAATCTTTATCGAACCATCGAGGATTCCCGTGGTTCTTTAAGGGCACACTAGTCTTTAGTAGACCGTTGATCAGATTAGCAATCTGATCGAATGCATCCAGTAGCCTCAATCCGTGAACTTCTGTGTCTAAACAGTCATTGATGGCAAGTTTGCCGGCGTCCACCAGGTCCTTATAAAACTTTCCCCCGTCTATTTTGGACCACTTTAGTCTCCTGCCTTGATCTGTTGCCCTCTCAGTGATTGTGCGTTGGACTCTATTTCTTGAGCCCACCCTGTACAACAACTCCAAGACAAGGGGGTTATGGTCACTGAAACCACTCCATTCAATCCCTGCACTGATTATCTTATTTATCAGAGATCTTGAGACCAGGATATAGTCTATGAGGGATGAGCATCCTCTGCCCTTAAATGTGGGTGGGAGTGTACCATCCTCCTGCGTCCCCATCATATTAATAGTATGCTCAAGATCATACTTGAGCCGGAGCGTACTGAAAGCTAGCCCTGTCGGCGTATGGGAAAAGTGCGGCCCCTTCTCCATGGGGCATTGGGACCAGTCTGTATTTATTTGAACCAGTGCCGGGCACAGATGGCAATTATAGTCTCCCATAACCAACAGTGCATGTGGCTGCCCCTTTTTTTGGCCCGTTGTTTCCTGACCCAACCTGTGATCCAATTCAGCGGCAAGAGGAGTATGGGTTCCCGCTGTCTCATTGTTGTAGATATTAAAGGCTACAAATCTAAGCCCCTTCCCGGAGAACCTAACTGCCTGAATCCTATGGGAGTTCCAGTCTAGGCAAGAGCAACTGCCCGGAAGGCCCAGGTCTATATAAATAGATAATCCTCCCATGGCTCTCCCTGACCTTGATTTTTGGGCGGGTACAAAGAAACACTTATACCCTTGCAAGTGGAAGTTATTCTCCGATGCCCAAGTCTCCTGCAGACAGATTACATGGAATTTCCTAATATAGTCGAGCCATTCTTTGTTATTAAATTTTCCAGCCAGACCAGCTATATTCCATGAGATAATTCTCAATGCCTCGCCCCCCCTGCTCCACTCCCCCATGGTGCCCCCTTTGTAACTCACACCCTGACTTTTCCGTGTCCAGCCCATGTCCCCCTCCTATACATCCAGTATCTACAGCCCTAGGTTCATCCAGCGCAGGCATCATACCCCAACTCGATGGCATTTGCTTTGCCGCAGGACTGTGCTCCTCCAACTCTTCTTTCGAAACCCCTTTACCCCCTTCTCCCCGAGCACCATTATCCATTTGTCAATCTACCCCCTCTAGGCCATTCAGACAATGGAACCGGTTAAATGTATGAAGAGGTGGCTCTGGGCGGCTGAATACTGGCCTGGGGTTAAATTCGTGACGATCGCCCCTCCGACCAACCCTTTCCCAGTTATCATAGGTTTGAAGCGTATGTGCAGGGGCAGGGATAGGGGGAAAGAAGAAAGACACATGAAGGGTTTGAATGGTTGACACCTGCGATCTATTCTTTCCCTGGCATATGTGAGAGACAGTTCCAGCGTCCCTGAAGCTCACCAATATGCAATCCCCTATAATGGATTTGCGTGTTCTCCCCACCCATGGAACCCTTCTGACCATTATAATTTCATTATTTAGATGCACTGGCAAGGGTCTGTTCAAGTTTAGCCACTTAATTACCCTGCTTTTTAGGGCACAAAAATCCTCAACTTCACCCACCTCTAGCGGGCGAACGCCCGCCATGACTACAGTAAAGTCATTTGCCTCTGGTGGTAAGTTAGGTCTAAGTGGCCTGGGGGGAAGCTTCATTAGTGGTGTTAGTGCGGCACTATCTGTAGGCTGTGCTGGGGGAACAGAGTTTACAGGGGGGGTAGGCCCAATGGGATTAGATGACTTCGTTGGAGCAGGGTTATTTCTCTGGGATTGTGGTGGGGCAGCCACAAGCGCAACCTGCGTCGGGGCTAAACTCATAACGCTTTTTGGGGGCTGTTTAGGGGCTGTTGGGGTGGCGATGAGCTCAGGGGGCCTTCCTTGAGAGTTGACCGAGATTTTCATGCTACTTAGTGTAGCCTCCAGGATGGTTAATCTAATTTCCACCTTTTTAATGCTTTCACTAATTGGTAACAATAGTGACCTGAGCAGAAATTCCAAGTTGCCTAGCGGGGCGACAGAAAGGGGGGCATTAGCAATGTTATTTGCTATATCTTTAATCAAAATGGGGGCCAAACAGTCCTGTGCAGCAGGTTTAGGATGTGGATCATCCACTGTTGTCACAGTCGGTATGGGGGGTTTAGATGACTTCCCAAACTCGGAGTGAGGGGTTTTGGGTTTATTTTTTCCCTGGGCACACTTCGTCTTCCTCATGCGTTTGTTTGGGGGGGCCCAAATACTCCTTGTGCTGCAGCTGGCTTAGGTTTAGCTTTCCTAGGTTTCGGGGCTGGGGGAGGTTGAGAAATTAGATCAATAGTCACCCTGCTTGGGCTTATGCTGCTCACTGGGGTTGAACTCGTGGGTGACGCTAGGGGAGTTTTTGTACGATCCCTCAGCAGGATTGGGACATCATCTATTGGGGTCAACTCTTCACTAGGCGTGGTGGGATATTCTCCAAGGGGTCTATTTTTCAGGTTATCTATTGAGCGTCTCCGCTCAGCCCTGAGCCGGTTTAAGGTACTCTCCTTGTCCCCATCCCCCACAGCCCGAGGAAAGTAATTCTCTAAGGTCTTATTTTTAACTCCTCCCTGCTTCATGGGGGTGCTTTCCCTTGCCGGGGACGGCATGGCGTCTAGGGTTTAATAAAGACTATGGGGCACTATATCGGTTAATTTGGACCAGAAGCCAGGAGACAAAACCAAGAGAGTAGGCCCAGCCCAGTCTACTCCGGCCTAGGATGGCCTAAGACGGTCCCGCCCTTGTCCCGGGCTTCTCCCGGCGCCCTCCCGCGCAGCGGAGTCATAGTGCAGTGATAAGAGAGAAAGAGGTGGGGCGGGGCAGTCAGGGAGAGCGACCCAGGTGTTGTGGGTTGACCTCACGCAGGGACTCCTGGGAGTTTGAGTCCCTGCGGGTCCGCTCGCAGCCCTGTACTTGCCTGCCAAAGTCCAAAGTCCGGTGTCCAGAAACGGAGCCCCTCAATCCTCAGGACGCCTCTCTCCACACCGCGAAGCGGGACCCGCGGAGCGGGTCCGGCGAGGAGCTGCGGCAGAAGAGAAACTCCACAGGTGCAGGGAACAGCCCACGACGACAACCAGGCAAACAAGGAATCCCACGGCGATCAGGAAGGAGCCCGCTTTCAAGTGCTAGGGCGGGGGGCGGGGCAGTCAGGGAGAGCGACCCAGGTGTTGTGGGTTGACCTCACGCAGGGACTCCTGGGAGTTTGAGTCCCTGCGGGTCCGCTCGCAGCCCTGTACTTGCCTGCCAAAGTCCAAAGTCCGGTGTCCAGAAACGGAGCCCCTCAATCCTCAGGACGCCTCTCTCCACACCGCGAAGCGGGACCCGCGGAGCGGGTCCGGCGAGGAGCTGCGGCAGAAGAGAAACTCCACAGGTGCAGGGAACAGCCCACGACGACAACCAGGCAAACAAGGAATCCCACGGCGATCAGGAAGGAGCCCGCTTTCAAGTGCTAGGGCGGGGGGCGGGGCAGTCAGGGAGAGCGACCCAGGTGTTGTGGGTTGACCTCACGCAGGGACTCCTGGGAGTTTGAGTCCCTGCGGGTCCGCTCGCAGCCCTGTACTTGCCTGCCAAAGTCCGGTGTCCAGAAACGGAGCCCCTCAATCCTCAGGACGCCTCTCGCCACACCGAGAAGCGGGACCCGCGGAGCGGGTCCGGCGAGCTGCGGCAGAAGAGAAACTCCACAGGTGCAGGGAACAGCCCACGACGACAACCAGGCAAACAAGGAATCAATATTTGCGATTCCTTAAATGCAATCGCAAAATATGGAATGGCAAATTTAGCGATTCCTTATTTTGCACCCAAATTGTTTGATACATACCATTTTGCGAAAATGGGTTCGCAAAGGCCGAAATTCTGCGAATTTCGGCGTTTGCGAACCCATTTGGCCTTGATACATATGGCCCTTTGCCAGGTGGAGACAGCAGGATATTCAACTCATCGGCCTATGTCAGTGGAGGGATAGAAATGAGGACCCTAGAAATCAATTTAGGAGGAAGAGGCATAGGTAGTGCATACCTATATGGACCCTGCCGGATTTTTTTGTCTATATACCGGAGATACGTTTGCAGACATTCGCACCTGTCCATCAGGGTAAATTCGGCTGTAAAGTTGTGGAAAAGGTCATTAAAAACTTACCAATTTTGCGGAAAGCCTCTGTGAGCTCCTGCATCTCATCTTCTGAGATATGTGTGGCCATGTTTTCTTCACTCACAAGATCTGCAAGAATAATGATTATATTTTAATTTTTTAGTGGCCAAAGTGACAACTATTTTAAGATCTGATTCTCAAATTAGTTACTTGCTTGAAAGGTGAAACCTGGCAATTTTCAGAAATATTAATGAGCAGTTTTCTTTCTTTTCTTTCTTGTTATTTTCTTGGCATTTTCCTAGTCGTACACTTCACACTTCGTTCCCTGCACACACACACACACCATCCCCTCCGAGTTTGCTAACCTCATTCCAGACCAATTTGTTTTCTGGTACCAACCAAGTGTCCTTTCTTTTTTCCTTAGGCTTGAATCTCCTGCCCTGTCTTTCTGACTCGCTCTGTTACTGCACTTGTACATTGCCGAGGTTACCAGGAATGCTTTGCTGCAATGGCTCTGTTACGTCATATACCGGTGCAGCCAATAAGCATTTGACCTAGCTCTCAGCCATTGTGAACTGCCCTGTTGCCGCATTTGCACATTGCCATGGTTACCTGGTTTGCCTTGTAGCAATGGATCTATGACATCACGCATTGGCAGGGCCAATTAATATAAAAGATATAAATCTGCATTACTGCCCGAATTACGCTGCCCTTTTTTGCAGACAGGAGCTCTTTGACCCCAATCTCTTTAGGCTAGTGAAGTTCCAGTGTGTAAATGATGAACTAACAGTACACATTTCGAATTATGTGCTAGCATTTCTGCCAGGACATTGATGAAAAGAGCCTTTCAGCTCTTCACCTTTTAAAGTACATTATGGTGGTAGGCTGCAAGGACACTACGTGTTAACCTTTCTCAAAGCTTGCTTTTTTGCTTTCCATCCATGCCTGCCCTAGCACTAGAGAGGACCGATTGAGGCATATATTTGCCACTTAATTAGAAAAGAGAAATTGATGCTATAAACTTAAAAAATACATTGAAATTAAGGACTTTGGCCTAACAACTATCATCACAATATTCTGATTATCAGTTCCACTAACTCAGGCCTGGCATTTGCTGCGCTCAGTATGTTGATAGCCAGTCCTTCACACTTTTTATCTGGCCTTGAGAAAAGCAGATCCTCTTCTTTTTAGGTTCCTTCTCTAGTCTTATCCTCTATTCTTTTAATTTTTTAACACTGTGTCCAAAATGTTACAGGTTAACCTGCTGTACCTCCAGTGGTTAATTAGTTAAAAAAGGGCCTAGGTCTTTGTCAGGAGGCCCCTGCAGCATGCATCAACCATTGCCCCTGCCAGCGGTGCCAATGCCACACCAACACAACCACTGACCACAATTCAGAACCATTCCATGCCCCAAAAGTTATAAAAATGGCGTGGGCAGCAGTATTTTAATGGCTATGTGATAAACAAGTGTTGTTGTGCTCATCTTGACATTAGACAGACATTACCACCTTGTGAAAGACTCTCATAAATTCTGGTGTTGACAATTAAGTGCCAGTGTCGAGCACTGGAAACCACCGGCTCAAATTAAGCGCTATATACTTTGCTCTTCTTAGTGTGTTTGAAAAAGATTTTAATGACAGGCATTTTCTTTCTGAATGGCTACACCTACACACTGCTGGTAGATAGCCCACACACAAGACAGGTCCCTGAACCCAGACACTGGCTTCATTTTTGTAATTGTACCTAGGAGGACGACCTGGTCTTTAGTAAACCTCCTTTTCCCTCTACTCTGTTGTGATTTTCCTTATTATGACATCATTCTGTAACGCTGGCACCTCTAAGGGTGCTGCTACTTCTGCTTATTGCAGCAAGACTGCTAAGGCCAATTGTAAGTGCAAATAACTTCTGGTGCCCTTCTCCAGCGTCAAAGGGGCACAGGCCTCTAGGGAAGTTTGTGGAAAGGCCCGCGTGGTATAGGGACCCCCCACAAGGACTATTTAACAGTGGATGACATGAGGATGATGCCTCTGATTCTTCACCTATCTGTGAAGGTGATGATAATACTGATGTTGATGCTGAGATGCTTGCTTACCTTTCTTTGACCTCCTTACTGCACCTCTCCACTGCTTCAGTTTGTCTGGCCTTTCTGGTTGCCCCTACAGCCTCTGCCCTGGACTCTCAAGATAGACATTTATTATGTCAATTCTCAAGAGATAATTAAACAACAAGGGGTGGTGATGGACAGAGTTTCTGAATTAAGCAGAATACTCTCACCCAGTCAAGAGATCAGGGCTAGATCCAACACCGTTTTTTAGCTCACTGCACCATCCCAGCTCAGAACCTGGCTATATGCAAATTAGTCTGTTCCTGTCCCAGTGCATGATGGGAACAGGGCAAACCAAACTACAAAGCCAATTCTTTCACTGGGAAGGAAACAAGCTTCCGGGGACCGGTTTCTGGCATTACAGCCGTCTTCGGCCCGGCTTGCTTGAATCCTGATGGTGCAATGAGCAAGGGACTCACATCTGAGTATACCCTTCCACGCTTATGGTGGACAAAATAATTAAACAACAAGGGGTGGTGATGGACAGAGTTTCTGAATTGAGCAGAATACTCTCACCCAGTCAAGAGATCAGGGCTAGATCCAACACCGTTTTTTAGCTCACTGCACCATCCCAGCTCAGAACCTGGCTATATGCAAATTAGTCTGTTCCTGTCCCAGTGCATGATGGGAACAGGGCAAACTAAACTACAAAGCCAATTCTTTCACTGGGAAGGAAACAAGCTTCCGGGGACCGGTTTCTGGCATTACAGCCGTCTTCGGCCCGGCTTGCTTGAATCCTGATGGTGCAATGAGCAAGGGACTCACATCTGAGTATACCCTTCCACGCTTATGGTGGACAAAATAATTAAACAACAAGGGGTGGTGATGGACAGAGTTTCTGAATTAAGCAGAATACTCTCACCCAGTCAAGAGATCAGGGCTAGATCCAACACCGTTTTTTAGCTCACTGCAACATCCCAGCTCAGAACCTGGCTATATGCAAATTAGTCTGTTCCTGTCCCAGTGCATGATGGGAACAGGGCAAACCAAACTACAAAGCCAATTCTTTCACTGGGAAGGAAACAAGCTTCCGGGGACCGGTTTCTGGCATTACAGCCGTCTTCGGCCCGGCTTGCTTGAATCCTGATGGTGCAATGAGCAAGGGACTCTCATCTGAGTATACCCTTCCACGCTTATGGTGGACAAAATAATTAAACAACAAGGGGTGGTGATGGACAGAGTTTCTGAATTAAGCAGAATACTCTCACCCAGTCAAGAGATCAGGGCTAGATCCAACACCGTTTTTAGCTCACTGCACCATCCCAGCTCAGAACCTGGCTATATGCAAATTAGTCTGTTCCTGTCCCAGTGCATGATGGGAACAGGGCAAACCAAACTACAAAGCCAATTCTTTCACTGGGAAGGAAACAAGCTTCCGGGGACCGGTTTCTGGCATTACAGCCGTCTTCGGCCCGGCTTGCTTGAATCCTGATGGTGCAATGAGCAAGGGACTCACATCTGAGTATGCCCTTCCACGCTTATGGTGGACAAAATAATTAAACAACAAGGGGTGGTGATGGACAGAGTTTCTGAATTAAGCAGAATACTCTCACCCAGTCAAGAGATCAGGGCTAGATCCAACACCGTTTTTTAGCTCACTGCACCATCCCAGCTCAGAACCTGGCTATATGCAAATTAGTCTGTTCCTGTCCCAGTGCATGATGGGAACAGGGCAAACCAAACTACAAAGCCAATTCTTTCACTGGGAAGGAAACAAGCTTCCGGGGACCGGTTTCTGGCATTACAGCCGTCTTCGGCCCGGCTTGCTTGAATCCTGATGGTGCAATGAGCAAGGGACTCACATCTGAGTATGCCCTTCCACGCTTATGGTGGACAAAATAATTAAACAACAAGGGGTGGTGATGGACAGAGTTTCTGAATTAAGCAGAATACTCTCACCCAGTCAAGAGATCAGGGCTAGATCCAACACCGTTTTTTAGCTCACTGCACCATCCCAGCTCAGAACCTGGCTATATGCAAATTAGTCTGTTCCTGTCCCAGTGCATGATGGGAACAGGGCAAACCAAACTACAAAGCCAATTCTTTCACTGGGAAGGAAACAAGCGTCCGGGGACCGATTTCTGGCATTACAGCCGTCTTCGGACCGGCTTGCTTGAATCCTGATGGTGCAATGAGCAAGGGACTCACATCTGAGTATACGCTTCCACGCTTATGGTGGACAAAATAATTAAACAACAAGGGGTGGTGATGGACAGAGTTTCTGAATTAAGCAGAATACTCTCACCCAGTCAAGAGATCAGGGCTAGATCCAACACCGTTTTTTAGCTCACTGCACCATCCCAGCTCAGAACCTGGCTATATGCAAATTAGTCTGTTCCTGTCCCAGTGCATGATGGGAACAGGGCAAACCAAACTACAAAGCCAATTCTTTCACTGGGAAGGAAACAAGCTTCCGGGGACCGGTTTCTGGCATTACAGCCGTCTTCGGCCCGGCTTGCTTGAATCCTGATGGTGCAATGAGCAAGGGACTCACATCTGAGTATACCCTTCCACGCTTATGGTGGACAAAATAATTAAACAACAAGGGGTGGTGATGGACAGAGTTTCTGAATTAAGCAGAATACTCTCACCCAGTCAAGAGATCAGGGCTAGATCCAACACCGTTTTTTAGCTCACTGCACCATCCCAGCTCAGAACCTGGCTATATGCAAATTAGTCTGTTCCTGTCCCAGTGCATGATGGGAACAGGGCAAACCAAACTACAAAGCCAATTCTTTCACTGGGAAGGAAACAAGCTTCCGGGGACCGGTTTCTGGCATTACAGCCGTCTTCGGCCCGGCTTGCTTGAATCCTGATGGTGCAATGAGCAAGGGACTCACATCTGAGTATACCCTTCCACGCTTATGTTGGACAAAATAATTAAACAACAAGGGGTGGTGATGGACAGAGTTTCTGAATTAAGCAGAATACTCTCACCCAGTCAAGAGATCAGGGCTAGATCCAACACCGTTTTTTAGCTCACTGCACCATCCCAGCTCAGAACCTGGCTATATGCAAATTAGTCTGTTCCTGTCCCAGTGCATGATGGGAACAGGGCATACCAAACTACAAAGCCAATTCTTTCACTGGGAAGGAAACAAGCTTCCGGGGACCGGTTTCTGGCATTACAGCCGTCTTCGGCCCGGCTTGCTTGAATCCTGATGGTGCAATGAGCAAGGGACTCACATTTGAGTATACCCTTCCACGCTTATGGTGGACAAAATAATTAAACAACAAGGGGTGGTGATGGACAGAGTTTCTGAATTAAGCAGAATACTCTCACCCAGTCAAGAGATCAGGGCTAGATCCAACACCGTTTTCTAGCTCACTGCACCATCCCAGCTCAGAACCTGGCTATATGCAAATTAGTCTGTTCCTGTCCCAGTGCATGATGGGAACAGGGCAAACCAAACTACAAAGCCAATTCTTTCACTGGGAAGGAAACAAGCTTCCGGGGACCGGTTTCTGGCATTACAGCCGTCTTCGGCCCGGCTTACTTGAATCCTGATGGTGCAATGAGCAAGGGACTCACATCTGAGTATACCCTTCCACGCTTATGGTGGACAAAATAATTAAACAACAAGGGGTGGTGATGGACAGAGTTTCTGAATTAAGCAGAATACTCTCACCCAGTCAAGAGATCAGGGCTAGATCCAACACCGTTTTTAGCTCACTGCACCATCCCAGCTCAGAACCTGGCTATATGCAAATTAGTCTGTTCCTGTCCCAGTGCATGATGGGAACAGGGCAAACCAAACTACAAAGCCAATTCTTTCACTGGGAAGGAAACAAGCTTCCGGGGACCGGTTTCTGGCATTACAGCCGTCTTCGGCCCGGCTTGCTTGAATCCTGATGGTGCAATGAGCAAGGGACTCACATCTGAGTATGCCCTTCCACGCTTATGGTGGACAAAATAATTAAACAACAAGGGGTGGTGATGGACAGAGTTTCTGAATTAAGCAGAATACTCTCACCCAGTCAAGAGATCAGGGCTAGATCCAACACCGTTTTTTAGCTCACTGCACCATCCCAGCTCAGAACCTGGCTATATGCAAATTAGTCTGTTCCTGTCCCAGTGCATGATGGGAACAGGGCAAACCAAACTACAAAGCCAATTCTTTCACTGGGAAGGAAACAAGCTTCCGGGGACCGATTTCTGGCATTACATCCGTCTTCGGCCCGGCTTGCTTGAATCCTGATGGTGCAATGAGCAAGGGACTCACATCTGAGTATACGCTTCCACGCTTATGGTGGACAAAATAATTAAACAACAAGGGGTGGTGATGGACAGAGTTTCTGAATTAAGCAGAATACTCTCACCCAGTCAAGAGATCAGGGCTAGATCCAACACCGTTTTTTAGCTCACTGCACCATCCCAGCTCAGAACCTGGCTATATGCAAATTAGTCTGTTCCTGTCCCAGTGCATGATGGGAACAGGGCAAACCAAACTACAAAGCCAATTCTTTCACTGGGAAGGAAACAAGCTTCCGGGGACCGGTTTCTGGCATTACAGCCGTCTTCGGCCCGGCTTGCTTGAATCCTGATGGTGCAATGAGCAAGGGACTCACATCTTAGTATACCCTTCCACGCTTATGGTGGACAAAATAATTAAACAACAAGGGGTGGTGATGGACAGAGTTTCTGAATTAAGCAGAATACTCTCACCCAGTCAAGAGATCAGGGCTAGATCCAACACCGTTTTTTAGCTCACTGCACCATCCCAGCTCAGAACCTGGCTATATGCAAATTAGTCTGTTCCTGTCCCAGTGCATGATGGGAACAGGGCAAACCAAACTACAAATCCAATTCTTTCAATGGGAAGGAAACAAGCTTCCGGGGACCGGTTTCTGGCATTACAGCCGTCTTCGGCCCGGCTTGCTTGAATCCTGATGGTGCAATGAGCAAGGGACTCACATCTGAGTATACCCTTCCACGCTTATGGTGGACAAAATAATTAAACAACAAGGGGTGGTGATGGACAGAGTTTCTGAATTAAGCAGAATACTCTCACCCAGTCAAGAGATCAGGGCTAGATCCAACACCGTTTTTTAGCTCACTGCACCATCCCAGCTCAGAACCTGGCTATATGCAAATTAGTATGTTCCTGTCCAGTGCATGATGGGAACAGGGCATACCAAACTACAAAGCCAATTCTTTCACTGGGAAGGAAACAAGCTTCCGGGGACCGGTTTCTGGCATTACAGCCGTCTTCGGCCCGGCTTGCTTGAATCCTGATGGTGCAATGAGCAAGGGACTCACATCTGAGTATACCCTTCCACGCTTATGGTGGACAAAATAATTAAACAACAAGGGGTGGTGATGGACAGAGTTTCTGAATTAAGCAGAATACTCTCACCCAGTCAAGAGATCAGGGCTAGATCCAACACCGTTTTCTAGCTCACTGCACCATCCCAGCTCAGAACCTAGCTATATGCAAATTAGTCTGTTCCTGTCCCAGTGCATGATGGGAACAGGGCAAACCAAACTACAAAGCCAATTCTTTCACTGGGAAGGAAACAAGCTTCCGGGGACCGGTTTCTGGCATTACAGCCGTCTTCGGCCCGGATTGCTTGAATCCTGATGGTGCAATGAGCAAGGGACTCACATCTGAGTATACCCTTCCACGCTTATGGTGGACAAAATAATTAAACAACAAGGGGTGGTGATGGACAGAGTTTCTGAATTAAGCAGAATACTCTCACCCAGTCAAGAGATCAGCGCTAGATCCAACACCGTTTTTTAGCTCACTGCACCATCCCAGCTCAGAACCTGGCTATATGCAAATTAGTCTGTTCCTGTCCCAGTGCATGATGGGAACAGGGCAAACCAAACTACAAAGCCAATTCTTTCACTGGGAAGGAAACAAGCTTCCGGGGACCGGTTTCTGGCATTACAGCCGTCTTCGGCCCGGCTTGCTTGAATCCTGATGGTGCAATGAGCAAGGGACTCACATCTGAGTATACCCTTCCACGCTTATGGTGGACAAAATAATTAAACAACAAGGGGTGGTAATGGACAGAGTTTCTGAATTAAGCAGAATACTCTCACCCAGTCAAGAGATCAGGGCTAGATCCAACACCGTTTTTTAGCTCATTGCACCATCCCAGCTCAGAACCTGGCTATATGCAAATTAGTCTGTTCCTGTCCCAGTGCATGATGGGAACAGGGCAAACCAAACTACAAAGCCAATTCTTTCACTGGGAAGGAAACAAGCTTCCGGGGGCCGGTTTCTGGCATTACAGCCGTCTTCGGCCCGGCTTGCTTGAATCCTGATGGTGCAATGAGCAAGGGACTCACATCTGAGTATACCCTTCCACGCTTATGGTGGACAAAATAATTAAACAACAAGGGGTGGTGATGGACAGAGTTTCTGAATTAAGCAGAATACTTCACCACCCCCTTTTCTGAATCGTTTTTGGCCACTATAGGTGTGGCAGGGTATACTGAGACATGAGTCCCTTTCTCACTGCACCATCAGGATTCAAGCAAGCCGGGCCGAAGACGGCTGAAATGCCAGAAACCGGTCCCCGGTAGCTTGTCTCCTTTCTGGTGAAGAATTGGCTTGGTAGTTTAGTCTGCCCTGTTCCCATGATGCACTGGGCCAGGGACAGACTGATTTGCATATAGCCAGGTTCTGAGCTGGGATGGTGCAGTGAGATAAATAACGGTGATGGATCAAGCCCTGATCTTTGGACTGGGTAAGAGTGGTCTGCTTAATTCAGACACTCTGTTCATCACCACCCCCTTTTCTGAATCGTTTTTGGCCACTATAGGTGTGGCAGGGTATACTCAGACATGAGTCCCTTTCTCACTGCACCATCAGGATTCAAGCAAGCCGGGCCGAAGACGGCTGAAATGCCAGAAACCGGTCCCCGGTAGCTTGTCTCCTTTCTGGTGAAGAATTGGCTTGGTAGTTTAGTCTGCCCTGTTCCCATGATGCACTGGGCCAGGGACAGACTGATTTGCATATAGCCAGGTTCTGAGCTGGGATGGTGCAGTGAGATAAATAACGGTGATGGATCAAGCCCTGATCTTTGGACTGGGTAAGAGTGGTCTGCTTAATTCAGACACTCTGTTCATCACCACCCCCTTTTCTGAATCGTTTTTGGCCACTATAGGTGTGGCAGGGTATACTCAGACATGAGTCCCTTTCTCACTGCACCATCAGGATTCAAGCAAGCCGGGCCGAAGACGGCTGAAATGCCAGAAACCGGTCCCCGGTAGCTTGTCTCCTTTCTGGTGAAGAATTGGCTTGGTAGTTTAGTCTGCCCTGTTCCCATGATGCACTGGGCCAGGGACAGACTGATTTGCATATAGCCAGGTTCTGAGCTGGGATGGTGCAGTGAGATAAATAACGGTGATGGATCAAGCCCTGATCTTTGGACTGGGTAAGAGTGGTCTGCTTAATTCAGACACTCTGTTCATCACCACCCCCTTTTCTGAATCGTTTTTGGCCACTATAGGTGTGGCAGGGTATACTCAGACATGAGTCCCTTTCTCACTGCACCATCAGGATTCAAGCAAGCCGGGCCGAAGACGGCTGAAATGCCAGAAACCGGTCCCCGGTAGCTTGTCTCCTTTCTGGTGAAGAATTGGCTTGGTAGTTTAGTCTGCCCTGTTCCCATGATGCACTGGGCCAGGGACAGACTGATTTGCATATAGCCAGGTTCTGAGCTGGGATGGTGCAGTGAGATAAATAACGGTGATGGATCAAGCCCTGATCTTTGGACTGGGTAAGAGTGGTCTGCTTAATTCAGACACTCTGTTCATCACCACCCCCTTTTCTGAATCGTTTTTGGCCACTATAGGTGTGGCAGGGTATACTCAGACATGAGTCCCTTTCTCACTGCACCATCAGGATTCAAGCAAGCCGGGCCGAAGACGGCTGAAATGCCAGAAACCGGTCCCCGGTAGCTTGTCTCCTTTCTGGTGAAGAATTGGCTTGGTAGTTTAGTCTGCCCTGTTCCCATGATGCACTGGGCCAAGGACAGACTGATTTGCATATAGCCAGGTTCTGAGCTGGGATGGTGCAGTGAGATAAATAACGGTGATGGATCAAGCCCTGATCTTTGGACTGGGTAAGAGTGGTCTGCTTAATTCAGACACTCTGTTCATCACCACCCCCTTTTCTGAATCGTTTTTGGCCACTATAGGTGTGGCAGGGTATACTCAGACATGAGTCCCTTTCTCACTGCACCATCAGGATTCAAGCAAGCCGGGCCGAAGACGGCTGAAATGCCAGAAACCGGTCCCCGGTAGCTTGTCTCCTTTCTGGTGAAGAATTGGCTTGGTAGTTTAGTCTGCCCTGTTCCCATGATGCACTGGGCCAGGGACAGACTGATTTGCATATAGCCAGGTTCTGAGCTGGGATGGTGCAGTGAGATAAATAACGGTGATGGATCAAGCCCTGATCTTTGGACTGGGTAAGAGTGGTCTGCTTAATTCAGACACTCTGTTCATCACCACCCCCTTTTCTGAATTCTCAAGAGATGGCACCTCTCCCTTACCATTTGCATTCACCTTCTGGCTTCTGGATGGTCAGATTGGATCTAATAGATGCTTTTTGACTTGGTTGACAGCAGATCCTGCTGGGGACTCAACCTCTATGGATTGTTTACCAGAGATTTGTGGTCCTTAGCATAGCCTGGATTTCAGATCATTTCTAAGGGACTCCTTACTGGATGAAGCACTGAAGTAGCTTCAGCAAGTAGTGGCAAATACATCACAGATGTGAAGTGATGCGTGGTGGTCAGCATCTGACCTTATGTCTCACTCACAGTCGGGACATCATTGCATCAAAGAACATCACAGCTACTAGCGAGAGCTATGAAAGATGTACACAAATGGTGCTTTCAGGTTTCCATATGGTCACCTGCTTTGAAAGCCGAAGTTTCATTCCTGATTAAGTGCTCCTGTACATTTCTACAGTTCTCTAGTTGGGCCAGGAATGTGCTCGACCACACAGCATCAAAGTTTCTTCTAAATGAGCTGGGAGTTGCCGGTTGAAAAACATAAGGTTCTAGAGTTGATCATGTACACAGCAGAGGAGAGTCCTCAAAAATAGCACGCCCTTTAATGTATTGGATACATTGTATGACTTTTTTGCAAACAGAGTCAAAGAAGATGAAGCTATGGTAACTTACTGCTCCATGACGAGTGGAGACTTGCTTTTCTAGATTTCTCCCATACAGGATGAACAATCTGATAATAAGATTTACACATTAAGACAGGGACCAGGAAGTAACATTATAGTCTTAATCGTAGATCTTCACTGAAGAAATGACTTTATGCGTGAATCGGAGCAGTGCTATGGAAAAGAACTGAGAGTGCTGTTCTATTATTCTTCTAGATTGGTGGTAACATTTTGTTTCATATTTACTTTTTGGCATCTGTTTTGGGAACCCACAATGTGAGCAGAACAGCACATAGATACAGCAGACCCATGCACAGAATATGTGTGCTGCATCAAACTAGTGGTTTGTCACTGCACACTACATGGGAGAGTGAGTTTTAGGCCAATGGGATCAGCTTTTCTAGATGTTCTTATGCAGCTGGCAAGGCATGCATTCTTGTCTGACAAGGTGCCATATTGCAGTTGGTAAGCATTCATCTTGCCATCCATGACTGAACCAGCCATAAATGCATGTTGGCTGGACTATGTAAAGCTGTGTATTCACATGTGTAAACAGAGGCTCTGTGCTTCTGCTTCTGAATGTCTCCCGTGCTGCCCAGTCACAGACCTTGCTTGTAAAAAGAGAGGTGGCAAGAGCACCTAGTCCACAGAGAGGATATTTTCTTCATGCCCAGCAATGTAAACTCAACACTGAATGTAAATATCTGTGTAATGCCCTTAGCCGATCCAAAACATGACTGACAGCCCATCGAGCCAATGTCTGAATGGTGCTTATCCAACCAAGCCAATGGCTGAAAAGGACTAACCCAAAGTCCCTTTCCATATAGTACGTGCATTGTGTGAGTCTAGTGTGTGTATAACATGACATCTTGCATGGCAGCTTTAATCGTCTGCCATCAGACATAAAATGAGGACTTAGGAAAAATAATGGCATAGTAAGGATTGATTTCCACAAAGCTGACCGGAGTACTATGGTCTAAAGGAGAACAGGTTACGCTTGCCGGCTACCTGAGTCAGAAACAGAACTACATTAAAAAATACTTGATAAGGAGTCACACAAGTTCACATCGCAAAATGGTTAGAGCGGTAAACCCTGATGCAGAGGTCTAGCCCGGGACCAGGGTTCAATTCCCGCCTCGGTGGGTCTTGGGCTCAATTTCCGCGGTCCTGATAATTCTCGCCTCAGTGCCTATTCTAATTATGGGTCCCACTCTGCAACTCTGGGCAATAGCTTGCTTAATCTCCACAACGGCCCCAACAGCGCTAGGATGCCTGGCTTCAACTTGGGGGTGCCCAGGAGTGGACACCTCACAGGGAAAAGCCAGGAAGGGTTCCACAGCGGTATGCCTACAAGCGCCTGAGATATCCCTTCGGAGGTCGATTCGGTGCGCTATACACATACTACTACATTTACATTTACATTTACATTACCAACAGCACTCTTATGCATTTAATGCTACATTTTATATCTTTCACTTTGGCTTGTGGCAGCAGTATATATATATATATATATATATAGTGCTTAGTGGAGGTTTCATTTTTAAAAGGAGTTTCCGACGGTTTAACTGGTGTTTCTTTCTTTGAGGATTTCACCGGTCTCCCAAGTAAGGTGCTGCTACAGTTTCCTGTCAGGAGGGTGGAGTTACTCTCAGGAAAAGGTGTGGTTGAGAGTTAAACCACTCCCATAGCTGGTTTTAGCTGCTGAATACCTTTATTATATGGTGAATTCTTTCCGATTTGACTGCTTCTTCATGTTAATTTATGCTTGTCTCTATATATTTTTACTTTATTATTATGGAAGGGAAAATTGTGCATTTTGGAAATAATAAATGCAAGCAAACAGTTTCATCCCAACCAGTCAAGTCAAAACTTGTGGAATCTGAGGAGCCGTCTTTATCCACTTTATTAGAGGACATGGTTAGCCTTTCTATGAAGGTATCTGATAAGTTCATTAAAATCCAGGATAACAATTCAAAAATAGACAGTTTGGCACCTATTACAGCAAATGGTTTACTGGTGTGTTCCTTGTTACTTGATTTACAAAATCGTAATGAGCAGCACAACTTACATATCTTTAGTTTACCTGAAGAGGTGGAAGCTAATGACTGCAGGCAATATTTAGAAATTTACCACCTGGTCTTTTGCACTTATCATTCCCAGAAAATTAGAAATTGACAAGGCTCACAGAATCCCGTCACACCAAAATCCAAGTCATAGCAAACCATGTCAAATGATATTTAACGGATTGCATCACCATCATCTTGTAATGATCCGGAAAACAGCAAAAGAAATTCCGTCATTGATGGTTACTGATAACAGCATTTTTGTACACCAAGACTTCTCTAAAGAGACTGTTAAAATGCATAAATAATTTACTGACCTTAAACCGCAATTAAGAATTGCGTGGTAAATTGGGTGGTAAAATACCAAATCCAGGTGTGCATGCACATGTGTGCATGCACACCTATGCCATGTGACAGACAGACATGCCCTTAGGGCAAGTCTGTGTGCCACATGGCACACATGCCTGTATTTGGGGTGCTAGAGGGTGTCAAAGTGACACCCCCTGCACCCTTGCTGGAATCCATATTTACCGAATCTGTAAATACCAATTCGGGAATGCCCTTTGATTCCTATGGCCTTCAATGTCCATAGGAATCAATGGGCATTACCGAATCGGTATTTACAGAATCGGTAAATACCGAATCTTAACGATTCGGTATTTACCGATTCTGTAATACCTACACCCCCCCCTCTATTTTACCACTTCTTAAATACCAAATCGGTAAAATTCGGTATTTAAGAAGTGGTAAAATAAAATTACCTACATCTAGGCCCAAGTCTCCAGTATCGCTGTAGACTTACAGAAAAATGGAACTCTAAATCCACAGCAGCAATCCTCCTAGCCAACAGTTTAAAGTCTGCTTCAGGTTTCCAGCACTCCAACTAATTGTACATCCAGAGCTCTCCACTGGACACAGAGGATATGGTTTTATCAGCCAAAAGGCAAACAAAGGCAGAAATCTTTCCAAGCAGACTTTGGAGCTGATTTAGAGTTTGGCAGGCAGAGGTAAGTCTGTTGATATTGTAGAGCACTTTACTCCAGACATACCGTGCCAAACCCTGCAGACAACTCAAAACATTGACAGGGACAGCTCCATTAAACATGATGATGGCCGCCTGTCAAACTCTGAAAGGAGGAGTTTTATTTGGAAAAACTAGAATAAATGCCCCCCACACTATGGGTGTTATCGCCCATGTTGGCCGTGTCATATTTCTTTGCTCTCCCTCACCACAAGGTTTTACCTGACTTTGATGAACAGCAAAAAAAACATATAACACCATTCACTCTACGTCAGGCAGACCGTGTTTTATATTAGGCTCCGAATGCCCATACTCAACTGTGTTATTGGAAGATTATGCCAGTGACAGAGACAGAGTAGTCGTGACCATTTGTCTCTTTGTACAGAGTAGGCATACTTAATGTCCTCCTGACTGTAAATCAGGCAGGCAGACATTCATATTGGCAGAGAGGGCACTCTGAATCTGCCTATTTCAGAAGATTCAGAAGATTGTTTGGAAACCGTCCTGGTTCAAGACCTGACCAGCAAGATAACTGAAGTGATTAGTTGGAATTATTTATTTCACAGGCATGAAGAAAACATTAACTCTTGCCCTTCCATTCTGCAAATGTTGAACAGTGAGCACGTGTGATACAAGCCATTAAAAAAAAAACTTTGCTGACCAATAGGACAATAAAAAAAAACTTTGCTGACCAATAGGACAAGTAAAACTATCCAAAATAACATCCAACTCAGAAACATGTCTAACTTACTGCACTGTGAAATCGTGAAGGCTCTGTGTACGTGTCATTTAACTTTCAATCACTTCCCAGGCTGAATATATTTCTTCCCAGGGATTGATCTCACCTAGTTGCTAACGTGACAGTCTTGCAGAATCTACTCACACTAATTGTGGGTGAATTACTTTTTTTAATTTGCAGTACGTAAATGTGAAACTTTGGGTGATTCTACCTGTTTCCACTTGATTTTGCATCCGCCTGCCCCAAGTTTAATAAAGGTGAAATGCAAGCAGAATTCCTTGGAGCACAAGAAATTCTTGTTTCGCATACTGAGAGATGCATGGAACAAGGAAGTCTTGTTCCCTCTTGCACGCTATTGCTGCACATCAGCCCAAATAACTCCATACTCCACTAGTGTACATCACTCCATGCTTCTCTACTGTGCATGAGCCTGTCAAACAATCAATCAATTAGGTATTTGTGAAGCGCAATACTCACCCGTGAGGGTCTCAAGGCGATGGGGGAAGCAGGGGGGGGTTCGTGCCTCTCCGTATCATTCAAAGAGCCAGGTCTTGAGGCTCCTCCTGAATGCTTGCCGAGTGGGGGATCATTTGTTGCTGAGGGGAAGTTTGTTCCAGGTCTTGGCTGTGATGTAGTAGAAGGCTTTTCCTCCCGATCTGGCTCTGCAAATGCATGGGCTTTTGACCAGGGCGAGGTCGGAAGGGCAGAGGCTTCTCTTGGGTGTGTGGAAGGATACTCTTTCGCTGAGGTATTGGGGTCCCATGTTGTGGAGGGATTTGTAGGCATGAGTGAGCAGCTTGAAGGTCACTCTCTTTTTGACGGCGAGCCAATGGAGGTCTCGTAAGGTCTGGGTGATGTGGTTTTGTCATGGGTTACCGAGGACGAGTCTGGTGGGGGTGTTCTGGATGGTCTGGAGTTTGTGGAGTAGGGATTTGTTGATCCTGGCTTAGAGGGCGTTTCTGTAGTCCAATCTGCTGGTTATGAGTGTGTTGGTGATGGCCCTTCTATATTCGGGGGGGATCCATTTGAAGGTCTTGCGGAGGATGCCGAGGGTGCTGAAGCACGTGGCAGAGACGGTGTTGATCTGTCAGCTCATGGTGAGGGAGGAGTCGAGTATGATGCCAAGGTTGTGAGCATGGTCCGTAGGTGTTGGGGGGTTGCTGAAGGTGGTGGGCCACCAGGTGTTGTCCAACGTTGAGTGGGTGGATCAGAGGATGAGGACTTCTGTTTTCTCCGAGCTGAGTTTCAGGCAGCTGCTGCTCGTCCAGGAAGCAACGTCTTTCATTCCTTCTTGGAAGCTGTGTCTGGTGGTGTCAAGTTCCTAGGTGAGTGAGAGCATGAGTTGGGTGTTATCGGCGTAGGATACTATGCTGAGTCCATGCTTACTGATGATGCGGGCGAGGGGGGCCATGTAGATGTTGAAGAGCATGGGGCTGAGCGATAATCCTTGGGGTACTCCGCAGCTGATCTCTGTGGGTTCGGAGAGGTAGGGCGGGAGTCTGATTCTTTGGGTTCAGCCAGTCAGGAATGAGCAGATCCAGTCTCGGGCAGTTTCCTGTATGCCGGTGTTGTGGAGTCTGGTGGTGAGTGTGCGGTGGGAGACGGTGTTGATGGCGGCTGAGAGGTCTAGTAGGATGAGGGCTGCCGTGAGGCCCTGGTCGAGGAGAGTGCGGATGTCATCTGTGGTGGCTAGGATGGCGGTCTTGGTGCTGTGGTTGCTGTGGAATCTGGATTGGGAGAAGTCGAGGATCGAGTTGGCTTCTATGAAGGTCATGAGCTGGATGTTGACAATCTTCTCAGTAACTTTGGCTGTGAAGGGGAGGAGAGAGATGGTTCTGTAGTTCTTGAGGTCCGTCTGGTCTGCGGAGGGCTTCTTGAGGAGAGGTTTGACTTCTGCGTGTTTCGAGTTGTCGGGAATGTGCCGGTTTTGAAGGTGGAGTTGATGGTGCATTGTAGTTCAGGTGCTATGGTGACGGCGGCTCTGTGGAAGATGTGCAGCAGCCAGGGGTCAGTGGGGGCTCCTGTGTGTATGCTCTTCATCGTCTTGGCAGTGTCTTCTGTGGTGACAGGGGTCCAGGCGGTGGTGGTAGGTTGGCTGGCGATGCTGGAGATAGGTGTGGTGTCAGTGCCTTGTTTCTGTTAGTTGAAGTTGTCGTAGAGGGACCTAATCTTGTGATGGAAGTGGGAGCCAAGTTTTTTGCAGAGGTACTGGGAGGGGGGCATCTGAGGCTTCGCTGGGGGGGTTTGGTGAATTCTTGTATGATGCTGAAGAGTTCCTTTGAGTTGCGGGAGTTGGTGAGGATTCTGTCCTGGATGAAGTTCCTCTTTGTGGATCTGATGCGTTGGTGGTATTCTGTCATGACGGTTTTGTAGGTGGTGTGTGCTTGCAGTATTTTGCTGTTTCTCAATGCTTTCTCGAAACTTCTGCACGTGCATCTGGAATCTCGGCAGTCGGTGGTGAACCAGGTGGTTTTCGTGGCGCATTGTCTGTCGGAGCTCTGGAGGGGAGCGAGCGTGTCTGTGCAGTCGGTGGTCCATCTGTGGAGTTTGTTGGCTGCGGCCGTGGTGGGGAGAGCACGACTAAGGGCGGAGTTGAGGTGCTCTTTGGTGACCTTGCTCCATTTCCTGCATGAGGGGCGTGGTGTTTGTTTGTATGCAGTGGGTTTTGAGAAGGATAAATGTACTTGGTAGTGGTCAGTCAAGAGGGGTTGTATGGTGTGGCTGAAGCAGAAGTTGTTTCCTCCTGCGAAAATGGGGTCGAGGGCATGACCTGCCTTGTGGGTGGGGGTGGTGATGAGCAGTTTCAGTCCGAGGTTGCCGAGGTTGTCCAGGAGGGCGGTGGAGTTAGGGTTGCTGAGGTGGAAATTCAGGTCTATGAGCAGTAAGTAGTCCATGGAGGCGATGGCGTGGGGCACAATGAGGTCTGTGATGGTTAAGGTCAACGTGGTGCGCGGTCCGGTAGGTCTGTAGGCAAGGGTGCCACGTAGGGTCATTCTGGGGTTGGTCTGGATCTAGAAGTGGAGGTGTTCCATAGGTGATAAGGAGTCGTTTGTGCTGGCTGTGGTGAGTTGGAGGGAGCTTTTGTGTACAATGGTGAGTCCTCCTCCAGGGTGGTTGAGGCGGTCCTTCCTCTGGATCTTGTATCCTTTGGGGATGGCGGGTGCGATGGCGGGCGGAGGTTGCGTTGGTCCAGGTTTCTGTGAGGAGAGCGATGTTGGGCGCCAGGGTGTCAAGGAGGTCTGAGATTTCTACTGCATGTCAGTGCAGGGAGCGTATGTTTAGGATGATGCAGGGGTTTGTGTGCAATGGTATCTGGTGGGTGGGCGGTAGTCATGTGGGTCCGTAGGTGGGTGAAGGTACGGCGGCAGTGTCAGCAGGAGAACTGGCCATGGCTGGTGTTCGATGTTTACAGCTGCCAGTTGTTGTTTCTTCCAGGGTTGAGTGCGTTAAGGGCAGCTGAGTCGTAGTGGTGGGAGGTCCGAAGACCAGTGTCCCTGGTGCTGGTCACAGTCGGGTCGTGGATGGGTGCAGATGGGATTTCCTTTGGAACGCCGTCGGTGCGCCACCAGCGCGGCCGAACAGCGGCCGCCATTAAGTAAGGTTCTGGGGTGGAGGCGCAGCTGGGAGGCGGGAACCGGCAAAGGAAGGGGCTGCAGGGACAGGAGCGGCGGGAAGGGGAGTGAAAGCAGCAACAGGAGAAAAACAGAGGAAAAAGGCACAAAGAGACAAATGGTCGCAGAAAAGGCACAGAATAAGCACAGAAAAGGCACAAGGAGACACAAAGGCACAGAAAAGGCATGATGAGACAAAGAGGCACAAAAAAGACAAAAGGAGACAAATGGGCACAAAAAGGCACAAAACTGCACGACAAAGGCAGACAACTTACTGAGCCTGTGGGAGACGGAGGACCTCGAACACCTATCTGCAAGCAGAGATGTGCTGGGGTCAGCGGCCCAACGACGAAGCTGTTTGAGGGGAGTGCAGTATCTCTGACCCTTTATGCACATTAACCTGTGCCTCCACTGCATGTCACATCACGGAGCACCTTCTGCAGGAAAGTGTGGTTGTCTGTTGAATTGATGGCTGTATGATTCTTTATCTGCGTTCATCGGCGCCTTTTGATTTGTTGGACTTATTTAAAATGTGTGTTTGCAGGGGTTGGTCAGTGTGTATATGTGCATGCTCTTTTTGTAATCTAGACTACTTTTCTATACAACTTTTTATCTAGTTCAGCATTGCTTTAATGATTGCTTGTTCACATATTTCCCAAATGTTCATTAATCAGTACAAAAGTGCTTAGGAACCTCTGACAGCACCCTAACATACCTAGCACCAGGTGCACCACACAGACCTATGCGCAAATCCGCTGGTGTGTGCATGCAGCTTTCCGGTGCCCACAAGACCTGTTTACTCAAGCACCACTTCCATGAAATGTGAAAGAGAAGTCTGCCAACTGTTTACCAATTACACACCCCAGGGGGCAGGTTCTTTGCAAAGGGATGTGACACAAGGTTTTGCAATGTGTTTTGTAATGTGATTGACTTTTGACTTGCTTGTGCCCCGATTGTTTACAATTTCCCATTTTTTTAAAATGGTCTAAAGTTTACATATGAAATGGTAATTTTCCACAGTGCCATATCCTAGGGTGGATTATGGAATACAAATTCATCATCATTCATTAATGTTTGTTACACAATTTTCCCCATTTGTAGAATTTGTTAAAGTAAGAAAAGCTTTCCATATCAATTTTTTCCGGACGATACTTAAGTTCAAGAAACGTCAGTGATTGTACAATGTTGGCGCTTAGATTACATAAACCTTCTAAAATCTCTCTCTGTCATTGACCAATAGGCAGCAAGTGGGTCAGATTGGAAGGCAGTGACGTTGAAAACATGGAAACCCATATGTCTTGAAAGTTCCTGGTACCAGTATGAAACCTCTGGGGTAAATCTGACAAATAAATATACCACGTGTCCCACTGACTGCTGGCGCTGACCGGAAGAGATGTTCAGCTATTGGGGACCCTCTAGGGATGCTGAACACCATTAGGAAAGTGTCCAGCTAATATCTTGTCCTTCGGGTTCAAGGTGGGTTTTGAGCATCAACAGAGCCCTCTCAGTGGTCACGAATTGAATGAAAACCAAAATCAGTAACTAGCATAGATCTGGATAGAAACCTTCAAAATACATAGTCAAAAGCCGTCTCAGCTTTTGTCCCAATAACCCTCTCAGCTCCTCATAAATTAATGATTATGGTCAAGGAATTCCGAAGATTCGATTTTACGAGCATTCTCCTAAAAAAATGTAGGGGGGAACTACTTTGGAATGTATATATGGTAATCGTTAATGACCAGCAAGGTCAGACGAGGTTCTTTTTGCTGTGTAATACATTCAAAAGGCACTGCATATCCCTGTATCCATAATCGCTGCAGTTGACACAAAGTACTTGATCAACAAAAAGGTTTGCTCCAATATTTGGAATACATTTTCACTTCCATTAAGTTCACAAAAGCTTCCACAAGCCCTACCTGGAATTTAGAACACTCGCTGATTCCCAGGAACAGCTGTCAATAAATTCTGTCTTGCACTCTCATAGGTGGTTTCATTTATACCCCAGTAAATATATATAGTGCAAACTTGCATGAATTTAACACAGATGTGGCTTTGCACAATATTATTATTTTTTTCTTTTCTAGGAGGAACATTTTTCTCTGTAGGAAAATGTTTTACACTACACCATAACCAATCGCAAACCCTGAAACTTGCATTTACACCTACTCCACTTGAGTACAATTATGACCATAATCGTGGTGGGAAACCGCTAGAAAAGTTCTGTAAACACCCACACACTTGTACATTTGTAGGTGTGTCCCGCAAGAACCAGCAACGATCTGCCTTTGTGAGCCGATTTACTCACACATACAATTTACACCACACTTTTATGGAATTACATGTGAGTAAATTCATGTTTTCTGAATACTAATGGGCATATCAGCAAGGCAGCGCTATGAAATTATCTCCGCTTTTGCATCCGTTTTCGGGCAAAAAGCGGCAATAATTTCATCGCTTTATCAGCAAAGGCACGCTATTGCATGTTTTGCTGATTTAACGCCCCTTACAACATCGCCCAGCTTTGCATCTCTAATGAGTTGCAAAGTGGGAATTCCGTGCTAAGATAACTAGAGAAATGTCGCTAACCAACATTTCTCCAATTATCAAGCTGCACGCAAACAAGCAGAGCGAAAAGAAAAGTAGCGCTAACCACAGATATCGCTACTTTCCTTACGCCTGCTTGTAATCGGATTTAGCCATGTAATCCAATGGGAGGTGGATTACATGGCTAAGACCACCCTGCCCTATCAACAAGGTATCGCTGGTCGCAGTGCGATTATCGCTGGAATCCCACTGTTTTCTAGCTAACGCATGGATTCCTATCACTTGGGAGCTAAGCGTTGCTGATAGCACGCTATCTCTGAGATAGAATTCAGTGTTAGCCTGCGATAATTTTACTTGCGCTAAAAGAGCTGAACGATAATTATCGCAGGTCCTTGCTGATTTGGCCCTAAATCCCTTGTAGATCAATTGATTTGCTCTTTTCAGCTTGTCTTTGTGAATCGGACCCTGATCATCTAAAGATCTGGGAAGATGTTCTTATTTAAAGTTAAGGAACAGCTAAAAGGAAAGCAGTGTATTATAGATTACACATTACGACTGTCTGTTTTCTTTCTATCTCCATGTACGCATATTTGTATTTTCTTGTTCCCTTCTAAAAAAAAATCATGTCATTGCAGACTGCTGCGATATTTCATATTCCTTTATAGTCATTTTAAAAATTGGAAAACAACATCATATTTTAGTGTTTTTAACAATAAGCTTAATAGTCACGTCACAACTAGCATTTGGTTGGAGGATGACTCTAAATGGATCTCAGTTGGCCTTTGCTCTTATGTTATGTTATGTTATTGGCTTTTATACCGCGCACAGCTGCCCCAGCAAAGGGGCGTCCTGGCGCCAGGAAAGGTAAACACAACATCACACAGCGCAATCAGCAAAGTCAGGAAAATTAGTTAAAAAGAAAAGTTTTGATGGCACGTCTGAATTGCAGTAAATCCTCCATAGCTCGGATTTCACTGGGAAGAGAGTTCCACAGTTTGGCCGCCACTACCCGGAAGGAGCGGCCACCCATCCTGCTCAGCAGAAAGCGTGGAACAACAGACAAATTCTGACCCATCGATCTCAAGGATCGAGAAGGGACATATGGGGTCAGTAAATGCGTCAAAATCGGTGGAGCCATACCTTTCAAAATTTTAAAAGCTAGGCAAAGCACCTTAAACTCGATCCGACGAGCGACAGGCAGCCAGTGGAGCGATTGCAATGCTCTAGACGTCGAGCAACGGCGGGGCAATCCCAGAACCGCTCTTGCGGCCGCATTCTGCACACGTTGCAGCCGCATGAGTTCTGCCTTGTTCGCACCTGCAAGTAAGACACTGGCATAGTCTATCCTGGATAGGATCGAAGCCTGGACTACAAGCTGTCTAGTGGGGGCATCAAAAAATTTGAGCACCGGCCTGATACCCCTGAGTATGCCAAAACAGGAGGCAGCCACCCTCTTAGTTTGGCAGATGAAGCTCAATGTAGGGTCCAGCCATACCCCGAGGTTTTTTATCTCTATGGCAGGAGAAGGTATCGTTCCTAACTCAGGGGGCCACCAGTTGTCGTTCCACCATCCAGGTTGCTTTCCCACCACCATCACCTCAGTCTTCTTTGTGTTCAATTGGAGACAATTTAGGTTCATCCAATTGGCCACCGCACGTAGCCCCTCACAGAAATTGCGGGCGTCCACAGCTGAGTCCCCACTTAGTGTGACCGCCAGCTGCGTGTCATCCGCATAGGACACCATTGTCAGGCCCCAGCGTTTGACTACCGCAGCCAGCGGACTCACGTATAGGTTAAAAAGAGTGGGGCTCAAAGATGAGCCCTGTGGGACTCCCAAGGTGAGCGGGTGGGAGGTGGATTTGCCAGGTGGTATCGTAACCTGAAATGATCTGTTGGTAAGGAAGGAGCAGAACCACCCTAGCGCCGTGCCCCTAACCCCAGCTTCCACTAGCCTCCGCAATAGGATCTCGTGGGACACCGTATCGAAGGCGGCACTCAGGTCTAACAACAGGAGTGCCGCTGTTCGTCCGGTGTCCAGCACGGAGCGCAGGTGTTCAACCATGTATAACAAGGCAGTCTCCGTGCTGTGGCCTGCACGAAATCCATTTTGCGTGGGATCCAAGATGTTAGCTTTGGCAAGATGGTCGGCCAGGATCCTATTCACGTGGGCTTCGGTGATTTTAGCAGGCCACGGTAGCAGTGAAATGGGGCGATAGTTTTCAGGTTTTACAGGATCTAGGGTAGGCTTTTTTAGGATGGGAGTAACTACCGCTTGCTTCCACTTGGTGGGCACCACCCCCGAAGTCAAAGACGTGTTGATAAGGGCCAGCAAGGGAGGACGACATATCGCCTGCATGTTTTTGAACTGAGTCGGTATGAGAGGATCTGCTGGGGAGCCAGATTTAATTTTTTGGCTCAATAGATCGAAACCCTCCTCAGAAAGGGGGGCCAGCAAATCCAAAGTCGGAGTATTGTCCTTTAGACCGACATCCAGGTCCAATTGATGCACGGCAGTTGGGAAGGTGCGATAGATTGTATGCACCTTTTGGACAAAGAAAGAGGCCAGACTCTCGCAATGAGAGTCTGTACAGATTTCTGCAGCAGAGACCCTCTTAGTCGTCAGCTCTTTTAGAACCTTAAAGATAAGTTTAGAGGGGTTAGGACTGTCCCGGAACTCCTGCGCATAATATGCAGCACGCGTTCGGCAGACCGCTCTATGGTATGCCTTGGACAAAGTGAGATAGCAGGATTTGCGTACGGGATCATAGGCTTTCCTCCATTGCCTTTCCGCTTGCCTGCACTCTCTCTTAAGACACGCCAGGGTCTCATCATACCACGGACTATGAGCCTTAGTGCGGCACTTGGAGCGAACCAAGGGGATAAGGGAGTCTAGGGCCGTTTCAATCCAAGCGCAGAAAGAATCGTACCCTCCGTCGACATCCGAGAAGGTAGGTAAGGGAGTCTTTCCAAGTAGAAAGTAAAAATCTTCTAGTTTTAATTTGTTCCACTGGCGAGAAAAGGAGGTTTTGTTCTGTGCCACAAATATAGGGTCTGCCACAGGAATAGCTGCCTTCACCAGCATATGATCAGTCCATGTCAGCGGGATGGGTGGATACATAATTATATCCTCTAGGGTAGTGAAGAACGGATCCAGCGTATGACCACCTGCATGGGTAGGGGATAACACTTTTTGTAGGAGCTGCAAGGCTTCTAAGTCGGCTAGGCAGCTCTTAATAGCAGGTTGGGATGTACAATCAAAATGCAGATTGAGATCACCAACCACATTAAAATTAGCGCAACCAAGCGCTTCTATGCTAATAACGTCCGGGAGAGCGGCTATAAAGGCCGCATCGCAGCCCGGAGGCCGGTATATTAGAAGACCTGAGAAGCTGTAGCAATGGGAAAGAGAAATTCTAAAGCGGGCACATTCTTACACTGAGAGCTAGCTACCGTGGTGGCAAGAAGTTTCCCCCAGAGCAATGTTTGATTGGAAATGTGATGCCAACTTCAGGCTTGTGTTCCTGGAGTTAGAACTGCTCTCTGCTATTTCACCCTTACACACTAGAGGGCAGTTCCACAAGGAAGTGCTGCTGCGCGGCAAAGCAAGCCCTTTGACTGCGCCACCCTGCTGCACTTCCCAAGCACAGGAATGTGACATAATTACAATAATATGTTGCATTCCTGTGCTTACCCCTGCACTGACACACAAACTGCAGCCATGCGCCGGCGCAGGCACCCTTGCACCATGGTGCAAGAATGCCTGCGTCATGGGGGAGATTGTCTTTGTGCAGGAAGTGAAATGCGCCTCCAATACATCACAAAAAGTGATGCACTGGTGGTGCAGGGGGCTTGTAAATCTGCCCCCAGTTATTTTGACCAGGCAGGCGTAGTGCCAGCCTCCCAGTTCTGACAACAGCCTGGCCTCCACCACCCTGATATAGGACTGCCGCCATATCTAGAGATTCACTTCTGCGCGAGAGGATTTCTTTGCTTTAAGTGCTTAAGTGGGTGTCAAATATGAACTTAAGGTAGATCTGAATGCCGAGGAGTAATACATGTTTGTTATATTACAATGTATTCACTATTTTTATTACACCAAAAAAGTCCCAAAGTTTGTTTGGCAAACACAAAAAAATCAATGGCCTTAACATGCAGGGTATTTTTTCCATGCGTGTAAGGACCATTGATTGTTTTCCAAGTGTGGACCACATGCATGCATCATCGACCAGGAAGAGATGCCCTGTGGCAACCGCCTGGCCCTAAATAGGGTAAGATGTGGCAACTCCCAGTGTGACACACTTCTGCAGTAGATGGACTGCTGGGACAAGGGTCTGCTGGTGGAACAGGAGGAGGTTACAGTGGTAGAAATCCTGTGATCTCACAGCCCTAAATGGGAAAGCGGAACCACACGTTTGGCAGACGGATCATCCAGCATATTTTGGAAGTCGACCTTCATCCGCTAACCTCTAAGTGGAACAATAAGTCTGTATCAAAGGAGTAGTCAGAAAATTATAATACCTCCATCTTGATGATACTGCTAAGGCACTAACTGAGCACAGCAAGCAAGTCCAGCCCTGCAGGTTTTCAGGGGATGCTGGTGCGGGGGGAATGATCTCCTAAAAGCGTCTTTTTCTTTTTAAAGTGGGACACATATTACAAATTAATTCACAATTTCCGAAGAATGTGCCGCTAATCAAAATGTGTTCCAGGTGGTTCTGAAAAGGCACTTGTGAAATAATTTTTAAAAAGTACTAGCAATGTGCTGGGACTAGTCTACAACAAGGGTTTTTAGAAGGTTTCTTCATTCTTCTTTTTTCCACGTTTCCTTTTTAATACCTTCCTGCTGTTTTTTCATTCTCACCTCCATACTTTTTGTTCCTTTATCTAGTCTGTAGTTCTTGAGGTCCGTCTGGTCTGCGGAGGGCTTCTTGAGGAGAGGTTTGACTTCTGCGTGTTTCGAGTTGTCAGGAATGTGCCGGTTTTGAAGGTGGAGTTGATGGTGCATTGTAGTTCAGGTGCTATGGTGACGGCGGCTCTGTGGAAGATGTGCAGCAGCCAGGGGTCAGTGGGGGCTCCTGTGTGTATGCTCTTCATGGTCTTGGCAGTGTCTTCTGTGGTGACAGGGGTCCAGGCGGTGGTGGTAGGTTGGCTGGCGATGCTGGAGATAGGTGTGGTGTCAGTGCCTTGTTTCTGTTAGTTGAAGTTGTCGTAGAGGGACCTAATCTTGTGATGGAAGTGGGAGCCAAGTTTTTTGCAGAGGTACTGGGAGGGGGGCATCTGAGGCTTCGCTGGGGGGGGTTTGGTGAATTCTTGTATGATGCTGAAGAGTTCCTTTGAGTTGCGGGAGTTGGTGAGGATTCTGTCCTGGATGAAGTTCCTCTTTGTGGATCTGATGCGTTGGTGGTATTCTGTCATGACGGTTTTGTAGGTGGTGTGTGCTTGCAGTATTTTGCTGTTTCTCAATGCTTTCTCGAAACTTCTGCACGTGCGTCTGGAATCTCGGCAGTCGGTGGTGAACCAGGTGGTTTTCGTGGCGCATTGTCTGTCGGAGCTCTGGAGGGGAGCGAGCGTGTCTGTGCAGTCGGTGGTCCATCTGTGGAGTTTGTTGGCTGCGGCCGTGGTGGGGAGAGCACGACTAAGGGCGGAGTTGAGGTGCTCTTTGGTGACCTTGCTCCAATTCCTGCATGAGGGGCGTGGTGTTTGTTTGTATGCAGTGGGTTTTGAGAAGGATAAATGTACTTGGTAGTGGTCAGTCAAGAGGGGTTGTATGGTGTGGCTGAAGCAGAAGTTGTTTCCTCCTGCGAAAATGGGGTCGAGGGCATGACCTGCCTTGTGGGTGGGGGTGGTGATGAGCAGTTTCAGTCCGAGGTTGCCGAGGTTGTCCAGGAGGGCGGTGGAGTTAGGGTTGCTGAGGTGGAAATTCAGGTCTATGAGCAGTAAGTAGTCCATGGAGGCGATGGCGTGGGGCACAATGAGGTCTGTGATGGTTAAGGTCAACGTGGTGCGCGGTCCGGTAGGTCTGTAGGCAAGGGTGCCACGTAGGGTCATTCTGGGGTTGGTCTGGATCTAGAAGTGGAGGTGTTCCATAGGTGATAAGGAGTCGTTTGTGCTGGCTGTGGTGAGTTGGAGGGAGCTTTTGTGTACAATGGTGAGTCCTCCTCCAGGGTGGTTGAGGCGGTCCTTCCTCTGGATCTTGTATCCTTTGGGGATGGCGGGTGCGATGGCGGGCGGAGGTTGCGTTGGTCCAGGTTTCTGTGAGGAGAGCGATGTTGGGCGCCAGGGTGTCAAGGAGGTCTGAGATTTCTACTGCATGTCAGTGCAGGGAGCGTATGTTTAGGATGATGCAGGGGTTTGTGTGCAATGGTATCTGGTGGGTGGGCGGTAGTCATGTGGGTCCGTAGGTGGGTGAAGGTACGGCGGCAGTGTCAGCAGGAGAACTGGCCATGGCTGGTGTTCGATGTTTACAGCTGCCAGTTGTTGTTTCTTCCAGGGTTGAGTGCGTTAAGGGCAGCTGAGTCGTAGTGGTGGGAGGTCCGAAGACCAGTGTCCCTGATGCTGGTCACAGTCGGGTCGTGGATGGGTGCAGATGGGATTTCCTTTGGAACGCCGTCGGTGCGCCACCAGCGCGGCCGAACAGCGGCCGCCATTAAGTAAGGTTCTGGGGTGGAGGCGCAGCTGGGAGGCGGGAACCGGCAAAGGAAGGGGCTGCAGGGACAGGAGCGGCGGGAAGGGGAGTGAAAGCAGCAACAGGAGAAAAACAGAGGAAAAAGGCACAAAGAGACAAATGGTCGCAGAAAAGGCACAGAATAAGCACAGAAAAGGCACAAGGAGACACAAAGGCACAGAAAAGGCATGATGAGACAAAGAGGCACAAAAAAGACAAAAGGAGACAAATGGGCACAAAAAGGCACAAAACTGCACGACAAAGGCAGACAACTTACTGAGCCTGTGGGAGACGGAGGACCTCGAACACCTATCTGCAAGCAGAGATGTGCTGGGGTCAGCGGCCCAACGACGAAGCTGTGTGAGGGGAGTGCAGTATCTCTGACCCTTTATGCACATTAACCTGTGCCTCCACTGCATGTCACATCACGGAGCACCTTCTGCATGAAAGTGTGGTTGTCTGTTGAATTGATGGCTGTATGATTCTTTATCTGCGTTCATCGGCGCCTTTTGATTTGTTGGACTTATTTAAAATGTGTGTTTGCAGGGGTTGGTCAGTGTGTATATGTGCATGCTCTTTTTGTAATCTAGACTACTTTTCTATACAACTTTTTATCTAGTTCAGCATTGCTTTAATGATTGCTTGTTCACATATTTCCCAAATGTTCATTAATCAGTACAAAAGTGCTTAGGAACCTCTGACAGCACCCTAACATACCTAGCACCAGGTGCACCACACAGACCTATGCGCAAATCCGCTGGTGTGTGCATGCAGCTTTCCGGTGCCCACAAGACCTGTTTACTCAAGCACCACTTCCATGCAATGTGAAAGAGAAGTCTGCCAACTGTTTACCAATTACACACCCCAGGGGGCAGGTTCTTTGCAAAGGGATGTGACACAAGGTTTTGCAATGTGTTTTGTAATGTGATTGACTTTTGACTTGCTTGTGCCCCGATTGTTTACAATTTCCCGTTTTTTTAAAATGGTCTAAAGTTTACATATGAAATGGTAATTTTCCACAGTGCCATATCCTAGGGTGGATTATGGAATACAAATTCATCATCATTCATTAATGTTTGTTACACAATTTTCCCCATTTGTAGAATTTGTTAAAGTAAGAAAAGCTTTCCATATCAATTTTTTCCGGACGATACTTAAGTTCAAGAAACGTCAGTGATTGTACAATGTTGGCGCTTAGATTACATAAACCTTCTAAAATCTCTCTCTGTCATTGACCAATAGGCAGCAAGTGGGTCAGATTGGAAGGCAGTGACGTTGAAAACATGGAAACCCATATGTCTTGAAAGTTCCTGGTACCAGTATGAAACCTCTGGGGTAAATCTGACAAATAAATATACCACGTGTCCCACTGACTGCTGGCGCTGACCGGAAGAGATGTTCAGCTATTGGGGACCCTCTAGGGATGCTGAACACCATTAGGAAAGTGTCCAGCTAATATCTTGTCCTTCGGGTTCAAGGTGGGTTTTGAGCATCAACAGAGCCCTCTCAGTGGTCACGAATTGAATGAAAACCAAAATCAGTAACTAGCATAGATCTGGATAGAAACCTTCAAAATACATAGTCAAAAGCCGTCTCAGCTTTTGTCCCAATAACCCTCTCAGCTCCTCATAAATTAATGATTATGGTCAAGGAATTCCGAAGATTCGATTTTACGAGCATTCTCCTAAAAAAATGTAGGGGGGAACTACTTTGGAATGTATATATGGTAATCGTTAATGACCAGCAAGGTCAGACGAGGTTCTTTTTGCTGTGTAATACATTCAAAAGGCACTGCATATCCCTGTATCCATAATCGCTGCAGTTGACACAAAGTACTTGATCAACAAAAAGGTTTGCTCCAATATTTGGAATACATTTTCACTTCCATTAAGTTCACAAAAGCTTCCACAAGCCCTACCTGGAATTTAGAACACTCGCTGATTCCCAGGAACAGCTGTCAATAAATTCTGTCTTGCACTCTCATAGGTGGTTTCATTTATACCCCAGTAAATATATATAGTGCAAACTTGCATGAATTTAACACAGATGTGGCTTTGCACAATATTATTATTTTTTTCTTTTCTAGGAGGAACATTTTTCTCTGTAGGAAAATGTTTTACACTACACCATAACCAATCGCAAACCCTGAAACTTGCATTTACACCTACTCCACTTGAGTACAATTATGACCATAATCGTGGTGGGAAACCGCTAGAAAAGTTCTGTAAACACCCACACACTTGTACATTTGTAGGTGTGTCCCGCAAGAACCAGCAACGATCTGCCTTTGTGAGCCGATTTACTCACACATACAATTTACACCACACTTTTATGGAATTACATGTGAGTAAATTCATGTTTTCTGAATACTAATGGGCATATCAGCAAGGCAGCGCTATGAAATTATCTCCGCTTTTGCATCCGTTTTCGGGCAAAAAGCGGCAATAATTTCATCGCTTTATCAGCAAAGGCACGCTATTGCATGTTTTGCTGATTTAACGCCCCTTACAACATCGCCCAGCTTTGCATCTCTAATGAGTTGCAAAGTGGGAATTCCGTGCTAAGATAACTAGAGAAATGTCGCTAACCAACATTTCTCCAATTATCAAGCTGCACGCAAACAAGCAGAGCGAAAAGAAAAGTAGCGCTAACCACAGATATCGCTACTTTCCTTACGCCTGCTTGTAACCGGATTTAGCCATGTAATCCAATGGGAGGTGGATTACATGGCTAAGACCACCCTGCCCTATCAGCAAGGTATCGCTGGTCGCAGTGCGATTATCGCTGGAATCCCACTGTTTTCTAGCTAACGCATGGATTCCTATCACTTGGGAGCTAAGCGTTGCTGATAGCACGCTATCTCTGAGATAGAATTCAGCGTTAGCCTGCGATAATTTTACTTGCGCTAAAAGAGCTGAACGATAATTATCGCAGGTCCTTGCTGATTTGGCCCTAAATCCCTTGTAGATCAATTGATTTGCTCTTTTCAGCTTGTCTTTGTGAATCGGACCCTGATCATCTAAAGATCTGGGAAGATGTTCTTATTTAAAGTTAAGGAACAGCTAAAAGGAAAGCAGTGTATTATAGATTACACATTACGACTGTCTGTTTTCTTTCTATCTCCATGTACGCATATTTGTATTTTCTTGTTCCCTTCTAAAAAAAAATCATGTCATTGCAGACTGCTGCGATATTTCATATTCCTTTATAGTCATTTTAAAAATTGGAAAACAACATCATATTTTAGTGTTTTTAACAATAAGCTTAATAGTCACGTCACAACTAGCATTTGGTTGGAGGATGACTCTAAATGGATCTCAGTTGGCCTTTGCTCTTACACTGAGAGCTAGCTACCGTGGTGGCAAGAAGGTTCCCCCAGAGCAATGTTTGATTGGAAATGTGATGCCAACTTCAGGCTTGTGTTCCTGGAGTTAGAACTGCTCTCTGCTATTTCACCCTTACACACTAGAGGGCAGTTCCACAAGGAAGTGCTGCTGCGCGGCAAAGCAAGCCCTTTGACTGCGCCACGCTGCTGCACTTCCCAAGCACAGGAATGTGACATAATTACAATAATATGTTGCATTCCTGTGCTTACCCCTGCACTGACACACAAACTGCAGCCATGCGCCGGCGCAGGCACCCTTGCACCATGGTGCAAGAATGCCTGCGTCATGGGGGAGATTGTCTTTGTGCAGGAAGTGAAATGCGCCTTCAATACATCACAAAAAGTGATGCACTGGTGGTGCAGGGGGCTTGTAAATCTGCCCCCAGTTATTTTGACCAGGCAGGCGTAGTGCCAGCCTCCCAGTTCTGACAACAGCCTGGCCTCCACCACCCTGATATAGGACTGCCGCCATATCTAGAGATTCACTTCTGCGCGAGAGGATTTCTTTGCTTTAAGTGCTTAAGTGGGTGTCAAATATGAACTTAAGGTAGATCTGAATGCCGAGGAGTAATACATGTTTGTTATATTACAATGTATTCACTATTTTTATTACACCAAAAAAGTCCCGAAGTTTGTTTGGCAAACACAAAAAAATCAATGGCCTTAACATGCAGGGTATTTTTTCCATGCGTGTAAGGACCATTGATTGTTTTCCAAGTGTGGACCACATGCATGCATCATCGACCAGGAAGAGATGCCCTGTGGCAACCGCCTGGCCCTAAATAGGGTAAGATGTGGCAACTCCCAGTGTGACACACTTCTGCAGTAGATGGACTGCTGGGACAAGGGTCTGCTGGTGGAACAGGAGGAGGTTACAGTGGTAGAAATCCTGTGATCTCACAGCTCTAAATGGGAAAGCGGAACCACACGTTTGGCAGACGGATCATCCAGCATATTTTGGAAGTCGACCTTCATCCGCTAACCTCTAAGTGGAACAATAAGTCTGTATCAAAGGAGTAGTCAGAAAATTATAATACCTCCATCTTGATGATACTGCTAAGGCACTAACTGAGCACAGCAAGCAAGTCCAGCCCTGCAGGTTTTCAGGGGGTGCTGGTGCGGGGGGAATGATCTCCTAAAAGCGTCTTTTTCTTTTTAAAGTGGGACACATATTACAAATTAATTCACAATTTCCGAAGAATATGCCGCTAATCAAAATGTGTTCCAGGTGGTTCTGAAAAGGCACTTGTGAAATAATTTTTAAAAAGTACTAGCAATGTGCTGGGACTAGTCTACAACAAGGGTTTTTAGAAGGTTTCTTCATTCTTCTTTTTTCCACGTTTCCTTTTTAATACCTTCCTGCTGTTTTTTCATTCTCACCTCCATACTTTTTGTTCCTTTATCTAGTCTGTAGTTCTTGAGGTCCGTCTGGTCTGCGGAGGGCTTCTTGAGGAGAGGTTTGACTTCTGCGTGTTTCGAGTTGTCGGGAATGTGCCGGTTTTGAAGGTGGAGTTGATGGTGCATTGTAGTTCAGGTGCTATGGTGACGGCGGCTCTGTGGAAGATGTGCAGCAGCCAGGGGTCAGTGGGGGCTCCTGTGTGTATGCTCTTCATGGTCTTGGCAGTGTCTTCTGTGGTGACAGGGGTCCAGGCGGTGGTGGTAGGTTGGCTGGCGATGCTGGAGATAGGTGTGGTGTCAGTGCCTTGTTTCTGTTAGTTGAAGTTGTCGTAGAGGGACCTAATCTTGTGATAGAAGTGGGAGCCAAGTTTTTTGCAGAGGTACTGGGAGGGGGGCATCTGAGGCTTCGCTGGGGGGGTTTGGTGAATTCTTGTATGATGCTGAAGAGTTCCTTTGAGTTGCGGGAGTTGGTGAGGATTCTGTCCTGGATGAAGTTCCTCTTTGTGGATCTGATGCGTTGGTGGTATTCTGTCATGACGGTTTTGTAGGTGGTGTGTGCTTGCAGTATTTTGCTGTTTCCCAATGCTTTCTCGAAACTTCTGCACGTGCGTCTGGAATCTCGGCAGTCGGTGGTGAACCAGGTGGTTTTCGTGGCGCATTGTCTGTCGGAGCTCTGGAGGGGAGCGAGCGTGTCTGTGCAGTCGGTGGTCCATCTGTGGAGTTTGTTGGCTGCGGCCGTGGTGGGGAGAGCACGACTAAGGGCGGAGTTGAGGTGCTCTTTGGTGACCTTGCTCCAATTCCTGCATGAGGGGCGTGGTGTTTGTTTGTATGCAGTGGGTTTTGAGAAGGATAAATGTACTTGGTAGTGGTCAGTCAAGAGGGGTTGTATGGTGTGGCTGAAGCAGAAGTTGTTTCCTCCTGCGAAAATGGGGTCGAGGGCATGACCTGCCTTGTGGGTGGGGGTGGTGATGAGCAGTTTCAGTCCGAGGTTGCCGAGGTTGTCCAGGAGGGCGGTGGAGTTAGGGTTGCTGAGGTGGAAATTCAGGTCTATGAGCAGTAAGTAGTCCATGGAGGCGATGGCGTGGGGCACAATGAGGTCTGTGATGGTTAAGGTCAACGTGGTGCGCGGTCCGGTAGGTCTGTAGGCAAGGGTGCCACGTAGGGTCATTCTGGGGTTGGTCTGGATCTAGAAGTGGAGGTGTTCCATAGGTGATAAGGAGTCGTTTGTGCTGGCTGTGGTGAGTTGGAGGGAGCTTTTGTGTACAATGGTGAGTCCTCCTCCAGGGTGGTTGAGGCGGTCCTTCCTCTGGATCTTGTATCCTTTGGGGATGGCGGGTGCGATGGCGGGCGGAGGTTGCGTTGGTCCAGGTTTCTGTGAGGAGAGCGATGTTGGGCGCCAGGGTGTCAAGGAGGTCTGAGATTTCTACTGCATGTCAGTGCAGGGAGCGTATGTTTAGGATGATGCAGGGGTTTGTGTGCAATGGTATCTGGTGGGTGGGCGGTAGTCATGTGGGTCCGTAGGTGGGTGAAGGTACGGCGGCAGTGTCAGCAGGAGAACTGGCCATGGCTGGTGTTCGATGTTTACAGCTGCCAGTTGTTGTTTCTTCCAGGGTTGAGTGCGTTAAGGGCAGCTGAGTCGTAGTGGTGGGAGGTCCGAAGACCAGTGTCCCTGGTGCTGGTCACAGTCGGGTCGTGGATGGGTGCAGATGGGATTTCCTTTGGAACGCCGTCGGTGCGCCACCAGCGCGGCCGAACAGCGGCCGCCATTAAGTAAGGTTCTGGGGTGGAGGCGCAGCTGGGAGGCGGGAACCGGCAAAGGAAGGGGCTGCAGGGACAGGAGCGGCGGGAAGGGGAGTGAAAGCAGCAACAGGAGAAAAACAGAGGAAAAAGGCACAAAGAGACAAATGGTCGCAGAAAAGGCACAGAATAAGCACAGAAAAGGCACAAGGAGACACAAAGGCACAGAAAAGGCATGATGAGACAAAGAGGCACAAAAAAGACAAAAGGAGACAAATGGGCACAAAAAGGCACAAAACTGCACGACAAAGGCAGACAACTTACTGAGCCTGTGGGAGACGGAGGACCTCGAACACCTATCTGCAAGCAGAGATGTGCTGGGGTCAGCGGCCCAACGACGAAGCTGTGTGAGGGGAGTGCAGTATCTCTGACCCTTTATGCACATTAACCTGTGCCTCCACTGCATGTCACATCACGGAGCACCTTCTGTAGGAAAGTGTGGTTGTCTGTTGAATTGATGGCTGTATGATTCTTTATCTGCGTTCATCGGCGCCTTTTGATTTGTTGGACTTATTTAAAATGTGTGTTTGCAGGGGTTGGTCAGTGTGTATATGTGCATGCTCTTTTTGTAATCTAGACTACTTTTCTATACAACTTTTTATCTAGTTCAGCATTGCTTTAATGATTGCTTGTTCACATATTTCCCAAATGTTCATTAATCAGTACAAAAGTGCTTAGGAACTTCTGACAGCACCCTAACATACCTAGCACCAGGTGCACCACACAGACCTATGCGCAAATCCGCTGGTGTGTGCATGCAGCTTTCCGGTGCCCACAAGACCTGTTTACTCAAGCACCACTTCCATGAAATGTGAAAGAGAAGTCTGCCAACTGTTTACCAATTACACACCCCAGGGGGCAGGTTCTTTGCAAAGGGATGTGACACAAGGTTTTGCAATGTGTTTTGTAATGTGATTGACTTTTGACTTGCTTGTGCCCCGATTGCTTACAATTTCCCATTTTTTTAAAATGGTCTAAAGTTTACATATGAAATGGTAATTTTCCACAGTGCCATATCCTAGGGTGGATTATGGAATACAAATTCATCATCATTCATTAATGTTTGTTACACAATTTTCCCCATTTGTAGAATTTGTTAAAGTAAGAAAAGCTTTCCATATCAATTTTTTCCGGACGATACTTAAGTTCAAGAAACGTCAGTGATTGTACAATGTTGGCGCTTAGATTACATAAACCTTCTAAAATCTCTCTCTGTCATTGACCAATAGGCAGCAAGTGGGTCAGATTGGAAGGCAGTGACGTTGAAAACATGGAAACCCATATGTCTTGAAAGTTCCTGGTACCAGTATGAAACCTCTGGGGTAAATCTGACAAATAAATATACCACGTGTCCCACTGACTGCTGGCGCTGACCGGAAGAGATGTTCAGCTATTGGGGACCCTCTAGGGATGCTGAACACCATTAGGAAAGTGTCCAGCTAATATCTTGTCCTTCGGGTTCAAGGTGGGTTTTGAGCATCAACAGAGCCCTCTCAGTGGTCACGAATTGAATGAAAACCAAAATCAGTAACTAGCATAGATCTGGATAGAAACCTTCAAAATACATAGTCAAAAGCCGTCTCAGCTTTTGTCCCAATAACCCTCTCAGCTCCTCATAAATTAATGATTATGGTCAAGGAATTCCGAAGATTCGATTTTACGAGCATTCTCCTAAAAAAATGTAGGGGGGAACTACTTTGGAATGTATATATGGTAATCGTTAATGACCAGCAAGGTCAGACGAGGTTCTTTTTGCTGTGTAATACATTCAAAAGGCACTGCATATCCCTGTATCCATCATCGCTGCAGTTGACACAAAGTACTTGATCAACAAAAAGGTTTGCTCCAATATTTGGAATACATTTTCACTTCCATTAAGTTCACAAAAGCTTCCACAAGCCCTACCTGGAATTTAGAACACTCGCTGATTCCCAGGAACAGCTGTCAATAAATTCTGTCTTGCACTCTCATAGGTGGTTTCATTTATACCCCAGTAAATATATGTAGTGCAAACTTGCATGAATTTAACACAGATGTGGCTTTGCACAATATTATTATTTTTTTCTTTTCTAGGAGGAACATTTTTCTCTGTAGGAAAATGTTTTACACTACACCATAACCAATCGCAAACCCTGAAACTTGCATTTACACCTACTCCACTTGAGTACAATTATGACCATAATCGTGGTGGGAAACCGCTAGAAAAGTTCTGTAAACACCCACACACTTGTACATTTGTAGGTGTGTCCCGCAAGAACCAGCAACGATCTGCCTTTGTGAGCCGATTTACTCACACATACAATTTACACCACACTTTTATGGAATTACATGTGAGTAAATTCATGTTTTCTGAATACTAAGGGGCATATCAGCAAGGCAGCGCTATGAAATTATCTCCGCTTTTGCATCCGTTTTCGGGCAAAAAGCGGCAATAATTTCATCGCTTTATCAGCAAAGGCACGCTATTGCATGTTTTGCTGATTTAACGCCCCTTACAACATCGCCCAGCTTTTCATCTCTAATGAGTTGCAAAGTGGGAATTCCGTGCTAAGATAACTAGAGAAATGTCGCTAACCAACATTTCTCCAATTATCAAGCTGCACGCAAACAAGCAGAGCGAAAAGAAAAGTAGCGCTAACCACAGATATCGCTACTTTCCTTACGCCTGCTTGTAATCGGATTTAGCCATGTAATCCAATGGGAGGTGGATTAAATGGCTAAGACCACCCTGCCCTATCAGCAAGGTATCGCTGGTCGCAGTGCGATTATCGCTGGAATCCCACTGTTTTCTAGCTAACGCATGGATTCCTATCACTTGGGAGCTAAGCGTTGCTGATAGCACGCTATCTCTGAGATAGAATTCAGCGTTAGCCTGCGATAATTTTACTTGCGCTAAATTAGCTGAACGATAATTATCGCAGGTCCTTGCTGATTTGGCCCTAAATCCCTTGTTGATCAATTGATTTGCTCTTTTCAGCTTGTCTTTGTGAATCGGACCCTGATCATCTAAAGATCTGGGAAGATGTTCTTATTTAAAGTTAAGGAACAGCTAAAAGGAAAGCAGTGTATTATAGATTACACATTACGACTGTCTGTTTTCTTTCTATCTCCATGTACGCATATTTGTATTTTCTTGTTCCCTTCTAAAAAAAAATCATGTCATTGCAGACTGCTGCGATATTTCATATTCCTTTATAGTCATTTTAAAAATTGGAAAACAACATCATATTTTAGTGTTTTTAACAATAAGCTTAATAGTCACGTCACAACTAGCATTTGGTTGGAGGATGACTCTAAATGGATCTCAGTTGGCCTTTGCTCTTACACTGAGAGCTAGCTACCGTGGTGGCAAGAAGGTTCCCCCAGAGCAATGTTTGATTGGAAATGTGATGCCAACTTCAGGCTTGTGTTCCTGGAGTTAGAACTGCTCTCTGCTATTTCACCCTTACACACTAGAGGGCAGTTCCACAAGGAAGTGCTGCTGCGCGGCAAAGCAAGCCCTTTGACTGCGCCACGCTGCTGCACTTCCCAAGCACAGGAATGTGACATAATTACAATAATATGTTGCATTCCTGTGCTTACCCCTGCACTGACACACAAACTGCAGCCATGCGCCGGCGCAGGCACCCTTGCACCATGGTGCAAGAATGCCTGCGTCATGGGGGAGATTGTCTTTGTGCAGGAAGTGAAATGCGCCTCCAATACATCACAAAAAGTGATGCACTGGTGGTGCAGGGGGCTTGTAAATCTGCCCCCAGTTATTTTGACCAGGCAGGCGTAGTGCCAGCCTCCCAGTTCTGACAACAGCCTGGCCTCCACCACCCTGATATAGGACTGCCGCCATATCTAGAGATTCACTTCTGCGCGAGAGGATTTCTTTGCTTTAAGTGCTTAAGTGGGTGTCAAATATGAACTTAAGGTAGATCTGAATGCCGAGGAGTAATACATGTTTGTTATATTACAATGTATTCACTATTTTTATTACACCAAAAAAGTCCCAAAGTTTGTTTGGCAAACACAAAAAAATCAATGGCCTTAACATGCAGGGTATTTTTTCCATGCGTGTAAGGACCATTGATTGTTTTCCAAGTGTGGACCACATGCATGCATCATCGACCAGGAAGAGATGCCCTGTGGCAACCGCCTGGCCCTAAATAGGGTAAGATGTGGCAACTCCCAGTGTGACACACTTCTGCAGTAGATGGACTGCTGGGACAAGGGTCTGCTGGTGGAACAGGAGGAGGTTACAGTGGTAGAAATCCTGTGATCTCACAGCTCTAAATGGGAAAGCGGAACCACACGTTTGGCAGACGGATCATCCAGCATATTTTGGAAGTCGACCTTCATCCGCTAACCTCTAAGTGGAACAATAAGTCTGTATCAAAGGAGTAGTCAGAAAATTATAATACCTCCATCTTGATGATACTGCTAAGGCACTAACTGAGCACAGCAAGCAAGTCCAGCCCTGCAGGTTTTCAGGGGGTGCTGGTGCGGGGGGAATGATCTCCTAAAAGCGTCTTTTTCTTTTTAAAGTGGGACACATATTACAAATTAATTCACAATTTCCGAAGAATGTGCCGCTAATCAAAATGTGTTCCAGGTGGTTCTGAAAAGGCACTTGTGAAATAATTTTTAAAAAGTACTAGCAATGTGCTGGGACTAGTCTACAACAAGGGTTTTTAGAAGGTTTCTTCATTCTTCTTTTTTCCACGTTTCCTTTTTAATACCTTCCTGTGGTTTTTTCATTCTCACCTCCATACTTTTTGTTCCTTTATCTATGTCTCCCTCTGAACATTATAATTTCTCTTTCCCTGCAAAGATCAGCGTTACTTCAATGAAAGCTCTTAGTTTCCACCTCCCAACTCTTTCATGGTATTCCAGTGAAATACGTGATGGTGTGTGTTCTCATAAATAAGAGACACAAGGAAGTCTATAAAACGTGAATTATGCTTTACCAGCAGCCCAGCCTGTCAGGCCACCGGGCCTAGTGGCAAGCCCCGCTGCAGTTGCCTAATTGCAGGGTTCCCTCTGCCACTAGTCTATACTGCCTGGCAGACTAAATCGGATACTCATGATCAGTTTAGTCAGAGCTGGTGAGGGCTGTAAGTCAGAATATTGTTGACAAAAATATCAAATTGCATACATTCTATGTCCTAAATATTGTTTTCACAATTATTGTCCCTCTGAGTGTTGATTTCCTGTTATAAACTCTTATAGGGCAATATTTTTGTAAATTATATTTAGAACACAACACAATTGTTAGACGATATTTTATTCGTGAGATTCGGGTGCCATATTCCGATGAGATATGCTTATGCAGGCTTGGGTTGGATGTAACTCAGTCGTTTCAGCGACATTAGCTACAACATGATGTAGGCAGTCTGTAGGTAACTTTCCTTTGCCTTTGAAATTGAGTGAAAACCATCTTTATACGTTAGGTAGGGTGCCCTCTGTTAGAACAATGTCCTTTTTAGGTTTTGACTGGCGATGCGCACGTAGTGCGCATGCGCCAAAAACCTTATGATTTGTGTGTTGGGTCGGGTCTACACCCCCTCCTCCCATTGGCTAGCTCCATAAATGGAGGCTAGCCATTGGGAGAAGGCTCTGTCCGTCAATCTCGGACCAGATACGGGGGCGTTCCCGAGAATTTTTGGCTTTTGGCTACGTCAGCCGAAAGCCTGTTCTCGGGAACGCCCCCGAATCTGGTCCGGCATTGAAGGCACCCGGAAGAAGTCCAGGTGAGTGCTTGCTTTTTTTTTTGCCCGTTCCCACCCCCTCTCCAGCTCTCCGTGTCTCCGGACCCCGTTCCCGCCCCCCTACCGCTGCCTCGCTCTCCGTGTCTCCCCGGCCCCGTTCCCGCCCCCCTACCGCTGCCTCGGCTCCCGTTCCCGCCCCCCTACCGCTGCCTCGCTCTCCGTGTCTCCCCGGCTCCGTTCCCGCCCCCCTACCGCGGCCTCGGCACCTGTTCCCGCCCCCGTACCGCTGCCTCGCTCTAGCTGTATTCGCTCCCTCAAAGGAAAGAAGTTACGACCCAGTGTGACATTTGCATAAACAGAGGTGTGGACCATATATTGAGCAGTATGTAGGGTGCTACGAGCACTCCCAAGGTACACGCCGTGGACCACTGCTCTACACAACCAGCCGTTGGGTCATATGCACAGCTTTCAGGGTTCCTTTTCTTGCTGTTGAAGAGATTGATGCTCATTGAACCAAAGACAAATAGAAAAACGTAAAAAATCGGTATTTTTGTTTGGGTAGTGTGTTGCTGATAGTGTTATTTCTACAGCAGTTTACTACCTCCCTTGTTGTATACTCCCACCTTCGGCTCCGGCCTATAACTGAAGGGAGGGAAAAGAACAGCTGTTATGGCCCACAAGCAGGAACGCCACTATATCGTGGTCTATTCCACTGGTTTTCCACATGTATATCATTCTAATTATTTGCTCTACTGGTTTGTTGTGTGTTTAAGTTTTCTTTCTCCATTTAAATACTGGCATTCAGAATTTAAAGTGTAAAAATCCAGGAGTCCAAGGTGACAGTACACGTGAGATTTGTTGAAGGTGTAATGCTTTTCTAATTGGTGTAGGATTGCGGCTTTGTAACTCATCTGTGCGCATTGAAGGCACGGGTCACATTAGTATTCTGTGCTGTAATCCTGTCTTTAGCCGCTTGTGAAACATAAGGTTGGCCTGTACATTTGGAAACCTCCACCCTGAAATAACTGTGTGCAGACACGGAGATCTCGGGAGCCACTACAGCCGAGTAAGACTGACCTAATCTGTGCAAATGTGCAGAGTACGCAAATAATTTATTGTTTTGAAAAGCAAACACACTATTTTGCTGATTTGCTTGTATGTAAATGATGTACAGTCTTGTGTTTATGAAACTGCCTCATCTGTGCAGACTAATGTTGATTCGTGGCCCAGCTTCTTCTTGCGCGTGGAACAGTCACAGGGATGGTGTTAAAATGTAGTCTGTCTTTGTGGTGGGCAGAAACAGACGCATCAGCCAATAACCTCTCCTTCACTTCAACAGTGATTTGTTATTATTATTCTTGTATCATTACGAACTCTCGTCCTTTTCATTTACGTGACCCCCTTCTATTTGCCTGTAACTACGCTTGGGCTCGGGCTTGCAGTGTGTGTGGGGGCTTGCAGTGTGTGTGGGGGCTTGCAGTGTGTGTGGGGGCTTGCAGTGTGTTGGGGGGCCTCGCAGTGTGTGGGGGGGCTCGCAGTGTGTTGGGGGGCTTGCAGTGTGTTGGGGGGCTCGCAGTGTGTAGGGGGGCTCGCAGTGTGTGGGGGGGCTTGCAGTGTGTGGGGGGGCTCGCAGTGTTATGTTATGTTATGTTAAGTGCCATTTGTAAAGCGCACTGACGCCGAAGCTTCCTGGCGCTGCTAGACAGGTGAGAGAGACAGAAATACACAAAACCTAACATAAGGATGGGAACAGATGGGTCTTTAAGAGTTTCCTGAAGAAGAGAAGAGAGAGGGAGGATTTGATGGACAGGGGGAGAGAATTCCAGAGAGTGGGGGCTAGATAAGAAAAACGGCGGCCACCAAATTTCTTGGTTTTATTTTTTGGGGTGATTAGTAGGTCATTACGGGCAGAGCGTAGATTACGTGTAGGGCGGTAGGGGCGGATGAGGGAGTTGAGAAACCCAGGACTAGGGCAGTGAAGACATTTGAAAGTGAGGCAAGCCACCTTAAAGGCGACCCTTTGATTCACAGGGAGCCAGTGAAGGCTATGGAGCAAAGGTTTAGCGGATTGCCAACAAGGTAGTCCATGGATCAGGCGAGCTGCCTGGTTTTGGACGACCTGGAGGCGATTCAGCAGATAAAGTGGAAGGCCGTGATAAATAGAGTTAGAAAAATCAAGATGTGAGAGTACCAGTGAAGTGACAGATTGGGTGAGTGCTGCAGGGGGGAGGAAGTGACGAACTTTGCGAATCCTTCGAAGCTGGAACATGCATGATGAAATTACCGCTCCAACTTGGGCTTTGAGGGTAAGTTCGGTGTCAATAATTACGCCCAGACTTTTTATTGTTTTAGCAGGGGTGGGGGGGGAACCAAGCTCCGGCGGCCAGAACTGAGGGCCCCAATGGATATGGCTGAGGCCAGGAAGAAGAAGCTCAGTTTTACCTGGGTTGAGTTTTAATTGGTTCTGGTCCATCCAGAGTTGTATGTGAGTCATTACAGCATGGAACGTATTGATGGCCAGAGGGGAATTAAGTGAAAAAACAAGCTGCAAATCATCAGCATAATTAAAAATTGTAATGTCCCATTTGAGGAGGGATTGAATCAGTGGCCGGAGATACAAATTAAATAGAAGCGGGGAAAGAGAGGAGCCCTGGGGGACTCCGCAGACCGTGGGAGATTTTTTTGCCGTAAAAGGACCCAAGCGGACTGCCTGTGTTCTGCCAGTGAGGAAGGATCTGACCCAATCGAGGGCCACGCCTCGGATGCCGGCCTGTTCGTGGGGGGGCTCGCAGTGTGTGGGGGGGCTCGCAGTGTGTGGGGGACTCACAGTGTGTGGGGGGCTCGCAGTGTGTAGGGAGGCTCTGTGGGTGTGTGGGGGGGCTTTGTGTGGCTGTGTGTGTGGGGGGCTCTGTGTGGGTGTGTGTGTGGGGGGCTCTGTGTGGGTGAGTGTGTGTGGAGGCCTCTGAGTGTGTGTTGGGGGGGCTCTCTGTGGGTGTTTGTGTGTGTCATTTGCGAGAGATAAAGCTAGTGGCATTGTAAATGACAGGCCATTTATTTATGTTAAAAAAAACATAAATAAAAATATTGTCAAGAGCAATGCCAGTAGCTCAAACTTTAACAAAGGCAAAACCATTGCATTGTAAATGCTTGTTGAAAACGTCTGTGGTGGGGAGACAGCGCTTGTAATTGTCCTTGATTGTCATGAATTCGTGGGAGAACACTGTAAGAACTTCTAAGTAACTAGGAAACTGCTGCTGATACATACACCCCTTGGACACTCAAGAGGGCCCGAAAAGAGAAGAGCAATTCACACAGCTCTGACCTAGCCTCTCTATTTCTCTTCTGGCTGGGGTAATCCTGACTAGATTGCATTAAATTGTGGATTTGTCATCAGCTAGCCCATTTGCTCTTCATAAAAGATAGGTGTGCAGCACAGAACTCAGGGTCATATTATCAACAAATAGCGATATTTATCGCTAAGTAGGGTTAGCGGCAATTTTTTTATCGCCGCGCATCACAAGATTTTATCGCTGAGATAACGTGCTATTAGCAACTTTTATCTCAAAAGCGATAAAATTCCTGGCGATGGCGGCCAAATCCGTGAATATCGCTGAGAATACAGCGATATTCACGCATTATCGCTAACAGGGTCTTAGCCATTATATCCACTTCCCATTGGATATAATGGCTAAGAACTGGTCTGAGCAGGTGTTAGTTCTTAGAGATATTCGCTCTTACGGGAATATTTCCATAGCTACGCCTGTGTTGCTAATAGGCAGGTTGGGTACACCCACTTTGCATGTCATTAGCGATAAATATCGCTGACATGCAAAGTGGGCCCCAAACCGCTCACTATCGCCTACAAGCTGTCGCTAACTGCTGTTAGCGACAGCTTGCTAATCGGGCAATAGTTTTATCGCTGCTTAGAGGCCAAAAACGGCCACTAAAGCAGCGAAAATTGCCTATCGCCCCCCCATGATAATATGCCCCTCAGTGAACTAGGAAAAGCGATGTTAAGCACAGCGAGGCAAGACAGTGCCGTATTTACTAGTAAGTTATTTAGTAAAATGATTATAGAGCTTCTGTACGTTTGCACATTCCACGACGACCTGATGAGTCAAGAATAGCCTGGGCTATACAGGAGCTACTTAAAAGGCGCATATATACCAAGCACTGTCTTTGTATAAATTGAGAACAAGACAGAATTGAGAACAGGGGGCTGTTTAAGGACATGTATGGTTGTGTGGACCTGATTTGAAAATGTCATGTGAATTAAAAAAAATACCTGCTGTAGGGGTATGCGAATAACCAGCACCTGAACTGGCAAAAACACACAAGCTTGTAGAGCCTCATCAGTCAGGCTAGCAATTCAATCCCCTAAACTACACTTTACTCATTATAATGTTTTTGGTATCTGTGACTTCAAGTCTTAGTATACCGATAATTTTATCAGTTCTCTAACAAATTTGAGACTGTAAAGTCAATAGGCTCTTTCTTCACATTAGACGTTAGATGGCAAGCATTCATCAGACATCCAACTGGAATATTTACCTTCTAGTCTACTTGATGTCACGGTTCCTTGATGACAGAGCACATTACTGTTCACTTAAACATGTACAAGTGAAAGAGTTTCCCACAAATTGGTTATAAGTTTGTCATAAAAACGGTTCGCACTCACGGGTATATGGACTTTTTTTATTTAATTCTTTGGTCAAAATGTAGGTCGGGAAGGCCCCTACGCGTTTCGGTCTCGCAGAGACCTTGATCACAGGTATGCCATTGCCTAATCAGGCAAATTTAAATATCGGCATGTGCTGCACCCAATCTGTTAACCTTACTAGTGCATTTTGGGAAACGTAGTGTATAAAAGTGAAAGCAAATACGTTAGACAGATAATTCATAAGAATTTCATGAACCACTCGTCTGAGCACAATGTGGGAGGGATTAAACAGATTAAAAAGAGTATCATACGAAAATGTGAGATTTAAGATTACGTTCTAACATTCTGGCAATTTTGTCCATATTATGCTTTATGGACTCTCAAAAGATTACCAGTTACAATCAAGCCCTCTAGTACATACGTATTTACATCTGGGTTATGCAGCGGTGTGAAAATTGCACCATATTGTGGCACATTTGCAACGTGATCCATATAGGGAGATGCGTCACTTTGTAAAGGCCTCTGCCATATTATACCTGCGTCAGGTATAAAGTATGCAGGGTGGGCGTTCCCACACAGGTCGCAGTGAAATCTACAAGATTTCACTGGGCCACTTCTAGGACTCCACTGTGTCAAAAGCTTACACCTGCTTGGAGCAAAGAAATATGGATAACACCAAACTAACAAAATTATTTTCAGACGATATAAGAAACAGAGACATTTCACATATGAAAATACCAATATAAATCTTTTTTATGATAAAAAGGTAGGTATCCAGGGTCGGACTGGCCTATAGGGCAATCAGGCAGTACCAAAGGGCCTGATCTGACAGGTCAGCGTGTGGGCCATTTTCTGGCTGTGTGTGAGCCTGTTTTAGGGTCTGTTGGGCCGGTTTTACTGTTGATTTTCCTGACATTAAAACATTACCTGCAGCAAGCTCAAATCCATTCAGTCTTCCATACCTTGCAAAACACAAGATTGTCCTTACAAGTTCAAAACTATACCTGTTTGTAAACATGAATGACCTTTTAGGTGTCGCCTGTGACATCACATGTGCTGCATGTGCTTTCGCTTGCTGTAGATACTGTATACAACAAAAAGGGTTTGCAGCCCCCCCTTTGATTAGCTTTTGTTGGCTTCCTTATTACTGTTACTAGCTACCTTCTATTTGGCCATAGGGTACTGGCTTCACTTCCTCTTCTTTCAGCTGGAGCATGGACCAAGTATAGATTGCTTCGGCTTGATTGCTGTCTCCTTCCTCTGATCGCGCTGTAATTGAGGTACTACTTTAATTTTTTCTTCTTCCCTTTCATACTTGTTGAACCTCTTGCCATTTGTAGCCTATTTTTGCTGTGCCACACACACTTCAAATAAGTCCTTTTCTCATTTGAAATGGATGTTCCTTGTGACAACATATGTTATCTGCTTTCAATGTGAGCAAATATGCTCCCTGCTTCCAAATGTATGTTCATTAAGCCATGGGCATGAGTGCAATTGCTTTTTTTATTTATGTAATAGGATTTTTGCCTAATGTCATATTTGTTTTTCCTCTTATTTTTCCCTTTTTTTCAACAGTTTTTATTATCACAGATTCAGCAAATACATTGGGATACACAAATTGCACAAGAAGTGTACAACATTGTGAGATCAAAAGACAGCAAGTCTGGGCAGTGCTAGTCCAGGTATAGGTTACAACCGGTTTAGTCATCACAAAACAGTATTCAATGTTAAACACGTCCACATTGTGTGGACAGGGGGCGGGGGGATTCCCCTTGCACCTCCTGTTCACAGGCCCAGGCTTGTAGACAGTGGAGGAGGGCTCGCCTACCTCCTCCTCCACTTCCAGTACAGACTATTTTAACCAGGGGTTCCAGATCATAGTGAATTTTTCTTTTTCTTTTTGATGCATCGGAAGATTAGCTGATTTGCTCAGATTCACTTCACAGAGTTGTTGTGCATGTGACCTAACAAGCACTGGCGTTTGAGGCTATTGTCTCAGAAGTTGCCTTTTGTTCATGCTGTACAGCCTGGGCATTCCTGGCACTGGCAATTATTCGTATCCATGCTTTATAGCAGTGGGGCTGGTGTGAAGCATGGCCAAAAATGCTAAAAAAATAGACTATGATGCATCCAGTGCTAATGCACTTTAAAGCAATTATGCATTTGCCCTGGTTGCTTCATAGCACTTTCTTAAATTAGTTTTAAACACACTGCAAAGCATACCCACTACTGTATATCATGGACACAACACATTGCCAAAGCCAATAGCTCTGATAGGCCTGGCCTATAGGCTTTGCCACTGCTTGTTTAGCTTCCTAATTCACTAAAAGGGGCCCCTTTTAATGTGGTGTCCGGGTATACTTTCTGTCCACGTTTTACCCTGTATTTTTCTAATATACTGCTGTAATATATAAAGCATTCTGTGCACTCATTTGTCTCTGATTGTGTGAAGTGTAAACATAAAGACATTGCTATACAGACCAATGTTTTATATGAGCTTTGTTAAAGTTCTAGATGTCTGATAGAATGACAGTTTTGAACGTATTCGTGCTAACTTTCCTCCATCATTCAAGTGATTAGGAATCTACAGCCAAATTCAATATTTATGTTCCACAGAAATGTTAGTACAGACTTCCTGCAACATGTGAATGGCATTTTAGCCCAATGCCCAGACTTTTTTATGCCGAGCACCCCTTGATCAACAAGAAATGTGCCTGGGCCCTCCATTTGATATAACCTGTTAAAATGTTTAATGATGAGGTTTGTGTACTGCAGACAGAAAATTGTAGAAGTTGAGGGGTGTGTCTGTGGCTAGTGTAAAAAATAGCAGTTTAGACATGATGTTCAGTGGCACATTCCCCACCACTAGCTTTTACACATTAAGTGGTAAGTGTGTTCAATAGTGTATAAAAAACAGTCAGTAGTGGCAGGGCAAGTTTCCCGCACACACCCTGGCCACATACAGCAAACAAAGAACTGGTACCTCATGGCAGTTGCAGCATAAGTGCCTCTCAAGTACAGAACAAGTAGAAAACAGGTGGCAGCAACATAAGCGTCCCTTTAAGGTGACTACCTCACTCCGGGTAATTACAGACAATGCTTCAAGTCCTGGACTTTTGTTTAATAGTCTAATGCAGTCTGGGTGTTCTAGTCTCCTTTTTTAGGTCTCGGCTAGCGTAAGCAGCGTACATAGGCAGTCTCGCTGGCGAGATCTTATGTTTCTTAGTAGCGAGGGTAAACTCCGCCCCTCTTTTCCATTGGCTGGCTTCCTAAACGGTGGCCAGCCATTGGAGAAGAGGTTTCAGTGATGTCACTTTTTTCATCTAAGCCCCGTCTTTTTCGGATTGAGGGGCGTGTTTTTAGTTTCTTTCTCATTCTTCTCCATTGGCTGAAATCTAACAACAACAGTCAAAAACACGCCCGTTGTTTACATTCCAGCCAATGGAGAAGAGGGGAGAAAGAAAAACACGCCCCCCCCCCCAGTCTGAAAATGACGGGGCGTTTCTCAGTCTCTTTTGTGCTTGAACTCGGAGAAACATGGTGGTGTTCATGGCGTGGTCCGAGGTTCAGCTGAATATGATCGGTGCGGGTGCCACCCCACTTATTTTAAATAGTTGCAAGCAGGTGCTCACCCTGCATTCTGGCCGTGTATTGGTTCTACGTAACGGGTGCCACCCGCGTATGTGATTGTTTTTATTGCGCAGGTGCCCACCCTGCGAATTTGCCCGCATTTATATTTTTCATTCCTAAGCGGGTGCCCACCCCGCTCTTTAATTTCAATTCGGATGGAGCCTACCCCTCATCTGCCCTGTTTTCACCGCCGCAGCCCGGGACTGCAAGGAATCACTGCCACGGCTGAGGATCACGGCGGGCAGGACTTCCGGTTTCCAAAGAGGAAGTCCTGCGCCCGCCGCCGGAAGAAGAAGAGAAGCTACCGGTGCAGGGCTCCCGTGGTTAAGGGAGAGCCCCGCAGATGCCACTAGTGCAGCCCGATGGCGGAGGGGGCGCGAGGCATATTGCCGGTGCTTGCCCCCACCGCAGGAGAAGCAAGGGAGAACGTCAGAGTCCTCCGCCCCAGCTGTTGAGTTCCAAGGGAGCCGGGGGGGGGGGGCGGAGAGAGAGACAGAGTCAGAGCAGCCTCGGGCGCTCAGTGGGCCGCTCCAACGTTTGGGCAGGTTTTGTAAAGAACCCCAGAGAAGGGCCTAAGTGTTGTTAAAGGGCCCTGAGGGGCCCGTGTCTTCCTTCGCCGGTGCCCATTTTCAGAGTTGCCCTGCATGTGCGCAGGCAACTTCAACATTGGAGGCAAGTGTGTGTGTGTGTGTGTGTGTTTGTGTGTGTGTGTGTGGCTCTGTGTGTGTGTGTGGCTCTGTGTGTAGCTCTGAGTGTGTGTGTTGCTCTGAGCGTGTGTGTAGCTCTGAGTGTGTGTGTAGCTCTGAGTTTGTGTGTAGCTCTGAGTGTGTGTGTAGCTCTGAGTGTGTGTGGCTCTGTGTGTGTGTGTGGCTCTGTGTGTGTGTGTGCCACTGTGTGTGTGTGTGGCTCTGTGTGTAGCTCTGAGTGTGTGTGTTGCTCTGCGTGTGTGTGTACCTCTGAGTGTGTGTGGCTCTGTGTGTGTGTGTGTATCTCTGAGTGTGTGTGGCTCTGTGTGTGTGTGTGGCTCTGTGTGTGTGTGGGGCTCTGTGTGTGTGTGGCTCTGTGTGTGGGGGGGCTCTGTGTGTGTGGGGGGGGTCTCTGTGTGTGTGGGGGACTCTGGGTGTGTGGGGGTCTGTGTGTTTGTGTGTGGCATTTGCGAGAGATTAAGCTATTGGCATTGTAAATGACAATGCCATTTATTTTTCTGTTTTCAAAACCAACACATAAATGAAAATGTTGTCATTTACAATGCCAATAGCTCTAACATTTACAAAGGCGAGACCGTTGCATTGTAAATGCTTGTTTAAAGTATTGTATTAGTTTGCAGATGAGAATTCCAACACAACCAACATGGCCCGAGTGGCAAAAGAATTGTACAAGAAAATATACAGCAAGCAAATAAAAAAAGCAGACATAAAAAATGGGAAAAAAAGAAACATTGTTCTACCCAACCTGCCCACCCCACATTAGTAACGCATTGTAAATAAAAATTGGTGCGGCAGTGGCACAGCACGGGGAGTCTTCTTTTGCTTCCATTGATCTACTTGCACTGACATACCTCAAATCATTGAGTGAAAAAGTCAGGACTGGAGACAGTGTCCATAAAGACCTGAAGTGAGGTGGTCATCCTACACCCCTTAGACACAAAACAGTCACATCACAGGTAGCTACAATGCAAGCTTACATCACAAACACAACACCGAGAACAGAAGCAGGGCACAACGGCCTTGTAGTAGGGGGCAGGGTGCAGGGGACTATTAAGGCATCTTTATATTGTCTGTTCAGTGGTTCAGCCAAATTGGATAGACCCAACAGTTCTTGCTTGCACAAGTTATTACTGACACCAAGGCCCAAGGCAATGCTTAACACATATTTTATTAAGTCACTCTTATAAACGCCAAATCACATTTAAACACACACACTCGCAAGAACACACAAACATACTACACCTAAAGCATACCATAATTATATATCATCTTTGCCCCATGACGCAATGTCAATGGTAAACCCAGAGTAACTGTTACAAGACAGTTAAACCATAAATATCCCATACATGTTCAGCCTCGACAGTCTCCATAAAACAACTCTAAAAGTCTGTACTTTAGTTCCACCCACAACTGCAGAATTCTAGACCCCTCTGAGTCACTATGTTACAGTCCTTAGAGAGACATTGAGGTCTTGGCACAGGCGTGGGTCATCTCTTCAGTGACTAATTAGACCCCAGGGTGAATGTAAAGAAACTTGTGGCCGTAGACACAGAGAAAATACTTGGAGTCAGGATTGCGATTTCGGCTGACATTAAGATTCACCACATGGGAACAGTTTCGGGGACAGACACAGAGACCTCCTCAGTTGGTTGGGGATTTGACACTTAAACAGCACTTCATGGTAAACAGGGAATCAAGAAAGGCTATAAGGTGAAGTGGGTTCATAGTGGCCTTAATAAAGAAGTCAAAGTATGAAACAGAGAAGTTATTTTTGGCACCATTCTCACATATTGTGTATACTTTGAAAACGTGCCTTTGACGTTTTGCTGTGCTGTTGAAAAGAGTCCAAAGAAAGCAGATGTCATGATGTGCTTATCGTCTTGGTGCCTTCCGGTTAAAGGAAGCAGAAATGATACTAAATGCCAAGCTTCGGTTCCTAAAGAGACAGGCAACTCCTTCATTTGAAATAATTCCATGTGCTAATATGTAATTTTAGGGAGAGAATATGTGTGTTTGTGTGTGTCTGTCTGTCTGTGGATATGTGTCTTGCAAGGGTAATGTAGAATATTTCTCGGTTACAAAATAGGAAACAAAGAGAGAACGATGGAAAGAAGCAAAGAAATGAAGTACAGAAGGAGAAATAAAGAAGAAATGGAAGAGAAAAAGAAACAGTAGACATAAAAAAAGAGGGACGGGAAAAAGCGAGAAAGAAGGAACATCAATTAAAAGTGAAGAGAGGGAGAGAAAGAAGAAGAAAATGAAAGTAAAGAAGAAATTAAGAACAAATGTGAAAAACTACTAAACAAGAGGGAGTGTGCTGCTGCAGAAGTAATTGAAGTGACATTCAACAAATGGAAGGGGACATGCTAGAGAGTAAGAGACACTCAGCAAAGGAACCCAGCAAGAATCCGCATGTCGTTTTTTGAGTTCTGTGTGTTTTTTAAAATTAGAACTTCCTGTTGCAAGTTCTGCATTACGTTGGCAAAAGAGACTACATCTGAATTGCTGAACAAGTACTTCCTGTTTATCTATGCAACTGGATATAACATGTAATTCTTTCTACGTCACAAACCAGTGTCCATTTTACTTCGTGCCCTTTTTCAGGACACTTATCTCTAATAACTTACATCTTGTCAAAACAACTAAACGTGCTTATTTATAGTTGTTACAATGTGAGATTTTTTCTTTTAAAATTTAGTAAATCCTTAGCAGCATTTAGTAGCTATGGAATCTTATTTCGGATGCAAAAATCCACGCGAGCAGCTCCTCTTGTGCCTGCGAGCTATATTTGGTAAATGGTAAGTAGGGTCCACTCTGTCGTCAAGGCAATAGTCACTCATGTCAGAAGACATGGAGAAGTGGTCACTTTACTCTGTGGGTGTTTTGTCACTGACCAAGACGTAGAGGACTGAAGAGTGCCACTGATACTGCAGAGCTACGCCCGGGCCAGGAGGGGCCAATGGGGAAGCTGGAGAGATTAGCGCCGGGACACCTCCGGTTGAGGAAACTGTAAAACTGTATGCGCTTTATAAAACTCTGTATTATTATTATTATTATTATTATTATTATTATTATTATTATTATTATTATTATTATTATTATTTGCAATCTGGTGCAACCTCCTAGGAGTATTATGCATTTTGTGATGCAAAAATGCACTCCACTTCACAAACCACTCGATATGCAATTTCAACATCCTTATTTGTGAAGTGCCCTGTGTACATAGAGCCCCTAATAATTACCTGCATGATTGCTGCATGAGTAGCTTTTATCAACCATTGTCATGGTTTTACTGTTACTTGCTTTATGTCAACGTGTCACAGTCGTTCAACAACAGAAACGACAGAGGCAGAGACAATTCTTCTACTGGTCTTTTTATTTACTTCGTGAAAGACTCGTTGACCTATTGTGGCACGTTACAGGCACGTGGTGCATGATGACAAATTTTCCTAGACTTCTTTGGATCCCACCCTGCTGAGGTATTGCAGGGCCGGCTTTAACACCGATGGAGCCCTGTGCGACAATGTTTGTTGGTGCCCCCCCTATGGCCACCTCTGCCACGGACCCCCTCACCAGCGCCCTTTAACAGTGCCCCTCAAGTCTTCATATCCACGCTCTCGCAGATTCATTTAGTTTTATAGCACCACTCATATCAGTGTAAGGTGTCAGAGCACTTTACATCAGACACACATTGCACAGAGACAATCATATATGTGTAAATCAGTGAATAGAAAATGTTATCTCAGACAGGACTACAAGGTGTAGTGTAGGAGTGACATCATCGATACTGGCAGGCAATACAGTTCAAGAGTCCATATTCTGGAAAATCACAAATTCAGATTTTAAAACATAACACCATGGTTAGGGGTTCTCCTTAATAATAAGAATTGTTTTCTACCCAAATGAACCCTTATGGGAAGATTAGGATAATGAAAGATTGCACAAAACATATAGCTCTAACATATACTTTGCAGTTTGCATGCAGCTCTTTGATGACCGTTAATAGCTCAATGTTCTATATTAGGATTTTGACTTATAAACTACAAGTAGCAAAAAAAGTTCTTTTACAGAAGCAGTAACCCTCTGATCAATTTACATTATATGCACTTTGTGATCTGCATGGTACAAGTTCTTAGCAGCAGGTATTTTAACCCTCTGTGCTACCTTAGGATGAGTCAAAGCCTCCACTAGCCAAACCTCCTGTCTCTTTCCAGGAAGACGATTAATCACTCGAGTTATCCTGACATTTTAATTGATGCCTGAAAATTGCTGGAGGCCAGGACGCAGCAGTAGGTGCTTTTAAAAAGTTAATATCCTTGCAAAAATGACGCCCCCACCCCAAGTCAGCACCCGGCGTGGTGGCACCGATCGCACCGCCCTAGAGCCAGCCCTGAGGGTTTGCATGCGTTTGCATCCGCTTGTTGAATAAAGGATTAACACTTAAACAGGAGGAACTATCTGAAATAGAAAGCAATTTACGGGACACATTGACTTTTGCTCTGACAATGACTCCATCCAGGATGGGAGGAGTATCTTTTTCTAAATTGTAACTTGGCTGCCTTCATGTCTTTCAATCTGTCCTGAGGAAGACCCAACGTGATGCACTTTCATTTAACAAACATATCCGGGTCAAAACGCCAACGCTTAACCAGTCCACGTCCAGAGTTACTGGACCCTGGAATAAATGACAAGCCTCAAAAAGGGCCGCTGTTGAACTCTATTTACTAAATGAGGACGGAGGTTATAATTTCTTTGTACCTGCATTATTTTTTATGTTTCTGTAATTTTGTCTCCTGTAATTTGTGTAATTTGTACATGGGTACAAACTTATATTGCACTGTATGTCACTTTAGCCACTGATATTTGTCACGTTTTGTTGATTTAGTATGTTTATGACATCCTTAGTCAGCAAATGAAATACATATATGTACATATTGATTGTGTCCCTTTTGGTGTTTCCAGATTTATATGTAGATTAAGTAATAGTTTGTGTGTTTTCTTTGATTCATTATTTTTGTTTCCAAGCAATTGCTTTACCCAACAGAACGCACTGCGGACAATATCATTTACACCCATTTTCTGAGGGACACAGGGTTACCCCATTAACTTTGACGGCCATTGGGGCTGGGCAGACATAAGCCATTGAAGAGTGCTAAGCTCTCTTAAGTATGCCAGCTAACCTGCGAAACTCCTTTCACCCAGGGATTCATAAATGTTTCCGCACTGATTGCTTTTAGACATCTGCAGTACTCATTTTATGGATGAACCTTGTTTAATGGAATTCACATTGATAGACTGCACTCACAGGAGAGTTGATTCACCACCAGAAAATGGATTAAAACTGTGGAGAGGAAACTTTTCTTCAGACAGAAATATAAGCAAAGCCTGGTTACGAGACATGCAGAACAGTGTTGTCCTGTCCAGCGACTTTCGAAGTAAGGTTTTGACTTCAGGCGGCATTTCGTTTTTAGGTATGGCTTGCTATGAAAACTCTAGAAGTATATTTTACTTGCATATGAGAGGGAGTAAAAAAGTCCTCAGGAAAGCCCATATACAAAGAATAAAGCAGGGGACTATTGACACAGAGCATAGTTCCCACTGCAATAAAGAAGTATTATTCAATATAGTGGCAAACAACCTGATTTAGAGGAGGTTGTTAATGGTAGATCTGCCAAACACCATGCTAGCAGCATATGAGGTTCCAACGGCGTAATCTCCTGTGGTTCCCACATGCACACTGCCAGAATATAGGGGGAACGCCTCAAGAAATGTTGGTAGGTCCAGTGCGTGCTCTAGTGTACCTGATGAGAAACCATGGAGCATATGTACAAGCCCCTGTCGCCAAGGGAAAGTCACTTTTTACGACGCTGTGGTGGCGATAGGGGTCTTGCCATTTTTACAAGGCAGTGTTAAGCCACTTAACCCCTTCGCTGCGGCGGCCATTCCGCCGCAGCGCTAAGGGGGAGGCGGCCCCCGCGGCGGTTCCATGCTTGTGACAGAATTGCTCTGTCACGGCCCGCGGGTGAGCTGTGCTTGTGACGGAACGGTTCCGTCACGGCCCCGCCCGCTCTTCAGAACGTCAGCGCAGGCGCAGAATTCGTGTCGCGCAGGCGCAGCGAGCGGGCCGTGACGAAACCGTTCCATCATCAGCACAGCCCACCCGAGGCTCGTGACGGAACGGTTCCGTAACAAGCATGGGAGGGGTTAACGTGGCTTAACTCTGCCTTGTAAATAAGGCCCCCTTTCACGCAATGCTTAGCGTGAAAGGGGTGGGTAGTGGGTGTTGCGGTGGGCGTTCCACCACAACACTCATTGATTTTGACTCTGTATCCTATTTACAAGGGCAGAGTAAATAGCCGGCAGCGCCAAAATCAATACTGGGTCTTAAGTTGGTGAAACAAGGAGAAATGCTTTATTTCTCCTCATTTTTGCTTTTTCCATGTGTGGTGGCTTGTGCATTTGTGCATTTTGTAACTTTCATGTGTGCTGCATTAAGCAGCACACATAGAAGTGACAAACTGGCCTTTCAGGATTGTTTATGTGCAGGAAGGGTCACCTTAATACACATAAACAATCCCCCCCTTGCACGCAGATACCCTTGCACTATGGTGCAAGGGTGTCTGCATTAGCACTATACTGCTAAGTGTAGCGCCAGCGCTGGGGGAAATGCAAGGCTGCATCATATCCTTGTAAATATTGTGCAGTCTTGCGTTTCTGATGTGGTGGAATGTGGCGTTAAGCCATGACGGCTAACTCCTTACTACGCCAATGGTTCCAACTGAACAGCCTCAAGTGCAATTCCGATAAGTCCGAGGTACTCTTCTTTGGGTGTGACACAGAGCCAGACTGGCAGGCCTGGTGGCCGATCAATATGTTTCCTCCGTCTTGTTCTTCCCAAGTCGCCAAGAATCTGGGGGTCAAGATGGATAAGGGGCTAACATTGAAATCCCAGATCCTCGGGGTGTCGGGCACCTGCTTCGGCATCCTGAGGATGTTGCGGAGGTTCCTTCCCCTGCTGTCTGAGGAGCATAGGAAACTGACCGTGCAGGCTCTGATCTGCTGCAGCGGCTCCAAGTGGTGCAGAACGCTGCCGCAAGAGCAATCTTTGGTTTAAATAGACGGGCCAGTGCAGCGGGCCTGTTGAAAACCTTGCATTGGCTTCCTATCCGGAAACGGATCGCCTTTAAGGCTATGACTCTGGCCTATAAAGCTCTCCACGCGGTGGGAGCAAAGTATCTTCAGAAGAGACTGGTCTTCTATCAACCGACTCGGTCTGTTTCTGGCGGTTGTTCCGCGTGTGAAGAGAGCTCGCCTGGGAGGCCGCTCTTTTGGACTACTGGCGCCACAGTTGTGGAACTCTCTGCCGCTCACTCTGCGGAGAGCTACCAGCCTACTTGCCTTTAGAAAAGGCCTTAAAACCTGGCTGTTTACCCAGTAGCCTGTTTTTCCTGTATGTGTTCGTTCGGCCTTCTGTCCTTTTCTTTTTAACGGTGTTATGTTATTGTGTTGCAGCCCTCCTTTTCCAAAAAAGCGCCGGGACATTCTTTTTGAGTAGCCGTGCGCTATATAAAAGAATAAATAACATAACATAACATAACAACATAACTTCCTCGTACATATCCCCCATGTCTGGCGGAGTTACCACCATAAAGGACTGCCCAGGTGGCGCGCTTTCTGGGTAAAGTGCATGTAATGTGCTGAGAAACACCCCCGCATATGTGGCAACTGACAAAGTGTTTACACTTTTGGAGTACACTCCACTGACCACATTTCTAATGGAATTTATGTCAGCTAAGATGAGCACTGACGAGCAAGTACATTTTTTCTCAGTGTTGTCAGTGATCCTTGGGCCATTTTTGCCACTCCATTTTCCTGCTTCCAATAGCACTGAAGACTCCACTAATTGGTACATTATGGTTCCTGGTAATTCTCGACTCGGCCGGACACATTTTCCTGCCAAATCGGAAATTACAAGGAATGAGCTAATACCACATTTCTGGCCGAATACCTTGTTGAACAAACTCTAAATAAGCCTCAGAGGTATCAAAATTAGCCATCGTTCATCACAGCAGTTTTCATATGTATGTCACCTCAGAAGAAAAGAAACAGCACTCTAACGACAAATTATGTTTCGAACGCAAAGTTTTCTGCATTAGGGTAAAGTGAATGCCACACTGATCAAAAATTCAACAGAAAAATGTTCCAGTATATATTCATTCTTAAATATTCCTGTAGCACCCTCATGGACACCATTACTGATCAAATAAAACAAATAGAATTAGATATGGGCAACAGTGAATGAGAGGGGTATTTTACCTAAGTGGTTCTTTCTGAGTGAGATCAAACTGAGAACTAGAACAAACTAGAGTTGTCTATGATGTCACTCAAAACCTCAAGGTTAAAAAATATCCTTGTTATTCAATTTTTAACTATGTATACTCCACCCCTCAAACACCATAAAGATTAAGTTATGTATGCCCCATCTCTCAAATCGTCTGCCCTAGCTTACAGCATCTATGCATGGGCTGAGCAGTAATGCGGGATCCATATATAATATGGCTTCCCCATCCCAAAGATGAGTGACAAATACTTGGCCTCGTGCCACCCAAACTCACCACTCTCTACATATAACTCTTCCCTTCCCAAACTGACAAAATACCCGGCTTCCTAGGTCCAGCCCCACCACCCACTATGTCTACCCCCTGCCAAATGTAAAACAAATACCAGGCCTCCTGACACCCATTCCTACCACCCTATACATTTATTGTCTCTTACATCTCCCTGGCCAAATACAAAAAGACCTGGCCTCCTACAATCCCTCTCCACCACCCTCTGCACCTTCTCTCCCCCTCCCTACCCAAAGATGCAGTCTCTGCACCAAGATTGAGTGGAACTGTTTTCCCCTGTTAGTGGAGGTCTGCAGAGATCTGTGCTGACAGGAAATATGGCCGTTGGTGCAGGCAGTATGCCATTTGAATTCTCCCACCTTCCTTGGGTCTGTTGAGACCCTGTAAAGGTGGTAGCTAGCGGGCGACACTGCCAGATTCGATTTTGCCACCTTGCATGGGTGAGGCAAGCTCTTACCTCGGTGAGGTCATAACGGGGGAAACAACTATTCCCTACTATTTTATATCATATCAGTGAAACAGAGAATAACCAGATTTCTATCCAGTTATTAACACTAATGGCTACTAATGGAATCCATACATAGCATTATTAGTGTCAGCATACAGTGCATAATAAAATGTATGCCTTTTTTTAAAACCATTTTCCATAATAGGTGTTACTATTGTCCATTTTAATGGTACTTGTAGTAAGTCCACCTTTTCTGTATGGTCACCCCAGATTTTTTGCTTTTTCCTGAAACGTGTTTTGCTGGCATAAGAAATCTGTGCACTTTACACAGCTATACAGGAGTAAGTATCGATGCACTCCCTTTAAACTCGGTTAAATTGTTTTATCCCTGATCAACACATTTAATTTACCTATAAGTCCCTAGAAAATTGGTGTAGAAAATGCACCCAAGGTCTCGAAATAAGGCACCGCATGTGAACTGCAACACCTATTGTGCCATCCACAGACTGGCCTGTAAAACACAGTTTGAGGCCTACCATGTATAGTCTTAGAAGCAAAAAGGTGGTTACTATGGGGGAAGAGTAACCTTGGACTTCCACAGCCATCGCGAGGTAAAGAAAGCTTCTATAGAATTATTTCAATTATGCAGTAAGTGCATGTATTTAATTAATTATATTCATAAATGACCCAGCATTCATACTTTTCAAAAGGTAAGGTGCTCTTACCGAGTGACGATGCAGTGAGAATGGATAGAGTGACTAAAAAGAGTGTTTGGGTGATATACAAAATATATACATATGACTGATTGTGAAAGTATGTTGTTCCAGTGTCAAGAGGCACAATCAAAATGTAAAATTAGTCCACATAGAATTTGTCATGATTTCGCCCCTTAGCGCAATTATTTAGATTGGGGTCATCATCAGGACAGAATAAGAACTGGAGACACCAGATAGTTGGGGCAAAGAGACCCACAACTGTAGATGTGTCGCAAGCAGTCCCAAGGGAAAATCTCAGCAAACTGCATTAAAATATCCAGATCAAAATATAGCCACTAATAAGGAAGACATTGGTTCGGAGGCGTGCTGGTACCATCTGACGCGTGTGAGGGGCCATCCTTTATGATAATAAGTGTCCGGCCCAGGTCCTTGGGTTACTGGGTTGCCCCTTTTCTTTAAAACCACTTGTAGCCTGAGTGCAGCTGAATGAAAACCTGCAAAAATATCCTTTTTCAATAGCTGGGAACTTTGTAAATATTAAGCTGGCACTTGATTGCCATTGCAATCACAATGACATTTCCTATCATACCATCATGAACTTTTTCTACCATGAATTTATGACATTTTACAACTACAAACAACACTTAGCTTTGTACTGATTTACTACTTTTTAAAGACAATAGATTGGATAATAAGACATCTTACCATTATATGTGATTAGCCAGTGATATAAAAATCTTCACCATTTTAAGATGACAGGTGATTGCTGATGTTATGATACAGTTCTTCTATAATGATATCCTGGTACGCCTTGCTACTATAGACAGCTAGCTACCACTATTGTCAATGTACACGATTACCTAGTGGTACATAAACTTCACTATTCTAAAATTGTGTGTGATTGCTGATGTGACTGTTCATTTTCACGATAATAAAATCAGAATGCCTTAGTCATCCAGGGTTCTATAAGGCGATCCTAGAGGGACGGATTCATGCCAGATTTTCAAGATAACTAAATTTTTCTTAAACTTTCTTTATGCAATTTTTCACTCCATAACTGAGCGGTCACATACAGAATCCTTCAGGATAATACCCTTAGACTTATTTCCATTATAAACATCAGAGTACTAAGCACATTTCACTATTAGTTATACCTTTAAACTTGTATGGCACAGCAGTAAACCCAGCATCATACATAGATAGGGTTGCCCAAGCACCAACATTTACATGCTACTACTGCTATCAGACCCATTATCCTGCTCACTTCCAGTCCCCGTTGGATTTAACAATTCCATACATAACTCTCTCCAGATTGCCATTTCCTCCTCTAACTTCCCATTCTTATGAGAGGCATTCATATGCAGCTCCTCCACCAGAGACCACTCTCCCACATCCCTTATCCAACTTTCGAACGTCGGAGCCCGTTCACCCATCCAGCATATTACCACCCTCCGTCTGGCCAGCACCAACACTAACTGTAATAATGTATTGCCCATTTTCTGTTTCTTGCATTGCCGGACCAGCCCCAGGAGACACTGTTTGGTGTAGCCTCTAACAAGATTCCACCCCTTCATGGACTCTTGTTACTACATTAACCCAGTACTGCTGTACTTCTGTGCATTCCCACGCCAGGTGCATGAACCCTGAATGGGCCCTGTGACATCAAGGGCATGTGACCGAGTGGCATTTATATGGTGGAGCCTCACAGGGGTCATATACACCCGTTGTAAAAAATTATAGTGCAGTAGCTTCAGTTGGGCATTACAATATACCCTGCACGTTAGTGTGCCCACCCTCACCCAGACTTTCTCTGGCAATGACAACTGCAGGTCCTCATTCCAAGCGTCCCATGCCTTTAGGGCTAGGGACCCCGAGTACACACTCATGGCCTTATACAACAAGCCCACACCCATCCAAGATAACTACATTTATCCAAATAGAGATATGCTTAAAATCTGGCAGGGCTCCAGCCCTCCAGAACCAACTTTGGAGAACCCTGCTATAGACTATTACCATTTCAAGATGGCATAAGCGTGCCTAGGCAACATCACTGTTTGTTATTCTAGTCCTTCTTCAAATACATCTTTTGAAAGATGTGCCATGGTGCAAACAAGGAATGTGCGCTGTATTCATAATGCAGCCCCAAGTACCAGGTCTGATATTTAAAAGTGGGAAATGTGCAAATTAAAGTTGGCATGTTCCTCTACTGACTAGACCCCAATAGCTATTTCTACTGGTAGGGCTGTAGCTGGATCTAAGAAATGCCAAAGTAGAGAATATACATTCTAATCTGTAACTTTTGACAGAAAATAATTCAAATAGTCATTCAAAGTCTGTTTTTCATATCTATTAAAAGTACACACTCATTAGTGAAGTTAGTGTTTTAATAAAGGTATTTATGAAAAGTAACCTTTAGAAGGTTATCTTTTCTTAATTTGCCTGAAACCCTGTAAGCTAATTTGCAGGTGTGGAGTCTGTGTTTGACTTTATGAGATCTGAAATCTGCCCCCAAAGCAGAACAATGGCATAGGCCAGGTGACAGGATGGACTGGGTGTGGTGTGGGGCTAGTGATCCCCGTTAGCTAAAAAAGAACAGTTGTGGCACCCCAGGAACTTCATTAACTTGAAAGGGACAGGGATGAAGCCTGCCTATATATAGCTTAGGGTAAAGGGAGACCTGAAGAAAGGAAAGCCTTTTGTCACAGCCATCTTTCCTGGCTGGCTCTGAATCCAGTGGAAGAGAAGCTAACCCCAGAACCAGTTTTGAGTGGACACAGAGAAGGGGACTGCTAAACATACCTCTGACTGGCACACAAGCTTCAAATATGGGTAGAAGACCTGTGCCATCTTGCATTTTCCTTAGAATTGTGCCAAGTGGGATAGTTTGCAGTAAGGCAAACACAATATGCTTTAAAATGGGGAGGGTTACCCCCAGGATCCATTTTCCCATTGGCTAGGGAGTGTCCAGGAGTCACCACAACCATTCTTGGAACACTTTCAGAACCTGCTGTCTGTGACATTAGAGGAGCCCTATAGAACTGGACCTTCCGCCTCTTGCACCCAGGAGAAGTGGACTCCAAAGGTCATTTTTCTGACCAATTGTGCTGCTATCTGAATACAAAAATCTACAAGAGGCCTCTTTTCTGAAATGTCCAGTTGACCAGCATCAACGGGACCTGGACTGGACCTTGTTGGTGGCCCCTGCTGAAGTGGGTCCTGGATCCTAAGAACTATCTTTGAAGTCCTGAGTCCCAGAAGAGCTGCTCCATAAAGCCTAAAAGGTTTTTGATGCAACTTTCTTGGATACAGCTTCAGACTTGTCCCAGTGAAGAATTTTGAGCTCCATGCAAAAGACTAAGTCAGAAGATAAAATCTTCAACTGGGATGAACTCCCTTTCTGCATTCGACCTGTGCTCCATCCTGGTTGTCTTAGGTCCCGGTCTACCACTTCGGTAGACTATCATTGGTGCTCAGTGCTTTTCAGTGCTATTTTTATTTACAATTTCTAAGAAACTAAATATATCTCTGGTTCCACTTTTTGGATATTTGTTATTTTGGTGCCATTCTTTTTATTAAAATGTACTTTATTTTTCTAATTCATTTAGTATTTTTATTACTCTTTGGGTACTGTATAAATACTTTACACATTGTCCTAAATTAAGCCTTTCTCTTCTGTACCACAGCTACCTGTGGTTGAGTGGAGATTAATTTAGTAACTTTAGGATTCACTCTGGCAAGTTAATGTTATTATTCCTTGAGGCTGGTGACTGCCCAACCCAAATGACTTAGGAAAAATGGAAGATTTTGTTTGCCGTGTTGAGAATCAGACTCATGACTTCGAGCTCACATTTGCTGTCAATACTGAGCGATTAACTCACAGAGTCTTCTTGTTAGCATAAAAAAATTAGATATGTTATTTGTCTGGAAATATGTCTTTCCCTGAACCAGTTATAGATGAACTGTCCCCTTGAGAGGAAAGGACATCACCTACCCCTACAGTAAAATTTGCTGCTGGGTAGAAATAGGAATACAAAGAAATACATTTATTTTCTTTTGACCCACTGCTACAGTGATTCAAACGATTATAAAAATCAATCTTTTGTCAGGGGGTTGAAACCCAAGAAAAGGGGACTTCAGGATTCCTAGTTCTAAAAGATTTGGGTTTTCAGTAGTTCCTGCAAGTGACATGTTTCAGTGTTTTTGAAGCAAACTTATTGCATGGTGCTGCTAACACTGCAGAAGACCAATTTCAGTGAGACACATGATTGCACAGGGTTGCAAAGGCAGAGCAACACAATTCATCTCATGCTGGAGAGTGGTGAACCGCTCTGAGATCAGTAATGTGGTGCTTTAGCATGGAGCAACAGAGCTTGACTTCCTTGTGGGTGCATATAAATATCCATACTTAGTGTATCAGGTCCACATGAGTGTGTTCAGTTATGCCCACCCTTTGTCCCAGGGAGGGCAAAACATACCACCAGGATTGATGTTGCTTTAGAGCTTTTGACCATGTCTTGCTGAATTAGCCCTACTTTAAACCACCAACTCATATTGTGTCTAACATAGATCACTATAAGGTCATGCCAGAGACCACATTTTAAGAACATGTAAATAGGCGATCAGTGATAGTGGTGCGCCTACTCCTCACTAACACAAGTTTGAGAACCTTCTTTTGAACAGTTTCCAATGGTCTCCATGGAAAAATCCTTTGAAATCTTGAGAGGCCTCAAATCCAGCTCTTCCTCCGACCCATGCCCTGCATCCATTCTGGCATCATTAGTGGAGATTATTAATCCAGTGGTCAACCAGATCCTTAATCTCTCTCTGAAGACGGGTTAGGTCCCAGACAGGTGGAAAAGAGCTAAAATGTTGCCCTTATCAAAAAAAATCAACACTGGACCCAGAGTTAGGCTCTAACTTTAGGCAAATAGCTCTGCTTCCTTTCTTCTCTAAGGCCCTGGAAAAAGTGGTGAATCATGTCACCACCGCATTTGTCGAAACTAACTCATTACTACACCAGAGCGGATTCAGGGCAAATTTCAGCACTGAGACAGCGCTGCTGGAAGTATCGGAAGCCATAAAGGATGTTGTGGATAGGGGCAGCAAGGCCGTACTGATATTGCTGGACTTATCTGCGGCTTTTGATACTGTCCCCCATGACCGACTCCTGCTGAGACTGCAGGAGTGCGGTTTGGGGGTACGGTATTCAAATGGTTTGCCTCCTTTTTAAAGGACCGCCAGCAAACAGTGTGGTCTTCACCTTTTGCTGCCCCTATCCCCCCTTTAGAGGTGGGTGTGCCTCAGGGCCCTATTTTGAGCCTCACCTTTTTTAATATATATATATATATATATATATATATATATATATATATATATATATATATATATATATATATATAAACAAAGTCCTGCAATGCGTCTCCTCACATCCCCACGGAACAGATCTCCAAAACACCAAGGTTAGATTTAAAAAAAGTGGCTTTATTCTTCCCTCGCCATCGGCATGACGCGTTTCGGCCGTCACAAAACGGCCTTGATCACATATATGTATATCTGCAATACCTCGCAGCGCTCCACCACTCGGGTGAAATACAAGGCATGGACCAACTTCATTGCAGCATACAGTTTATTAGCCCAATAAACAGTAAGTCATGATGCGTTTCGACCGTCCCTGCGGCCTAGGTCGCATGACAATGCAATATGCTCAGCCCAATTTAAAGTGCAAGTGCATCACATGTCCAAATGGAAATAGACAAAATACTTTCTGTATAAATACATGTGTATATATATATGACACCCTTAGCAACTCTGTATGAAACAACATGAACAGGAAGTTCCCAAAATACGAGGATTCACAAAATAGATAGAAAACGCCCACAGAACAGCTGAATATTTTTCAAATATTTATTCTCTTATTAATTTTCATATATCAGGTTTAAATAGTAGAGAGAAATACATAATTCATTTCATAAAGATAAAAAAATCATTTTGTCCAAAAAACACATGAAATAACACAACATCCGCCCAGGGACACAGAAAACAGTAAAAAAAAAATGGCACCCAGATCACTCACTCATTCTATCAACCACTGACTCATTCTCAAACCACTACATCCATCCTAACTCAATCAGCAACCACATTTCATCAGGCAAACAAGAAAAGCGCCGACACGCGTTTCGAAACAGTGCCAAATAGAGGATTCCTTCATCAGGGCGCATATCATCAGTGTAATGGTTAATATGGTCTCTCAAGATCCGATGGCAACATAATGAGAAAAGAGTCACAATCTTAAATCAGGGCAGAAAAAACATATCCGAAGACCTAGGGAGTGGCAGCTCTCTAACAGGCTTCAAATTGGGGATAAAAGGCAGGTGAAGTCCACGAGGAAACATGAAACTTCTAACGTAGAGGCGAGTCTGATGATAGACACTTGAGAAGATCTGAACTGTTGGTGGGTTGTTCCCCCTCCCTTTATCCTTTTTTAGGTTTCAGGGTCCCTCTTACGTTTTTTACCCTTAGCGACTCTGGCCAAGGAAAATGGAGCAAAAATAGTATAGTACGCGGACGATACGCAGCTGCTCTTCACCTGCCATAAAGATATGGATTTTAATGGGGAGATGATTAACAGCTGTCTAACAGAAGTGTTCTTCTGGCTCCAGTGCAACCAGCTTAAATGCAATCCTTGTAAATCGGAGATCATCTTCTTTGGCCACCGCCCCAGCAACGCTTGGCGCAGTTGGTGGCCTGCTGACATGTCCCCCCCTAAAACTTCTGTAAAGACAGTGAAAAATCTGGGGGTGAAGCTGGATGAGAATCTCTCCATACAGGCACAGATCCAGACACTGGCTGGTTCCTGCATTGGCATGTTTAAGATGCTAAAGCAGTTTCTGCCTCTCCTGCCTATCACCCACAGAAAAACGGTGGTCCAAGTATTAATAGTCTCCAGATTGGACTACGTGAATATACTATATCTAGGGTTGCCAGAGTATTTACCGGCAAGACTATAGGTGGCCCAGAATGTAGCTGCTAGAGCAATACTCATGCTTGGCCCCAGAGCACGGATGTCCACACCGCTGAAATCCCTGCATTGGTTCACGGTCCGCAAAATGATCCATTTTAAGGCTATGGTTTTGGCTTGTAAGGCTCTCCACTGCATAGGCGCTGGGTACATTGTGAAGAGAGTCCAATTTTACCACCCTCACCGCACACTAAAGTCTTCAGCACTTCAGTTGGCACGAACCCCCAGATACCTCCGAGCACGGATTGGGGGACTCTCCTTCTAGGTGCAAGCGGCACAATTGTGGAATAATCTGCCAGTGGAATTAAGGCTGATGCAGAATCTTCTTGCATTCAGGAAATCACTGACAACATGGTTGTTTCAGTTATAATGCTTCAGTTGGGTAGTCACAGTGCACAGCGAATGCTGTCATCACGCCTCAGCGCCGGGACACTCAATTGAGTAGCTGCAAACTTTACAAATATCCATTTAACATAAGCTCTCTGTGGTGCAGAGGTCAGGATGGCTGGACCTGTCCTTGCTCCTGGTGAGATGATGCAGGATATAAGAGCAGTAAGCAGCCCTCTGTAATTCACCAGGTAACCGTAACATTACAAGGAGACCAGATTGCATGAGGTTCCATGAGACCTGAGAACAGACCTAACTCACTTGTGCAGGACCCCAAACACCTTCCAGCTCCGAGCTGCTTCCTCAAGGGCACCCAGTCACCCGCGCTGCTATCTCAGACTATGCAGCTCGTAGTGAATTATGTCTCATCTGAAAAAGACCTAGAAGATGATCATGAGGAGGTGGAAGGATGTGAAGATGGATCCACAGAAGATGGACCGAAGCTGTAGGTTCACCACTTCTTTGATTTTCGTGTCCCTACCACAAAGAAAGACAGCCATGGACAGTTTACATAATGCAGGACTCACCACCATTAAGTAAAGAGGTAAGTACCTGACAAACTTTGAAGCTGCTGCTTCTGCCATTTCTCTCTTTGTTCCTGGAGTTTTCTCTGTGATTTGTTTTCTTTTTGGCAACAGGTTGAGGGGTCCTCGAAGATCCTTCAAACTTCAATTGTGTACTCTTCAGGGTCACCACTTGCATGAGCCCTGAGAAGGGAAACCCAATTAATCCTAGGGGGCTGCCCGCCTTGGTCCTCTTTGAACAGACCTGACTGGTGGCAGCTGTCTTTGGGTGCCTGGGTGCACCCAGTGAGGCTGCATAATGTAAACCGAAATACTGAAGCTCAAATGCTTTCTACTTTTCAGAGTAAAATAGCTATGCAACCCATGTACAAGGTTTCATTCAGCAAAGAACAAGTCCAAGGTCCTCATTATAAGTGGCCCGGTTATTGCGATATGTGTGGGAACCAAAACATCTCAGTTAGGAGTGTGGCAACTAACACAACACTCCTGCAGTTTTTTGCCAGTAACTTTCGGAAGGCCAATTCTGCCAAAATGTTTTAGGGGAAAAGTGCCTGATTGGTATTGGGACATGCAGATTCGGTGCTTTAAGCAATACAATCTGCATATTATTCCTTTTTTCGGAAACAAACCTTAATTGGTAATTTTTTATCGTACAACATAAATTGTGAGCCAGCGGAGTTGGATTTTTTCGGGTCTGATAAACATTGCCTCAAACAAGAGCTTCTCCTAATGAAAGCCTAAATGACATGTACACACGACTTGTAATAAAATGTGTACGACATTGATTCAGCGCATCACTGCCATAAGCTAAAAACTTGGCATCGTTTTGGGGTTTAGGGTTTAACTTGTATACACACTAAAAGGCTACTTGAAATGTCTCTTTCCGACAGAGTAGTGTACTGCATTTCATGTTTTGAGGTGTAGTATAACACTTTTAGGGTCAACATATCGGACCTTAAAAGAAGATTACCATTGTTTGTAATTCTTCTAAAATGTCAGTGAACTCAGTAAATAACCGCTCCTATGATCATACTATTTGTTATGTAGAGGATTTAAATGATGAAAACAACTTGTTCTTTATGGAAAAGACTGTTTGTTCTTTTCGGACTCTTTGAATTACATTCAAGTACTAAAAATTGTTCTCCTGCTGCAGACAAGCGCCCTTTTCCTCAGTTCACCAATAAGTGATGTTTACAACATCACAACACATTGGTCAGGTCAATAATACCCTGGACAGGGTACACAGACAAAATATCGATTTTTAAATATCGATATGCAAAAATATCGAAGTTTAAATATCGATATACAAAAATATCGAAGGTAAGTAATATCGACAGTCTAAATATCGATATTGGTATGATATCAGTAATATGGAAGTTGTAAATATCGATGTTAATAATATCGAAATTAATAACTTTGATGTTACTAATATCAATTTTTAAATAAATTTAGTGTATATTATATTGCATTTATTATGTTTTATCATTTATTTTTAATGTTATTTTATTAAATATTGTCTTTTACTACTGTAGCGGGTTGTGGGTTTATAGGGGAATAGGGTGGGAAGTAATTTAATTATGTTAAATTAATTATTAATTAGTAGGAATTATTAATTAATTAATTGAGAATTAATTTTAAATAATTTTTAATTAATTTATTAATTGATACATATGTTCTGTAGCGGGTTATGGGTTTATAGGGGAATAGGGTGGGAAGTAATTTAATAATAATTAATTAATTGATATATGTTTGTACATATTTTAAATAATTAATTGGTAATTAATTTCTATTAATTAGTTAATTAATTATTATAATTTTTTATCATATTTATAATTATTAATTAGTTGGTAATTAATTATTATTAATTATTTAATTAAATTAATTAAAGTAATTTTTATATATATTATTTATTGTTATTAATTAATTAATTGTGCAAAATAATATTAATTATTAAATTAAATTAATTACAGCAAATGTGCTAATATATTTACTTTATTGTTATTGTTAATTAATAATTAATTGGTAATTAAATAATATTAATTAATTTTGGGTACAGGGGTATTTTTAGGGTTCAGGGTCAGTTTTCAGTTCATGGGTACAGGGGTATTTTTAGGGTTCAGGGTCAGTTTTCAGTTCATGGGTAAAGGGGTATTTTTAGGGTTCAGGGTCAGTTTTCAGTTCATGGGTACAGGGGTATTTTTAGGGTTCAGGGTCAGTTTTCAGTTCATGGGTAAAGGGTTATTTTTAGGGTTCAGGGTCAGTTTTCAGTTAATGGGTAAAGGGGTATTTTTAGGGTTCAGGGTCAGTTTTCAGTTCATGGGTACAGGGGTATTTTTAGGGTTCAGGGTCAGTTTTCAGTTCATGGGTAAAGGAGTATTTTTAGGGTTCAGGGTCAGTTTTCAGTTCATGGGTAAAGGGGTATTTTTAGGGTTCAGGGTCAGTTTTCAGTTTTTGGGTAAAGGGGTATTTTTAGGGTTCTGGGTCAGTTTTCAGTTCATGGGTAAAGGGGTATTTTTAGGGTTCAGGGTCAGTTTTCAGTTTGTGGGTAAAGGGGTATTTTTAGGGTTCAGGGTCAGTTTTCAGTTTGTGGGTAAAGGGGTATTTTTAGGGTTCAGGGTCAGTTTTCAGTTCATGGGTAAAGGGCTATTTTTAGGGTTCTGGGTCAGTTTTCAGTTCATGGGTAAAGAGGTATTTTTAGGGTTCAGTGTCAGTTTTCAGTATTTGGGTTAAGGGGTATTTTTAGGGTTCTGGGTCAGTTTTGGGTTTTTGGGGTACAGTCGTACAGGGTAAAAATTAAATAAATTTAAATTAATTCAATTAAATGAAATTACAAAATATAAAATTACATTAAATTATTACGTTTTTAAGTTATTTTAAATGTATATGTATTAGTTATAATTTTTTAATTATGTTTTAATATTTTTATTTAATATTTGTAACATTATATGTATTTTATAATTATTTTAACATTATTATTAATACATTTTAAAAAACGATATTTTTAATTCCGATATTTTTGTACTACGATATTATTTTTTCGCTATTTTTGTACTTACCTTGTTAGGGATAGGATTCCGATATTTTTGACTTCGATATTTTTGTCCCGATATTTTTGTATGTCGATATTTTTGATTTCGATATTTAGTCAGACATTCCCTGGACAGATATCAATAGCTGGGAGGTGACCAAGTAACCTTTGTAAAGTACCTGGCACGGCATTACATAATGTGGGCAGTGAATTTAATAACTTTGAAGTCTGAATTATTATTTTCTATTGACCCTGCCTATAGCATAGTTCATTAACTTTGCTTCTCTATCCTTCAGGTTTAAATTTTCACTCACTGTAATAGATTTAATTAAATCCAATATCCTTCAAAAAAAGTGTCTTGCATACAGCCTCATCAAAATTATGTTATAGTATGATTATCTTAGGCGCACGTACGCAGCTATTAAGGCACATAACAAAAGTTCTAAAACCCAAGGAATGTAGAGGAGCATATGGTAAAAAAAAACATAAGGACACAATGTCAACTGACAAAAATGTACTCTATTAATTATAAACAAGTCTCAAGGATTTTCCTAAAGTTGCAGAGATTGATTTCTGCTTTCAGGTTACTGGGTAAGGCTTTCCTAAATTTGGCTGCAGTGATGGTGAAAGACCATTCTCCGAAAGTCACCGCTCTCATCTTAAAAATGGCAAGCAGAAGATGATTTTGCAAAAAATAACAGATAGGATGAACGACAGGGCAGGACAATAAGGCTTAATTTCATACAGACACCCTAATGACCAATTATAAGGGCTTTAGAAATAATTCAGGGGTAACCAGTGTTCTTTCCCCAAAACTAACCCAATTGGCATCTCTGGCCACAGGTCAGCCCCTGGTAAATGGTACCACAGGTACCCAGGGCACTGTGACCAGTGAAGACTTCTAAGGGCTGCAGCACTTATTGTGCCACCCTTAGAGGCCCTGTACCCTGACACTGAGGCCTTTGCTGCGTGTCTTGGTGCAGAACAAAGTGAAGAGTCGACATGGCACACATCCCTGTGTGCCATGCCCACAAACCACTGCCCTCGCATACATCAGTCACTCACTAGCTGGGTGCCCTATGCCAGTGGTGAGGGTACAGGTGCATGAGCCCTGTATCCCTACAGTGCCCAAGTCCATTCCTGGGCACTGTAAGTGCAGTGCTGACATTAAGAGTATATGGTGCTGGGAGGTTGTCATTATGAACTCCACAGCACCATAATGGCTACACTGAAGACTGGGAAGTTTGGTATGAAACTTCTCAGCACATTAAACCCACATTGATGCCAGTGTGGGATTTCATGTAAAATGCACAGCAGAGGGCATCTTAGAGGTGCCCCCTGAAACCTGACCAACTCCTAGTGACCTAACTGAGAGGCTGCTTATGCTGCCACCACCAGACATGTTTCAAGACCCCTGGGTCGAGAGCTTGCTGCTCTCGGGTGCCTGAATCCATGCACTTCCTGGGATGAGGTGCCAAGCCTCCTCCCCCAGGATGGGCAGGGTTCACGAAGGAGGAGCTTCACAGGCATGCCGCTTTGTGAGCCTCTCCAAACCAATTGTTGCTTTCAGCAACTGGTCCCCAGTGGTTCTACCCCCCCCCCACTTTGGGCAGGAGATCCAGTGGGAAAAAAGTGAGAAAGAGAGGTGTTCCCACCTCTGCCAACTCCACCCCTAAGGTGAGGGAGGCGATGTGAAGCACAACTTCGAGTCCCCGCCATCTTGAGGATAGGGGGACCCAGCCAACCGGGGACAGGCTCCTGCCCCCCTCCCACTGGAGAGTGGCAGAATAGGGGGTGTAGACACCCCAGGGAAGGGACCCATTGGTCCCTACCCTTTACCTACCTGTAACGCCCCTAAATTTAGTATGTAGGGGCACCCTGAACCTTCCTTCCTCAGATCCAGAAACCACAAGAAAAGGAGAGAAGCAGAAGGACGAGAAGCCGTGCAGAGCTAACAAGAGGACGACACCCACTGACTTCGCCACAGCCCTTCAGGCCTGTCTCCCCTCGAACCTGCTCCTGAGAAACCCTGGCGTGTCCAGCAGCCAGCAACCTCACAAACCCCGGAGGACCTGCCTGTGTTCACTTTCCAGACTGTTTCTCCTGTGAACACCGGACGTGTTTAAACTGCAGCCTCTGGTGCTAGCCAGAAACCGCGAATCCAGCCCACTCTGTACCCGCCAAACCTGGCCCAACCTCGAGTGGAAAAACACCACGAGGAGGTCCCCATAGTGATTCTGACCCGAGATCCGGTGACCCCTGGCCTGCCTCAAGCCTCCAGACGACGCTTGAAGCCTCAATCCACAGGACCCCCCTACTGCGACCAGAGCGGGTAAGAAAATCTGACGTCCCAAGGCGCCCCCACGGCCTTGTGTGCCCAACCCAGCTTTGCCTAACCAACCCTCAACATCCCAACGTACCCCTTGAAGTAGTGGTCGCACCAGGAAGATCCTCGTCCCCGAGCCTGCAGTGTTTCTTTGTCCCGGAGAATCTCTTTTGGAAACAACAGGGCACCAGACCTCAAAACAGCACCCTGCAGCTGGCCGCCCAAGTGCCGCTGAGGGTGCACCTTCTGTGCTACTTTGGTCCGCAACTTGCCCTGAGCTAAACCCTAGGAGCTTTGCTCCCACAGCCTCATGGCCTACTTGCCAGCAGCCACCAACCGGAGCCCCCCCTATCCTCCATAGGATAACATTGGACCTCAACACTCTGCACCCGGCCACCCTAGTGCCACTGAGGGTGCAATCACAGTGCATCACTGACCCTGGGGCAACTCTGAGTCTAACCTTAACTTCTACAGTCATTTACTTACCTGCAATCCGATAACCTGTTTTTCTTCCATAGAATAACATTGACAATTCTCTTTCGAAAAAACGACTGTGTGGAGTTTTGAAAACTTTAAATATTCTTTAAAAATCGTAACAATAACCTAAACGCACTTTCTCAACTGATTTCAGGAAATGTCTCAGTGCTGAATCTAGGCATCCAGCACTGAGTTAGAAAAAGTATCATAAACATTACTTACTTGCAATTATTGAAAAAGCCCATTCATTTGAATGTACTATACCTGCTAAGTGTTGCAATCTGCTTCCTTAAACTGTAACCAAAACCAGTATAAGTTTTACTGCAATTTTGAACTGTGTTCACACAAGTAATGTATTACTGCAAAGTGTTTTTATGCTTACCTGTAGCAGGCTTGCTTGGTTCTAGAAATAAAACAACAGCATATTTTTTATACAAAAACAATTAGCCTAGAGTTTGGTTCTTGAGTGTGTGAATTCATTTGCTGACTGAGTGGGTACATCCAATGCTTAACACTGTCCTCTGATACTGCCTTACTGCTTGACCAAGCTACCACTTTGGAGAGTAAGGCTCTATCTAACTTTAACCTCTGCCTACCTCTGGGGACTCTTGGACTCTATACACACTGTATCTCACTTTGGTGCAGTATATATAGAGCCAGTTTCTTACAGGGAAGTAATCAAAATCTTCCTTTTAGCTGGGTTTACTTTGAGAAAGGTTGTGGACATCTACCAATGAACTGTTGATAAGTAGTGAGCAGGCGAGCCATGATTTTGCGGAGATGGCATGGTACAATTTGGTTGAGAAAGACTAAATGTGAGCTGTATGGCATTGGCATGTATATGAAAGCAAGCCCCAATATTTTAAAGCAGTGAAGCAAGGGGCAGTGTGTGCACGCTTTACAGAAAAAGTGACATGATGCTTACCCCATGCTTTTTGCCCCGGCCACAAACAGGAAGTGTGCATGGCTCATCTACTCAGAGAGACTACAACTTTACACAGAGTCTCACGTAAATAGCAGCTGTTTGTGCTAAGCATGTATCACCAGAAAAGAGCTCTTCTGTGCCTTGTCCTCGTCTCACCTGCTTTCCACCATTGGCACTGTGAGCCCAGTAGCGAAGAGCAAAAGAAAACCTCAAAGTAAGCACCTTTGATAACTGTTTCCATTCCAATTTAAGCGCCGGTAATGGCAGAGCAATGAGACCTGTATCTCTACATGCTGCATTAGCAAACACTGACAAGACTCTATTTTTTTAATAACACATTTTATTCGGTTTTCCTGATGCAATATGGACATTAGCCCTACAAGTACCTGTAAGAGACAAAATAAACCAGGAGTACCATGGACATTGACACTATTTTAAAGCAAAGAGGACTTTCTTTCTCTCTTTGAGCATGCTCCTCATTAAAAAGCCGTAGACATTGTCAACACATTCATATTTTGCGTTTGGCAATGTTAATTTTATGTGTTAGGACATTTATGGCCCATTGTTTCTACAGTGCCTAGTACTTATATATATGTTCAGCCTCACTTCACACTTCTAAATGGGCAGTGTTTCACCATTTTAAGGGTATTCGCTGAGTCCCTATATACTCCTTGAAAGCATGAAAGGCTGAGTGGACCATGTTGAATACAGACTTGTTAGACCTGTTAGCCATAAGTCGGCCTTCCCCCAACCTTTTTGCCTTTACCCTTCCAATTTTTCTGAATTAAGTTGTGTTGGCCTTAGGACTCTGTGCACTTTACCACTGCTAACTAGTGCTACGGTGCTTGTGCTCATGCCATAAAATATTGTACATTTGGCTTACACCTGATTGGCATAGTTAATTTACTTCTAAGTCCCTAGTTAAGTGGTATAACATAACCCAGGGCCTGTAAATCGAATGCTACTAGTGGTCCTGCAGTACTTATTGTGCCACATACTTAAGTAGCCATGTAAAACATGTCTGAGGCCTTCCATTGCAGCCTGCCTGCAGTTTTAAACTGCCAGTTCCACTTCTCAAAAATAACCCTTTTTCTAAGACTAAAACTCCCATTTCTATACGTATAAATCATCCCTAAGGCATGCCCTAAATAGCCCATAGCGCATGGTGCATTGTAATTAAAAAGTTGAATATGTACTTTTAAGTTTCACATGTCTTGCCAGTGAATAACTCACACATTGTTTGTTCACTACTGTGAGGCCTACCTCTCCCATAGGATAATATTGGATTACCTAATTATATTTAATAAGTGCTAACTTTTTATGGGGATATTTACAACAAAGGGTGGTGAGGGACAGAGTCTCTGAATTAAGCAGAAAGCTCTCACCCAGTCAAGAGATCAGGGCTAGATCCAACACCGTTTTTTAGCTCACTGCACCATCCCAGTTTCAGAACCTGGCTGTATGCAAATTAGTCTGTTCCTGTCCCAGTGCATGATGGGAACAGGGCAAACCAAACTACAAAAGCCAATTCTTACACTGGGAAGGAAACAAGCTCCCGGGGACCGGTTTCTGGCATTACAGCCGTCTTCGGCCCGGTTTGCTTGAATCCTGATGGTGCAATGAGCAAGGGTCTCACATCTGAGAATACCCTTCCACGCTTAGGGTGGACAAAAATATTTACAACAAGGGGTGGTGAGGGACAGAGTCTCTGAATTAAGCAGAAAGCTCTCATTCAGACACTCTGTTCATCACCACCCCCTTTTCTGAATCGTTTTTGGCCACTATAGGTGTGGCAGGGTATACTCAGACATGAGTCCCTTTCTCACTGCACCATCAGGATTCAAGCAAGCCGGGCCGAAGACGGCTGAAATGCCAGAAACCGGTCCCCGGTAGCTTGTCTCCTTTCTGGTGAAGAATTGGCTTGGTAGTTTAGTCTGCCCTGTTCCCATGATGCACTGGGCCAGGGACAGACTGATTTGCATATAGCCAGGTTCTGAGCTGGGATGGTGCAGTGAGATAAATAACGGTGATGGATCAAGCCCTGATCTTTGGACTGGGTAAGAGTGGTCTGCTTAATTCAGACACTCTGTTCATCACCACCCCCTTTTCTGAATCGTTTTTGGCCACTATAGGTGTGGCAGGGTATACTCAGACATGAGTCCCTTTCTCACTGCACCATCAGGATTCAAGCAAGCCGGGCCGAAGACGGCTGAAATGCCAGAAACCGGTCCCCGGTAGCTTGTCTCCTTTCTGGTGAAGAATTGGCTTGGTAGTTTAGTCTGCCCTGTTCCCATGATGCACTGGGCCAGGGACAGACTGATTTGCATATAGCCAGGTTCTGAGCTGGGATGGTGCAGTGAGATAAATAACGGTGATGGATCAAGCCCTGATCTTTGGACTGGGTAAGAGTGGTCTGCTTAATTCAGACACTCTGTTCATCACCACCCCCTTTTCTGAATCGTTTTTGGCTACTATAGGCGTGGCAGGGTATACTCAGACATGAGTCCCTTTCTCACTGCACCATCAGGATTCAAGCAAGCCGGGCCGAAGACGGCTGAAATGCCAGAAACCGGTCCCCGGTAGCTTGTCTCCTTTCTGGTGAAGAATTGGCTTGGTAGTTTAGTCTGCCCTGTTCACATGATGCACTGGGCCAGGGACAGACTGATTTGCATATAGCCAGGTTCTGAGCTGGGATGGTGCAGTGAGATAAATAACGGTGATGGATCAAGCCCTGATCTTTGGACTGGGTAAGAGTGGTCTGCTTAATTCAGACACTCTGTTCATCACCACCCCCTTTTCTGAATCGTTTTTGGCCACTATAGGTGTGGCAGGGTATACTCAGACATGAGTCCCTTTCTCACTGCACCATCAGGATTCAAGCAAGCCGGGCCGAAGACGGCTGAAATGCCAGAAACCGGTCCCCGGTAGCTTGTCTCCTTTCTGGTGAAGAATTGGCTTGGTAGTTTAGTCTGCCCTGTTCCCATGATGCACTGGGCCAGGGACAGACTGATTTGCATATAGCCAGGTTCTGAGCTGGGATGGTGCAGTGAGATAAATAACGGTGATGGATCAAGCCCTGATCTTTGGACTGGGTAAGAGTGGTCTGCTTAATTCAGACACTCTGTTCATCACCACCCCCTTTTCTGAATCGTTTTTGGCCACTATAGGTGTGGCAGGGTATACTCAGACATGAGTCCCTTTCTCACTGCACCATCAGGATTCAAGCAAGCCGGGCCGAAGACGGCTGAAATGCCAGAAACCGGTCCCCGGTAGCTTGTCTCCTTTCTGGTGAAGAATTGGCTTGGTAGTTTAGTCTGCCCTGTTCCCATGATGCACTGGGCCAGGGACAGACTGATTTGCATATAGCCAGGTTCTGAGCTGGGATGGTGCAGTGAGATAAATAACGGTGATGGATCAAGCCCTGATCTTTGGACTGGGTAAGAGTGGTCTGCTTAATTCAGACACTCTGTTCATCACCACCCCCTTTTCTGAATCGTTTTTGGCCACTATAGGTGTGGCAGGGTATACTCAGACATGAGTCCCTTTCTCACTGCACCATCAGGATTCAAGCAAGCCGGGCCGAAGACGGCTGAAATGCCAGAAACCGGTCCCCGGTAGCTTGTCTCCTTTCTGGTGAAGAATTGGCTTGGTAGTTTAGTCTGCCCTGTTCCCATGATGCACTGGGCCAGGGACAGACTGATTTGCATATAGCCAGGTTCTGAGCTGGGATGGTGCAGTGAGATAAATAACGGTGATGGATCAAGCCCTGATCTTTGGACTGGGTAAGAGTGGTCTGCTTAATTCAGACACTCTGTTCATCACCACCCCATTTTCTGAATCGTTTTTGGCCACTATAGGTGTGGCAGGGTATACTCAGACATGAGTCCCTTTCTCACTGCACCATCAGGATTCAAGCAAGCCGGGCCGAAGACGGCTGAAATGCCAGAAACCGGTCCCCGGTAGCTTGTCTCCTTTCTGGTGAAGAATTGGCTTGGTAGTTTAGTCTGCCCTGTTCCCATGATGCACTGGGCCAGGGACAGACTGATTTGCATATAGCCAGGTTCTGAGCTGGGATGGTGCAGTGAGATAAATAACGGTGATGGATCAAGCCCTGATCTTTGGACTGGGTAAGAGTGGTCTGCTTAATTCAGACACTCTGTTCATCACCACCCCCTTTTCTGAATCGTTTTTGGCCACTATAGGTGTGGCAGGGTATACTCAGACATGAGTCCCTTTCTCACTGCACCATCAGGATTCAAGCAAGCCGGGCCGAAGACGGCTGAAATGCCAGAAACCGGTCCCCGGTAGCTTGTCTCCTTTCTGGTGAAGAATTGGCTTGGTAGTTTAGTCTGCCCTGTTCCCATGATGCACTGGGCCAGGGACAGACTGATTTGCATATAGCCAGGTTCTGAGCTGGGATGGTGCAGTGAGATAAATAACGGTGATGGATCAAGCCCTGATCTTTGGACTGGGTAAGAGTGGTCTGCTTAATTCAGACACTCTGTTCATCACCACCCCCTTTTCTGAATCGTTTTTGGCCACTATAGGTGTGGCAGGGTATACTCAGACATGAGTCCCTTTCTCACTGCACCATCAGGATTCAAGCAAGCCGGGCCGAAGACGGCTGAAATGCCAGAAACCGGTCCCCGGTAGCTTGTCTCCTTTCTGGTGAAGAATTGGCTTGGTAGTTTAGTCTGCCCTGTTCCCATGATGCACTGGGCCAGGGACAGACTGATTTGCATATAGCCAGGTTCTGAGCTGGGATGGTGCAGTGAGATAAATAACGGTGATGGATCAAGCCCTGATCTTTGGACTGGGTAAGAGTGGTCTGCTTAATTCAGACACTCTGTTCATCACCACCCCCTTTTCTGAATCGTTTTTGGCCACTATAGGTGTGGCAGGGTATACTCAGACATGAGTCCCTTTCTCACTGCACCATCAGGATTCAAGCAAGCCGGGCCGAAGACGGCTGAAATGCCAGAAACCGGTCCCCGGTAGCTTGTCTCCTTTCTGGTGAAGAATTGGCTTGGTAGTTTAGTCTGGCCTGTTCCCATGATGCACTGGGCCAGGGACAGACTGATTTGCATATAGCCAGGTTCTGAGCTGGGATGGTGCAGTGAGATAAATAACGGTGATGGATCAAGCCCTGATCTTTGGACTGGGTAAGAGTGGTCTGCTTAATTCAGACACTCTGTTCATCACCACCCCCTTTTCTGAATCGTTTTTGGCCACTATAGGTGTGGCAGGGTATACTCAGACATGAGTCCCTTTCTCACTGCACCATCAGGATTCAAGCAAGCCGGGCCGAAGACGGCTGAAATGCCAGAAACCGGACCCCGGTAGCTTGTCTCCTTTCTGGTGAAGAATTGGCTTGGTAGTTTAGTCTGCCCTGTTCCCATGATGCACTGGGCCAGGGACAGACTGATTTGCATATAGCCAGGTTCTGAGCTGGGATGGTGCAGTGAGATAAATAACGGTGATGGATCAAGCCCTGATCTTTGGACTGGGTAAGAGTGGTCTGCTTAATTCAGACACTCTGTTCATCACCACCCCCTTTTCTGAATCGTTTTTGGCCACTATAGGTGTGGCAGGGTATACTCAGACATGAGTCCCTTTCTCACTGCACCATCAGGATTCAAGCAAGCCGGGCCGAAGACGGCTGAAATGCCAGAAACCGGTCCCCGGTAGCTTGTCTCCTTTCTGGTGAAGAATTGGCTTGGTAGTTTAGTCTGCCCTGTTCCCATGATGCACTGGGCCAGGGACAGACTGATTTGCATATAGCCAGGTTCTGAGCTGGGATGGTGCAGTGAGATAAATAACGGTGATGGATCAAGCCCTGATCTTTGGACTGGGTAAGAGTGGTCTGCTTAATTCAGACACTCTGTTCATCACCACCCCCTTTTCTGAATAACTTTTTATGGGGAGCAGGAAGGAAAGTCAAGTTTGCTGTCTGAGGAATTGTGAATTAAAATCCTCTTCAAAAGTAAAGTCAGATTTTAGGTCTTAATTCTGAAAATACCACTGTTATAAAGTTGTCATTTTCTTGTCCTAACCTATTGGTGTCCACCGGCCTGTTCCTGGATCACATGACTAGGTGTAGTGTGCAGTTAGCCTTTGTGTATTCCTCCCACTTAACATCCCAATAGATGGTCTGTGTGTTGGCAGGATGGGCCATCTCTGACTTGGTAGGGGGCCAAACTGTCACCTTTAACCCTGGTACTTCAAAGGGACTGATTTAGTTCACATACAAAGACTTGACACTAGCCTATTTTGCCCACAGGCAAACTGGGACCAAGGAAGGGAGGCAGGAAATTCCAGACACCTCTATAGGGTGAAACTCCAGAAACTTCTCCCACTTCAAAGTGGGCACCAGGTATAAATATTGGATCCGCAAACCCACTCTTCAGACCACTTCTAGAACTGTAAAATACTGTGAAGAAGGACAGCTTTGGTCCCCTGCTGCTCTGCTGCAAGAAGGACTGCCCAGTTTCTCTGCTGCCCTGCTGCCCTGCTGCCCTGCTAGACGAAGGAATGCTCTGCTACTCTGCTGCCTGGGTAATGACAGGACCACCAGAGAGATGCAAGGGCTAGTTAGCTGGCCTCTAGATCAGAGCCTCAGGGACAGAAAAGGCTCCAACCATCTTGAACCCTGCACATGGACTCTGCCTGCTGTGAGTCCTGACCCCACCCCCATGTGGTGTCTTCCTAGTCCTGGGCCCTTGGAAGTGACATTAAAGGTGCTCTGCCAGCCCACCTGTGGTCCCCATCAGAACGGAAGCAACTCAGCACAACTCGACGCTCGACGCAGGACCTCTCATCGCAGCACTCACAGCTCCCTATTGGAACCAACACAGTAAAACACAGTGCAACGCAAACTGACGCAGGCCCTTTCATCACACCTTAGAATCACTTCTGTATGGCGCAACACCCTGCATCAAGGACATAAGGCACTTGGTTCCTGTATCCGGTCCGCAATCCATCGCTGATGGCCTGAATTTGTGACTTTCTCCGGGTCTGGCACGACCAGATAACCACAGTTGATGCTTTGTGATTTTGATCACTATTTTACCTAAACCGTTAAAAGTGTATTTTCCCTATATCACTAATTGAATTTGTATTGTTTTGGTGTCAAATAATGTATTAAAATTTACTCTATTTTTCAAAATTGGTGTGGTACTTTTCATGTGTTGTTTTGTCATTTTATTACTGCTTTAAATTGTAGAAGGGTTCTCCTTGGCTTGCTACCACCTACAATCTCTCAAATCATTGAAACATAAAGGTTGTGTTTTAAATTTTGCTGGTAATTGTTATGGCCTATTTTCGCTGTGAACAATAAAGATCTTGACTTTGACTTTGATTACTGCTTTTGTGCTGCATAAATACTTTACACATGCTCTCTACATTAAGCCTGGCTGCTTTTGCGCCAAGCTACCAGAGTGTTAAGCCCAGGTTAACTTAGTAACTTGACTTGTGGTCTTGCCTAAGAAGAGCTCACACCCTCCTCAACCAACAACCCAATTTCTCACAGGACTCATGAGCGGTGGGTTATAGCCACGTTTCAGCAATGGCCACTTAACTCACTTAGCCACCTTCCTGGGGTTCCTGCAATTATAGTGATACCCCTTTCTATCATTGAACCTTTACATTGTCTTTGCAGTGTCATTATTGGATAGTGTGTTACCCTCTCGTGGTATTTTCTTCTTTCCTGCAGGGCCAGAGACACTCCCTTCTCTGGTTGCCTCTGTCTTTATCTTCTTTATCTGTCACCTACAACGTGGAGCATCTTTCTTGCTTTCTTCTCTTGCTATTTTTTCCCAGCGATGCATCCAGAGAGGCTCTCTGTATTCTCCTGAGCACTACTACAGTGCCATTTCCTATTAGCATAAGGGGTTGCTCCTCCATAATGGCGGATGAGTGTTGCCCCACTGCCAGCTGATGATAGTTTAAACGATAATAACATGCTGTTATCATCGTTTTATTTATCTATGTCAGAATTACTTACGTCCGACAGGCGGGGCGAGGCCAGGCCATGGCAGGGAGGAGTACTGTGCACTTACAAGTGCACATGTGTGTTTGGCCGCCTGTCTTAGGCCGGCCAAAGACACATGCGCACTTATGTTTCTGCAACCCAGCTGTATTTTACAGCCAAGTTGGAGAAACCCCAGGGCCTCCCAGGTACCGTCTGAGCGCCAAACGAGGCTGCTCAGACCAATCCTGTCACTGCTCTCGTGCTAGAGAGCAGCATCTGGATTGGGTGGGGGACCTGTGCCTTTCGGCCCATCCACTTCCAGGCTCCCAGGAGCAGGAGGAACAAGGCGTCCTGCAGAGGGAGCAGAGCGGCGCTGCAGGTAAATGGATTTTCTTTTTTTTTTTTTGCCCAACTTCTTCTCTCCCCGCTGCCCCGAAGGAACTGCAGCTGGCCCAAGACTAGGTGTTCTATCAACCTACCCAGAATTTGCAGAAGTCAAATGAGACACAAGGTGTACTAATCCAAGGGATCCAAAGAAACTTTCTTTAGCAACAGTATTGCTACTGTCAGTGTCTACATTTCAGCAAAAATAACCTGTCGAAGAGTGACAACACTTTTAAAAAGAGGAAACCAAAGCTTCATACATTTAGTGTAGCAAAGGTATTGGGGGCAACTTGAAGGACCACTTCCTTTAAAAGCTATTGACAGATCCTGCTCTGTATAGATGTAAATACTTCCGCCCCTATGCTACAATGATAGGTTAAATGAACTGTGGGCAGATTACCTACCATTGGCATGTTCTCAGAAAAAATAGGGTTACCTGTGTTGGAGATTTAGTCAAAAACTGTGAAATGCCATCACAGAGCTTCTGATGAGGTTATGCAGTGACTTGTGAGGCCAATGGCTGCTGGAGCTCAGCTAATATGTGGAAGAATTGCTTAGAAGGATTGTGGCCTATCTAATATGATCCGAGAAAGAAATGTTGACCTAATTGATCTTTGCTATATATGTAGTGACCAGTGCAAGGTGCGCTGTTTTCAATTCAGAAGCATAGTATCTTCATCATTTTCGTTCTCTTCTGTGTACTGTAAGTTTAAGATTTATTAATTCAGTGGACACCAAGGGGGTGGTTCTCCTTTAGTGAGAAACAGCTTGACTTGGTTACTTTTGAGAAGGGATGTTGTTGATTTCATACGGTCATGAAATGGGCAGGGGCCACTAAGTCAAGGTTGAAGTCTTTCCAGTTGTATGAAAGATAGTAGCTGGGCTTGCTGTTCATTTGGACCTCTCGTGGGTCCTAAAGCTGAACAGGACCCCACAACCCCACACCTACAAAAGGAATAGCCATTCTGCGCAGTGTGAAAAAATGTGCTTCAAGGGCGTGGATGACAACATAAATGGATTCAAAACTCATGTATCATGAGTTGGCAAATAATTTACAAAGTTCAGCAGGTGCCTCAAACCACATGTTTGTATAACCCAGAAAATTGGATTATAGTCAATGATTGACCATATTTCAATCTCTACAGCCATGCCTGGGAGAGTAGCTAGTGTTGAATTTGGAGGTTGATAAATTAGGATAAAGTTATAAAATATGGACCGATTTTCCAAGAAGAATGTCACGTTTCTGTATCATTTTGTGTTTCATTCCTGTCAATTCAGACTAACAAAAGTGAATGACCAATCACTGTAACCCTGTCTCAGGTTGCGTATGCACTGTCTTTTTTACACATTTTAAATTGGGAGGTACCAGGTCATCCACGAGCTGTCATCTAATAGATAAGGATACATGAGGAACAACTGCTGCATTTCATACAAGGCACAATTGTCAGCAATTACACATCTGTGTCACACTAGGAACCTCACAACACACAGAATAACTTTAAGATGGAGAATACTATACTCAAGAGGCCAGTTTGGTATACAGTTTCTGCTTATACTGTCCTGATGCTGTCTGGTGGAAGTGTAGAAAACAGGATAACAAGGATTCAGGAGTGGTAAGCTCACTTGTCAAATTTAGCTCAGTGTGTTATGCACAGACATACGCAGATGGGCTCTCCTTTGGCATCAAGGGATTTTAAAGGATTGCAAGTGCTCAGCACTTGACCACAATGGCTGGAGACTGGATCACAAAAATGAGATGGCAGCAAGTCAGTGGCAACAAATTGCCTACTACCAAGATGGTGACTGTGATAATGTGGTGCAACTGTAGCTCCAAATTTGTGCAGGTGTTGCAAGAATGTCAGAAAAATGGCAACCCTCAGCAGTGTGAGCAATATCGTGAAAGATGTTAATGATCAAACTCTGACAAAAATGCCAGAAGTACCACCGTAGGTATGCCAATAACAGCTAGCAAATATGACCCCACTACCAAAATCACCAAAGTCATATAAAAAATGATGGAACAGACCATACATGTGTAGAAAGCAAGCTGTGTGGCCGTGGCATCAGGGATGTACAAGAATCCTGTTGACCCAGCTATGGCCTACTGCCGGTTTGCTGGACTCAAATAAGCAAAGTTAATGTCAATAATGATCTCTGTGAAAACGCACCAATATATCCATTAACACCTTAGGTTCATGAAAAGTATAAATGATTAAAAAACAATGAAGGATGTAGGTTGGGGTCACACTTTGTCTTTTGGAAGTGCATGATTACCTAACACTGGAATGGTTGCACAAATTGTGAATGTGAGAAAAAGCACAATAAGCCAAAAAATCATAAAAGAAAAACATGAGAACAAGAATGTATATGCTACTCAAAGCATTTATTCCTCCCTTTTCTCTACCTTCAGAATACAGAGAAGTCAACCTGAATCGGATTGTATGAATGTTTCGAATTGATGTGACTGAGCAGAATTTGTTTAATAGAATTAGTGATTACATAAGGATTCAAGGGAATCCAGTGACCTGAACTGGTCCTGAGGAAAGCCATATGAGCACAAATTGGCAAAAATGTGGCTGAAACATGTAGATCAAAGTAGACACTCGAATACTAGAACCTCAAAGGCATCACCTCCTCTTTTTAACGCCTTAAGCGCTGCCGTCGGCCAACGGTCGTCACAAGCGCTACCTCCCCAGTGCTGCGCACGACCGTTGGCCGACGGGCCAGCGCTCGTTATTCGAACGTTCAGCACTGGGTGCTGAACGTTCGAAGCAGCTAAGGTGTTAATCTTGCCTTATTGACCCACATTGAAATCTTAGACTAGTATATAGTGTTGACAATTTTTTTTTCGAGATCCCTCCCGCCCTCCCAATACACTTAGGCCCACATGCATCAAGCATTTTTGTAGTCGCAAACGGTGCGATTACTTAAAATCGGCCGTTTGCGAATGCAAAAGTGCTTTTTGGGATGCATGAAGCAATTTTAGAATTCGTAACATTGTTGCGAGTTCTAAAATTGCGGGTGCTTTTAAGAAGTCGCAGATGTGCGACTTCTTAAAAGCAATGCATCATTACTTTGACAAGTGGAAATTCGCAATTAGGGTTCCAAATTTACCGAGTGGTTGAACCACTCGGTAAATTTGGAAAAAGTGTTTAAAATGCTTAAAATGTTTTTTTTTCAACATTCATGTTTCACACACACATGTCCTTAGGACATGTGTGTGTGAAACATGATGCGAAAAATACATTTCAGGGGTGCATGGGGGGGTCCTTTGGACCCCCCCCCCGCACCCATGAAATTTTCTAAGTGCCACTCGCAATTCCCATTGACTCCTATGGGCCTTTTGGCCCATAGGAATCAATGGGAATTGGGAAAATTAACTTAAGAATTCGGTATTCATTTGGGATTCGGTAAAAATTGTGATTTTTACCGAATCACAAATGAATACTGAAAATAATGATGCATAGCATTTTGCACTTCTTTATTTGCGATTCCTTATTTTTCGCAAATTAGGAAGTGCAAAATGTCACAATGATGCATGTGGGCCCATGTGTCCCCTCGAGGGCCGAGAGAGAGCTATATGATGAAGCATGCCACTGTATGGATCACTGGGTGAGAGCTATTTCATACAAAAGAAAGAGTTTTTCTCCTCGGTAGATTAAGGGAGGAGTTTTTAGGGAAAAAACAAGTGTGTTGACACCTTCCCTTGATTACTATGATTCCTTTTAATGTAGAAAATGTTTGGTGGATGGCTGCTCTTGGTTTTAATGGCCATTTACCAAACTGTTCTAAACTTTTCATGTTTTGAAACAATCTTCCAAAGCTGAAGTTTGTTTCAGAAAAGCAAAAAAGCAATGACCCCCACACACTGGGAGTTTTCCCCAAGGGTGTGGGAGTAAATATTTATTTTCCTACCCCTCAAAGCCAGGCTTTACAATGCGGTGACGGACAGAAAAAACTGAAATTACACAGGCCACCCCAATTAGGGTGGGGGATCACATGTCCTTCCTGTAATGGCCTTTACTCCACCTGGTAAATGGAGAACATTTTTTGTCAATGGAACTAACCGGAGTTCCTTTGACAGAAAGTTGGTGGTCCACCCGACTGATTGAGGCAGGCAGACTGAAGGTTTGTTGGACAAAGTACTCTGACATGTTTACAAAGCTGATCAGCAAATTCTAAATTGGGCCCTTAATTCGGAAAGGCCACCATCGGAATTATGAGAACTGAGGAAAAATTGAGAATCAAATGGGCAAAATGAGGCTCTCATGGGGAAACTGGGCCCACAGTAAATGATTCCAAAGTAATTGCATTTATATATATTGCTTACTACCCCGGACGAGGTGTTGAAGTGCTCGTCAGGGGTAGTAAGCATACTACTCCAGAACCCATAAAGGATTGGTGTTGAATTAGTATAGTAAAATATGAAAGGAATTTAAGTGGTGGCTATGTTAGTCATAGAAGAGGGAAAAAGGTTTGCATTTATATAGCGCTTGTCACCTCTGATGGGGTGTTAAAGCGCTTTTTTGGCAAGTAGCATGGCATGCTACTCCTGAACCCATAAAGTGACCAAAAAGTCCACATTGGGAACTACAAAGTGATATTAAAACGATTTTGTAATGCTAATCTATCAGTTTACTTTCCTTTATTCACACTGAAAATCTGTGAAGAGTGTGTGCAGGGGTTACCAGTGCTTAATTTGAGCAGGTGGGTTCTGGTGGAGCCACCAGCACTTATTTTGTGGACCAGCATTTATTTTTCCACATCAAAGATTTACTGAGACCATGAGAGGCTAAAACACACAAATCAGAACGACATTGGAAGACAGGGAGAGAAAAACTGTCACGAAGGAAGAAAGCTGGAAGGTGCAACAGCGAGATGAATTCGTAGGTAGTGTGTGGTAGTGAATTTAAGAGTCAGGGGGTGGATTTTAGCCTATTCAGCTTTGGTATTCGGCGCACCGACGTTAAATTGCACACACCGCCGCATTCTGAGCAGAGCTTCAGGCACAGGTGCTCTTTCTTTTACAAATTAAGCCTTACCAACACTTTGTACGTCGATAACGCTATAAGAAAACTTCTAAATTATTCAATAAATTAAGGGGTGTGGGGGCCTGCCTGGTGAGTGTCACGAAGGTGTAGTAGACAACGCGTTGACATTGTGTAACCTTAGATGCAGCCGCAAATGTTCCAATGCCAATTGGCAAAGAGGAAGCGCTCTGCTCGACACTTCCTTTTAGCTGCAGGGGCACCCAGCACGCGGATGAGGGCCGTGCCACAAACGTGAAGAGACAAGTGGCAAAAAAGGGGGCGTAGTGAAAATGAGGCAACGTACTCTAAACGTCGGAGAAAGGGAATAGACACACAACGTGTGACAATATTAAACGAGTGTGCTATAAACAGCAAGTGTGAGCTGCGCGAGTGAGAGAAGCGACAGACGTTGGTGGGCCTTATGCGTGTGTAATGGTAGCGAGTGACGAAACTGATGAGTGTGAAAGCACTCTGTGTATTCATCGTGTTAGGACACTGTGTGTGACAGAGTGCATTTTCAGGCTTGCCTGTTTGGGATTTTTTTGATGCAGAGACAGAGAGAGAGGGAGAGAGTGTGTGTGTGGGTGTGTGTGTGTTCGTTGAGGAGGACTTCCCGAAGTAATTAGCCTTTAACAACCCACCCCACCTTGTTTCATCACTTCCGCTCCTGTGTGAGGCTGAAGAGAGGCATGCTCTGAACTTTTGAAGACAATTCCTTGTTTCGAGATGAAATTACACAGTTATTTTTATTAATAACCTACTTGTAAGAAATACCTATAAGGTGTCTGTTTCTAGGGTCAGCATTCATACAACATATTTGACACATTATGTTCGGTAGCAGGTGCACCTCTAGTGTACAATGCAAAATAAACCAAATGTGTATTCTTTTACTGATGAGACACGGTGAGCTCGGTTGCCTCAAATCAATCACCCCCCATCAATCTCTTTCACAGTTCTTGTTCATTGTCTGTGTTTGGGACAAATAATATGGATCCTGTGGGAGTTTAGCAGAGTTTCCAGTTGCTCCAGTAGGGGGGATAGGTATGGATAATGGACCAGGTGTTGCTTTTCTGGCACCACTTCATGTTAACATCGGTACCTTGCAATTCTATCTAATTTCAACAAACACTGGCTTCCAGCTCTACGCGATTTGATGCAAAGTGTACCGCAGTTTGAAAAGTCTACTGACAGGGTAACACACCTAAACAATCAAATAACCCCCTTCACTCCCCCAAATCCACGTACTTGATTTTAAAACCCCTTCCCTTCGAGCCTTACGTTTAACTTTGTTAATTAAAACTCTTATGAAGAAAGGCACAGTCTTACTAAGTTTGAGTACTGGACTAGCTTCTTAATCAGGCTCCATCACTGGTTCAGTGCATCTTTCTCGTTCTCATATTCACATCTGCCCATGTTTGTTTTAAGCTTACCCAAAAGCAACTTGATTTACACCCCAAAACCATCCCTTGTGATCCCACACCCCTTGTGACCCCAATTGCGAGGCTCCGCTTTAAGACACATCTCCTACACACCTTTGAATGGATGGATATTGCACTCGAGCTAAGAGCACCAATCCCAGGTCACCTTCAAACCAGTCCTCAAAAACACAAAGGATTTTTTGTGAAGATCCTCAACGCCAATTTAACCTACCCCTCCCAAAGCACTGACTAAGAGAGCACACTGTTCCACATCTCAATGTGTGTATGGGTGGTATAAAGGCCATATTTCACTTGTACCTGTGGAATGTGCAATATTTCATAGCTACCTGTGAAATATGGAAACTATTCAGAGTCCAGTGAATTATGGGTTTCCATCATCATAGGGACAGCTGCAAAACAAATCTGCACAAGGAGTCAATTTTGAATCAACTTTCTATTGATAGAAGGATACCGAAACCTGAACATTCTAAGCCCAATCATGCCCATTGAAAGCTGCACCATGCAGTGAACAGCTTCAACAATGTGTCTCATCTACCGACAGAATGTGTGCTTTTTAATAAAGCAGAGAATTCTTCTTCCTAAAATTCTACTTTCTTGATCAGATCATTTTCTCATATTTTATTCTACCAACAAGCAAACTGCACAGTCCTCTAATACAGTTACAATTTTCAATATAAATGTCCCTGTTTAAAGAAGCACCTTTTTCAAGCCGCCTGTCCTGAAATAAACATGTAATACACAAGGGGTCAATGGGTAACCTGATTAATGTGGGCCTATAGTGGCCGACCTTAATTAGAACAAGTAAATACAGAAAATTTGTCTTTTTTTTTCTAACGAACAATTAATTTAAATTGCGCAGCCTCTCCAAGATTAATGACTTGCCATGTCCACGTCTTTAATATTGATCTGATGTTACTGTGCTCTTAAATGGAACGGAAAACACTGGAAAGCATGAAGAAGATAAGAAAGAAGTCTTTCAGATTTCTCCCTTAAACCAGCGCGAGCCGCCACACACTGACTATCTCAATCTTATAGCTTTGCACTTGCTCACTGCCTGCTGTAGCACGGGCTGACCACAAACTTCCTGTGCGCTTCAACTGCTGCAGCTTTAACTTATCTTCTTAAAATGGAGGGCCCCACCAAAACTTACAGGTGCTTTCAGCAGTACAAAATCCTCCCAATTCACAACAAATGGAAGACGAATTAAAAAGGTTTTGATCAAATAAATGTACATGTACCTTCCTGAAGCTGTAAGGAGGAAGCAGCAGTGGACAGGCCGGGGAGCGTCTGGAAAGTCCTCGTGCCTGATCTGTCACAAATTCTGTACCCTTCGGTGTAAGGAGGAAAGAAGGAAGTGACACAAGTGACAAAACCTCATTCTGGGGAGGGAAACGATCATGTCTTTATAAGGACATTCTGGTTGAGTGTAGTCAGCTTTTAAACCCCGCCTCCTGCATCACCAGATTGCACATCATACAGATGCAACTTCCTCTCCAGTGCCACCAAAAATTGGCAAGGCACTAAGGCATTAATTAATGTCCCAGTACCCATGTCAGAGTTAACTAGTTAACACCCAATGCCTCACTATCAACCCTTCTTACTGTGAGATAAGTCTTCAAATCTAAAATTAGCCTATGATTTCAGGAGGCTGTGACTGACATGTCTGTTTTATAAATTACTGCAGCAAACACATCAGAGTATGTGTCACACCTAGAAGAATAGTTTGAGATTATTCTATCACCTGTTGACTTTGCACAATTTACATATGTTATTTTTTTATATTGGAACGGTTGTACATTTGGTTTCTGTTGTTTTACCTCACACCATCCCATACTCCCTTTGTGTCTGCTCTCTGCTTCCTCTCTGCTCCCCAACCCCATGCCCTTCTTCCCACGACACCTAGTCTTGCTGCTGTTGGAGTGTGGTCCACTCTCACCTCCCACCACCAATCCTCTCCCTGTCTTATTTGTGTCCCCTAAGTGAGGGAAGGGGATCAGTGTGGACAGAGAGCGTTAAGGACTGATAGTCAACATTCAAGAGAGCCAAAACTAGAGAAGATAGAGGGAGAGAAAACTGAAACATCATCAGTGTGACTCAAAGGCGCTTCTTTATCAGATCCACACCATCTTGCGTTGCATCTTGACTTGTCTTTGCTCTTTCATTTGATTCGAACTCGACAGTGGCATCTTTGTGTTTTAAGAGTCTAGTCAAAAGTGTGCTGAGGTCTTTAAATGTAAGCCAAGAGGAAAGTTTTTCTCTTATAGCTAACGTTTGGTTTTGCAAGTTCCTGCATGGAACTAGTGGCACCTAGCTATTTGTCTGATAATGATATATGACTTTAGTTGCCATCTGAAGTGTGAACCTACATACAGTTTAACCACCAGCTGCCGGGGTTGGATCTTTGCCTTCCTTTGAAGGTTCCAGATCATCTGCAATTGGTCTCTATTTATGATCTCAAAGACCTTGTATTTCCTTGCCTTGAAAGGTATTGGAGTTAAAGTGCATTTTCCTTGCATCCATATTTCCCACAAATATATATTCAAGCAGACACTGCCTCCTCCAACCCAGCCAAGTGAAAGATTCAATATTTAGGATCCCAGAGAAGACATTGGTTGATTTAGCATGTTGCAATGTTTGCCATAGTCAATATGCATGGACCTTCTCTGATATTGTTACATTAAACACAGTAACAAGCTTAATCACCATGGTGTCCTCTTTTTCCCAGAGTTGCCAGGGTCCCCTTCAGGTGAACTGCACCATTTATCTTGGGTAATTAGCTAAACATTCTAATTTGTTGGACACACCCATATTATATGAAGAAGATTTGCAACTGCACCCTGCCATCTTAGGCAATTCAGGGTTGGACTTGACATTTTCCACAGCCTCTTTGGGTGTAGTATGTTCTATGAAGATGACCGAACTGTGAAAGAGCCAGGAAGGTTAAAATCACCAACTCTTGAGGATCAATTTTTACCTCACTTTAAGCACCTTTATCTAATGACTCTGGGGCATATTTACATGTTCTGGCGCATCTCTGCAAATCAGCAGGGATGTGCCAGAACAGATGCATCATGCAATCCCCTCCTTCCGCCACCACAGATGCGCCGCATTTACAATGCGGCGCACCATGGTGCAAGGAAGGAAAGATGCGTGACGCATCTTGTGGCGTATGGGCGGCGCATTGCTGGAGTCGCAAGCGCAACGCAAATCCTGCCATGCACAGGGGCCGCCCATACTCAACGTGGTGCGTCACTCCTTACACCTGCTTCAAGCAGGCGTTAGGATTTGACGCAGCAGCGTCGTAAAACTGACTCAGTGAAATCTAGTAGATTTCACTGCGTCAGTTTTACGGGGCTTTCCTGCGAGGAAACGCCCACCTTGCGACAGAACGCCCACATGAAACCTGATGCAGGTTTCATGTGGCACAGGGCTTTACAACGTGACGCATCTGCCTAGATGCCTAGATGCGTCACGTTGTAAATAAGTCGCAAGGATTTGACGCAGCAGTGTCGTAAAACTGACTCAGTGAAATCTTGTAGATTTCACTGCGTCAGTTTTACGGGGCTTTCTTGCGAGGGAACGCCCACCTTGCGACAGAACGCCCACATGAAACCTGATGCAGGTTTCATGTGGCACAGGGCTTTACAACGTGACGCATCTGCCTAGATGCCTAGATGCGTCACGTTGTAAATAAGTCGCAACATGGTGCATTGTTTACGCCGCCGACGCGTCACAAAAGTGACGCAACAGCAGCATAAAAGTGTCGCAAGGGGCTTGTAAATCTGCCCCTCTATATCTTTCTCCTAGCTGGATTAGAGGGTTCAAATAAATTCCGCGTTTTTTATCACCAAGCACCAGTATGTCTGTGAAATGCGTTCTTGCCCAGTAGTTGAATGTAACCTTGGCTTCGAAAAGACTACATTCTGGGAAGCTAGTAATTTTGCATAGTAAATTTCAATAGCGTACTTCAGTTCCTGGTATTAGTAGAAATGAGAGTCATGAAGAGCGAACTCGTTCATCTTTTCCAATAATTTCATATGCCTCCCTAGTTATACATTTCCTAAAGTAGAAATGCTGATGTAGTTCCACCATGACACCGCCAACTTTTCTGGGCAAGTCAGCCAGGTTCCATGCCATAATGGAATTTCTCGCATGACCCTATCATCCAGTCCACCCATCAGAAAGCGTTGCATCAACAATCTAGTGTAACCCTATTAACTGCAGGGAGCATTGATGGTATTTTAGATCAGTACAGGAATCTCATCAAAGCTGGAACTTCAAAAAAGTAAAATCTCAACTGGTGGATGGAGATGTCTTGATAGACCGGAGAATCAGTCATCAATCAAAATGAGCTGCACCACTAAATAATAAATCTGCATGTCTGCCATTCCAAGTATTCCATCATACACTTACTGGACACAGTGGGCTGGTTACTGGCCTAGAGTAAATTACAAATGTGAGCAGATCCTACCTCAAAGAAACTTGGTCAGTTCTCATAGGGGTAGTTTTGGAGTACATAGAGTATTTTCAAGACTGCGATCATCTTAAATAATGCCACTCTACCAAGGATAGTGAAGGCCAGTATATTCCATCCCCAAATGTCTGTCCCTATCCTTAACAGGAGACTAGCTACATTGAACTCACAACATTTCTCAAGATTCATTTTGAGAGAGGCTGGCCTGGTTTGTGATGTCCACAAATGTAAGTGGGCACCTTACACCAGTCCAGACAAAACTCATGATTTAAGAGGTCTCAGACAACCAGCCTTCAAGCTTAGTCTTGAAGGAGTGTAAAGCAGCTTGTTTTACCAGAATGCAATCTTATGGTATAAAATAAATGAAAAGAAAACCACACAAGGTATTTATAAAAATATGTATTTATTACATAATACTCTCTAGTATCTCCCACACGGAGATATACACAACGCACACAATAATAACCATATAGTAATAAAGTGGTATAAAAACCACGACTCGAGTCCGGACAATGTCAAGAGGTTGTAGAATCGCTGGGGACCCAAGGAACCACCCAAGGTAAGTAGACAGGGACCCCACAGAGGGCCAATGCAGTGTGAGAACCCTACTGCAGGCTCTGTACAACTCTACGTGTAAGTTGTGGTTGGATATTTAAAGATTAGGGACCGTTCTTAATGGTCCCTGAGGAAACCCAGTGGAAGACAGAAGATTGGAGAACCACAGAGGAAAAAGTGTCTGTGGGAATCCATACATGGATTCTTGATGAAGTGTACCTGAAAGCAGAGGGGACAGAGTCTGGGTCACTTGAGAGTGACCAGGGGCTCGGTAGACGAATGCCCACCAATGTCGGGTGCTTTAGGATAGATGTTGATGATCTTGACTCTGCAACTGCGGGGACCAGGCGACGCTGAGGACAACCAGGGGCCAGATGTGAGGTGTCCCACGAAGGATGGCGAGTGCTGAGGGGTCGGTGTCCGGCGGGAGCACCAACAAACATTGGCAAAAACAACCCCCACAGGAAGTAAAGAAGTTGCAGGAAGAGGACCAGCAAGGTTCAGGAGACTCACCACAAGCAGAGGAGTTAGACCAAGCCTAGAGCAATTGGAGGAGCCCAAAGAAGATGTTGTTTACCCTCTGCAGAACCCACAGGTTAAGACACCGGAGTCGCAGGAGGACCTCGGGCAGCTTTACAAAACAACAGGCCACTGTACACACAGTGTGGTGTGGTTGAAGATCTTTGCAGGAGAAGTTGTCAGAGGTTGGGGCTACTTGGAGCATAATGCACTTGCTGCAGAATTGCCATCAAGCATTTGCACTTGCAAAAGTACACGGTATACAGGGGTTCAAATATTGCAACCCCCACGGTGGAATCTGACCTCAAATTGAGTGAGAGGACAGCTCGGGCCTTGAGGAACATAGAAACCCACCTCCTGTGTTGTTGAACCCTTCGGGGGCTGTAGGAGCTTGGGACCAGTCAGCAGTTTTGTGATGCCTGTTAATGCAGGGAAGTGATTCCTTCACTCCAAGGGAGATTATCTTCAGGTGTCTTCAATGCTCCACAGGCCCTACACAGATACTGTATGGTGCACAGGCACAGACGAGGCAGCAGACTGAGAGGGAGACAAAGTCAGGCCAAATGAAGTCCAGCGAAGTCCAGTGTGCTCAGACGGTCGAAGTGCAGTGGTTTCAGTTCTGAATCTTGTCCACAACAAATCTAGGGATCTACACCTCACCTGGGTAAGCCCTTAAGTACCCTAAGGAAAGGGTTGGGAAGATTCAGGGGACCCTCCCAGGGGGAGGGTCTGGACAGGGGGAGGTTACTCCCATGTCCTTTGTCCAATTTTACCCCAGATCAGGAGCCAATGGTTCCCAGGACTGGTTCTGAACTGGACTATGCACAGGGACACCAAATGTGCCCCTCATGCAGACTCTCCTGCACTGGCAAGTGCCCCCACCCAGCCCTAATACACTAAATCCTGTCTAGGAGGTGGTCACACCTCCCTGTAACACGATGCCTATTGTTCCGCCTTCCCCTGCTCGAGGTTGGCAGAAATGTGTCTCTGATCGGCAGCAACCATTTTGTGTTGTACGGGACTAGGAGGCTGGTACAGGGAACAATGAGAACCTAATGGAGTGCTTTTCCGGGGGGTGGAATCATACCTCCCACTTCAGTAATGGTGTGGTGGTATGATTCCAACATGTTTGACACCAAACACAATAGGGTTTTTTGCAGCCGTTTTCTAGATGGTCATCGTGGGATCACGCAATCCCCTCTATATTAGTATATGGCTGCTTCACTGTCAACCCAGGAGAATGGACTCCATATGCTGCAGGGGTATCTTGCCCATGCAGGAGCACCCTCTCACTTAGAACCAAGCATCCTGCCTTCAGAATTGTAATGGCCTGCTATAGGGGTGACTTATAGGTTTTAAGTGCAGTTACCCTTACATATAGTTAACCTATATCTTAAGTAAGTGGTGCATGCACCAATTTACACCGGCTACAATGGCAGGCCTGTCGTTCCATTTTGCATGGTCTCTCATGGGAGGCATAATACATGCTGCAGCCCATGCGAGACCTCTGGGGTACCTATGCCCTTGGTACATAGGTACCATATACTAGGGACTGATAAGCGTACCCGAGTATCCAATCTGGAGTGTACCTAAGTACATAGCATAACAGTTTAGGGAGAAAGCAGATAGACGGGGTCCGAATTAGCAGGATCTGAGTCAAACTAGTCAAAAACAGAAATACATCCAGCAAAAAGTGGAGGTAACCATAAGAAGCAGATCCTACTTTGCTATACATTGTAATATGAATTCCCAAGTTTTTTAAGTCATCTAATTGTATCATTAACCTGGACTACCAGTGAGTTGCTTGAGCATCACTTTGTACTGGCACAATGACCCTTTTATCCAGTTAATAACAAGTCCTGATACCTCATCATATTGATTTGCATTTCCATTGGCCTCTGTCCCATCCACCCGGAGTGCCTTAGGAAGAGGGGCAAATCATCAGTTTTAAAGGCAGTCCTTGGTTTCTCCCTCTCACTAAACACCCTGCACCAAACCATCCCCTCCTAATCCAATCTGCAAAGGACACTATACTCAGGGTGCACAGCAGGGCAGAACAGAGACATCCCTGCTGAGTAGCCAATCAGTGGGGAAGTATGGGGATAGGGTACTTTCACCTGGACATAGGTCTAGGCAGTTTTATATAAAATCCCAAAATAAGTGAGGAATCATGAAACAAAATGAATCAAAGAGAGAACATGGAAGAGGATGCCCCAATTTAAGGAATCAAAGGCCATCTCAAAATACACTGAAATGAATGCATTTGGTCTGAAAAGTCAGTTGAGCCTCCCTATTGAATGCACGAGGAAAGAACAACTCCTCCCAGTAGCTACGGTGAAGTCCAGGATATATAAGTACAAATGCAACGTGCCAAGTTCCTAAAATGACCCAAGTTAGGAGAAAAACCACAAACACAATAATGTAGCCCTTGAATGATGGTGAAGATCAATTCAGACGTTAATAGCAAGGTGCCAAACTCTCCTCAACATCAGGAACAAGCATTTACAATGCAACTGTTTTGCCTTTGGAAAATTTAGAGCTATTGGCATTGTAAATGACTATTTTTTTATTTATGTATTTTCGTTTTGAAAACCGATAAATAAATGGCATTGTCATTTACAATGCCAATAGCTTAATCTCTCGCAAATGCCACACACACACACACCCACACCCACAGAGAGCCCCCCCACACAGAGCCCCTCCACACAGAGCCCCTCCCACACACACAGGGCCCCCCCCACACACACACACCCACACAGAGCCCCCCCACACACACACACAGAGCCCTCACAAACACTGCGAGCCCCCCACACACCCAGACTGAGCCCTCCACACACCCACACAGAGCCCCGCCACACACCCACAGAGTCTCGCCACACACCCACACAGAGCCCCTCCACACACCCACACAGAGCCCCCCCACACACCCACACAGAGCCCCCCCACACACCCACACAGAGCCCTCCACACACCCACACAGAGCCCCCCACACACCCACACAGAGCCCCTACACACCCACACCGAGCCCCCCACACACCCACACAGAGCCCTCCATACACCCACACAGAGCCCTCCACACACTGCGAGCCCCCCTGTGCAAGTTATACACTGTTGTTAGAGATGAACCGACCGCATAGGTAACCAACAGGTGTAAAAAGGACTTCAAAGGTGACTAGGGAAGGCGACGTCTGTACAGGGAATTATGTTCATTCTCTACTCTGTGAAATATGAAACGCCGTTAAGGGTCACCCATCAGCCCCTACTTTAGACTTTGGCAGGTGAAATAAATCTGTTCATATAAAAAACAGTTCCAGTCGAGTATATTACGGGAAATACCTCTCTGGTTGCTTTTTTAAAGATAAAAATAATCTGAACTGTTATTGGATAAAGAAAACAAAGCATGCTGCAAAAAAACAGTGTAGATAATTTAAGTACGATCTCTGCCTTGACTGGTGCAGTTATGTTGCCCCTCTATTTCTGACATCTGAGGCATTAATAAGTAAGTGGTGGATAGGCGCGTGCCCTTTGATGAAGACGGTATACAAGGGAGCAGGGAAAAAAGCGTTGTCTGTGTCGGTGAACTGAGGATGTAATTAGTAGTAAAGTAGCCACACGTTGAGTGTGATAGTTCTGGTGCTTTAGCCAAGAGCAAATTGCATTCTCGGGGACACGTGGTTTGACTGTCAACTTTGAACGTTTTGGGTCAAAAATCCCAACACGTCAAGTACTGTTGACTGGACAGCCATCACTGACTGGAGGTGTCACACATGACGCGGTGCCACTTGGCACCAATGCCCTTCTGACACCCTAAAAATGAGGACTTCTATTTTGAATGTGTTATACCGTCCAAATACTGGGGAACTAATAGGAGAAAATTACAGTCCCTTTCGGCAATCTGACATCAACCACGCACAACCTCTTAATACATTGCACAATGACATATTGTAAGTTTTTTTCCCCAAAGGCATATTAAATGAGATTATGCATCGTCTAGCACAGACTCTTCATCTATAGGTCTTATAAAAGCGAATTTCCCTCACATCACGAAGCAAGCTGACTTCTACCAGGACGCGACTGTTTCAAGCAAAAGACGGCAATTACAATTCATGACATTAACGGGCAGGAGCAATTCTTTTGTCAGTTTCGGTAGTAGTAGACTGCCCCGACAAATCTACACGTGCGCCGCGGACAGATTTTATGAATGAAACTAAGACACGTTTCACCAAGTTGGGTCTCCGGTTCTTACCTCCGTAGGCAGCCATGTTTTCGGTACCGCTCCTTCGCGTGAACGCTGGTTCGCAGACGAGCCCACAGCTGCACCAGTATTAACAAGCACCTACGGGCACATGGACAGCGGGAGGGGGGGCGGGAACGGACAGCGGGAGGAGGGGGGGGCGGGATAAAATCGTGACCTGCTAAAGATAACGCAAAGGAGGGGAGCAGGCTATTCAGTGATTTGTCCCGTGCCTGAACCTGCCTGCTCCTCTTGACTGAAATATTAACAAAGAAAGGAACGGACAGCGGGAGGGAAGGCGGGAAAGGCACGGACAGCGGGAGCGGGGCGGGAAAGGCACGGACAGCGGGAAGGGGGGGCGGGAAAGGCACGGACAGCGGGAGGGGGGCGGGAAAGGCACGGACAGCGGGAGGGGGGACGGGAACGGCACACGGTCAGCGGGAGGGGGGGCGGGAACGGGCACTCACCTGGACTTCCTCCGGCGGCGGTCGGCCGCAGAATGAACAAAATAAACATGGACGCAACAAATAAATAAACACCGCATGACGATTTCGAAAGGGGCAGACTAAAATTTGCAGGAACACCCCCGAATCTGCTCTCAGGATGACGAGCAGATGTCTGTTCCAATGGCTAGCCTCCATTTATGGAGCTAGCCAATGAAAACAGAGGCGGGGACCAAAGCCACTCTACTCTTCTCATAAGGATTTCCCTGCAGCTGCGCAGTGCGCAGCTCGCTAGTCAAAACCTAAAAAGGAACGAGCCAAGCCAGTATAACCAGAAGTAGATCCAGTAGGTGTTCCAACTGAAAGAAGCAAAAATCAGGGACAAAAATAGTAATAGTAGTTTAAGAACACAACCAAAAATAATGGAACAGATTTGTTTTGATGCATCCAAAAATGCACTCTTGTACATTATTCAAACAGTAATCACAGGAAACGACTCAACTCTATCTTGGATTGGTAACCTCAGCTAGAATTCTTTGGACAGACCACCATCTTCTAAAAGGCAGTTTATAATGTTTTTCACCCCCCTTTCCAAACTAAGAATACGTTTTATATCCTTTGCCCAGTGCCGAACTCCAGAAACCGGCTGGCACCATTCTCTCATGATGCTATGTGTGACCTGCAGATTTTGTGTCACGTCGCTCTTGGTGGGTCTGCAGATGATCCAGGGCCCGCATGTACATTGTAGATTTTTTTTCTTTTTTTTATATATTTCTTTTACATTGTACATTTTTAACTCACAGTCTACTCTTTCACACTCGAGATGCAATCTCTCACCCTTTTGTTTTTTCACATACACTGTGGAAGCCGTTTAGCGGACAGTGGCATTTTCAACCTCCACCTTTTTGTGCTCTGTAATATATCACTTACCTCACATCTTTCTTCTAACCATTTCTAAAACGTATTTTGGTCCATGGTCCCAGCACAAGATAACTTCCCAGTTTTCTATTATTCAGGACAGGACGTGTCATATTACAATGATTTGCTTAATTCTTCATGGTGTTCACAACATTCCTCTTTCCATTCCATCATACCTGAGTAACGTCCTGTATGTCACTTCCTGCCTCTTCTTCTCTCACTTCCTATTTTCCCCTGTATACGGTGCTGGAAATATCAGTATCATGCTTTGCAACCTTTCTGGTAATTGTGACAGTGGGGTTCTCACTCTTGGTTACCTTTGCTCCATGTGTCCTGTTTATTCTGCCCTATGGAATGCAGGACTCTTAAGGGAATACCTTCTGTTTCGTAATGTCGTCTAGAATCCTGTTCCAGGTGGACCTGGTTCTCATCTACTCTGGTACAGGGTTTGTGAGTGTCTATTTTGGATTATTCTACCTACTTGGAGGAGTTTTTATGCCTCTTGGCTTATTCTTTCATTTAGTGGCACTCAAGAGAGTCATCTGTTTATTCCATGTGACATTCAGAAGTGTTAAGCAATGCATTAGCTGCAGAGAGGAGTCACCATTACTTCTAGCAGCCTCTGTGGAAGAAGGTGAGACTGTTGTGTTCAGAAATTGACAGCTGAACATCCTCTGGTTGTAAGAAATGCCAATGTGGTCTAGGCAGCGAGGACGCTTAACCACACACTGAATGCTGCATCTAGCAGCATGCTGCTGGCTGCACGAAGATCACACTGTCTTCTCATGGACACGTCCAATCTCCGGAACACTCCAGACACAGATGTAATACGGGTCAAAGAGGTAGTGATAGTTTAAACAGGAGAAGGATTGGTGGAAAGAAGAATGAAATGGGAATGACTCTGAGCTTTAAACCAGCTTTGCATCACACAGACCCAATGAGGTTGCCTAATTAAAAAGGAGATTGGTTCTGTGTGCACCAGGATTTCTGTGCACACTGGGACTATTTATTTGTCCATAATGGCACGTCGAGTCCACCTCTATGACCATCTGTGTGGCATCTGATATCCGATCAGTGAGCACTTGTAGAGTGTGGGCGGAATATGGACTCCAATAAAGATTCAGAAGTGTCATTCTAAGGAGTCAGTCAATAGAATGTGATGTCCCATCCTATGTGTCTTGCTCTAAATGCCATAAATTGGAATGACCGATGTAATATAAATGACACTCCTCATGAAGCCTTAATGAACTGTGGTGGCCCAGTATCATTCTAAGAAGTTGGAAATTGTACCCAGGGGATGTGTCTCTTGCAGTAGCAATACCTCTGCGGTGTGTCTTTTAGCTAACTGTTGGACTGCTTCCTCTTAATTTTATCATTTATGTCCTTCACTTGAGCTTGGCAAATGTCTGTGCACTGTGCCTGTTGCAGGACCTTGGAGGTTCTTCCTCTGCTCCACCCAGTCCTAGACACTCTCATGTGTGTCAAATAAACGAGCCTTTCCATCAATGGCCACTTTTAATTTAGTTTAATAGTATATGGCGCAGATGCACCACTCTGAGGTCTGCTGAACTCCAATGAAGGAATTGTGCTAAACCTACTTTGTATGTTCAAGAACGATCATCCCTTTTGATCACTCGTGGAACAATTCTCCTTCATGGCGAGTGCATTGGATGTTGTCTTTGTCAATATATTTAAGTAGCTGTGCAATGAGAGATCTGAATGAGGCTGCATAAGGGGTCTTGGCATCAGGTTCCGGTGTGCCAACTCAATCACGAAATAGGAAGATAGCTCTACTGTTGGCACCCAACGCCTAAGCCATGAGAATAAGACCTTTTCAGAGCGTGACATTCAACCATCTCTCGTGTTTCCACTATTCAGAGCCTATTATAATGTAATCTACCCCATGCATTTTCCACTCTCTCTTCCAGGCTTTTGTTGGATTGTCACAGGCTGGGCAGGGGCTGGAGTTTGTTGTACATCTCTCCCAGCAAGTTTGGCAAATGTATCAATATTGCACTGTTGCAGAGCTGTATTCCCTTTGTCTTTGTCGTTGGGCTACTGTTGTAGATTAGCCACCAAAAGTATGGTTGCTTCAACCCTCTTCTCCAGGTCTCTCCCTACAGTGGTTATGAGGAGGTTAGTGATATGGTCTCCAAGAAAGCCCACAAGTGCAATCACATGGTGGTCTGGCAGAGTTCTATTAATGTTCCACACAAAAAATCCAGATGCCAGAGCGCCTCTGTAAGAAACTGGGCTATTGGTTGAGAAGAGTGGAGGCCTCCCTCAGGCAAAAACCACAATCCTTGTCAGGGTGAACAAGAAAAATCATTAAATCAATGAGTGCTTAACCCTCTGGTAGCTTGCCACAAAGCTTAGGCTTAACTTAGAGGCAACGTGTAAAGTATTCATGCAGCACACAAACAGTATTATAGAGCAAACGCAATGCAAGAAAAATACAAAACCAATTTAGAAAAATAGAGTACATTTTAATTTAAAAAATGATGTGGGACATCACAACTCCAATCAGTTGAACTGCAGATATATAATTGTAAAGTTTTTACTGAAAATAGCTCTTAAAATCCCAAAACCAACACTTGTGGTGCTCTGGTCACACTAGACTGGAGGAAAGTCACAAGTTCAGGCCGACTGTGATGAAGCGTGGGTCAGACACAGATCCAGGTTAGTTTGTGTTTGGAGGAGGCTGCGAGGAGCAGGTCAAGGGTCGCAGATGGTCAGTATTTTACAGCGAACAGCAGGTTGGGTGACATGGACATTTGTTGCTGTAGCAACAAGAGCTGGTCGGGCATCACAGATGGTCACTGCTGTAGCTAAAAGTTGACAGTCACCTTGGGGTGTCATTGCTGTAGCACAAAGTTTACCTCTCACATTACCAGTCGTACTGGTTGTTGCTGTTGACAGGCCTTACCCGAGCTTCGTGTTTGCAAACAGGCCCGTTCGTGGTCAATAACAGCCCAAACTTCAGGAATGTTACCCTTTCTTGTCTACAAGAAAAGGGGAATCCCTATCTTACCCCAGTGCTAGGACATGTAAATCATAAGTAAACATGTCCTACTTCTGAAATACAAAGCACTCTGCCCATGAGCATGTAAAGCCTACCTTAAGGGTGAGCTATGCATATTAAAAAGGGAAGTTTAACCTCGGGAAAAGATGTATTTTGCCAGATTGTAATGGCAGTTTAAAACTGCACAACAGGCAGCAGGGACAGGCCTGAGACACATTTAAAAGTGCTACTTTAGTGGGTGGCACAATGAGTGCTGTAAGTCCACTAGAAGCATTTAATTTACAGTCCCTGGGCACATGTAGTACCATTTATTCAGGACTTACAAGAAGAATTAAATGTGCCAATTAGATGCAGTTCAAATTTACCATGTTTGAAGGAGAGAGCACAAGCACTTCAGCTCTGATTAGCAGTGGTAAAGTGAAGGCGAAATGTGTGAAGGATTTCCACACTAAGGATGTCAGGTCTAACAGCCTTTCTTTCGAAAATATGTTATACACTTTCATGCTGGTATGCCTCAGGAGCACAGTGAGAATTGTATGGTAAGCAAGCATTTAGCATATGTGATATATTCTATTGATAAGCGTGGCTCAAATCCACCCGAGTGACTTACCACACTCACCTATAGTTACTCAGTAAGAAGTCAGCCGGACAGTGGAGAAGAATAAACAAGGTAATTTTATTAGGCCACAAACTCCCATATGAGAGGGCCCTGTCCGACCTCACCCCTAAGAGTGCGCCGAGAGGACTGACTCATATCATCACAGCAATACATTATAACATGGTACAGTGGGATAAAAACACGCCCCTTCTGGAAAATTACTGAACCCCAGTGAGGGGAACAATGGCATCATACAAGAGGCATCTGCACCTGCAAGGGATACATTAGCTATCTCTGCCCAAGGCCGCGGAGCCTGGCCTCAACGTCTCTGGGGCATGAGAACATTACTGATAAGAAACTTATTAGTTTCGGCCACAGTTAGCTGAGAAACGAAAACTGCTGCATTAGTGATTTTCCTACTCCTACGGGAGGGGTGGATGAGCGAGTGCAACTCGCAAACACAGAGGAATACACAAAATGGAGGCCCACAAGCTAAGCTAAGGAAACCAAATATCACCACACATATAAATAATTAATCACATAAGCAGTAAAAATAACGTAAGAGCATAAGTGTATACTTCATCAGTTAGACACATGATGCTAACTTGCATATGTAAATTTCAATGGGCGGAGCATCGAAAATGAAACCTATCAGACCCTCCTTGTAGCATCATTTGGCTAACTGGAGCGTAGCCTTTATTAGCTAAAAAGGTAGCGCCTTTACATTCCATTCTAGGGGGGGGCATACTTTAATCAAAAATATCTGCATCTATTAGCATCAACCAACGAACATCAGGAAGTTCAATAGCAGTGGAGGTAGGATATTGACCAGTCACTTTTTTGGAGGGCCGCAAATTACTGGCACACATTGACCAACATGGAGGAAGGCAGTAAACACAAAGGCAGCATGTCAGGAGTACACCCACTACTCCAACTAGTCCCATCAGTATCTTCCAACCCCATGGGGAGAAAACACCCCAAAGCCACCCCTGTAGTGACCATGTCCCATTATCCTGATGAAGTTCAGTCGCTAATCTATGGAGTTTCTGTACTGCTAAGTTAACTGTCGGAGCTGAGTCAAGAATATACACGCAACAAGACGTCCCGATGACTCGACAAGCTCCACCCCTATCAGCAAGGATGACGTCTAACACCATCCTATTTTGGATCGTGAATAATCTCATAGCCTGTATCTCAACGGACATATTAGTAGCAATGTCTGCTTCAGTAATAACCACTTTCTCCATCACCCTCGACAACCTACGGATGGCCCTACTGTTAAATATCGGACCCCAGAAAGGCAAGAGGCCCTTAGAGAAATCTGTCCATTGTTGTAATGAGGTATCTGTCTGATCTACGTCGTCAACCTGAAGTGCCCTCCTTTTACGCTGCTCTGGCGAGCTTGTAAACCTACGGTGAGTCTTATGATAGTCAGAAGGTGCCACATACACAGGTGGGATCATATAAGCTAGATAACAGACCCCACCCCAACCCTCAGGCAGCCACAAATACCCATTGTCCCCGCACACGAAGTAGATGTTGGGAGGCGTGACCAGAGAAGGGCTAAGGGGCAGGCGTATTGATGCTGTCACGTTACAGGAACTGTCCCCAACTTTTATAGGACCCCTTCCCGCTATACAAAAGAATGGTGACGGTCCTACAACTGCTAAGGGCACCAAAGACTTATTGCTACCATTCCCCTTTGGCGGGTGTCTATAAGACAGGGAGGAATTTAACTGTAGGAAACTCTCTCTAACTTTGTCAGTGTCATTGGGAGTCAAGAACCGTCCTACTTTCTTTTCACATGTCTCCAAAAATGTTTGGTCGAAACGTCCATCAGTATACAACCGTCCAAGGGAAGAAGGGGGCATAGGGCGTACTCGCATTGTCATAGTAGATCCTCTGTCTTGTAGTCGGGGAGTTAGAAAATCTGGCTGTTGGAAATATTTGACCATACCAATCAAAGTGTACCACCCCACACAACTATTCACTGGTGTCAAAGGAAGTGCTAGAAATCTATCCTTCTTATAAGCAGCAGAGGGTAATACTCCACACACCCAGCAATCTGTTACATTGTACACGGCATGAGCATGATGTAAAGTCTTAATAAAAACATTATCTTTGTAACCTTTACGTAAGCTTAGTTCACCATAGTCAACAGCGATCATGTTATGCTCAGGAATGGCAGAAGGTGTGGGGGCAAACACATGTACAGGATAAGCCTTATCCAGGAAGAACAGTATTCCGATAGTCACAAGGAAAGCAATAAGCACTATTATGATGACCACTATTTTCCCCTTTCCTGATAAGGCCAACCATGGAGAAGCAGGCTCGGGTCTACAAAGAGCCGCAAAAGGCTGCTCCTCGTCAGGGATGGGACGACCGAAGGGGTACATTTCTTTTATCAAAAATCAAAACCAAAAATAAGGAAGAAAAACGAAACTAAGAAAAATAGTCCCAGACACTCCTAAAACCGGCCAGAGGGGTTCTTCAACCCTTAAAAGGGATCTTCGTCCCTGTGTCCGTTAAAGCCTCACAGGTAGACTTCTATTGTTCATTCCTTAATCCCTCGTTGGAGTTGCACAACTGCCGCAACTCAGGAGCACTAATCTGGGCCCAGGCACCACTCTAATGTCTTGTAAAACAGAATCTTCGGCCAAACACCAAGGCTCTTACAAGTCCATCCCTATCACTAGTCTTCTTCTGTGAGATAATGTCCACTCCGCCACCTGTTCCAGTGTTCTATCTAAGCCCTTCTTCCAGTGTTTAGTCCCTTATGCCTTTTCCCTTTCTGGGCCGCAAATTATAGCGAGTGCTCCCTCGCACTTCAGGATCTGTGAACAAAATGGGGGTTTCTGTGGCAAGTGTTGCGTCCGTCGATGCCTGATCACTATTCTCAATTGGAGTATTGGAGCTTACAATTTTTTCTTTTTTTCTTTTCACTGCACTCGGCTCCCCTCCCCTCAGTGAGGCATCAGAGAAAGGAATGTAACTTGGTATTTCTTCGCATTCCTCGTCAGCAACGCCCTCTCTCACCCATTTGTCATAGGGTAATGGCAGCGGGACCTTCTTCACATGCGACGCATGGGTCCACACCTTCCTGCCCTCAACTCGAAGTGCGGTACGCGTCGTCAAAAGTACTTGCCTCGGCTCCGACCATCTGGGCTCCAAACAGGATTTCCGCTGATATCGTCTCACGACTACCCAGTCCCTGGGTAGGATGGAATGTCCGGGCCCCTCCGGCAACTGCTTCAGGGTGTCTGCTACCTGCTGATGAATAGAACGAAGATCTTTAGTCAAAGCATACAAGTAGTCTATCAACAGAGGATACTCAATTTCAGAAAAACATTTAGGTCTTGGTACTCCCCATACGTTGGCCGGACAGCCAAATATTACCTCGTAAGGGGAGACACCCATTTTGGAATTAACTGTCACTCTGGTAGAAAGCAAGGCTAAAGGAAGGGCATCTGGCCAACGGAGTCCTGTACTTTCTTGTATTTTGGCCATTTTAAGTTTCAATGTTCCATTAAATCTTTCTACAAGTCCCGCGGCCTGAGGGTGTTGGGCCGCGTGGAACTTTTGGGAAATCTGTAAGCCCTTACATATCTGTTTCATCAATTCAGCATTGAAGGATGTGCCATTATCACTCCAAATCACCCTAGGCAATCCGAAACGAGAAAAATACTCTTTAATCAACATCTTAGCTGTAGAAATGGCTGTGCAATCTTTTGTTGGAAATGCCTCCACTCATCTGCTAAAAGAGCATACAACCACCAGGACGTATTTGAGATTATTAACCCTTTCCATTTCAATATAATCCATCTGGATCACCTCGAAAGGGAAAGAAGGGGGTGCAAAATTTCCCACTGGGACGGGTGTTCCCTTTCCTGGATTGTGCCTCAAACATACCATACATTGTTGGACCAGATGAGTCGCCACTTTAGGGATATTTTTATTGCTCCACACTGGGTCTAGTAATTTGCATATACCCTTGGCACTAATATGTGCCGGCCCATGAGCCATTGTCACCACTGGGAGGACATATGCGTTTGGGAGTAACCATCGTCTTTTATCGGTCACATCTGTCCAACATTCGCCAGAATCCAATCGCCCCCCACCATCTTTCCATGTCCTCAATTCATCCTCAGTCACCTTTCCTTGTATATTCTTTACACTCTGTACAGTATCTGCAAACATGTTAACGTCTGGTACCCATCTAGCTGGCCCTGCCACAAACATTCGTGGGAGTTTCGTCCTCGCAGTCTCTTTTGCTGTTTGGTCTGCAAAAGCGTTACCCCGTCCCACATCGTCCACCACTGCCTTATGTGCACTACACTTTATCACATCCAGTCGTCTGGGTAGCGTCAATGCTGTAAGTAGTCGTAATATCAGTGGGCCGTGTTGGATTCTCTGTCCATGTGATGTCAGGAATCACCGTTCTGCCCACAGTCGCCCGTAACTATGAGCCACGCCGAAGGCGTATTGGCTGTCAGTATAGATGTTCACGTCCAGTCCTTCACTCAATTCGCACGCTCGCAACAAGGCTATTATTTCTGCAGCCTGAGCCGAATGATAAGGGATCCTAGAAGTCTCCACTACTGTCTGTAATGTCATAACTGCATATGCTGCCGTCGATGTACTGTCTGCAAGTTTAAAACAAGACCCATCAACATACAGCTCCCCGTCTGGATCATCTAAGGGTGTGTCAGTCAAGTCAATTCTCCCTTTCGTCTCCTCTTCTGTCCGAAACAAACAATCATGTATTTCATCGTCTTTTGTGTCTGTTGGGATGGGTAGCAACGTGGCAGGGTTCAGAGTGGCACACCTCCTTATCGTGACATGGGGTGCGAAAAGTGTCATTTCATAACCAGTAAGACGAGCACTAGTTAAGTGCTGCGTCTGCGTTCTGTTCAATAGAATGTCCACAGCATGTGGTACCATCACTGTGAGGTCTGAACCCAGGACGAGCCCTGCCGATTGTCTAATAGAGACCGCAGCAGCCGCTGTGGCCCGCAGACAGCTCGGCAGCTCTCTTGCCACATTGTCGAGCATCGCAGAAAAGTAGGCGCAAGGTCTCTGCCTCCCCCAAAACATTGTGTTAAGACAGACAACGCGCAACCTTCCGCCTTGTGTACATAAAGCACAAAAGGCTTCTGGTAATCAGGTGTTCCCAAAACAGGTGCAGAACATAAAGCAGTTGTTAGTGACTCGAAAGCTTCCTGACATGCGGGGGTCCAGGGTAGGGGTTCGCGGACCTCTTTAGTAGTCAGATACAGTAGGGGTTTTGTTAGTAAGGCATAGTTGGGTATCCACTGGCGACAATACGAGGTTATGCCCAGAAACGCGCGCACCTCTCGCTGCGTGTATGATACAGCCATGTTAGTTATCGCTTTTATGCGCTCCGGTGTCAACCTCCTCCCCTCCTTCGAAAGGAGATGACCTAAGTAGGTTACCTCCGTTCGACAATATTGGAATTTAGGAAGGGACACCTTGTGGCCCTTGTGTGCCAGATGATGTGACAATTTAACCATAGCATCCCGACAACCGTCCTCAGTGTCTGATGCTATAAGAATATCATCCACATATTGTAACATAACATTGCCTACGGGGAGTTCCAAATCATCCAATTGTGCTTTTAATGCTTGACTATAAATGCTGGGACTCTCTGTATATCCTTGGGGAATTCTCTTAAATCTAAAACTTCGGCCAGCCAATGAGAATCCGAAGAGATAACGGCCATCCTCATGTACGGGGTTACTGAAGAAAGCATTCTTCAAATCCAGAAAAGAAAAATATTTAGCCGATGGGGGAATCATTGTCAGTATCGTTGTAATATCAGAAACCACTGGGTATTGTGCTCCACCACCTTGTTAATGTGGCGTAAGTCAATCACAAACCTATAAACATCAGGTGTATCATCTTTGGCATCGGGTGACCGTCTTTTAAGAATCGGGAGGATAGGGCTGTTAAATATGTTAGAGTCCGTTTCCTCCACGACTCATGATCGAATCAGATCCTGTATTATCTGTAATAGGGCCTTTTCTCCATCCCTAGATATCCTGTACTGGGGTATTCTAGGCAATTGGGCTCCCACCTTAACCTTAATCGTCACGGGGGCAATGTCCATTTTTCCCACATCTGTATCACTGTTGGCCCATAAACTCTCAGGGACCCCTTCAAATTCAGGTGGTAGAGGCTCATCTTTGGAAAAACATTGTTGCGCACGCGCAACGGTAGGACCCAACGTAAGGTACACACCATCCGGGGAACAATAAATGATGGCATGCAACCTCTTCAGTAAGTCTAAACCCAACAAATTTTCGCCACAATTGGAAGTCAGCAGAAAAGGTGAATCAACAGTGAAAGGGCCAATCGTAAGAGTGAGTTTTTTAGAGATGGGGCTAATCACCGGAGTACCTGAGAACCCCACGGAGATATTATTCTTGCCAGACGGAGCCGCCCCTGGGACCTGAGAACGAGCCACTGAACTTTTCATAGCACCCGTATCTACTAAAAATTTCTGTTGGGACCCTGACAAATCCGCAGTCACATAGGGTCCTCGTTGATCAATTTCCACAGAAACTGGCCCCTCGCTCTGACCTACGCTGTCCTAGTTATGAGAGAATCCTGTCAAATCATCCATTGTATAATCATCGTTATAGTACTGTCCACCTCCCCTCTGTTGCCTATCCGTATTGCCATCAAAACAATTTCCTCCTTGTCTCCCACCACCATCAGACTGCCCATCATGTCTTCGGGAATCCCCTCGGCCCTGCCCTCTGCCGTTGCCAGCATTCGACTGAAACAGAGGACAATCTCTCCACCAATGCCCCTCCTGTTTGCATTTTGCACATTGATTCGGTCCCAATCGCTCTCTGTTGTCACCCCTGCCATAACCACCGCCCCCTCGTCCCGCTGCCGCAGGCGAAGCACCTCTTCCTCGACCTCTAGATACCTGTTGTAACAAAACCCTCATCTATAAATCCTTGGCCTTCTTTTCCTGCTTGTCCTTACTCTCATTTTCTCTGTGCTCATAGTATTGAGCCATGCTAAGAATACCAGAGGGAGTGGACGTCGTCCACGTACTCTCAGATGCCTGCAACCTTGCCGATATTTCCGGTAACAAGTTCATTACGAACCTGTTAACGAAAAGTCGTAACCCTCCGTCCTGTGATTTATCCTGCCCACTGAAGTCCATAAACGTCTCCTCAAACCTGGTAAAGAAATCAGAGACAGCTTCATCCTTCTTCTGTCTACAGGCTGTCAACTTATCCCAGTCCACTTTCTTCGGGGGGATGAGAGAGTGCATATACATAGTAATCCGCCCCGGCAATGCCAAAATCTCCGCTTTCGGCTTCTCCCCTGGCTTATGTTCCTTGTCCCAATCCTGCAATTCCGTCCACGTACCACCTAACTCCTCTGCATGATCAGTACCCTTCACCTGCCTCCACACGTCCACCGGGACCAATAGTCCAAAAAATAATTCAATATCAGCTAAAGTCATAACAGTTGAGGATGCGGCTTCTGTCAATTCCTTATAATAGGCAGTCGGATTTTTTCTAGAATCTGGTAGCTGAGCCTTCAAAGCTAACACCTCACTCCTCTTCCACGGTGTATATACCCACTGCTCCTGAAAATGGGCATCTATACGAGCCCTAGTGACGGCGTTCGTTACTGGATCTACCACCTCGGGGACCTCAGGGTGAAAAATAGGGTGCACCTCGCGCATTGGATGTATCCCAGGAAAGTGGGGTGAACCTGCAGAGGGTAATTCATTTCTATATTGTAATATGGATTGTAAACTTCGCATCACCTCCCGTACCCCAGTGTTAGCTCTATAAGCTCCATTTTTTATATCCCGTAGGGTCGTGGGAGCCACTCCTCCATACCCCTGCTCCCATAGCGCTTTCAATGTATTCGACATGTGCCACAAAGCATGCTGCTGCATCAGAGGCTCAAAATCTTTCATTGTGGACCAAATGACTTCAAACGAATAAATGTTATTCCTGGCCCACTGACAGGCTTGATTGGCCACCACCGTTTTTTCGTCTAAGCCAACTGTAGAACGCGTAAGCAGTTTTCGCACTTGGGAAAGCAACCCACTCCCTACACCTCTACTCAGTGTCAACAACTCCTGACTAGGGGTAGCGCTAGCAGAGACGGCAGGGAGTGCTGGGAGAAACTGGGAGGGAGCGGGTGAGCTTGCCGTAAGCAAAGAAACAAGGGGCGCCGGCAATGATGGGGAGGTGGAAGGCGCTGCGCTAGACGGGTGTGGGGCACTTGCTTGTGGGTCCGAAACCCCACCGGGGGAGACCAGAACTGGCAATGCGGTATACTGCGGCTGCGGGGCATAAGGGGGAGGGGGTCAGGCATTCAAAACGTCCTCTATCTCATCCTGCTCATCCTCTCGCACTACATAACATTTATTTTCTTTCAACCTGCAAAGCCTATCTGCGCGCTCAATGCGTTGCTCATTCTCATGTTTTGTATGTTCTCTCGCTTTCTGTGCCATCTTTTGTGCCGCCTTCTTCTGTACCGCCTTCTCCTCTCTCAATTTACGTTCCCTAACTTCCTTCTGCCACATCCTTAATGAATCGAACATGCTCTGACGACTACGCCTAGCAAACAATTTGTCTTGCAAACAATCCAATTTAGCCACCTCAAAAGAACCTGCCAGGGGCCACTGCAAATCCACATTTTCGATAGTGTATCTATGCCATAAGGTACCAAACAAAATCGGAGGCAATCCGTGCTTCACATACATGTCAAAATTGGGAGTGCCCTCCGGAGGGGCGGGTTGGCTTTCGGCCAATCTAGAATCCGATACACGACAACAGCATCCGAAACACCGCAAATTACTGAAGCACGGCATCTTTACCACAATGCAATCACAAATTCTCGCAAATTCCGTTACCTCTACTCACTGGCTCCTAACACATTCACACACATATGGTATACATTGAATTCAAAACACACACACACATCCTGTACATCAAAATCCTGCCAAACACGTGTTACCAAAATGGGACAAGGCCCGTCGACCAAGTCCTGGGGAACCTGGACCCTACCGCAGACCGAACAGTACACTAACTGTTCTGAGGATGGAGAACACATCCGCCACCCGGATGGCACTACAGATCGCTGCGCACTTTATCACAGGGGACCCAGGACTCACTCCCACTGAACCGCCACCTTAGGGGTTCGGGGTGAGTTCCGGAGCCTACCCGCAATGAGCCACGCCTCCAACACAGTACCACCCGGTCGGATGACCACAAACAAAATGTCCTCCTAACCTCCGTTAAGTCTGTCAGAGCACCGCTCGCACTCTGAGTTCCCCGGAGCACACTAGCCCCAGGAGCACACCGGCTCCTCAAACCATTAGAGACAACCCAGTCTCTCGGAGCACTCCAGCTCCTGCAAACAACAGGCGGACCACTCGCCTTCCATATGCGGTACCGACCTCTACCGTTCTCCACCTCCGGCTGCCAAGACCAACACGGTCAGCTCCAGGTTCTGCCTTCTGGACCCCGGCGTAAGATCCGAACCGGGACCTCTCCTGATCAGCAGGGTGGGGCAGCGCTGCGAGAACCAAGCTCGGCATCAAAATGGGTACCCAGACCCACTGTGCCGACAAGCGGGTCCCCGGTCTTCTGCTACCCACCTACGGGTGAGAAAGATCCTTATCGCAGGGTCCCTGTTCAGGCGCCATCTGATAAGCATGGCTCAAATCCACCCGAGTGACTTACCACACTCACCTACAGTTACTCAGTAAGAAGTCAGCCGGACAGTGGAGAAGAATAAACAAAGTAATTTTATTAGGCCACTAACTCCCATATGAGAGGGCCCTGTCCGACCTCACCCCTAAGAGTGCGCCGAGAGGACTGACTCATATCATCACAGCAATACATTATAACATGGTACAGTGGGATAAAAACACGCCCCTTCTGGAAAATTACTGAACCCCAGTGAGAGGAACAATGGCATCATACAAGAGGCATCTGCACCTGCAAGGGATACATTAGCTATCTCTGCCCAAGGCCGCGGAGCCGGGCCTCAACGTCTCTGGGGCATGAGAACACTACTGATAAGAAACTTGTTAGTTTTGGCCACAGTTAGCTGAGAAACGAAAACTGCTGCATTAGTGATTTTCTTATTCCTACGGGAGGGGTGGAGGAGCGAGTGCGACTCGCAAACACAGAGGAATACACAAAATGGAGGCACACAAGCTAAGCTAAGGAAACTGAATATCACCACACATATAAATGAATAATCACATAAGCAGTAAAAATAACGTAAGAGCATAAGTGTATACTTCATCAGTTAGACACATGATGCTAACTTGCATATGTAAATTTCAATGGGCGGGGCATCGAAAATGAAACCTATCACTATCTTCTCTCCCACAGGACCTAGAGACAGTGTTTACCACAACTCACTAGAGCGGTGTGTTATTCCAACCAGCTGTAGCTGCAGTCTTAGCCATTGCCTTGTCCAGCATGCTTAGAATTGATAATGATAATAGTGTTTGGATAATCACCCTGCAGCACTACTCATGGTGAGTATTTCACACTGGACATCAGTTTGTGTGAGGAGCTGAAGAAACCTCCTGGCAAGAATGTGTGCTGGTCCCTGCTCAGTCATACATACTGCATCCTCCTGGGCTGTATAGCACCTCTGCTCAGTCATGTGGCCACCTGGCAGAACAACAGTGCAAGAAAGTTGGAAATCCTACTAATGAGGCCCCTGATCCCATAGCCAGTCAGATGTTTAACCTCTTCTAGGTTATGTGCATGACCTCCGCGTCCATGCGGCTCACAATTGAGTGTTATGTCAGTAGATTTCACATCAAGGTGACTGGCACTGCAACAACAGCTATGTGTGCTCCTGTGATAACTCCAGCATCCCACATCCAAGCATTGGAGTGGGAGATACCAGTGATGGAATTTAGTAATTTGCATGACTGCACCCAGGAAACTGTTTCCTTGTGTTTGTGGCAGTGATGATGGGACTGAAAAATGCCACATCCTTGTGCTCACAGGGAACTGTGCAAAATGGGAGGTATCTCTGTAAAGCTCAGAAACTCTGTTTGCCAGTAATACTTCTCTTACCTTGCAATGCACCAGGCGATCACAGTGGGAAGTGATCGCTTGGTGCTTCCACTAGACATCTACATTTCCACTAGGAGCCCATGACACAAAAGGCCCCAAACGAAATGTGGAGACATTGGAAATAGGGGTGTGTGTGATATTTGGGCCTCGGCTAGGTCACCATCCAAGGCAGCTTACCAAACCCAGGCATTTTTGGAAAGTAGACAACAGAGATGTCAAACACAAAATAAGGAGACCAGGTCAATTAGTGGTGTGTTATCCAGAGTGGAGAGCAGGAATCACAAGGATACCCGTGTGGATAAGTGTATTGGGTCACACTGGGCTAGAAAAGTCCCATCAGACCACCCTCGTGGCGGCATATCATCATTTGGGGATGGTCAGCAATACCATATACTGCCCATATAATGGTGTGGAGATGGAAAGCAACGTGTTTTGCCACAGTTGTGCCCAAAATAAAGTGTGAAAAAAGTGCAGTGCTAAGAAAAGGTGCTTAAAAATTACTACCTAGACTCAACAGCTAACTTGTCGAAATGAGTGTAGGTGTCAAGATTAAAAACACGCCTGGTAGTAAATGAGTAGAACTACGTTGTGGCGCTGTGTAGAATGGTCAACTAGTTTCAGCTAATTGGAGCGTTGCTCCAGCTTTCATCAGGACCAGGAAATGGTAAGCTACTGCAACACATTATTCCATAAAGGGTGTACATCTAAGAGAGAGCAAAAGTTGCATCGAAATATTGTAAGGAGAAAAAGTGTCACCCAAACTTGGAAGCTCTATGTCCTCTGGAGACAGGAAAGGAATCTGCTACCTGTCAAGGAAACAAAAGATACCATGTACACATTTCCACACAGATATCAACGTGACCCCACTGACACCATCAAAACAAAACACACCTGCGTGAACATATTGCGTTCCGCATTGCCTATAAGCTTATTAACTTTATCACGAAGAGGCATTTCCTCGCTGTGATACTCACCCAGCTTTGTGTGGGTGAAGACCTCACCTCGCCCGGCAACCGCTCGGGAAATTGAGGCCCCGCTCTAGTGTGTAGAAAAGAGGACACAATTAACGCACAGTTTAAGAGTGTCCAGCCGAATCGCTATACACAATAACCCAAAATACGTGTGATAGACTCCTGACTACCCAAGACATTACCTGCCCCTGCCGCTGAGCCAACACCTATTGTTTGTGCTAAATAAATAACCCAGAAACTTGGGTGATAATGATGTTAGTGGTAACCCTATATCGCCCCTTAACTAATGCTGTAAAGGCACTGTAGGGTAGCTGTCAAAAAGTTGTGGTCAACTCGAAAAATACCCAAAAATCAAGGAAAAGTACTGAATGCCACTGCTAGTACTAGGATAAGCGACAGGGAAAGCCTCAGTCATAACCATTTGCATCACGGACACTGCTCGAACAAGTGATAGAAACTGTTAACTCCAAGCATTGCCTACACCCATACTGAATGTTAGGAACCTGTTATGGCAACCCATACACACTGTACTGTTCATCACAACCTCGCCGAACTGACCTGTTCGTCGGTGCCCGCGCTCAAAGCCGAGCGGAAGGGGAGGCACCGACGGAACCGCCCGTTCGGTTTAAATGTCGAGGCTGGCTGTGTAGTCAGCCAATTGTGGCCGCTACAGAGAACAAAAGTCTGGGGAGTGAGGCTCAAACAGGGAAGCGAGCTCACCTGCGGGAACAGGAGGCGAGCTCGGGGAAAGTCCTGCAAAGCCGGCACTGGTCTCTGCGCGCATGCGCCACAGTGCTCCACTGAAATACAGAGAGCACAGTGCTCTTTGCGCATGCGTGAAGCTATTACAGGTCAGAACTATGAAAAGCATTAAATCGCGCAAGGATAAATGCTCGGCTACACCTGTGCCAAGATAGAGGGGCTAGATAAGCCCCCTATCATGAAGAGGAGGATCGCCAGATCGCAGTAGCTTACCATTTCCTGGTCCTGATGAAAGCTGGAGCAACGCTCCAATTAGCTGAAACTAGTTGACCATTCTACACAGCGCCACAACGTAGTTCTACTCATTTACTACCAGGCGTGTTTTTAATCTTGACACCTACACTCATTTCGACAAGTTAGCTGTTGAGTCTAGGTAGTCATTTTTATGCACCTTTTCTTAGCACTGCACTTTTTTCACACTTTATTTTGGGCACAACTGTGGCAAAACACGTTGCTTTCCATCTCCACACCGTTATATGGGCAGTATATGGTATTGCTGACCATCCCCAAATGATGATATGCCGCCACGAGGGTGGTCTGATGGGACTTTTCTAGCCCAGTGTGACCCAATACACTTATCCACACGGGTATCCTTGTGATTCCTGCTCTCCACTCTGGACAACACACCACTAATTGACCTGGTCTCCTTATTTTGTGTTTGGTATCTATAGTATAGGGGCATGAGTTGACAGGTCGTTTAAATATTTCCCCTTTGACCCTCCCTACATGTGTTTATTATTAGTTAGAGCAACTTCTGGTTGCGGGTCTTTTCCAGATGCATACCTATCTGATGGTTGCATCATACAAGCTCACCTAATTTAATTGTGTGTGACTCCGTCTGCGTACATGCTGTTACCCCTGCCTTTAGTTTGACCTGTGTTGTGTTTTTCACTCCTTCTGGCCATGTTTTTTTTTTTTAATTCTTTCCAGAACCGGAGTTCTTTACCTCACCAGGTGATTGTACACTAACTACCTTCACGGCTAGAACAAGTTTTCTAGACAAACTGGGCAACCTCCCCCTTTTTTGTCCAACACTACAAAAAGCTTTAAAAATCTCTGTGACTCCTGGCTTTTTGCTTCACCACATACTTTGTTTGCAACATCATTATGAGACACTGTATATTTGGACAATAACAAAAATTGTTTCAAAATTTCTGTGTCAATCGTGGCGATCCTCCTCTTCATGATAGGGGGCTTATCTAGCCCCTCTATCTTGGCACAGGTGTAGCCGAGCATTTATCCTTGCGCGATTTAATGCTTTTCATAGTTCTGACCTGTAACAGCTTCACGCATGCGCAAAGAGCACTGTGCTCTCTGTATTTCAGTGGAGCACTGTGGCGCATGCGCACAGAGACCAGTGCCGGCTTTGCAGGACTTTCCCCGAGCTCGCCTCCTGTTCCCGCAGGTGAGCTCGCTTCCCTGTTTGAGCCTCACTCCCCAGACTTTTGTTCTCTGTAGCGGCCATAATTGGCTGACTACACAGCCAGCCTCGACATTTAAACCGAACGGGCGGTTCCGTCGGTGCCTCCCCTTCCGCTCGGCTTTGAGCGCGGGCACCGACGGACAGGTCAGTTCGGCGAGGTTGTGATGAACAGTACAGTGTGTATGGGTTGCCATAACAGGTTCCTAACATTCAGTATGGGTGTAGGCAATGCTTGGAGTTAACAGTTTCTATCACTTGTTCGAGCAGTGTCCGTGATGCAAATGGTTATGACTGAGGCTTTCCCTGTCGCTTATCCTAGTACTAGCAGTGGCATTCAGTACTTTTCCTTGATTTTTGGGTATTTTTCGAGTTGACCACAACTTTTTGACAGCTACCCTACAGTGCCTTTACAGCATTAGTTAAGGGGCGATATAGGGTTTCCACTAACATCATTATCACCCAAGTTTCTGGGTTATTTATTTAGCACAAACAATAGGTGTTGGCTCAGCGGCAGGGGCAGGTAATGTCTTGGGTAGTCAGGAGTCTATCACATGTATTTTGGGTTATTGTGTATAGCGATTCGGCTGGACACTCTTAAACTGTGCGTTAATTGTGTCCTCTTTTCTACACACTAGAGCGGGGCCTCAATTTCCCGAGCGGTTGCCGGGCGAGGTGAGGTCTTCACCCACACAAAGCTGGGTGAGTATCACAGCGAGGAAATGCCTCTTCGTGATAAAGTTAATAAGCTTATAGGCAATGCGGAACGCAATATGTTCACGCAGGTGTGTTTTGTTTTGATGGTGTCAGTGGGGTCACGTTGATTTCTGTGTGGAAATGTGTACATGGTATCTTTTGTTTCCTTGACAGGTAGCAGATTCTTTTCCTGTCTCCAGAGGACATAGAGCTTCCAAGTTTGGGTGACACTTTTTCTCCTTACAATATTTCGATGCAACTTTTGCTCTCTCTTAGATGTACACCCTTTATGGAATAATGTGTTGCAGTAGCTTACCATTTCCTGGTCCTGATGAAAGCTGGAGCAACGCTCCAATTAGCTGAAACTAGTTGACCATTCTACACAGCGCCACAACGTAGTTCTACTCATTTACTACCAGGCGTGTTTTTAATCTTGACACCTACACTCATTTCGACAAGTTAGCTGTTGAGTCTAGGTAGTCATTTTTAAGCACCTTTTCTTAGCACTGCACTTTTTTCACACTTTATTTTGGGCACAACTGTGGCAAAACACGTTGCTTTCCATCTCCACACCGTTATATGGGCAGTATATGGTATTGCTGACCATCCCCAAATGATGATATGCCGCCACGAGGGTGGTCTGATGGGACTTTTCTAGCCCAGTGTGACCCAATACACTTATCCACACGGGTATCCTTGTGATTCCTGCTCTCCACTCTGGACAACACACCACTAATTGACCTGGTCTCCTTATTTTGTGTTTGGTATCTATAGTATAGGGGCATGAGTTGACAGGTCGTTTAAATATTTCCCCTTTGACCCTCCCTACATGTGTTTATTATTATTGACAACAGAGAAGTCCCAATGTCTGAGTTTCGTACATTTTCTGTGATTATAGCCGAGCTCAGGCCCAAATACTGTGAGTACCACATTGCCAAATCGGATAATTTTTTAAAATCTTGATGTCTCCATGTTCTGTCATTGGGGTGCTGGCCCACCCACACAAGTGGGATAAAAAATGTATTGGGATAATAATATGAACACTGGGTGGCAGATTGCAGAACTTTCCATCACAGAAAGATGAGCTAATTGAGTGTTTTCACCCAAAATGTGAGGGTTGCAAGGGCTTCTTAGCAGGAAAATGCCATGAGATCTAAGCAAAGTTACACCAGGCAAGTTACACCTCAGGGTGACTAGTTTTCATAAATGTCTGGGTTTGATAGGTTTCCCTGGGAGGTAGCCAAACCCATGCCCAAAATACAAAGCACTGAAAAAAAAGCTTTGGTTTTGAGTGAAAATATTTTTATCAGTACATGTTGCGTTTTGGGGACTTTCCTATTGTAGGCAGATCCACACAAATAGATATTGTTTTTATCAGCAGATATGTGGTAACACTGTGTGGTGGGACATTTGTGAAATCCTGCTGATTCTGGGACTTCCCCTCATAGAAAGTTGAGGAAAATTAATGTTTTTAGCCAAAGTTTGAGGTTCGCAAGGGCTTCTGGACAAGAAAATGCCATGAGATCCACAGACGTTACACCACTTTGTACTCCCCTGGGTGTCTAGTTTTCAGCAATGTTTGGATTTGATAGGTTTCCCTGTGTGGTGGCCAATCGCCGGCCCAAATTCCACAGCTAACCACATTGCAAAGAAAAAGATGAGTTTTGAGTAAAAAAAATGGATCTGTCCTTGTGGTATTTGGGTGCCTTTCGTATTGGGAAAGCTGTCCTGACCCACACAAGTGGGTACTGTTTTTATCAGAACAGGTGTGGGAACTCTGGGCGGAAACAAGATTGTGAATCCCTGCAGACTGCAGAACTTTCTCTCACAGAAATGTGAGGAAAATGTGTGTTTTAGCCAAAGTTTGATGTTTGCAAGGTCTTCTAGTATCACAGGATCCATGCAAGTTATACCATCCTGAACTGCCCTGAATGGCTAGTTTTCAGAAATGTATAATTTTTGCAGTTTTAGCCAAACAAAAACCAATGCAAAGCATGGCAGACACAGGCAGGAAAAACCTACTAGGCCACCCACGTGCAAGGTGGAAACTCCCTGCATGTAAGAACCATTTTATTTTGCTTTTATACAAATAAAGTCATGCTTTGGAATTTTGTTTACATAAAACAAAAAATAGGGTTGCGTTCAAGGCATATTGCCCTGCCTACACTGCACCCTCTACCCCAGCAGATACACTGTAGGAAAAGACAGGCCACCAGAAAGGCTGAATCTCTCCTTATGGAGCCCTCCATGCTATAAATGAGGTTCTAAGTTAGAAAAAAAATGGATGCATTATCACAGAAATGCTAATTGTGGGTTAGAGTCACACTGGGATTTTGTGTCAGTTCCACTGAACAGGAAGTTATACTTCCAGTTTCGAGTAGGCACCTCAACCCTTAGAGTATTTACCAAAGGATCGACTGGAGGGGGAGACACTGGATGTCCAATTTGCAACTCCGCAGAAGAGAGTATCCCACATTTTTTGTTTGCATGCCCAGGTCATGCTCCCCCCGACGAACTTGGTTAGCCCCTTTATGCAGGCTTTTAGGAGTATGCAGCCATTTGGAGGCCTTCAGTATTCTCAGGTCTGATCCCTGCCTAGTAATAGCCATTTCCATTTCTAAATTCCTGGGGACCATGTAGGTGCTCCGCAGCAAGGCCCTTTGTCTCTCTACCACCTGATTCTGCCTAGGCTCATCATTAGGTTACGCCTCACAGTAGCGTTTGCCAATTGTCTGATAGGAAGGTACTCTCCCTTACCTTTGGAAGTTGTGCATATTGCCTCGACATTTACTGAATGTGATTATTAATGAGTGTATTTTTCTCATGCTAACTTGTTTTTTATTGTATTTCGCATTTTAACTTTTAACTTGTCTTGTTGAAAAATCATTTATGTATGTTTTATTCATTTTATATTATTTTATACTGTTTGCACTTTTATGGGCCTGGTGGATGAAATAAAGTAATTTTACTGACTGGCACAGAACTCCGAAGGAGGAAACAGGAAGAGTATTGCGTGTAGATTTGAACAATGATTTTGAAGTACAATGTCAATTTTATTGGAAAAAGATATACAAGCTGTGATCAAATTGGCATATTGAAGCCTTGTTGACACTGTATGATGTTGACACACTCATTATGAGAAAGGAGAACCTTCCTTAATCTCAGAAGATGAAATCTACACTTGCGAAAAATGAGGAAAGCTGTAACGAAAGAATGATCAGTTTAAAATCAGATTCCAAGATAATGGACTGTTTAGAGAACAAGGCAGCATCTACCCCAGCCAGTAACCCTCCAACACAGGAGAAGACCTCGTGCATACCTCCATTACCTCTGTGTTGTTTGAACCTCTTTAGCAATCTTGGGGATTCTTGATTGCAGATGATGGAAGATGCCATGGTTGATGGGTAAAGCACCAATATCAAATTAAGTAGGAGCAAAACTGACACAATATGTTTTTAGTCTTTTTAATCGTTTTACAAAGACAAGGGGAACCCAACGGATAGCTAAGAACCATAGGTATAACTTCGTTATATGAAACAAGGGAACCTAGCTTATTCAACATATGTACAATGTGGTATAGAAACACAATGGAAACTATACAGATCAAGATATCCTGACCCAGCCGGGACAGGAGTTTATTCTCAAAAAACAATGTCAAGTATACAATACAATAATAACAAGACACAAGCCTGTGCCGTACTGACAGAGAAAGGGAAAATAGATGTAGGGTGAAAAAAAGGGTGTTTTTCAGGCAAGGAAAAAGAGCAAAAGCAGGGCACTGCAGAAAATTCAAAGATAACTGGCAGTGTCGCCTGGAGTGGAATGTACACAAGCTTTTTAGACAATAATGTGAGTGTCAACCCACTCTTGGGTGTCGACGTTTCGATCCCTATAGCTCTATTAGATGCATGGGATCATCATCAGGACTTATATAATAACAAAACATGCCTGAATGAGACAAGCCTGTTAAGGAGACAAAACAGAAAAAGAGAAGGATTTCTTTTAAGATCCGTAAACCAACAAGGAGTAGTTTAAAAACTAGAAGCCCACGTTGTAACACATTCGAAATCGCAGTGCGTAAACCAGTGCGTGGTGTTTGTGCCAAGTAAAAAAGCTTCACAATGCTTATTTTCACAATATTCGAAATCGCAGTGGCATGCGTGAAATTCATTCGTCTACAGGACTCTATGGTGAAAGTGGTTTAAATCCAGTGCAGTGATAATGCAAGGTTGCACTTCTTTAATACTTAGAATACTTAAACCGGAGAGGGGATTTGGCCTAGGTGGGCTAGAGATTTAATAACTCTATGGTACGAAGGGAACCCCCACAGTGGAGGTCTCTTTTACTTTTAGGCGGAAGTAGTAGTGTCAGGCTAAGGAACCATTTATGCCCTTTTCTGCAGTGATAGTTAAGCATGGAGCGCCTGCAGCATATGCAACGTACCAAACGGTTAAGTGTCCACGTGGTTTAAAGTGGAGTTCAGTACTTATGGTGTTTTGGTGGTTTAAAACTTCAGCGCCCGTCTATGAATGAAACCGGGTGGCCGCACTGAAAACAAAAATAGATCAGGGATTAAGACGGAGTAATGAGAGTTCAGGCATAAATGTTCCAACTTGGAACGGTAAGCGGTTACCTTTCAAATGTGTGCGAACGCCGGAAACAGAAGTTTAAGGGCATCGATGGCTCTATACTTCGGACGTCAGCAATCCGACCAGTTTGCGCTCTAGCAGAGAGAGAATAGGAAACTCGGCTTAGTGCGATCTAGGGAGCAGGGGCTACAGCATGGACGTGTCTTAAAAATAAAAGAACTACTTACGAAGTCACAAATGTGGCTTGCCTCGCCCTGGGGTTCACAAATGTGGAAATCGAGCGCTGAAATAAACATTTGAAAGTCAGCGCGTGGAGAGTAAAAATAGCGCGTGACTCGGTAATGGGGACCAACTAGCCCACAATCAATAACGCCCTACTTACTTAGTCATGATGAGACTACGCCTCTCCCAGGGGTGCTCGGTCAATGCCGGTTTCAGCGTGGGGACATGTCCACTGATGCAGGTTGTATAATTAGCCCCGGTCACGTGCTGTTAAAAGTGGGTGCCATCTTAGAACGGCTATGGCGCTTAGGTAGCGGCCATCTTTGAGTGGAGGGTGGACAGTATTCTTAAACTGGCCAGCTATTGATTAATGTGGGTGCCATCTTGAAACGGCTATGGCGTATAGGTAGCCCCCCTCTTAGAGTGGAGGGTGGGATGGAATGGTAATGGGCTGTGAGTCTGCCTGGACTAAAAAGATTCATAGTGACAATGTGACAAAACAAGAGTGACAATTGTGAAGAAGTGACTGGTTATTTACAAAAACGATTATTTTCATTCATCATGCCCAGATGTCAAATGTTGTCCAGAATGTCTCATCATCACGTTCTGCTCATTATATCTATTCACATGGCCTAAATGAAACCAACAATGTTTTCCTTTAATTCCCATTTTTGTTCCTGGAATGTTTAAACCAGAAATACAATCATAGCAGTGTTGTCCAATCCTCGCTTCGATTGAGACCTGTATGGATCGTGTTGAATTGAATAATGGATTTTAGTTCCTCCCTGTTGAGCAGTTGTTGTAAATTACCACCTCTCTGTGGTAATTTGACAGTTTTCAGGATGGTCCATTTCAAGTCGTCTGCTGAATGGTTCATACTGGCAAAATGTTCAACCAATGGGGCATTCAGGGTTCCACAGCGTATGCGGCTCCGATGTTGGCTTATTCTGGTCTTTATTTTTTGTGTCGTTTGTCCCACATACATTAGAGGACAAGGGCATACAATAGCATAAATCACATTGCAGCTGTTGCAGTTCGTGAAGTCTTTCATGTGGGTTGTGATGTTATTGTGACTGAACGTGCGCCCCTCAAGTGTCAGATCGCAAACAATACAGTTTCCACATTTCACATGACCCCTCAAAGGTGGCAGTCCCCAGTTTGAATCAATAGTGCTGTTCGAAGGTGGTGCTGGGAGGGCTGCACGGACAAGATGGTCTTTTATGTTTTTACTCTTTTTGAAGGCAGTACCATGCTCGTTTTGAGGCATTTCTTACTATCCTGCTCGGATAACGAGCATGGTACTGCCCGAGGGAGGTGTTACTCCAACCCAAGACTAGGCCAAGCTCAGAGAGAATAGCCTGTGTTACAACCTTCTCTCCAATTTCAAACAAAATAAGAAAAACAATTCTCCGTCACTGGCCGACCCTCAACTCAGGGACACTTACGTTTGACAAACCATTGTTTGCCTTCAAAAAGAGTAAAAACATAAAAGACCATCTTGTCCGTGCAGCCCTCCCAGCACCACCTTCGAACAGCACTATTGATTCAAACTGGGGACTGCCACCTTTGAGGGGTCATGTGAAATGTGGAAACTGTATTGTTTGCGATCTGACACTTGAGGGGCGCACTTTCAGTCACAATAACATCACAACCCACATGAAAGACTTCACGAACTGCAACAGCTGCAATGTGATTTATGCTATTGTATGCCCTTGTCCTCTAATGTATGTGGGACAAACGACACAAAAAATAAAGACCAGAATAAGCCAACATCGGAGCCGCATACGCTGTGGAACCCTGAATGCCCCATTGGTTGAACATTTTGCCAGTATGAACCATTCAGCAGACGACTTGAAATGGACCATCCTGAAAACTGTCAAATTACCACAGAGAGGTGGTAATTTACAACAACTGCTCAACAGGGAGGAACTAAAATCCATTATTCAATTCAACACGATCCATACAGGTCTCAATCGAAGCGAGGATTGGACAACACTGCTATGATTGTATTTCTGGTTTAAACATTCCAGGAACAAAAATGGGAATTAAAGGAAAACATTGTTGGTTTCATTTAGGCCATGTGAATAGATATAATGAGCAGAACGTGATGATGAGACATTCTGGACAACATTTGACATCTGGGCATGATGAATGAAAATAATCGTTTTTGTAAATAACCAGTCACTTCTTCACAATTGTCACTCTTGTTTTGTCACATTGTCACTATGAATCTTTTTAGTCCAGGCAGACTCACAGCCCATTACCATTCCATCCCACCCTCCACTCTAAGAGGGGGGCTACCTATACGCCATAGCCGTTTCAAGATGGCACCCACATTAATCAATAGCTGGCCAGTTTAAGAATACTGTCCACCCTCCACTCAAAGATGGCCGCTACCTAAGCGCCATAGCCGTTCTAAGATGGCACCCACTTTTAACAGCACGTGACCGGGGCTAATTATACAACCTGCATCAGTGGACATGTCCCCACGCTGAAACCGGCATTGACCGAGCACCCCTGGGAGAGGCGTGGTCTCATCATGACTAAGTAAGTAGGGCGTTATTGATTGTGGGCTAGTTGGTCCCCATTACCGAGTCACGCGCTATTTTTACTCTCCACGCGCTGACTTTCAAATGTTTATTTCAGCGCTCGATTTCCACATTTGTGAACCCCAGGGCGAGGCAAGCCACATTTGTGACTTCGTAAGTAGTTCTTTTATTTTTAAGACACGTCCATGCTGTAGCCCCTGCTCCCTAGATCGCACTAAGCCGAGTTTCCTATTCTCTCTCTGCTAGAGCGCAAACTGGTCGGATTGCTGACGTCCGAAGTATAGAGCCATCGATGCCCTTAAACTTCTGTTTCCGGCGTTCGCACGCATTTGAAAGGTAACCGCTTACCGTTCCAAGTTGGAACATTTATGCCTGAACTCTCATTACTCCGTCTTAATCCCTGATCTATTTTTGTTTTCAGTGCGGCCACCCGGTTTCATTCATAGACGGGCGCTGAAGTTTTAAACCACCAAAACACCATAAGTACTGAACTCCACTTTAAACCACGTGGACACTTAACCGTTTGGTACGTTGCATATGCTGCAGGCGCTCCATGCTTAACTATCACTACAGAAAAGGGCATAAATGGTTCCTTAGCCTGACACTACTACTTCCGCCTAAAAGTAAAAGAGACCTCCACTGTGGGGGTTCCCTTCGTACCATAGAGTTATTAAATCTCTAGCCCACCTAGGCCAAATCCCCTCTCCGGTTTAAGTATTCTAAGTATTAAAGAAGTGCAACCTTGCATTATCACTGCACTGGATTTAAACCACTTTCACCATAGAGTCCTGTAGACGAATGAATTTCACGCATGCCACTGCGATTTCGAATATTGTGAAAATAAGCATTGTGAAGCTTTTTTACTTGGCACAAACACCACGCACTGGTTTACGCACTGCGATTTCGAATGTGTTACAACGTGGGCTTCTAGTTTTTAAAGTACTCCTTGTTGGTTTACGGATCTTAAAAGAAATCCTTATCTTTTTCTGTTTTGTCTCCTTAACAGGCTTGTCTCATTCAGGCATGTTTTGTTATTATATAAGTCCTGATGATGATCCCATGCATCTAATAGAGCTATAGGGATCGAAACGTCGACACCCAAGAGTGGGTTGACACTCACATTATTGTCTAAAAAGCTTGTGTACATTCCACTCCAGGCGACACTGCCAGTTATCTTTGAATTTTCTGCAGTGCCCTGCTTTTGCTCTTTTTCCTTGCCTGAAAAACACCCTTTTTTTCACCCTACATCTATTTCCCTTTCTCTGTCAGTACGGCACAGGCTTGTGTCTTGTTATTATTGTATTGTATACTTGACATTGTTTTTTGAGAATAAACTCCTGTCCCGGCTGGGTCAGGATATCTTGATCTGTATAGTTTCCATTGTGTTTCTATACCACATTGTACATATGTTGAATAAGCTAGGTTCCCTTGTTTCATATAATTTAGTCTTTTTAATGTTATCTTCCAATATTTCATCGGTTCTTAATTTATTTCTTTTATTTGTGAATAAAGTTTATGCAATTTATCTTGTTTAAAAATAAATGGAAACATTTGAAATAATTGACGTTTCTAAGTTTGATTGCCAAGGTGCAGCTATCATGACACACTTGTCAGTATGGATGTATGACGGTACCGCGCGTACTTGTACAACGCGTACCGTTACAACGCTACTTTTACCACGCAAGTCGTTACAACGACTTGCGTGGAGGGGCGCTGGATAGTAAATTATTTAATTTACTATTCCAAGTCCAGTCCCCGTGGACTCTAGGGAAAGGAGTTGGATAGTAAATTAAAGTATTTACTATCCTGGAGCGCCCCCCAGCGCGTTTCGTTGTAACGACCTGCGTGGTAAAAGTATCGTTGTAACGGTACCGCGTTGTAAAATATGCGTGGCAACCATTGCTTACCGTCAGTATATCTATGGTTAGTTGTGTACACATATGGTTTCACTGAATGAAGACTGAAGAGATTTCTTAAAGACGAATCCTTGTGAAATCTTATTATTGCATGTGACCGTATTTAAAAATGATAGAATATCTGTACTAAGTTCGAGCACCAACTTTCAGTTAGTTGTACTGCACCAACACTACCCTGGCAGGGTGTAGAAACATCCAGGCATAAGATCTGTAACACAAAATCATTCACACAGGGACCCCTCTGCAAAAAAAAGGAGCACAAATGAGTGACAAAAAAGTTTCAAAGTAGCTGATAAACGTGACAAATAAGGGAACAAATGCATTGTGACACATCCATCTCATGGCCAAATCTCTTTATAAAGGGTCGAGGCAGAAAATGACATTACAATAAAAGCGTTTGGCACATTCTTGCACTGGGAATTTCGGTAAACATATGCTTAAAAAATGACCGTCTTAGAAAGGCATAGCTTAATTGTGCCCTTTTGGCACAAGACGAAGAGGACATTTTTTGACATTCTTCCTCACTCCCTTGTTGCTGCACTCTGCCTGCCACGCTTCCATGCCAGCTCTGCTCAAGGCAAATAGGAGAGTTATTTGTCCCAGCCATGGGAAAACCAGCACAGGCAGCAACACAGGCAGAGCAGAGTGCGAGAAGACCCCATGGCTGAGCACGAGAACCAGAGACATGCTGCCTCCTGCATGAACATGGAGCCTTAGGAACATGCCATTGCCTCTGTTTAATTCTCTGTCCAGAAGTAACTCCCATCCACAGCCAGGCTTGCTCCTACAGTGTTGCAAAAAAAATGCTGAAATACCTATCAGTTCAATTCAGTGATGATTTGAGGATCCTCAGGGTACATGTAGAAGTCACAGCCCTGAGAGTGGATACGATTTTCATTGTGGATGTTGAAGAGGTACGGTCCATACTCCACAATCAAATGGATAGGGAGTTTTAGTCAAATTTGCTATGGAAACGGATTAAAAGTGGTTGGTTAAAAAAAGGGTGAAATCAGGCATGATCCAAGTCAGAGATCCCAGCAGCCCACAGGCGATCCCGTAGGATGGAATACTAGACAAGATCAGAGCACTGACACTGCCAGTACTCATCAACGTAGGGTCCTTCTACTGTCTGAGCTAAAGTCATTGGAGTTCTAGCTTCCCTTACTTTTGTACTTATAATTGTAATACCTCGTATGCTTTGTAGCTTCTGTTATCCAAATAATGGACAGGAAAGGCCTATTGCCATAAGTGCTTAATTGAAAACTAAATCTGAAACTTTTAAAATGTTTTCTGAAAACAAAATGCTCATTCCAATATGTCGCTAGCTTCATTGAAGGTAGCAGTGAATACTTGGCCACCAACTCTTCTTCCTAAAATACATTGTATTGAACACTGAACAGGAAGAGCTGTGGTCAGTTTGTTGTAGGTACTTCCTCAATCAAACGTGTACTTGTGCACGGGACGGGACTGAAGAGAGAAGTTGATGCTGGACGACGCTCGTGTAGGTCCACTTCCTCTGCGCCAATCAGAACGCAACGCTCGCGCAGACCTGCTGCGACCAACCCACACAGTTTTTTTTCTAATCCTATCCCACGCACTGAAATATTCTCACTTCTTCTTTACCATCTTAGACTTTCTGCTTTCTTGTGTTCTTAATCTTCCCCTAAAATGAACTCAGCCCTTCCTTTTTCAATCCAGCGCAGTGTTTTTCGGCTTTACGTGGTGTTCTCTTTCTCCGTATTTCCTCTTTTGGCTTAGCATTTCGCTTCCTGAGCCCCTGTGCCTTTCACTCTTATTATTTCGAAATGCATTTCTATACACAACACTTTCATTTTGATTCTCTGTCCAAAATTGTTCCCACGCAGGGTATGTTTGCAAACCCAGAAATTATGCAAGTGTGTCAGAATTCGCATATTCACAAATTTAAGGCGAGATTGGGTTTGCTGGTGTTCCTTAGTTGGATACCAGTAAAGGTAGGTGAACACCTCCAATTTCATTAACTGTGGGTATTCACTTAACCTTGGAGATAGCTTCTCACCGTGAAAACACATGCAAATGTACTCTTGACAAGGACCAGAATAAGTGTATATATATATATCTTCAAGGAGCGCTGGTGTGGAGTTAAGAATAGTAAATCTATACTGCGCTCCTTGAAGATATATATATATATATTCACTGAAAAAACCATAGGTTATAGACCATATATAGTTAGGGATTAGCATTTACAAAACCTTATTTTATTCGCACAAAACCATTGAAATTCCATATATAGTTAGTTGCACTAACTATATATCGCGCACCCGCAATCCACTGCTGATGATGTCACATATTACATCATTCATGACATGGTCAGTGACATCACTGATCACAACATCCAGTGACTGTATGTTTCTGTAAAGTTAAAATATGTCTTACATATTGAAGAATGAGTGGATGTATAAGTGTCTGGATGAAGGATTTAGTAGGTGCATGACTGACTGTATGAGTGAGTGATTAGATGTGTCTCACTGAGTGCATGGGTTAGTGACTAAACTGTCTTAATTTGTGCATCATTATGTCTGTTGTTCTGTAAACTGTTGCATGTGTTGATAAGTAGCTATATGAGTAAGTTTATGGGTTATTGATTGGTTGCCCAAGTATTTGTATGGGAGACTGAGTGTGTGTGTGGGTGGCTGGGAGGTGTATGACTCTGTGCATAGATGTGTGAGCAGTTGATTCACTAGATGTATGGTTTCAAAAGTGCATGTGGAAACAGCTGTATGGGCGGTTGACTGTGTGCATGAGTGTATTGGTGAGTGAATGGATATCTCAGTGCTACATGTCAAAGTAAGTACATATGTAAAACACAGTACATGTAAGAGTTGACATATATAAATAACTGTGCATAAGAGCCAGTGAATGTGTGAGTGGCTGTATGGATCATTGTGAACTTGTATCAGGGATTGTATAAGAGAGTAAATATGTGTTAGTATATGTTTGAATAAGTAAAGTTTGTATAACTGTATAGTTGAGGAAATGGAGGTGTGATTGATTCTTTGCATGACTGACTAGGTGTGTGAGTAACTCCATGGATGAGTGACAGTCTGTGAGTGTCTGTTTACGCTGATTGTTTCTAAGGTTATAATAGAGTCTGAAGAGGTTCATTGTATTATCACATGAATAATATCATCAGTGATGTGATCAGTAATGTCAAATGAGATGTCATCAGTGATGTCATCAGTGATGTCATTTGAGATGTCATCAGTGATGTCATCAGTGATGTCATTTGAGATGTCATCAGTGATGTCATCAGTGATGTCACTGACCATGTCATGAATGATGTAATATGTGACATCAACAGCAGTGGATTGCGGGTGCGTGATATATAGTTAGTGCAACTAACTATATATGGAATTTCAATGGTTTTGTGCGAATAAAATAAGGTTTTGTAAATGCTAATCCCTAACTATATATGGTCTATAACCTATGGTTTTTTCAGTGAATTTTCAAGGTTTTGTAAATGCAAATTCCTAACTATATATGGTCTTTAACCTATGGTTTTTTCATTGAATTTCAATGGTTTTTTAAAAGCTAATATCTGTAGCTGTAAAATGTATTCTTCTTTAAATCTTAAATTTTTTTTTACATGTTTTTTAGACAATTTTTAAAAAAATTTTTTTTTTATGTTTCGCTCCCAGTCCGCGAACCGGTCTGCTTCCCGTTAGCTCAATTTAAAGCCGCGGCTCGGTCCGCGAACCAGTAAACGTTCCTTTAGCGTAACTGTTACGTTAGCATGACGTTTTGCGTTGTCGCGTAATACGTCATTGGACGCGCCAAGTTAGCGGACCCGGAAACGGACCAGAAAGCGGCGCAAGGCGCGAAACGTAAACACAGCAGGTCATGTGACTCGGTAATAACACTTTTTATTGGTTCATTTCACTTTTGGTTTCCTAATGATGTAATACTACGTCATGTGATCTAAAATTAACACTTTTCATTGGTTTAGAACTTTTGCTTTTCCCAAATGATGAAAACCCCTCCTTCTTTCCTCACTCTGACTTTCATCTTGGTGAGAGAAAGACCCTTTTTCATTGTTGAGAAATGGCTTCAATAGTTGCTTCAGCTAGTGTTCCCCCACCACCACCTCCACCTCCTCAAGGGAAGAAAGGACCACCTGCTCAAGCAATCTTTGAAGAAGAGGAAGATCAAGAAGAGGAGGAAGAGGAGGAAGAGCCTGAGTTTTTGCCAGAGGAGCCCAGGAGATACAACAGAAAAGAAAACTATATCTGGCAATTTTTTTAATTTCCAGCAGGGCAAAAAAAAGTCAATGCCAGATATGTCTTTTGCCGTATTTGCGACGATCGACTTTCAAGGGGGACTGACAAGAAATATAGCTTCGGAAATTACACGATGCACAGGCATATGAGTAGGTGGCACCCAAACAATTATAGTGCTGCCCAGCTTCGCGATGAACAGCAAAATCCCCCGGCAATGGCGAGAAGATCTGTCGTCCAAGAAGTATCGGGACCAGAGGCGAGGGAGGTGGTCCCGAACATTCAAATGGACATGGGGGAAGTAAAGCAAGTGTGCATGCGGTGCAACCAATTAATATGCTACCGAGAAAGTAGCATTACTCTTATAGTGAAAGCTATCAATAATCATGTTTGCCCGAAACGCCCCAAAAAATAATTTCTTCTTTTTTTCGTTGCTCCTGTTGAGCCCTTTTCAATGAATCATTTTTGTTTCCCCCCTCCCCCCCAAAAAACAAAAAAATTACAAAATGTTCAGAAAAAACAAAAAAAATATAAAAAATGTTCAGAAAAATAATTAAAAAAATTTAAAACAACAAAAACCAAAAAAAAGTTATTTTCAGAACTACCTCCCAATTATAAAAAAAAATGGTAGAATTTTTGAAACTCTGCCAACCTCTATTTCTTTTAGTTCGCTCCCATTTCGCACTCCGGTACGCGAACCAGGAGCGAACCCAAATTTTTTTTTTAAAAAAAGAACAGTAAGTATAAGGGTAGGAAACAGACAGTTATGTTACAAGAAAGACAGCTATAGGGAGTAAAGAAAAGATACTGTTACCCGCAATCCACTTCTGATCATGTCACATATTACATCATTCTTGACATGGTCAGTGACATCATCAGCAGTGGATTGCGAGTAACAGTATCTTTTGTTTACTTCCTATAGCTGTCTTTCTTGTAACATAAATGTCTGTTTCCTATCCTTATACTTACTGTTCTTGTTTTAAAAATTTTTTTGAGATCATTCAGAAACAGTAACATTAATAGAGACAGAATGAGTGAATAAGAATGAAGAAGTATGAGAAGATGAGGGAAGTAGGAAACGCAGGAAAGTAAGGATTAAAGAAATGAAGCAGTAGAACTAATAGATGTTAAATGTGATAGATTAAATGATTGATTCAGGATGACGATAAGGTGTGTCCTCTCCAAAAGTTTGTTTAAGGTGAGGCCTACTCAGGGTTGCATATCAAATTTATGCTTGTTGAAGAATACAGAGGAGATAATACATGTGAAGGCCTACCATTGAAGTAAAACATGTCCACTTCACTCTTGAACAACGGCCAGACCTCTTCTGTTTGAACATAGACAGACCTAAAGTTCATCTGCACAATGTCATTCGTAAACTTAGAAAACACAAGTAATGTAATTGAAAAACGTGGAGTTTCTTTTGCTCATTTCACTATCACATCACCTGTGTTGCCTTTGCTTAGGTATCTCATAGTGCAGATGTAGTCCAGCATATGAAACAGTACGCAGAAGTGCAGCAGTGTATGCATTAATACATGTGAAGGCCTACCAATGAAGTAAGTCATGTCCACTTATTACATCATTCATGACATAGTCAGTGACATCATCAGCAGTGGATTGCGGGTTAAAAGAGTAGAAAACATTTACCTTATAATTCTTGTTAACTTTTTCAAATATTTTTTCATACTTTCAATCTGTAAAAGAGAGAAGAAACATTTCAAAAATATTAAAACATGTATTTAAAAATTTGAAAAGACAAGGGAAAAGGTTCAAGAAGAAACAGTTTTTCAACAACTTTGACATTTACAGAAGCCTCTGCTGCTCTACGTCCCCTACACAATCCTAAAGATATATATTTTAAACAAACAGTATCTTGATGCTGATGAAGTGAGGCCTATTTTGGAACATGGTGCATCCTTTGCACTGCTGATGTCTCACAATAGTGATGCAATAGCAGCGCAAAAAAGATGTAAAGCCATCATAAAATTGTGTCTAACATTTTAAATGATTGTTTCAGGATGCAAATAAGATGTGTCCTTTCAAGAGGTTTCTTTAAGGTGAGGCCTATTCAGTTTTAAAAAAAAAACAGTACCCAGAAGTGCAGCACTGTAAGCATTAACTTTGACACTTACAGAAGCCTCAGTTTCTCCATATCTACCTCACATTTCTAAATGTATATCATAAGTACAAAAAGTAGAACATTAATTATACATGTTAAATGGTTTATTTTTGCTGTTCTCAGAATGTATCAAATTTCACTTAAATCAGTGACTTGAAGGTATTCATCATGTAACAGCGGGGAAAAAAAAACACAATCAAAATGATTGTGTTTAAAAAACCCATACAACCTAAGAAATCTGAATTCAAAGCTCCTTAAAATGAACTTACTTTCCATAACGTCGAAGGATGTCCTATGAACAGCGTCCACTCTGTTGTGCTATAAATATTTTCAGCCCGCCACTTTCTGAAAGAAAACCTCCATCGTTTTGAAAAATATGTTACATACAATAAAAGACTTCTCACATTCTACCACATGTTTCCACTTGGCCAAATCATGTTGCAGCGATTCACAACTCTTGTAATTCTTCCAATCAAATCCCGTCATTTTCTATTTTCGCAACTTTCAAAAAGAAAACATTTAAGATTATTTTCACAATCCTGGACTACTAATATCTTACCCTTCTTTCTCACTCATGTTCTCCTTTTCCTATGACACTGATACTGCTTACTATGAAGCAGACTTACTTGCATCAGGTTTATATAGTTGGATTTTTAAATTGACATTATAATTAAAAGTTTTGGACCAATAATCTAGATAGCATTGCAGACTTACATTCCCTCTACTTCATGAACCTTTTGCAATTCCTCAGAGGAAATCCCGAGATTCTTTCCTTAAAATTTTGGTTTTAAAAACACCAGGTAAGAATTTTTAAGGTCAAACGGCAATTTTTTTTTGAAAGTTACAACAGAATCGTTGCAGAATGACCAGCCGTTTCGAGACTTTAAATAGGCTGTGTAATGTCCTGATGTTGTTGAAGGACCATCGTGATAGATAATTGCTACAGTTACAAAAGTCCTTCCTGATATTGACAGCTGAGAAGCAACAACATTTTTTATTAAAGTTGACAATTTTGATCCATCAGGCCTACATCGTTGGATCATTAAAATGACATACTGGCCATATCTTCGTATAAATAATGTTGACATCATTTCAGATTTACATTGGCTACACTCCATGTTGTGATCCGCTGCATTTACTAGCTTATTAAAGGAGACTGATTTACTGTCTGGCAAAGTTAAATATATAAATCTTTCTGAGTCTACACTAGTAGTACTTGATACCAGACAGTTATCGCAGTCATGCTGCCATTGATAAGAAAGCCCAAACAGGTGATCTACATCTACACCCTCATCTTGCAATACATCAAGCATATACATTAAAAACTCCTGACAATCCTGCTGATTATTTTCAGAGAAGTCTGTTTGACCTGAACATTCATCTAACAGATAACGAACTTCAGACACACTTTCTACTTTTGTTCGATCAGTGCTACATTTCTCTAACACAGAATTCAACAAGCAGCATAAACTTTGTTCCGAATTGAACACAATCTGTTCTTTTAAAGTCTCTAGTGAAAAGAGAACATTAACCACTACATTTGCATAGCAGTTGACACCAGAACTGTTTTCAAATTGAAAACCGACAACATCTTCAACAGAATCCACTTTCTTTCTGCTTACAATTTTCGGTTCATCGACTTTTGGGCTTTTTGCTACAACCTCCCTACTATTACTGATATTTCTTTGTTTCCGGCCTACCACACGTTTCTCAAACAAAGGATATTGAGGCAAATGTGGCGCATACTCTTTTCTTAACCTATTGTATTCCTTAACACAATCTAGTTCCGCACAAATGTTTGTGACATCACAGTCAATCAGGTACAATCCCGATAAAGTTCTAACTCGTGACAATGCCACATATGCCATACCCTCCTTGAACACAGAACTGCCAATATTCACCAATGCAGTATCTACACTTAAACCTTGCGATTTATGGATTGTCACCGCATATGCCAAGCAAACAGGAAACTGTTTACGGCGAACATATAAATCTTTAACAAGCAAAAACCTAGCAGAACAACGACCAATTAGCTGTACTTCCTCAATGCCATCAAATTTAATTTTTATAAATTCAATACCATCTCTACTTCTGTATTTCTCAAAATCAACAACATTACCCATTGATCCATTTACCAGACCTCTTTCAACATGTAAATTCCTTCTCAAAATGATTCGGCAATTTAAACACACATTCAAAGTCTTTTCAAAACCCGCTGTTTTAGATATAGTCTTCTCTAATGAATCCAATTTTGATTTCAAATTCTCAGACAAAATAATTGTTGATCCCATATGCTCTATTTTGTCAATAGCTTCAAGTTTCACAATCTCTTGCTTTTCTAAATTCAACATTTTGTTGTTGAAGATGGCACATTCTGCAAGAGTTGGCATCAAACATATTCCGGATTTCTTCTCAGTAATTTTCTGAAAAATATTCTCAGGCACAATGTCTTGTTCGGGATATAAATTTGACAGTAATCGTGCATTTAAAGCTTCTTTCCCATGCTCGGTCACTTTTCCAATTCTAATATCTTGTAGAATATTCTTGTAATCTTCATCCTTCGCCTGACGCATATTTTCATGCAGTTCAGCATAATTGAAATTTAACCATATATTGACGTTGCCAATGCTCCCTAAGCACTTCCTGGTATCTTCATGCGTGAGTATTTTGAACACAGGTTGTCCTTTTACTGGTGTCAGCTGCAGAAGATCTCCAAAAACAATGATGTGTTTGCCACCAAATAACACATCATATTCAGTTTTAAGAACTTCTTGCATTCTCAAATGCAGAAAGGCAAGCATGACATTGGAAACCATGCTTACTTCGTCAATGATAAGAAGTTTCATTTTCCTCAAGACTCTTGAAACTTCACAACAAGCATCCCCAGATAACTTGTGGTATTGTAATTTGTTGTCATGCTCCACCGGCAGCATCAGTAGACGATGCAAAGTAATCCCTTTAATGTTATGTGCTGCCAATCCAGTAGGAGCGGTAACAACACAAGATAACAACGATGTCTCAGTCCTTTTCTGCAAATAACATGAAATTGCTTTAATGAGGAAACTTTTTCCAGTTCCCGCTTCTCCACTCACGTACAGTCGGACAGGCTTCAACGATGTACATGAGCACTCTTTCTTCTCATGACTTAATCCATGCTCAATTTGCTTGGTAACTTCATTATATATTTTCCTCTGCTCAACGTTGAGTTGTTTTTCCAAGTCTTCTAAGTTAACTGCATCCTCCTGAGCATGTGCCATGGCTCTTTCCACTTCATTCATAGCAGCGGCAGCTTCATTTTCGATAATAGGTCCTCCTAGTGGATCCTGACTCAATGAAACAGAACTCTGACTGTCCTGAGAACTGTCTCTGGCAATCTCGGCTGCAATCGTTGCTTCCTGCTCAATTTCCAAAGTCAACATTTCTTGATATTTGGGAAAAGCAGGACATTCTATGGTCTCCTTAGCAGCAGTGAAAGAGTCTTCGTAACAGAGGAAATCTCCAAGCAGTTCCTCTTCTGCACGCCAAGGCTTGAAAAGTTGCAAAAGTGCTAAATAGAAAAACTCCTTTTTTTCTGGAGATTCGCCACTCAATTTTCGATGGTTTACTAATTGGCATTTTCTTTGCTTGACCAGACATCCCTCACTTCCAATTACAGCATACACTCCTTTCTCAATATCTTCTTTGATGTTCCTCTTGAATATATAATTTTGTAGAACCTCATATAGACAAACATTCTCAAGGTGACTGCTTCGATTTGGATAATATGTATCCAACATGTTGGTCTTCAAAATGTCGGTACTATTTGGTTCCTTTTCTGCCAAATACTCAATTTCCCGGACAGGTTTTAGAACTCGATTTCGCGTTGCAGCAAGACCAAGACTCACCCAAACGATACTCCTGGATTTGGCATAGAGACTTGCTGAAGACAACCGGTCACAACATTCGTAAGCTCCGATTTCTCGATGCGACAACATCTTCAGACTGAAACTGTACAACTTCTTGCTGAGGCTCTTTTCATGGGAAATGTCCTCCCACATATCCTTCAATTCTGTCTTTTCTTTTTTGGTGATGTAAGATGTCACATACCGAGCCACAGCCATACAGTTGTCAGCCACAAACTGTATATCCATGTTAGCATTCCACATGGACAAAATCACTGGGTTGTAGTCGTTGATGTACTTGGACTCTTCGTTCCTTTTCAAATTGTATGTATTTTTGGGTGATTTCCTCGTCACATTATGTCGCAGCGAAGACATCAAACTGTTCACTCTTCCTTTAGAAATCACCGGTCGTGGAAAGTTGAAACGACATTTGGTGTAGAACTTGTCCTTGTTTCTGAATTTACGACGACAGTACTTTCCACAACGATGGCTTTGGAAACGTAGAACTTGTTCTCTTAGGCTTTTCTTCTCCGTTGCGTTTGGAACAGCACACGTAGAATACTGTTCTATGAAATTCATCACTAAGTCATCCGGATCTGTTCCAAATTTAGGTGCATCCTTGATCCACAACAACATATGTATATGAGGAGCACCTCTTGCTTGGTACTCCTTTCTCCAGAAGAAATCCAACACCTCTCCAAGAGGTGGATTCTTCTTATTTGTGATGAAAGACATCATAGCTTCAAATCTATGATTGAAGTACCTGCATACATTCACTGGATCCAAAGAACACAGTTCTCCAGGTGTCTTGAATTCAATGTTTTCAATATTTCCATTTGCCTCTCGTAGAAATTCAAGTAAGTCTTCCCAGCCATACTCGGCACAGCTCAGAGTAAGGAACCATGTTGGAGTTCCTAAGTTCCTCAGCATACATTTTAAATCACCATGACGACGGTACCAGTACTTATTAGTACCACGCTGACACGCCATGAGATTAATTAGGTGAGAATCCAAAATACTGTCTTGGACATTGACTTTATGCATAAAGTCACTTGCCGAGATGTTTCGCATCTGTATACCACTTTTTAAGATATGACAGTCCAGACAGATCGCTTTCAAACAGGAGATGAAACAAATAGGGAATACATTGACGAAACCTAGGATCTTCTGCATACAATCGTAAAGTCCGGTATTCAGACGCAGGAATTTGATGAGGTCGCTCATCATATCTTCCTCCTCGACCTGTGGGAAATAGCTGTGGGAAACACCGAGCTTCCAAACTTTCCTCCCAAACACTAATGGGACTCCCTTTGGCTTGTTTCATTTGAAACAACTCAATTGCATTCCCCATGACTTCCTTGGAATACAAAGGATGAACACTATAATGTTCATATATTTCTTCACTTTTAGAGGCCTCTACTTTCTCAATTTGGCCAGCACACAAATCGCTATCCTCTTCATCACTTTCTTCCTCTTCTGCAACATATACATTTATATAGTACTTATTATTTTTCTTCAAATACAATGTTGCCTTTTTGACTTTCCTAACATCCACTAAATCTTGCCATATTTTCTTATTCTTTGTCGGAACCCCATTAACCAAGATAACCAGAGGTTCCTCTTCAACTTTTTCTACTCCAATTGTGTTAATGTTTTTGTTCAAATCTAGAGGCAAATAAACAACTCTTCCCTTTAATCCTCTCTGTAAATCTGCTGGAGGCAACTTCCCTGTCTTTGGCTCCATTCTTACAATAGCCTGAAAGGGATGGATACTTTGAATCAAAATAGATTCATAAGTATTTAAATCCTTCAATTCAGAAGGAACCTCAACCAATTCAAGATTATTATGAACCGCCCTAGCAGGCATCTGGTTTTGGTTTAATTTGTTACAACAATAAGTACACACACGTTGATCCGATCCCAAATCAAAACAATTTTCTACCATCAAGTATGTGGCGAAATCCTTCCATTCACTATTATTTTCCCTTTCACTTTTTGCATATAAATCCACTAACTTAGTCTGATTCTTATAATTAGTGCGTCGACAACACACACAAGTGAAATTAGGCCTCTCACTTGATTTCATCTGAAACGTGGCAATTTCCTTCTGAAATTTATCTGTACTAGAAACCTGTACATTATCTTCAACATTACCTTCTACTTCTGGGTCAATTTGAACATTCTCATCTTTACTACCAAAGTAACAAAACTCAATTTCTTCACAAATATTCTTGACATCTATTTCAGAACCATGCAAAAGAGCAGCACATAATTGTTTAAGCATAATTGCTGGACTCTTAGCATAATACAACATTCTCACTAATTTTCTCACTTTATTATGATGCACTGCTAGCATCCTGAAATGATGAAAAACACTCTGGCATACTCTCCTGGAAAGACAAGCCAGTGAATGACCACGCAAACCTGTCATTTGTCTCACTCTGCAAGGATCTAAATCTTGCAACAACTTCATTTTCTGCTTCAAACTTTTCTTATTAAATGTCCGTATAAAATCACAAAGCAAATTGATGGAAACCTGTCGCACACTGCAAATAGAACTACACTTCCAAATGTACACAGGACCCTTAGGACGTCTTCCTAAAACATCATTACCTAACACCTTGTTTGTCTCTGTTGTCACAAGTTTTTCTTTTTCAACTGGACAACCATCCTTCACTTCATAAGCTCGACCACTGGTGTCAACTGCAAACACCAAATCATTATCCTGAAAATAACTCTCCTCATTAAAAAATGCCTCACAACTTGAACTATGCATCCATTCTCCGGAAAAACTTCACAAAAGTTACTACGATTTACTACTCTCTTCCATCTACTATTTGATTTGAAATCAGAAATTACCTTGCTTAGTTTCCTAATTCTATTGATTACCAAAATAAACAACTTTTGCTTAATTTCAAAAGCATGATCAATAATTTTCTCTACATTTTTCTTCTTCTTATAAAATGCCACTTTCTGTTGGCCTTTCTTAATATTTTTTAATAAATTAACTATTATCCTGTTGCGGAACATTCGTTTTCGAATGTCCCTAAACTGTTGTTTCCTTCTACTATCATGCACAGAGTTATCTCTTGCTCTACCAGTAACATTTTTGATTGGGCTTTCCTTTCCATTTAAATTGCTTTTCTTTTTCTGGACTGAAACATTTTTTGGAGAAATACTTTTTTTACTACAAATATTTCTTAAGAATGATTTCGTGCTCTTACCCGGAGCTTTCTTGGTGATTTCACAAGTATTTTGGGGAGAGGACTGCTGCAATAATACATGATCTTGCTGTCTTTGACGTTTTCTAGCCTTTCTAATTCGATTCTTAGTTGGCATTTTTCAAATTTTGAAATGATCTGCAGTTGAATCTGTTGAAAAATATAATAAAAAATGTTATTAACCACTATTACCAAACAGTCATCAAAAACTTAACACCCTACTTATTATTTAACATAGCAAATCTTTTGCACCAGCACTGCGTCACAAAAATGACACACAGTGGTACAAAACAGGCATACAAGAATCATAAATCTCTCCCTCACATTTTAAATGATCAATTCAGGTTGACGATAAGGTGTGGCCTATCTAAAGGTTTGTTTGGGCCCAGATCTTTGGACTGGGGTGAATGTGTGTCATTGATCCACATTCGGTCCATCACCTGTTTTGTTTCTTTGAGGTGAGGCCAACACATGGTTGCAGATGAGATTTTCACTTGTTGAAGAAAACAAAGGAGATAATACATGTGAAGGCCTACCAATGAAGTAAGTCATGTCCACTTCACTCTTGAACAAAGGGCAGACCTCTTTTGAATCTGTGGTCATGCTAGAGCGCGCAGTTTCCCCCAGGTCACCCGAGTTACCAATTCCTTTACACGCACTGGGCCCTTGGCGTGAAAAAACCTTTTATTATCACACTAATTTGTTTGGGTGAACCGGGTGAGGATTTCTCCTCCTGCACGCTGCTAAGAGTAATCAAGTTTGGATTTACCTCTGCTTACCATGTACCTGACTTACCACAGGCACAATTCTTACGACGGACCTAGAGCTATCAGGGAAAATAGTAGACAGGCCTAACATCAAGTACTCTTTATAATCAGAAAAATACTTTCCACAATTCTGTAAAACGACCACAGACACCTGATGAAGTTTAAAACTTTATATAAGAATTCAAAGAGAAGATGCCAAGATAATAAGCGATACACAGAATAATATATCAAACATTAAAATCAACACCAATAGGTAACTTTGCATCAAAAATATGACCATTAGGATATATGGGAAGACTAAAGGTAGAAGTTTTTTGGACAAAACTAGTCACTGCAATTTTATACTAGAACGTAGGAATGGGGATGAGACCTAGAACATGTACTTAACCTAAGTGTTTATACTATTCTCGCTAAGTTCACTGCAATCCACTAAAGGACAGGGAAAAACGGGAACATGCTATTACTTTTATAAAATCAATAAATCTCTAAAGGAGGGGGGAGAGAAGGAACCAACTAAAATCAGACACATATATTTGATATTTCAACGGCAATAGAGCAATATCACAGGTACGAATGCTTTAATAGATCAGAGAAGAAAGAAGGAGAAGGAGAGAGATAGAGATACGCAAACCCACAATCGATAGTTACCTAGTTCAGATTGAAGACCAACCCTGGCCACGGGTCAGTTGGGAAGACGGGGACAGGGACCCTCAGAAAAGGAATGCCAGAATGCGAGCAGGTACAGCTCACGGACAGTAAGGACAGGATACCCCTCAGGTTCAGGTCAAAGGACTGGGCCTCCCAGGGTACGACCAACACCCACAGCTCCGGACAGCAACGCCTGCGTTACCCCCTCCTGCAAGTAATCCGCCAGAAACCCTGATTGGATTTTCGAATTCCCCAGCAAAGTGCTTCGCCAGCACTTAGGATTTTCCACCCCTTAGGAGATTGTGGAAAGTATGGACAAAGTGCTCCGCAGCACTTTCAGAATGAGCACCTATTGAGATCGTAGGGTCAGTGACAGGTCTGCTACTCGGACAAGTCGGACAATTTTTCTAAGCTAAACTAGGGCAATTATACTGTTTTGGGGACCCTCAGACCACCCACTAATGTTGCAAGTGACAGTTTCCCACATTGTGATTGGTCAGGAGAGGTGGTGCGGTCATTACCACCTCCTAGAATTCAACGTTCCCATCATAATTATTCAATTTTGCACACCCGCCCCCCTGGTTCACGTTCCCAGGCATAGGAATACAGAAGACAATGCAAGAGTCCAGCATATAGCAACAGTGTATGACAATTCAAGGTGTAATCTTGCATCTTCGGGATGGGTTCCCAGGCGCATCGGGCTTCAGGAGCCAGCTGGCTAGTTTTAGCTTCTGCGCAGTTAGGACTCTCCCTGGTCAGCTGACAGGGTTCAGAGGAGCCTCAGCATGGCGTCGCTCATGTATGCCCCAGCCCGCAAAGACGCGATACATGAAAAGTAAGCGAAAACAAATTAAAATCATACATAAAAATGATCGCACTGTATACCATGATAAAATCTAACCAACCCTTATTTTATAATGACTATAGCATTATGGATTAGTGCGAAAAGACAGATAGGCTAAAGCAGCAGTAGCAAGCAGAGAGCGTGGTGAGAGACAAGCGGCCATATTTTGCATCAGTGCGCATGAGCACAGAATCCCTCCAGAATGCGAGTGCGTCACATCACATGGGTATGACCGACGCATGCGCAGACTGAATCTCAGCGAAGCAGCCATTTTCAGTGCAAGCTTCGTTTTAGTACGGAAAAAACAAACAAGCAAGCATCCTGGGGACACCCGCGTGTTGGGAAAACACTTTATAAATGACGAACAATGGTGTTAATATTATTATGCGGTTTAGACAAGGGTTTGCATACGAGCAAGGCGCTTTACATGCGAATCCTTGCTCCATCAGTCACACCTAAACTTCATCTGCACAATGTCATTCATAAACTTAGGAAACACTAGGGATGTAATTGAAAAATGTGGAGTTTCTTTTCCTCATTTCAAAATTACATCACCTGTGTTTCCTCATTGACTTAAAATGTCCTTAAGACACATGAAAGCGTTTTTTTAGATTGCCCTGGCACCATTTTTGGGACATTTTTAACATGACTATGTAACTCCCATAATCAAAATCTAAATTTGCCAAGCACAGGTGGGAGCGTATTTACAAGAAACTTGCCCCATGAAGAACGCTTTCCATTTAAAAAGGGAAAAATAACATCATAGACACTCAAATGCTTTATAAATATGACCCAAACAACCTTTGAAGCTCTAGCAGTACATATCCAGAAATGTAATTGATTTAAAAAAATCGTTTTTAAACACAGCAAATAAATCAATTGTATAACTACATTCAAGAGGAAATGACTAAAAATGTCCTTGAAACACATGAAAGCGTTTTTAGGAATGCCCTTGCACCATTTTTGGGACATTATTAACATGGCTATTTAACTCCCATAATCAAAATCTAAATTTGCCAAACACAGGTGGAAGCGTATTTACAAGAAACTTGCCCCATGAGGAACGCTTTCCATTTAAAAAGGGAAAAAAAACATTATAGACACTCAAATGCCTTATAAATATGACCCAAAACAACCTATGAAGCTCTAGCAGTACATGTCCAGAAATGTAATTGATTTCAAAAAATCATTTTTAAACACAGCATATAAATCAATTGTATACCTGCATTCAAGAGGAAATGACTGAAAATGTCCTTGAGACACATGAAAGCGTTTTATTGAATGCCCTTGCACCATTTTTGGGACATTATTAACATGGCTATGTAACTCCCATAATCAAAATCTAAATTTGCCAAGCACAGGTGGGAGCGTATTTACAACAAACTTGCCCCATGAAGAACGCTTTCCATTTAAAAAGGGAAAAATAACATCATAGACACTCAAATGCCTTATAAATATGACCCAAACAACCTATGAAGCTCTAGCAGTACATATCCAGAAATGTAATTGTTTTCAAAAATCGTTTTTAAAAACAACATATCTGTTTCAGCTTACATGAGAGACCATGGAATGGGCTCCATGTACAACAATAACTTGTGTTACTGCATGCCAGAATGCTACACCGAATATGCAATTACAATTTTTCCCAAAAAACAAAATCTATTTGTATATCACTTGAGACAAAGCCACATTTTAAAAACACAGCTTTCTTCATCATTTTCTCCTTAAATCATACTATTCTCTATTAAATTAAATAAATCTTTTCTCACCTTAGCAAATACTTTTTGAGTTTCAAAACAGTCTCAGAAATACTCCAAATTGTCTTCAGCAGAACAAAGAGGATGCACTCCAGAGGCTGCAGCTATTGAAAGCACACAAATACAGATATTCATTACACATATCTCTCATATTAGCCAATCATAACTCTTCCTTCACTTTTTTCAAATCAAAACCCTTCCCCCCTCTGCCCTCTCTGCCTCACCAGAGCATAGGATGGCAGTTCACTGAAATAAAGAGCTCACTCGAGTATTCCTCACCAACTGAAAACAATGAAGATGCCGCTTTTCACAACTACATCCCACACTAAAGCGAAAAAACAAGAGCCTCAGCCGAGGACTCCACAAGAAATGGGAAGCGCCAGCCGACGCCACCCCCAGACAGAAGCGGAACGCTTCTACAGTACTCACCAGCCGGCAACGAGTATGATAACAAAAAAAGGATACGCTGGTGACGCTCGTAATCTTTACAGCACACAACCAGAATCAACGGCGGGCGCTTCTGTTCCTTCGCCGGTAATGTTCTCAGCGCGTGTGACGTCATCACACCGGGCGTCGCGCGCGCTGACCCTGGAAACATGGGAAATGTAGTTTTTAGGTACATTAATGCGCCTCAAGGCAGGGTTCGCGTCTAGACCCCGCCGTGAGACTTGACAGTACATCCCTCTCCCGAAGAACACTGACAGAGGCAGGGTTTGGTCGGGAAGCGTTGATGGAACCTCCTCACAAACTTGGGTGCATGGACATTGGATGCAGGTTCCCAGGAGTTTTCTTCATTACCATAACCCTTCCAAGCCACCAAATACCACAATCTAGTGCGGTATATTTTAGAGTCCACAATTCCTCTCACCTCATAGTCTTCTTCGTTATTCACGACAACCTCAGCAGGAACCAGTTTTCTGTGCATTCGCGTGGGTTTCACCAAAGACACGTGAAAGGCAGGATGAATGCGTAAAGAAGATGGCAGAGCCAGCTTAACCACCACAGGATTGATTAGCTTGATAATCTTGTACGGGCCTATATATTTAGGATTGAAAACACTATAACGCTTAAAGCGTATGTTTTTGGTGGACAACCAGACGTAATCACCCACCTTGTATACTGGCCCTTCTTGTCTGTGCTTGTCCTCATAGGCCTTGTACCTCGCCTTGGTCTGCCGTAACTGGCTCTTGACATGCTGCCATGCCTTACGAATGTTTTGTAGTCTTTCATGTACTTCAGGGACAGGGGTGGCTGATGCAGGATGGTGAAACGGCAGAAAATTAGGATGGAAACCATAGGTGCAAAAAAACGGAGCGGTTTTGGTGGAACTATGTCCTGCACTGTTATAGGCTATTTCAGCTAGCCATAATCTGTCTACCCAATCTTCCTTAGTGACCTCAACATAGCATCTCAGGTACTGCTTCAGTGTTTGATTGACCCTTTCGGTTTGCCCATCGGTCTGAGGATGAAAACTCGTAGAGGTACTAGATGTTATTCCTAAGGCTTTGCACCATGTCTTCCAAAACCTTGCGGTGAACTGGCTACCTCTATCTGAAATTATCACTCGGGGTAACCCATGTAACCTTACTATGTTGGTGAGAATAAGTCTGGCTAACACGCTAGCTGAAGGAACCTGTTTACAGGCTATGAAATGAGCCATTTTGGTTAAATAGTCAACCACCACCAAAATGGCAGTGCACCCCTGATCTTTCGGCATGCCCACCACAAAGTCCATAGAGATGTTTTCCCAAGGCAACTCAGGAGTGGGAAGTGGCTGTAGCAATCCTGCCTGTCTGGAATGTTGTACCTTCATTTGGCTACATATAGGACACTCAGCCACCCACTCAGCCACGTCTTTCCTAATGTTTGTCCACCAGAACTGTCTTAGTATTCGTTCCAGAGTCTTACTGATTCTGTTATGGCCCGCACTCGGCGCACTATGGCACCACTGAAACACTTGCTTTCTTAAGGCTTGAATGGGCAACAACAGCTGTCTCTGTCTCATCGGAAGACCCTGAACCATCTTCCACTCGTTGTGTTCACCCAACCATTTCTTCCATTCGTCATTCTGGATGTTTCTAATGACACTTCTGAGGAACATCTGGGTACAGGTGACGCCGATCACCTTCTTTGGGTCGATTATGGATTCCTCCCTTACGTCGATCTGTTCCGTCTTGGTGGATTGCCTTGACAATGCGTCCGCCTTTCTGTTATCCTTTCCTGGTCGGTAGGTGACAATGAAGTCGAAGTCCGCAAAATGCATCATCCAACGCATTTGTCTAGGTGTTAGATGTCGTGCAGCAGCCATGTATTGTAGATTACGGTGGTCGGTAAACACAGTTACTACATGTCTTGCTCCCATTAAGTGATGTCTCCATTCCAGAAAAGCGGTTCTTATTGCCAACAACTCTTTTTCAGCAATTACGTAATTCTGCTCCGCCGAATTCAGTGTGCGAGAAAGGTAAGCTACCGGATGTAACTGGCCGGTATCAGAATGACGTTGGGACAATACAGCTCCTACTGCAGAGTCAGAAGCATCCGCTTCTACTATAAAAGGTCTACTGGGATCAGCATGCACCAGCACAGGAGCAGAAACAAAAGCCTTCTTAAGGTCATCGAAACCTTTCTGAGCATCATACGTCCATTCAAAGGGCACCTTCTTCCTTAATAACCTTGTCTTTGGGGAGGCCATTGCTGAGAAGTTTTCAATGAACCGACGATAAAAGTTCGCAAACCCGATGAAACATTGAATGTCCCGTACAGACTTGGGTATGGGCCAGTTTTTTACTGCTAGGATCTTTCTTTCAGACATTTCCTGACCATAAGGTGTGAGCACCACCCCTAGGAACTCCACCGATGTAGAGTTAAACTCACACTTACTGAGTTTGCAGTAGAGATGGTGTTCCAGTAATGTTCTCAATACCGCCTTCACATGTTCTACATGTTGTTCTGTGCTGTTGGAATAGATCAGGATGTCGTCAATGTACACAACAACGAAACGATCTAGATAGTTCTTGAGTACATCATCTAGGAAAAACTGGAAGGCGGCTGGCGCATTACAGAGCCCGAAGGGCATCACCAAGTACTCGTAAAGCCCAAAACGGGTCTTGATGGCCGTCTTCCATTCATCGCCTGACCGCATTCGAACCAGGTGATACGCCCCCTTGAGATCCAGTCTCGTAAACACAACTGCTTCTTTAACTTGTTCCAACAACACGTTGATGAGGGGTAGGGGATATTTATTCTTGACTGTAATGGCGTTTAGGGCCCTATAGTCTGCACAAGCTCGGAGTTCTCCATTAGCTTTCGGGATGAAGAACAACGGGGAGGCTGCTGGGGATTTGGATTCTCTGATAAAGCCGATTTTCAAGAGCTTATCTAGGTAATCACGGAGATGTATGGTTTCCGGCTCAGTAAGTGCATAAACTCGCCCCGCTGGGATCTTAGCCCCTGGAATCAGATCAATTTGGCAGTCGTAAGACCGGTGTGGTGGTAATGTTTCTGCCTTCCTTTCGCTGAATACCTCCGCCAGTTCACAATACTCAAATGGAAGTTCTACATCCTGTTCAGCCGCGGTAGCTATGTGATGTACACTAGCTAGACCAGACGCAGGTCCTGAGTGCACAGGGTAACAGTATTGTTGACAGTAATCCGACGTAAAGTGTAAGGTTTGATTTTCCCAATCTATAGTGGGGTTGTGTCTACGCAACCATGGAAGACCCAGAATCATTCCGTACTGAGGTGCATGAATGATATTAAAACACAACCTCTCCTGGTGTTCAGCAACCATTGTCATACCAAGCTCCCTGGTTTGCAGTCGGATAGGGCCTGAATCCAATTTTCTGCCATCCACGGCATACACTGCTTCGGGAATCTCTTTTTCTACTAGAGCTAGTCCTAAGCCGATGGCCTTGGTATGATCCATAAAACACCCGGTTGCTCCCGAATCCAACATAGCTCTAATCGTTAGTGTCTTCCCTTGTACTTCCAGCCTAACATCCACAAAAAAATGTAGACCTTCTCGTCTCTCCACTCCGTCCAATGAAGGGATGATGAACGTACTTGAAGGACCCCCTTCCTCCTCCTTCAAGCTTTCCCGTTTCCCGACTCTGGTTCCGCTGCCACCACAGACACCTTCTTGTACTCTGTTCTTGTTTTGTTCCTGTTAGGGCATTCCCGAATGAAGTGTCCCTTCCGACCACAATACAGACACAAGCCTTTCTTTCGTCTATACTCTCTTTCTTCCGTAGTTAACGGAGACCTCACGGCTCCTATTTCCATGGGTTCAGGTTTGGATTGGCTTGCCCCTTCTGGCCCTCTGAGATTCTCAAATCTTGGGGTTACCCGATCTCTTCTTCGATTGTCACCCTTACGATCACTCAGGCGATGATCCAGCCGCAAGACTAGGCTGATCATGTCTTCACATGTACTGGGCTGAGGATCAATCTGAGCAAGTACATCCTTCATTTCCTCTGTGAGACCGTTATAGAAAATGGCATGTCTCTTTTCTTCAGGCCAATCCGTTTCCGCGATAAGCCTTCTAAAATCGTTGAGGTAGGTTATCAGATCTCTATTACCCTGTTTCAAACCTAGCAACTCCCTGTCTGCTGTTAGTGTAGCTGACCTGCGATTAAAAGTCTTCTCAAAATCAACCCGAAAAGCCTCCCAGTCCCTTAATAATGGATCATCTCTTTTCACTAATGGTACTGCCCATTGTGCAGCATCTCCCGCTAAGTACGAGATGAGAAAAGCTACCCTGGCGTGATTGGTATTAAATACTTTGGGCTTGCAGGAAAAGTGCAATAACACTTGCGTAAGAAATACCTGCACTTTACCGCTATCCCCATGAAAACGTTCGGGAGGGGCCAGGGGGATCGGGGCGGGAACTTCCACTACGACAGAAGAGGCCTGCTGAGTACCAGCACTGAAAGGGTTACGACTCAACCTATCCACTTGAGCCTGCAATGCAGCAGTCTCTGTCCTAGATGCTTGCAACTCTGTTTGGACCAATGCCAGGGCTGCCAAAATATCATCCATAGTGGACATTGTATCGTGAAATCGGGGGGACTAAATTTCTTGGGCCGTTGATTCTGTCAAGGCCAAGGGTCCTCAGGATCTCACGATGCTCTATGGGGTCCACCTCTCGACAGCCCCTGGGTCTGAATGTGAACAGACACACAGGAATGATCGAGCGAGGGATAATCAGGAAGGGTAGGAAGGGAGCAGCAGGGAAGGGAAGCTGAAACGAGAACAAGGCACCATGAGACAAGCACAGACTTATATACAATTCACTTGGTAGTAACCTGTATCCCCACCCTAGTGTTAAGTGAATGCTGTATACCTGGAAAGGAATAATTGATTGGCTTTGCCTGGCAATCAGAAAAGTTGTACTTGAAGTTATATCTAGAAAACAAGAACCCTAAGGTCAGTTTCTACCAACAGCAAGGTTCTATTAAATTAAACACAACAGTATAAAGTACATACCAACATAAATGTCAAATAGGGCTTCAACAGGGGTCAGTATGGAAGTTAGCCTGCCAGGCGAAGCTCATAAGCCCCTGTTGTCAAAAGTAAAGAAAAGAAGACAAAGTTTATTGTCTTATGACCTTATTTGTCTTGCCCGGTTACTTCACTAGGCAATACTCGATACTGCACACAAATAGCTCACAATAGTCCTGGATTCTGAAGGGAAATATACATAGAAGCCAAGCAAGACTAATCACTTCTTCAGTTTGCCAATATTCCCCAAAGTCAAATAGGCACCTTTTGGAATCCAGAGTCTTAATACAGATAATTCCGATATTCCCTTCCTTGAGAGGATGTAGACCAGGTGGATACCATTGACAAGAACAATCGCACTGTGGTTAGGATGCAAAGTAAACCCCAGAGCATAGGATGGCAGTTCACTGAAATAAAGAGCTCACTCGAGTATTCCTCACCAACTGAAAACAATGAAGATGCCGCTTTTCACAACTGCATCCCACACTAAAGCGAAAAAACAAGAGCCTCAGCCGAGGACTCCACAAGAAATGGGAAGCGCCAGCCGACGCCACCCCCAGACAGAAGCGGAACGCTTCTACAGTACTCACCAGCCGGCAACGAGTATGATAACAAAAAAAGGATACGCTGGTGACGCTCGTAATCTTTACAGCACACAACCAGAATCAATGGCGGGCGCTTCTGTTCCTTCGCCGGTAATGTTCTCAGCGCGTGTGACGTCATCACACCGGGCGTCGCGCGCGCTGACCCTGGAAACATGGGAAATGTAGTTTTTAGGTACATTAATGCGCCTCAAGGCAGGGTTCGCGTCTAGACCCCGCCGTGAGACTTGACAGTTTCAATATTCAAACACTTCCTTCAGCTCGCCAAAGAACTGGAGCGCACTCCTTTAGTTTTCCACAACAGGATTTTATTCACAATCTTTTCAACATGAAGGCGAGTGATCAACGTGTTTCGATGCTGCTGGCATCTTGCTCACGATCAACTCTACACTTTTTTTTGTACATGATTTAAAGGCATTCATGGATGTATCTTTTTTTTTTTTTTTTTTTTTTTTTGTCCTCATCTTGCGATTATTGTATGCTTACGGAGTGTCAGGTGTCTGCCTCTTTGATCTTTTCCAACACTGCCCCTTGGTCTCGCTTGGCTGGGGAGTTATGACCTCTTTTTAGTTTGAGCAGTTTCCTTTACTCGTTACATAACAATGCTTCTGGTTTGGATCGAGGGGAGCTAGCCAACTTGACTACTCAGCAAGTACCATACTTGTCAACCAGAAACTATATCGCTTTAATCATAGGACATAAGTGTGGTACTTATGTGGGGTTTAAGAAGTTTTCGAAACTATCCCAGAACTTAAATCTCTTGCTTACATTACTTAATTTATCCAATTTACTGATTCTTATTGCTGAGTTCAGCCATTCTGCATGTGTCGGACAGGTAGATTCTATCCACTTAATACAGATCTCTCTCCTTGCAAGAACTATTAAAACAAAGAGGAGGTTCTCCTGCTCCTTGGTAAGCCCCTCTTCATTACCTGGGTCTAATATCCCAAAAAGAACAAGAGTAGTACTCACAGTTAGTTGTTTTGACATGATGGTGCACAAGGTCTTACCGACTTGGTCCCAATATTCTTTCAATTGAGGGCAGTTTTTAAACATGTGGACGTCATCTGATTTTTCCTCTCCGCATTTGGGGCATTTCTTTATTCCAGCATTTTTGAATTTGGAGAGTTTTTTTGGTGTCCAATACGCCCTATGAATAGTATATAGATGATTTCTCTTCAGCGTCATGGATGTATCTTACATCACTTCCTATTTCTTGATCAAAATGCATTGTGGATACTATAATTTTAGTTAAAAACCACTACAAAACTGAATTCATACCAAACATTTAGATTATTTCATTTACAAATTTACACATTTTCTTTCCTTTTTTAACTTTTTTTAGTTTTTTAACCAGTGAGAGGGTCAATTTATTTTGCGTTGACACATGCATTACGTTATGATTGTCTTGTATGCTGTATACCCTTTAGTGAGTTTATGCAGTCTATCCTTCACGATTGCTTGTTCCCTCCAGTGGGATTTTTTGAAGGAGCACATGTTTCACTTTTTTGTTGTCCTCTCCTTTTGTTCTTTGTTTTGTTTTTTCAATAAAGTTTTTTTCTTCTTTTCTTGCTTTATGGCTTATGATTTTTTTCAATCATTTATTTCTTTAGAAATATGTTTTCTTTTTCACTCTTGTTTAATTTTCCAACCGTTTAAGATGCTATTTTTATAAGTGAATATATAACTCCTCTGACTGATTTAGGCCGTGCGGGCTCAGAGTTCTGAAATTGAGAATGTGACGTGACTCCTTCTGTACAAAGAGTACCCAGAGGATTGCGAGTAATGTTGATGCCAAGCCATCAAGACACCTCAAATGAATTATTGCAGGAATGGGGAGATTTCATCCTCAAATCATCTCTTGGATTGATTGAAATTTTAGTGAAACATATTGAAATCGGACTGAATAAAATCAAGGAACAGCTCAATGAGACTGAAAAAGAAATATCACAATTAAAGTTAAACAGTGATATGACCAAATTCAAAGAAGATCTTGAATCTCAAATTGCAAAACATGAGGATACAGTAAGAGAACGTAAGCACAATAAATTTATACGTGATACCGTGGATTATGAAGAAGGACGCATCTTCACGTTCTCAAAGAAATTTGACTATTTCAAACAACAAGCCCCAATGAATCGCTTGGGTAATATGTCCGGTAGTACCTCCTCCATAGCATCATCATTGATATCCACAGAGGCAAGTGCAGGAGAACCAGGAACCTCAATGGACCCCGCAAAAACGTCTTTTTTAGAGGACATGCGCCCCGTGCTGCAACAAAATCACAGCACGCAAAATCAAACAAGAGGAAGAGGAAGGGGGCGCCTATGGACAGCAAAAAACCGACAAGAAGGGGCAAGAGGAACAAACGAACAGACAGAAAAAGTTGGAACAGAAACACAGAGCATGCGCCAGAGGAGGGGCAAACAATAGATGAACTGCAAATCGTGAACCTATCAAAAAGAACAATCACAGAGACGGAAATATCACTACTAAAGAGAAGCATCAACTTATGCCCCAAAAGAAAATGAACTTGGCACAAGTAAGAATAGATCTGTATCTATACATAAGAAAAAAAAAGTTGGCAAAATTCTTTGCTGAAAACAAAACAAAACACAAAGACACACAAACATTGGAAGATGCAACATCAGATATAACAGCAAAAGATGCCGACAGTTATGTAACTCTGTTAAACTTGGTTGTCATGGATGAGGATGAAACATCTCTCAGTCAAGCAATTGCACAAACAGGAGCTGGCCTAAGCAAAAAGAAGCCGAAATCAAAATTTTATCCCTAACTACCGCCTGGAAACAAGGTGGATATCTTTCAAGATGCGGTATTTCAGGATTTATATAAAATCAAAGGCTCAAACTACAATGACAATTTAACATTACAAGAGAGGGATGCATGAAGTAGTGTGGCTCACTGGTTAGAGGCGGCAGACCCGAGAGCAGAGGACGGCCCGGGACCAGGGTTCGATTCCCGGCGCGGCAGGTTTCTGGACCAGGGTCAGCGGACTCGATAATTCTCTCGCCTCGGTGCCCACTCTGATCAGCGATCACACTCGGCAACTCTGGGCATTAGCTTGCCTCATCTTCACTAACGGCCCCACCAGACCGCCGGGGATGCCTGGTCTCACCCTGGAGATACCCATTAAGGGACCATCTCTCAGGGAAGCCAGGAAGGGTTTCGCAGCGGTCGAAGCGCCTTGGGACCCTCCGGGTAAGTAGTGCGCTATATAAATGCCTATACATACATTACATACATTAAAGAAGCTCACATCTGATGACCAGATTGAAATAAAAATATCTGACAAGGGAGGCAACATAGTAATCTGGGACAAGAGTGCCTACATTATAGAGGCCCATCGTCAACTAAAAGACACCAAATACTATGAGAGACTAAAAATTAATCCAACATCAGAAATAAAAAAGAACTTAGACGAAAAACTAAGAGAATGGAAAATGAAGAATCTGATCGACGATGAAGAGCACAAGTACTTGACAGTAGCCCACCCAACAACGGCTACTATTTACTTTCTGCCAAAGCTACATAAGGACCAACAAAGGATGATGCATCCCAAATGCAAAAATTGAGGTTGCAAAGTGGCAGATTCTGCAAATCTGCCCCTTTGCGTCGGCAAAACGCAATGATGCATGTTCCCCAAAGAGTAGAACTTACCAGATGTTTCAACTAGAGGGGAATTAGGACAGAATCACTCAAAATAGAAGAATGCTGGGTTAACCATTGCACTCAGACTTTTCCTTTGGTCTTGCACATACAATACAAATATGTATACAGATTCACACGATTTATTTTTTTACATTCAAGAAAAGTATACAGCAACCCATCATTAAATCTCATATGTGTACAACCACATTAGATGATCACTCTCACCTCATAATTACTTATGCTTGATCAGAGAAACAAACGTCCTTGTAATCTTTTCGGAAGCGACACACTGCAAGTCCAGCCTTTTAAATTGAATTGGAGGCATTTAATATGGGTTTTATTAATTAGAAAGTTAAAATCACAATGGTACAGAATTTCCATATTTTCTTCCCCTTTTAAGCGGATCCCATTGCAAAAGACCATACGTTTCGGCCCTATTTATATTTTCCAGGCCTCTTTTGGACAAAAATCTAAGGACCTTGCATAGGGTGCTCCAGAAAATGCAAATGTGGTACAGGTAAACTCGGCCTATTTATTTAATGTGCCTTTCTGTGCAGGAATAACCTACCTTGGGATGCTGCTAACTTAGACCGATTCTAAGTAACCTCTCCAATATATGGCTGTGTGGCCCCATAAAGTCCAGATTAAAATGGTGCAGAAATTTGTTTCAGTGCTGTGAGAAGTTGGCCTGGTATATGATGTCCACTAATTAAAGTGGACACCTTGCACTATTCCAAACAACCCTTATGGTGATTTTAGAGGTCAAAGATAACCTTATGAAAGCTATCCAAGTGGTGGCTGTGGAGGGCAGCCTTCAGGGTTAGTCTTGAAGGAATGTTAAGAAGCTTGTTTTACCAGAATGCAACCTTATTGTATTGGTTAAATGAAAGGAGAAGCACACAGTAGTTATGAGAAGATATATTTATTATTATAACACCTTAAATACCTCACAGTATCTGCTACACATAGATAAATACAAACAACACAATACTTCAGCACAGAAACAATCATAAGGAGCACTAATACACAGTAGGCCCCACGAGGAGACCAAACCATATACAAATATAGGGGTAAAAGAACCATGACTCGAGTCAAGACAATGTCCAGAATGTGTAGAATCGCTGGGACCCCAAGGAACCACCCAAGGTAAGTGAGTAGGGACCCCACGGAGGACGGGTGCAGTGTAAGAACACAGTCGCATGCTACGTACAATTCAATGGTAGAGTTGCGGTTGCAATTGTAAAGTTAATGGACCCTTCCCAGTGGATTAGGAGGAAATCGCTTGGAACATAGAAGGTTGGAGAGCCAACCCACCCGTGGATACCGAAGTACCAGAGTTACCTATCCCAGGGAAGCCGGGTGCATAGGTCTGAAGAGGCGTCGGAAACCGCTGTTGTTCTCAATGGGAGTCTTCAAAGAAATGCCACTGCTGGAAAGAAGAAAAGTGTCCGCTAGAATCTGCAGGTGGATTCTTGATGGAAGGAACCTGAAAGCAGAGGGGACAGAGTCTGGATCACTCAGAAGTGACGAGGGGCTCTGTAGACGAATGCCCACCGATGTCAGGTGCTTCAGGTTCGAGGAAGGAGACCTTGATTCTACAGCTGCAGGGACCAGGAGATGTCAAGGACAACCAGGAGCTGGAAATGAGCGGACCCACAAAGGAAGTCGAGTGCTGAGGGGTCAGTGCGGGAGCACCCACAAGCCTTGGCAACGGCAACCCACAAAGAAGGTCAAGAAAGGTTATGGTCTGGCCCAGCAAGGACCAGTGGACTCACCACAGCAAGGGGAGTCAGGTCAGGCCTGGAGCAACCGGAGGAGCCAAAGAAAAACAGTGTTGTCACTCATATGGACCCACAGGCCGAAGGTACAGGAGTCGCGAGGAGACCTCTAGCAGTTTCACATAGCAACAGTTTGCAGGGCACAGAGTGTGAGGAGGCCAAAGTCCTTTGTAGGAAATGTATGCAGAGGTGTGGGCTACCGTCAGCCAAATGCACAAAGTTGAGGTACACCAACAAGCATATGCAATTCCAAAAGTATGTGGTGCACAGGGGTTCAGTTTATGCGGTCCCCATGAGGGATACTAGCCTCAAACTTGGTGAGAGGGTAGCTTGACCTCAAGCAACATAGGAACCCACCTCCTGCATGCTGGAGCCTTCGGAGTCTGCTTTCCTACAAGTGCCATGCGATGCGAATCATCAATAGCCTGAGAAAACCTCACTGTGATTACCTTGGTACAAGTGCTACCTTCATAGCGATGCATATTAGGAGGAGTCACATTATGAGGCAATGCTCTGTTAAAAATAAGAACGTGGGAATTATTTTGACTCAGAACTCGCCTAAACCCAAAAGTTTATAGAAGCACATTACCAGCTGAAAATGCTCTGGTAGGCAATCTCACTACTTCACCCAAATCACTGGACAATCCTTTTCAGGATTATGGCTCATTTCTGTTTAGACTATTGCAATTCTGTCTAAACTGGATTAGAAAAAACAAAAATCTAATAGCTGGGTCAAAACTGTGCTTCTTTCTCAAGTAATGGAGCAATCGACACCTGCCAAAGGAGCTTTTCTTTGGCTCTAGTGAAGCAAAGAGCTGAATTCAAATTCCTGCACGCTGTTCACAAGATCTACTGGGAAAAGACCCCATTAATTCAAACCCCCTACATCCCAGTACCCTCCCTCCTGATCCATAAACAGAACGCGAGGCAAAAATACCTGGAGAAAGAGGCTTAGCACCTAGAAGCCTAAAAGAAACAAGGAGGACTAAGCCTAAATGACCAGGAGGCTCTGAATCAATTCCCCAAAGTATTCGTGGAATCTACGAACCACTTAGAAAAGAGCTGAAATCCTTGCTTTTCAGATAAACTTTGAGGCAAGACTCATTTGGACATAATCCTTTCCCTGCCTATTTGGACAGCGCCGCTCTAGATTTGCCATACTGAAAGGACAGACAAGCTAATGCTTTCCTTCAGATCTGGTTCACTACCGTAACGCTTAAGGCGAAGGAAAATCTCCACCGAGTCCCTGTAGTATTAGAGCACTAGACACAGCAGGCCCTAAAGGTTTTGGTGCCTTAGGCAAAAATGCACAAAGTGCCCAAGTAAACTACATAACATCTTCCCCTTCTCAGCGTGCACACATAGTGTCACATAAACATAACAACAGTTGCGGCTAGAAATATTAAGGTATAGTGGGGCGCCATGGCGCCAAACTCCCCATACATGCGGCTTCCAGATGCAACTCCCTTGGGGCGGCCTTTCAGCCCTATCCTCCACAAGCAGGAATAGAAGGACTTCCATCCTGTCCAGTGGAACACCAATCCAACCAATCCTGGAACAGCTCTCATCAGCATGAGAGCAGCTCCAGGACTGGACGGAGCAGGCTAACCCAGCGGTGATTTTGAGGCTGTGGGCCTGTGCCAGCATTCCCCAGGCAGTTTCACAGCAATGGTATTGCTGGGTCCACAGTGCGCATGTTGGGCTGGCAGTAGCAAGCCAGCCAGCCAACCTGACATGCGCAGTGCAGGGGCAGCTGTAATCATGCAACTGCCGGATTCAGCCCCACTCCCTACCCTCACTCATGCAAGCCGGCGCAAAATAAAATGGCATGGCACTAAAATGGCTTTGCAATGCCATTTTATTTATTTATATGTGCCTGTGGAGCTCGCAGCAGGCGGGGTGATGCTCCTCCGCTCTTGAGGAGGAGCCCCCCCCCTGCATAACACACATGAGCAAACACGATAACATTTTTATTTTTTGTTAACTACATGTATTGTTTTCACTTAACATTGAAAAATTTCCCCCACGACTCACTTAATGTGAAAACGTTTTAAAATAGATAATCAGTTACCTTGGTTAAAATATTTAAATGGTTTAGTTAACACTGTCAACGATTCAATAGAATGTGCTGCATGCATTTTTTGTGTAAAGCTACTGGTTTTATGTGTTAAAAGGGCGAGCCAGTACACAAAGCTGTTATTTGTTTTAATACATTGAATACGTGCATTTTATTTACTCTGTGATAGCACACTAAAGACCGCTTTTAAGATGGATGTATGTGTCTCAGCAGCAGCTTTGAGCATACACATCACTTGTACACGTTCTGCAAGAAACAGGAACCCTGTAAATAAAGTAATCAAGCTAGGGTTAAATATTTTCCTTCGCTGGAAGGATTATGCTGGCCATTTCCGCCAACTGTCCTATGCAAATGTCTTGGTGCGCCAGAATTTAAGATTGTCCTTGGTGCTCTAGTATCTCATCTACAATACTTGGAGCCGAGGCAGTCTTCATGTAGGCTTGGTGACTTGCCTTTGCACCCATTAGCGCACCTAACTCCCCTAAAAAACGGAAAACACTCTGACGTGGCTGAAAGGTGTCATATTTTGGTTTTTGTCTTATATAACAGGATATAATGGTAGACGTTTGAGTTACTGAAATCTCCAAACCCAACCACCATAAAAGTTATGGCTGCTACAATGATGGACCACATTCTTATTCACCAAACTTTGTCATTCTGTGGACATTTTAGTGACTAGAGAGATATAGACAAGATGGCCGAGGGTATTTTGAATTTGCACAAGGTCTGTTACACAAAATTGAGTTGTTTGTGACCAGAAAAGACCTTTCGGCATGAAGCAAATGCAAATTGCGATTCAGTAACACATTACTGAATCGCAATTTAGGCAAGCAGCTAAACACTGAGGCCCAGATTCATCAAACAAAAATCCGCTCGCAAAGGGGCAGATTCTCAGAATCTGCCCCTTTGCGAGCGGTATTTTTGCATTTTGGATGCATCACCCAAATGCAAAAATCGCAATTTTAGAAAGCGCTAAATTGCGATTAATTGCATTTAAGGAATCTCAAATTGAGATTCCTTAAATGCAATGCATGAAAGTTTTTAAAATATCAAAATCGCTAATAGGGCACGCAAATTACCATGAAGCACAACTTCATGGTAATTTGCAAAAACTTTGAAAAATGCACTAAAGTGCATTTTTCAAAGATTCATGTTACTCACACACATGCCCTAAGGGCATGTGTGTGCGCAACATATGTGCACATATCAATTTCAGGGGTGCAACAGGGTGTCCTTTGGACACCCTTGAAATCGCAATCTCAATTTGCGAATCGCTAATTGCGATTCGCAAATTAAGATTGTCTTCCCATTCACTCCTATGGGCCTCTAGGCCCATAGGAATGAATGGGGAGGTATTCCTTAATTGCGACTCGCAATTTGCGAGTCGCAATTAAGGAATTCTAAGAAATCGCAATTTTTTAAGTGATTTCTTGATGCATTCCATTTTGCAATTCCTTAATAGCGAATCAGTATTTTTCGCTATTAAGGAAACGCAAATTGGGTTGTTGATGCATCTGGGGGTGAATCGGTATTATTTAGAAGAGGGAGGTGTAGGGAATCCCGTCCACATACCGATTCGGAATGGGATGTATTAATGTTTTGCGGCCCAAATCAAGTTGCAAAACATTATTATTTCATCAGCGACACAAATGTAATGGTAACCTCATTCGCAAATAGGAAGGGATCTCCAGCAGGCCACCATCCCTTTGATGGCTGCAGATCATAGTGAGGTAGGTCGAATTGCGACCGACTACGATTTGGCATTTTGAGAACCGACCTGTTGTTAGTACATAGTTCAGTTTGATAAAATACCACTCTAGTTGAAATAATGCTAGTTGCAAATTGCGACCAAAACTTTGCGGTCGGTGCTTTGTAACACCTGGCCCTATGATCCTTAACAACCCAAACTTGCCAACTGAAGTTAGCGTCCCTCTTCAATATTAAATAGATTTGCAACTGAAATAGTCTGATCCATTATTCTTGCTCCACCAGCTCTTCTCTTAGGTCGGTCTTTGGATAAACATAATCCTATAATCTATCTGCAGTTGAATAAAATATAGATTAATCCAGAGATCGCACGTCTTATTGCCGCAAATAAACAACACAGTTTGGCAAAGCCAGTAGGTCTGGTGTTGTCCAGCAGCCTTTTGGCTGTGGGAGCCCTGTTTTTTTCATTCATGGTTTTTGCAACACTTTATTATTGGGGAAGCTGCTAGGCCCTCTTCACACTAAAAAAAAGCACACATTACCATAGTAGTCTTTGGCACTGAAGAGAACTACTTTGTATGTGGATGTGCATATTGATGAAAAGGAATCATGCCCTAACTCACAGTGAAGTCAGCCACTGCTGAAGGGGGTTGACCCGCTGGCCCATGATGCATGCTGGATTGGGTTGAAAAAAAATGTGAAATGACACAACTACAGAGTAATGGATGAAGTCTTGCTGAAAATCCCTATAAGATACTATGGGCCGGCCTGATTACGATGTCGGTCAGAAAGCCTCGGCGACAGTCAGTATCTCCTTGAGCATGTCGGAACCCATCTGGCCTACTCGGTCGGAAACATTTCCAACCAACCCATTACGATGCAGGAGAACTGTTCGGTCATTCCGAATCGGTTCTGACCGGCATTCTGGGAATCCGAGTCGGTCTGAGTCGATTCATACAGCTCTATGGACCGCGTTTCCAACCGACCGATTACGATTCTGACATCCTTTCCGACTCGGTCTGTCCGACATGAAAAGGCTGTCGGAAAATGACTTTGGGGCCCTAGCAGAACCCCCTTCATCCTGAGGCCTCCAGCTGGTGGTCGAGGGGGTACCCAGGGATCCCCCTATAAAACCATGTACAATGTGGTGGCAACCATGGCGTGCCCGGCACAGGGTGCAAGGTTTTCCGCAGACATCCATTTTCCCCATGGGAGCCTGTGTTGTCGGTCGGAGTACAGATTCCCATTGAAGTCAAAAGGAGCACTTCCGAATTGTGTTTTCGGAAGCATCATAATCAGTCGGTCGGAACCGCCGACCCCGAGTTGGTCGGAACCAAATCTGACAAGGAGTCAGGCGATTTGGTTTCCAACCAAGATCGTAATCACGCCCTTAGTTAAACACATAATTTTAGTATCATTAAAAAGTCTTGGCTAACATCAAACCTAAAAAATCCATTTGGTCTGGCGCTGGCTTCTGGCCTCTTGTCTTTGCTAATGCTTTATTGCATTGTTTTATCAATGTTATAGATAGAGATAGAGAGGAGTGAAAAGACAGAGACATAGGGAAGGTGAAAAGACAGAGAAATAGAGAGCTTTACAAACATAGATAGAAGGATAGATCCTTGGTGTGGGAATGGGCTCTGTGATTGGGCATAGTGGGTGGACAGGCCTTGTGACCTTCCAGTTCCAGCTATTCTGGTTCCAGGGGTCTGGTCAGGCAAAATCTGCCTATCTGTCAGTGTGTCGCAGGATAGGTAGGGTCCCCTTGATTGGCTGCTCTGGGTAGTGGGTGCAGAAATTTCACATTACGTGTCCTCGCTAACTGTTTCTGTGTTCTGAACAGTCAGTTGGACTTTTTTTATGTCAAGGTGAAAAAGAAGTGGATGTCTCGAGTCTGCTCTATAAAGAGTGGACAAGCAGATCTCATGACCTATGCTTACCTGCTGTTCCAATGTTTTGGGCATTTGCAAGGGCTTTTCTTCTTCTTTTCCAGGTATTGTGCATTGTGGGTAGGGGGCAATTCTCTTGATTGCCTGCTCTGGTTTTCTGGCCTGGTGGGCATGGTTTCCTCTTTCCTGTCTCATTCCTTTATGTTGCAGCAATGGCACAGTCCCCATGATTATCTTCCTTGTGCAGAGGGGTGGGTCATAGCATCTGAATCTTCTGGTGTTCTGGTAGATTGAGCCGAATTCCCTCCCTTTTGTCCAGGTACTAGATATGGTGGAAAGGGGACATGTTCTCTAGTTGGCTGCAGTGGAAAAAGAGGGCTGGTAGGCGACCTGGTCCATTGCCCTGAGCACTTCTTATTTATATGAGCAAACGTTAATTTGAAAAAGGATACATATAAATAGATAAACGCAACTACATTCTGTTTTGTGAGTATATACTCTGTAGTTCTGATATACATTTACGGTTGTTTCTTAAACTACAATAAAAAACAAATACTCATCAGAATTATATAGTCAGTTCACATGGATACCAATAATTAATTTCCTAAGCACATACCCCTACCTTAAATACAATATGTGCATCATTAACTATCAACAATCTTTGCTGTTGAGAGTATCTCTTCCATTCTTCAGCTACCAATGCATTTTGTGTCCTGCAGAAGCGCAAAGACTTCTGCCAAACGTCGCCCACGTTTTGTGTACACTACTAGCCATTCCTTCTCGAGAACAAGTGCAGCACCTATGAGTTTAGAGTATAAACCTGGTAAATGTGAGTCTGAGCAACAGATCATGGGAATACTTTACACAACATAATGCTGCATCTATTATATACAATCCCACCTACACATATTACATCTACATGGCTATCTACACCCCATGCATACACTGTCTACAGCCCGCAGTGCCTCATATATACACAAAGCCATCATCTAAACCCTATAATCTTCCAAATAGCTACCCTACTAACTGCACCATCACTTCAACCTTATGTCCCATGTCCAGCTTTAGTGTGCTCCCAATGTGCAACTCATCACCCCCCACTGAAACAACTCCCTAGGAGATAGACAACTGTAATTAATGTGGTTTAACCAAGGGCATAGCCTTTTATTCACATAGTCACATCGCATCAGTGAGGAATGATAACCATAGTTAAGACATGCATTATTGTTATGAAACTACAGGACGTAAGATCAGCAAAACAGCTCATCGATTGTGCAAGCAATAAAATAGTTGTCTCCACCCATTACAGCACAATACTTCAGAATGCACTTGTAAGAACAGCCCAAGCCATATTGTTCTGAGAATACAGTACATAAGATCAGCAAAACAGCTTTAAGATTGGGCAAGCAATAAAGCAGTTGGCAACACTTCAGAATGCTAAAAGTGCCAGCAGGCCCCTTTTCCATAGCCATCGCCCACACCCTCAATCCAGGGCATCTGGGGCATAACTTTGTAGCTACTTCTCCTCCATCACTCAGAGGATTGGGCAATACCATACCTGCAGTTCCACATAACCTAGGGTACCACATAGTTTTCTGGCTCTGCTGGGGTACCTGTCCCCAGTCAAAACCCCCAAAATGTTCAACTCCAGGCATCCCGGGCAGGGCAGATAGATCCAGAACCACCAGCCGGTAAGTCCCCCTCCTGCCTGCCCAGTGCCTGCACAAAACAACACCCCTCGGGTGTAAGGTCAGTAAGTAAAGTTCAAATTTGGGTAGCCCCCATTTTCCACAGCAAGAAATTCTGCCTCAACCACCCGATGACGTCACTGGTGACCCTTTCCTCTTCCTGGCAAAACAGACCAGGGACTCCCCGGTCTGGCTCCTGCCTGGGGAGTGACTAAGCTGTCCCACCGCTATTTGCGGGGGACACCTGGTCATTCTCTAAGTGCTTTACACATAGCATTGACTTCTGTTGCCTGTACATTGCCTCCCATGTGAAGGAAAGCTCATACTGCTGCTACCAATACTGTATCTGTATTGTGTGTGAGAGAGGTTTACACATCTTCTGCTGTGTTGTACCTATTCTGTGTGGGATGAAAGCCAGTGCTGCTTCTGCCATTGCATTGCTACACCTGTACAGTTTGTGGGAATAATGTGCACAGCTTAACTCAGCACTGCACCTCATCTGTATGTGATTAATGTTTGCACAGCAACTATGCTGTACCTGCTTTGGTGAGAAAAAAATAACATGCACTGCTGCTGACCCTGCTGTACTAGCTTCAGAAACCACTTAAAATTACAAAAGAAAAAAACGACCTGTTCAGTAGTAAATTCCATATAAAGGGTGGGGAGTGGCCTACATGTGTGGTTTGCCTTGAGAGGTTGTAAATACCCACAAACTCTAAGACTCTTTCCCACCCTGGAAGAGGATGGAGATTTACTCCAACAAAGAGAATGCTGAGTGCTCATTAGACAACAGGAATGGAACATCTCCAAAATATCTGGGGTGAAGGAGAAAGGTTTCCCAGGGGGAAAACTGTTTTCCCATGGAGCACAGAAACTGGAAAAAAATGCTGCCTTCACCAAATGTGGAACTGTATTGTAAATACAAGTACCTCTTGGCAAGTAGTTGATGTGACATTACATTTACAGTAGTTCGACTCGAAAGCTTTGACTGGCACCCCTTTCCAGGCATACTACTGGGAATGTATGTAAATTCATATGACTCCTAAAGTTCCTAACTCATAAATGTGCACCTAATGAATGTTTGTAGTGTTTCCAGAATATTGTTTCATTTGAGCATATTATCTCCAGCCTTAAAGAGTATTTGAAAGCCTTTCCATGGGAATACATATTGCTCAGAGAGTAGTATTGACCACTGTTTAGCCACCCTTCTTTAAATCAGTCAACTAGCTCTACAAAGGCTCCTATCCATGACCCCCAACATCTAACTGAGAAAAATAACTATTTTGAGATTAAAAAATAGGAAGTTTTGTTTTTTGTTCTTTGAACATATTCGAAGGATTTGCTGTTCTCTTCAACATGGTAAGATTATAGTAACATAAGGCAAATTATAAGATACCTCCAAAACTGCTACATAGGAAGCTGGTATAACCTAAGGAAGTAAAGACTGTGACGAGGAAGATGGATAAGGTGTCCATCAAATATAGCACTATTTTAAATGGAGAACTACTTGATTAAACATGAGCACTGATAACATCCTATAATGCATGTAAGCTCAAAGAACAAGCACTGCCAGCACCAGTAGATCTTGCATCGGTTGCCAGTCTTTTGAATTTGTTAATACTTGTTTTGCTTTATCATGGTTTTTGTAAAGCTTTATGGTTGGAGAGCTTCTAGGACTTGCCAATTTAAAAAACGTCTAAAAGCAAAAATATATTTTTGCACGCAAAAGGCACACATTGTTATAGAACCACTCACACCCCCATACAAATTCTTGTACACCCATTCACACACCTACACAACCACTCACATATATAGTCACTGAAAAAACCCAAAGGTTTCAGGAATGTTATAGTTAGGCTCAGATTTCACTCGTACAAAACCATCAAAATTCAGCAGTTATAGTTAGCTGAGCTAACTATAACTTGCGCCACCGGAATGCACCGATTATGACCTCATATATTAAATCACTCAAGGAGTGTTTACTATGTCTTGGCGGGAGAGGTAAAGCTCCTGCCAAGCCATAGCAAACACCTGTGTCCCGGGGTGGGCGTTGCGGAACATAGCAGGGGCCAGCCCTGGGGGCCCCCAAAGCCATCTGCGGCTCCAGGAGAGGGGCCATACGGCCTCCCTCCTTTATTCTGTGTTGGGCCTGCCCCAGGGAGGGGATGGTCCCTGGGGCCAAGAACGGCCCTGGAAGGGGTCCGCATGCCCTCCCCCCCAATTATTTTAAAAGAAGATCGCCCCTGGGAAGTGGTGCTCCCTGGGGCCTTGGGAGGTCTCTGAGGCTCCCTAATACATAATAATTATGGCCCTGGGGGTGGTGGTACCCGTAGCCAAATGGGGGTCTGAGAGGCCACCCCATAATAATACATTAGCACCAGGGAGGTGGTGGTCCCCGGGGCATTAATAAGACACAGAAGGGGGGCGTACGCCCCCTTCCTTATCATCAAAATACCCCTGGGACCTTGCCCATCGGGGGCTGTTTACCAACGAAGTGCGTTTGCTTGCACTTTGGTTTTTGTATGTTTTAGCATGTTCCGCGGATCCGGCCTACAATTTAAAAACATATGCTTTTGTTGCCATGCATGGTCCATGTGGGACCCCACCAAGAGGTCTAGACAGTCAGGGTATTTCTACTGTGCCTCCTTTTCTTTTTTGAATTTTTTTTCCAGAGAATTTGCTGAAGTCGGGTCCCAAGATGGCTGCCAACACTTCCTAGTTTGAAGTGTTGGCAGCCAATCGGATCTCTGTACGAGTTCGGGAGGGTCGCGGATCTTTTGCATCCTTTTATTTACAAATTTGGATTTTCCTTAATATTTCAAAAACTACTGAATGGATTTACACCAACATTTACCTTTCTGCCAAATTAGGTGTATTTCCGTTCAGCAGTTTGGGCTGTAGTCGTGTCTAAAGATCCGATAGGAATTAGTGATGGAGCAAGTATTCGCCTGTAATGCGACTTGCTTGTAATCAGCCTTCTTGACATAACGTTAATGTACTAATCAACATGTTTGTCCTAATAATATTGCATTTCATGACATCTAAGTGAAGCTTGTATATGTGCTTTTACTAACGAATAACCCGCTTGCATTAACATGGCCGCTGGTACGCGGGATTTCTTACTGCGCATACCTCTGTCACACTCACGTGACATGACGTACTCCCTGCTTTTGTAGGGAATCTTTTGCTTCTGCGCACTAGAACTAAGATGGCTGCTCCATGTCCTCACATGCAAGAAACTTGCACTGCTGCTTTTGCTAAGCTGTTCGTTCTGCTTAACTCTAACACAATAGTTATATATAAAGTAATGGGAATTGAGTATAAATAATTGGTGAATCACTGACAGAATTTCGATTTCACAAAAATCGACCTACACTAACATCGAGTCTCAAACATCGATATCAATATTATCGACTCCCTATACATTACATTAAAATTACAAAAATATCGACCACACAATATCGATGCACAAAAATATTGACAACACAAATATCGTTACCACAATTATCGACTACCATTATATCGACACTTAGTACTACATATAGCACTCTACCAAAATATCGATAACTAAAATATCGACAGCATTAATTTCATCTTGCTAAAATTATCGATAGCTTTAATTAACTCTATTGTTCTTATATAACCCCTACATATCTACACTATTACTAATACACACATATAAATATACTTAACTATTTTCGCAAAAGTTTATTAACTTATATATTCATTTAGTTACATTTGTTTTGGTTTCTTTCTTACTATATTTATATAAACACTCTTTTTAGACATATAATTTTTTACATATTATTAAACTATTTTTACATCAATATGTAGTTAAATGTGTTTTTTACTAAATACATACTATTTCACTATTCATCTATATAAACCATTATGTCACATATAAGTTAATTATTTTACTTAAAAAATTCAAACTAACCAATGGTAACTCTTCTGACCCTATGTGACCAATCAGATTTAAACACTAATTAAACATACCCTATATAAACCATTCACACTTATCCCTACTACCTGCAGGGAAAACTCAGTGTGACCACATACTGCCAGTTTTTGGAGCACCCTCTATATTCTTCTGTGCATGAAAATACTACTAAATACTACAAGTAAGTATTCATATAGCTCTGGTACATATTTTTAATGTTTTGTAAACTATAACATATACTACTTTTTAACACTAAAATGTTGGCTCTCTATCTACTTTTTTCTACAACAGAGTCTACTAAAAAATAAAGTTGAACATTGTCTTCAGGAAAATCGACACTTTAACTATAAAAAAGGTATCTCCCTAAATCTTCTTTTATCTTAAAACCATTAGACAAGTAGTTTAAAGAATACATGTTTTCTATTATGTTTCTTCTGTTTTAACTCATAAGACATGTGTTATCCCAAGTTATTTTCTCCAAATAAGTAACACTGCTTTTGAAAAAAATTTCACTTATTTTTTCCACATAAATAACCTTTGGTAATTTACTATAAATTTTTCTCTAAACAGACCACAGAACTACTAAAAGCAGAAAATTCGAAACAAAGAACAGACATTCAGCAACTAATCATAAACACTTGGTAAGTACAAAATGCAAACATATATACTCATTATATGCTCAATAGAATGCACAATGTTAATACTTCACTTTGTTAATACTTCAGTTAGTATTTTCTTAACATTTTCTCTTTGTAATCCCTAAAAAGTAACTTAATCATTATGAAAGTTACACACTAGCAAATTACTAACAAAAATACACAATTAAACAAATCCTATAACAGACTTTACTTTTTTTCTACAGACCTACAAACACTAGCACTACATCTGACTGAAAATACACCTACTTTCTGAAGATACAACTTTACTGTTGGTAAGTAAGAATCTACAAATGGTACATGCTTTATTTAAAATGATTAGAACATTACACATTTTCCTAATATTTTTATAATAACTTTTCTAGATAAAAGAACACAAGAATGACAGAAGATGCAAGATTTATTACATCTCAGAAAGGACAATTTTTATTATGCTATATGGGTTATATTTATACTCAGGAGAAACAAAAAGACCTTAAAGTTAACTGGAAATGTACTAAGTATTACTCTAATAAATGCTATGGGCGTGCTACAACCAGAGAAACAAGTGTTATTAATACTACTGAACATAACCATCCACCAAACATCTCTGAAATCGAGGTTAGATCCACTCTCGAAAATATAAAAGAATTAAGTAGCACATCTGACCTACCAAGCAGCGTAATTCTGAAAGAATTACTACCTAAAGTACCCAGAGAAGCAAGAGGTCAGTTACCATCAATTGCTTCAATCAAAAGAACAATAGCTAGGACCAAATAATCTAGTAGACCCACTATACCAATTGCTACAACTTTTGAGGAAGTCATCATTCCACCTGACCTTGCCATTACACATAATGACGAACCATTTATCTTTTATGATAATCATAGCAAAGAGAAAAGAATAATCATGTTTGCCACAAATAACAACATTAAAAAATTAATAGAAAGTCAAACATGGATGATGGATGGCACTTTTTCCATATGCCCAAAACCATTCTACCAATTGTATACAATACATGGGCAATATCATAATACCTGTATCCCATTCATCTACTGTTTGTTACCAAATAAACAAGCAGCAACTTATACTGAAATATTGCACAAAATAAAAGACAAACATCAGACTACTTTCCACTAAAAATAATAATAGACTTCGAACAAGCTATGATCAATTCCATTCTTAAAACTTACCCACACACATCCATTCAAGGATGTTATTTTCATTTTAACCAATGTCTCTGGAGACATTTACAAAAATCTGCACTTAGTGTTGAGTATGCAACCAATATTACCTTTGCATACCAAATTAAATACCTAATTGCTCTGGCATATGTGCCAATAACTGACGTGGCTGAACATTATATTCTATTAATTGAAAGTCCTTTCTACACACAAACGAACAAAGACTTGCCCCACTTTTGGATTACTTTGAGGACAACTGGGTAGGGAGACTACACAGGTCAGGCCACAGACGCCAACCTAAATTTTTAATTCCCTGGTGGAATGTATACCTACCAACCCTGAACCAAGAAGCCAAAACAAACAACGCTGTTGAAGGTTGGAACAATGCCTTCCTATCTTCTACTGGATGTACAACTCCCACATTACACAAACTCCTCACAGCAATCCAAAACGAGCAAAGTTTTCAAGAATTACGAATGGAGCAATCTGTCTTACAACTAAAACCCAAACTCTCAAGACAAACTGCTCAAATGTATCAATATTTACAACAGCAAGTACAACTTTACCCTACAACAAGAGGACTAGAATACTTAAAAATGATAGCCAAAACATTAAACTAACTATACTAACTAAATAAAAGGGTCAACATCCGCAAATATCCTTAAATATGCAACCACACATATTATAATCTAACAATTATTTAATTATTTTGTCTAATATATTTTTTTTCTTACTTATAAATAGACAAAATAATTATGTCGGTATATTAAATACATTTCATAAAAACAATCTTCCCACCCAAAATAGATATTAAAAATTATTCACTTACCTTGCTAAACAACATCATAACTAATAATCCTTGACAATCCATGTAGTGAGAAAATCTCAAATAATTAATTAAACAATCCATTAAAAATGTAAAAATACAACTGTGCAAAATGTATCCATTCCATCATCCAAATAAATCGATTGTTCAAAATCCATTAAAAATCCCGAAAATAATCTAAAAATGTACGAAACGGTCCAGGACACCCGAAAAATAAAGGAAGTATGCTATACATCTCAGTTCAAACAACTGAAACACACTTCTTTTGATAAAAAAAATCACAGCTCGGAAACGGAAATAGCTGTTTCCAAATACCTAGAAAAAAACATTAAACAATCCCACCCACATAACACTTAGCAAAATAGCATATAATATAAACATGACATACTTGCATTTTTATAAAATAGCCAAATCCTAGAACAAACTCACTAACTCCAACTACTTCAAAGAACACAAAGCCTCGATTACTGAAATACATATCGAGTCAACTCCATACTATCTAAATACTCATACATTAATCCACAACCTCTAAATAACAGACCACTACCTTCAAAATTTAGATAAAATAGTTTAAATATATCAAAATAGACTCTTACCTGCTCAGACGTGAACCTGCTTCCAACCGCGACCTTCCCTCTCCCAAAATGACCCAAAAACACAATGAGCGGTTACAAAATAAAAGACCCAAATGATACTATACTGTGAAAAATAGTGCTATAAATGCCCAAAACAATTATTTTTATAGTTAAAAAATATGTATACATTTCTAAAAATACTTTGCAACATGTTTAAATATATATGTATTTAAAAAAATTACTAATGTATTGTTTTCATACTTTTAATATTTATTACATTAAATATTAATACATTTTAATATTTAATGTAATATTTATTGAAAAAATCCGTGAAAAATGTCTAATATACTATCTGTTTTTGCTGTATTATTTTTTAACATTATGACTAACATGTGAAAATTATTATTATTAAAACGTATTTATTAATAATAATAATTTTACATAAAACTATTGTATACTTAACAAATATTCAGAAAATGATGTTAATGGTATGATGTTCAATATTATTAAGATCCAAATATATTTAAAAAATGTTCATTCTTTTATATCATCATTTGTCCTGCACTAGATTATATGTAAATATTAGAAACATTTATTTCATAACAAATGTATAATTTATTAAAAAGATGTCAAAAATGTTTGTATGTATGTATGGTATCATTCATTGCATAATGTTGAAGTACATTTTTTTCTCTGTACATAAAATGTACTTTACAAAACAACTACTCAAAAATGTAATTTTTCAAACTACATTGTCCTTGTATTTTGTATTCATTACACTATACATTGCTTTATAATACATATATACTGTCCTTATTTTGAGATGTTAAAAAAATAAAGTTTTCTTTGAAAAACAACTGTGTGATTTTTATCTTGTAGCTATTGCTAAATCATTTATATTATCATTTCAAAATGTTTTTTAATATAATGTACTATCTATTTCAATATACCACATGTAATTAGATAACATGCTCAACACTGAACCTATGTAATTTACTATTCCTACTCCCATCTACATTTAATTTGGGTAGGTGATGGACACTGAACTTATTTAATATACTATTCCAACTCCAATCACCATTTAATTAGGGTAAGTGCTGGACACTGAACCTATTTAATTTACTATTCCAACTCCAATCACCATTTAATTTGGGTAAGTGCTGGACACTCAACAATCAATCAGGAGTTTGTTAAAGCGTGACTACTCACCCGTAAGGGTCTCAAGGCGCTAGGGGTGGGGGGGGGGTTGGGGGGGTGCAGGTTCCATTCCATCAAGGAGGGGGTCTGTCGAAGAGCCAGGTTTTGAGGTTTCTTGCGAAGATGGGGAGCGATGTTGTCTGTCTGAGGTGGAGCGGAAGGGCGTTCCATGCTTTGGCTGCGAGGAAGGAGAAGGAGCGGCCTCCCGATCTGGTCTTTCTGGTGCGGGGGACCACGGCGTAGGAGAGCTGGGCTGATCGTAGGCTCCTTTGGGGTGCGTGGAATTTGAGTCGGCTGTTCAGGTATGCTGGTCCGGTGCCGTGGAGGGCCTTGTGTGCGTGGGTGAGCATCTTAAAGGTGATTCTCGCCTCGACGGGGAGCCAGTGGAGTGTGCACAGGTGCTGGGAGATGTGGCAGTGTTTTGGCAGGTTGAGGACCAATCTTGCGGCGGCGTTCTGGATGTTCTGTAGCTTGCGGATGAGGTTTTTGTTTATTCCGGCCTAGAGTGTGTTGCCGTAGTCGAGTCTGCTGGTGACCAGGGCGTGAGTGACTGTCTTTCGGTGTTTGAGGGGGATCCATTTGAAGGTCTTACGAAGGAGGCGGAGGGTGTGGAAGCAGGAAGATGAGACAGAGTTGATCTGGCGGTCCATTTTGAGCTCGGAGTCCAGGATGATTCCCAGGTTGCGTGCGTGGTCTGTGGGGGTTGGCGGGTTTCCGAGGGCGGTGGGCCACCAGGTGTCGCTCCAGGTGTCGCGGTTTGGGCCCATGATGAGTACTTCTGTTTTGTTGGTGTTTAGTTGAAGGCAGCTGTTTTTCATCCATTTGGCGACGGCTTCCATGCCTTCTCGAAAGTTGCGTCTGGCGGTGTTGGGCTCGTTGGATAGGGAGAGGATGAGCTTGGTGTCGTGTGCATATGACACGATGTTGAGTCCGTAGGTTCTGATGATGGGGCAAGTGGAGCCATGTAGACGTTGAAGAGCGTCGGGCTGAGGGAGGAGCCCTGGGGGACTCCGCAGGTGATCGGTGTGGGGTCCGAGAGGAAAGGGGGGAGTCTGACCCGCTGCGTCCTGCCGGAGAGGAAGGAGCAGATCCAGTTGAGGGCCTTGTCCTGGATTCCTGCATCGTAGAGTCTGCGTATTAGGGTGCGGTGGGAGACTGTGTCGAACGCCGCTGATAGGTCGAGGAGGATGAGGGCTACTGTTTCTCCGTTGTCCAGTAAGGTGCGGATGTCGTCTGTTGCGGCGAGTAGGGCGGTTTCCGTACTGTGTTTTTTTCTGAAGCCGGATTGGGAGGAGTCGAGGATGTTGTGTTCTTCAATGAATGTGGCGAGTTGGCTGTTGATGGCTTTCTCGATGACTTTCGCTGGGAACGGGAGCAGGGAGATGGGTCTGTAGTTTTTGAGGTCGGTGGGGTCCGCTGAGGGTTTCTTTAGGAAGGGGTTGACCTCGGCGTGTTTCCAGTCGTCGGGGAACGAGGCGGTCACCAGGGAGCCGTTGATGGTTTGGCGGAGCATGGGTGCGATGGTGTTGGCGGCTCTGTTGAAGATGTGGTGGGGGCAGGGGTCCGTGGGGGCCCCTGAGTGGATTGACTTCATTGTCTTCAGTGTGTCTTCGATGGTGAGGGCTGTCCCGTCATCAATCGGTGGTTTCCGGGTGTTGGGGGTGGTTGGTGAGGGTTCAGTGTGTTGGTTGTCTCCATCGAAGTTGTCGTAGATGCTCTTGATTTTGTGGTGGAAAAAGATGCTGAGTTTGTCGCAGAGGTCTTGTGAGGGAGGGATGTCGGTAGACTCGCTGGTGGGTTGGGCGAACTCCTTGATGATGCTGAAGAGTTCCTTGCTGTTGTGTGCGTGGGTGGAGATTCTGTCTTCAATCGCTTTTTTCCTCGTTTCTCTGATGAGTTGATGGCGGGCGTTGGTGGCGGCTCTGAAGTTGTTGTGGGCTTCTGTGAATTTGGTGTTTCTCCAGGCCTTTTCAAGGCGGCGGCATGTGCGCCTGGACTCTCGAAGTTCGGTGGTAAACCATCTGGCTTTCTTGGCATGGGTATTGTTTTTCTTGAGGGGGGCTATGGTGTTGGTGCTGTCCGAGATCCATCTATGCAGGGTTCGGGCTGCTGTGTTGGGGTCGTCGTTTTCCGCGATGGTTGGGGTGGAGTTGTTGAGGGAGGAGGTGAGCTGGTCATCAGTGATTTTGGTCCAGTTTCTTTGTGGAAGCAGGTGCTGGTGTCTGTGGATGGTGGGTGTTCTGAAGGTGAAGTGGACGCAACGATAGTCGGTCCATGGGAGTTTGGTGGAGTGGCTGAAGGTGATGGAGTTTCCTGTAGTGAAGAGGGGGTCGAGGGTGTGTCCTGCTGAGTGCGTGGGCTTGGTCACGATCTGGCGGAGTCCAATGTTGTGGAGGTTGTCCAGGAGGGATGTGATGTTGAACCTATTTAATTTACTATTCCAACTCCAATCACCATTTAATTTGGGTAAGTGCTGGACACTGAACCTATTTATTTACTATTCCAAATCCAATCACCATTTAATTAGGTTAAGTGCTGGACACTGAACCTATTTAATTTACTATTCCAACTCCAATCACCATTTAATTAGGGTAAGTGCTGGACACTGAAAATATTTCATGTACTATTCCAACTCCAATCTATATTTAATTAGGGTAAGTGCTGGACACTGAACCTATTTAATTTACTATTCCAACTCCAATCTACATTTAATTAGGGTAAGTGCTGGACACTGAACCCATTTAATTTACTATTCCAACTCCAATCACCATTTAATTTGGGTAAGTGCTGGACACTGAACCTATTTAATTTACTATTCCAACTCCAATCACCATTTAATTTGGGTAAGCGCTGGACATTGAACCTATTTAATTTACTATTCCAACTCCAATCACCATTTAAATAGGGTAAGTGCTGGACACTGAACCTATTTAATTTACTATTCCAACTCCAATCACCATTTAATTAGGGTAAGTGCTGGACACTGAAAGTATTTAATTTACTATTCCAACTCCAATCTATATTTAATTAGGGTAAGTGATGGACACTGAACCTATTTAATTTACTATTCCAACTCCAATCTACATTTAATTAGGGTAAGTGCTGGACACTGAAAGTATTTCATTTACTATTCCAACTCCAATCTATATTTAATTAGGGTAAGTGCTGGACACTGAAAGTATTTCATTTACTATTCCAACTCCAATCTATATTTAATTAGGGTAAGTGCTGGACACTGAACCTATTTAATTTACTATTCCAACTCCAATCACCATTTAAATAGGGTAAGTGCTGGACACTGAACCTATTTAATTTACTATTCCAACTCCAATCACCATTTAATTTGGGTAAATGCTGGACACTGAACCTATTTAATTTACTATTCCAACTCCAATCACCATTTAATTTGGGTAAGTGCTGGACACTGAACCTATTTAATTTACTATTCCAACTCCAATCACCATTTAATTAGGTTACGTGCTGGACACTTAACCTATTTAATTTACTATTCTAACTCCAATCACCATTTAATTAGGGTAAGTGCTGGACACTGAGAATGTTTCGTTTACTATTCCAACTCCAATCTACATTTAATTAGGGTAAGTGCTGGACACTGAACCTATTTAATTTACTATTCCAACTCCAATCTACATTTAATTAGGGTAAGTGCTGGACACTGAACCTATTTAATTTACTGTTCCAAATCCAATCACCATTTAATTAGGGAACGTGCTGGACACTTAACCTATGTAATTTACTATTCCAACTCCAATCACCATTTAATTAGGGTAAATGCTGGACACTGAACCTATTTAATTTACTATTCCAAATCAAATCACCATTTAATTAGAGTAGGTGCTGGACACTGAACCTATCTAATTTACTATTCCAACTCTAATCACCATTTAAGTAGGGTAGGTGTTGGACGGTGATCCTATCTAATTTACTATTCCAACTCCAATCAACATTTAATTAGGGTAGGTGTTGGACACAGAAGTTCTTTAATTTACTATTCCAAATCCAATCACCATTTAATTAGGGTAAGTGCTAGACACTTAACCTATGTAATTTACTATTCCAACTCCAATCATCATTTAATTAGGGTAAATGCTGGACACTGAACCTATTTAATTTACTATTCCAAATCAAATCACCATTTAATTAGGGTAGGTGCTGGACTCTGAACCTATCTAATTTACTATTCCAACTCCAATCACCATTTAAGTAGGGTAGGTGTTGGACAGTGAACCTATCTAATTGACTATTCCAACTCCAATCAACAATTAATTAGGGTAGGTGTTGGACACAGAAGTTCTTTAATTTACTATTCCAACTCCAATCAACATTTAATTAGGGTAAGTGCTGGACACTGAACCTATTTAATGTACTTTTAATATATATTATCTACAAGCATACTATTTTAGACAATATCCACACTTATCAACTATCTACCCAATAACACACTACCAAACATTAAACATCATTTTAATTTTTTTAAGACTATTTAGAAAATATTATAAATTTAAAATTAAAATCAAATTTATAATTCTATTTGAAATAAGATTTGAAATTTTTATAAAAAAATTTATTTTTATTTTAAAAACACTACCCACCCTTAACCCTTATAAACACTATAACCCGCTACTAAATATTACTATATAATTTAATTATACATTATTACTCCACACTTATCCACTATATAACCAATAACACACTAGCAAAAATTTTTAGATTTTTTTTATACAATTTCGAAATTTTTGTAAATTTTATTGAAATTCGATTTTTTTTTTCATTTTGCAAAGAATTTCTACAATTTTTTGAAATATTGCAAAATATATTTTAAAACACTACCCACCCTTAACCCCTATAAACAGCATAACCCGTTACTAAACATTACAATACAATTTTTTAACACATTATTAATCCAACCTTATCCACTATATACCCAATAACACACTAGCAAACATGAAACATCATTTATATTTTTTATATAATATTTCGCAAAATTTAGTAAATTTTCTTCAAATTCGAATTTTTTTTAAATTTTATTTTAAATTCGAAATGTAAAAATTTTTTGCAATATTATTTTTAATACACTACCCACCCTTAACCCCTATAAACACTATAACCCGCTACTAAACATTACAATAACATTTTATTACACATTTTGAATTAACTAATATTTACAACTTCTTTTCTATATTGTAATAATTTTTATTATTAATAATATATTTTATTTTATATACATTTTAAAACACTACCCACCCTTATCCCCTATAAACCCTACATCCCGCTTCTAAACATTTAACATAATTTATTTCACTAATAATTAATACTAAAATTTTATATACCTAACATTTTACAATACCATTACTTTACATTCATTAAAATAAACATATTTAAAATGTCGATATTTTTTATATCCGATATTGTTAGCTTCGATATTTCCTATTTCGATATTAATGTCCTCGATATTATTTCCACACACATAAATCGATATATTTAACGTCGATATTTTTGTTGTCGAAATCACTTACCTTCGATTTTTCTGACTCGATATTTTGTCTATTCGATATTATCATCTCGATATTTTGACTGTGTACCATAAGGGGTATATAGTGCATTCATTTATTCTGTGTTCTAAAACTGTTTCTGTTCTACTTTTCATGTATCGTAATCTTTGGGCATGGGAGGTGCTATTACTACATTTTGAAAACCCATACCGCGCATGTCAAACTCCAGAAGGAGATTAAGTCATTTATCATTGAACCACAGCCAATCTTACAGTACACTAGAAGATGTGCCTGGGAGCGTGAACTTTCAACCCTAGGAGAGGAAGCTGGACTGTACAATACTGAACGGTATTGTTACTGATTGATACATTCATTGCCGGGTGGAATAAAAGTGCATGGGAAAATAAAAAATTTAATATCATCAAGAAAAGTTTCATTTTGGTATGGTGTGATGACCTCTCCTCTCTTCTTGTCCAATCAAAATTGGGGATCCTTACACTTGGAACATTGGGGGGTGGTACACTGACCTAGAAAATTGTATAACTAGAGTAGGCTCATCTAGTTAATTTGTCAGACTTGTCCGAATAGCTGACCTGTCACTGACCCAATGAACTCAATAGGTGATCGGGAGCAGAGTGATCGGGAGCAGAGGTGCTGGCGAAGTCCTCTGTCAGAAGGTTCGAAACCCAGATCGGTGTTTGAGAGCTGAAGTGCTGGCAAAGCTTTTTTTCGGAGAGATAGATAACTCTTACCAGGTCCTGGCTGTTAGCTGCAGAGAGGGAGTAACGCAGGCGTTACAACTTTAACTGCGGGTGCTGGTCTTAGCCCTTGGTGGTCCTGTCCTGATCAGATTTGGCTTTACCTGTCCTGATTCTGATCTGCACCTGCTTGCCTTTATGGTGCCTGCACTTTCGGGGTTCTGTCCTTTAAACTGACCCGTGGCCAGGGTTAGTTCTTCACACCGTTCTAGGTAAATATTCAATGTGGGTATGTCATTGTATTGTTTCCTTCTGTCTTCCCACCCTCTTGTCAAATGCGTAAAGACTGCTTTATAAAAACTCTGTATATTTTCATTCTAATCGTTATTTTTCTAATTGAGAATTTTCTATTATTCAATGCTTGGATTATGACATTTTAAAGATTTTAGATAAAGAGTTTAAACCTTTCCCGAGATGTGGTTATTTTATGAGTGCAAATGTTCTTATTCTACCTATTATTCTAACACCGTTGATCCCTTAGGACTTTAGGTACCGATGATGAAGATTGGTAAGACAATGTTATAGGTCCTAAATTAAGTTTATAAATCATGATCAGAGTATGTGCACAGATTACCAGATTAAATCTCATCATATGTTGTTTATGGCTCCAGGTGAGTATGGTAATCTGAGTCGGGTGACCTGCGCGCTCTATCATTAGCATGGGGAAAATGCGTTTTGGGACGCCCCCCTTTTTCTCTGCCACCGCTCGAAAGGATCACCCCAAAACTTTCAAAACACCAGCTGAAGGGAGTGGCAAACTAGTTTTGAAAATTTCACGAGGATTCTCAAATGACGTCAATGTTATTGGCAAATGAAGAAACGCTCTTCCTATGGAAATGACATCATAACAATAACTACCTACTGGCGATGTTGAAGGATAGGGAGTAGAGGGGCTGAGGAATACAAAGCCAAAGTGTGAGACTGGAGGGCAGGCTCAGAGTAGCCACCTCTGCTAAACTCTTTGCTCATGTTTTGCCATTTGTCCCGCAACATGCACCAATGCATCAACTGCAAGCTCTCCTCTTTCACTCCCACCACTGGCATTGCAGTAGTAGAGGGGAATGTTTGCCTCTTGTTTAATGCATACACCAGAGGCACAACTAGAGCCACATTTCATGGGGGCTACTAAAACTTTTGGGGGGGCTAATTCTTCCAAGGATAGCCAGAGTGGAGATGCAAGGGGCTCTAAGAAGGGGTGAAAAACAACAAAGCCTCGTTAGCTATAAATGGTCTTTTAAAGACCTGTGAAGTACTCTGGTGCGTCTGTGTGTGTGCCCGGGAAGCTGTCTCAGCCCAGGCTGACCCACACGACGCGGGGTGCTGAAGCCCTTTCAGCCCAGTAGGTGTTGCTTAAGTGTGAGCAGGAAATCCGTTATGCTCGCGGATTTTGCGGATTTTTGGGAAATCCGCAATCCGCGAATTTTGCGGATTTCCCGCAAAATCCGCAAAAAAAATCCGCGAACGTAACGGGTTCAAAAGTTGAACCCCCACTCATGCAACTATTTTACAATGGCGCCAGCAAGCTGCCAGCGCCGTTGTAAAATAGTTACAAAGTTAGCTTGCACAGGAGCCACTAGATAAAACGAAGCAGGTGCTGCTTTATTTTATCTAAGTGCTTCCTGTGCAAGCTAACTTTGTAACTATTTTACAACGGCGCTGGTAGCTTGCTGGCGCCATTGTAAAATAGTTGCATGGCTGGGCACAGGTCTGCAGCTCACTCAAGGGACCCCTGCGCCCTTCGGGGCGATTGCATAGTAACACACACATGGTCGCTCGAACTAGTTGATGCTCAAATTCAGTGACTCATTCATTAGCCCAAAAACAACCGTGAGCGTCATCGAGGCTGGACAGGTGTGCCTTCTTCCCAAATCTACCGTGGAAAAATCAGCTGTGATGCTGGATAGGCTTTGCATCCTTGACTTTCACGAGTGCAATACCCGTGCTGTTCCTGTGACCAGGAGCTTCTTTCTCTTCATCTGCTGAACTGATCTTTCTCTGACCTTTTATTCACACAAGAGGCACATACCCTACTGGGCACATTGTGTTCGCACGGGTTTCTGCAAGTTCGCACGCGTTTTGTACAATTTCGCAATTTGCGAAATTGTACAAAACCCTCGCGAACTTGCAGAAACCCGTGCAAACATAAAAAAAAATCTGCAAATTCGCGAGAATTCGCGGATTTTGCGGATTGCGAGTTCGCAAATCCGCAAAATTCGCAAACGCGAGATTCGCAAAATTCGCCCATACTTAGTGTTGCTCATCTGACGTTCACATTAATGATTTCTTTTTACGGTGCCCTATAATTTTATTTTACCTTATCATATTTGTGGGAATGTGAGGGCCCCTAGGCCCACATCGCTAATAATGGACACACAGGCCACAGTAGTGGGGTAGTACAACTGGCCATGAGCACGTGCGCTCAGCCCCTTTTATTAGCAGGGTAATCTGACTGATGACGTATGTGGTGGGTGGGTGTTCAGTGTTGGTTACACCATACTGCAACACTAGAATGATGACTCTACCTCATTACATCCCTCCCAAACTTAGTGAAAAGTCAAACCAAAGAAAAGTTCAAAACCTGTGGGAGGAAATACAGTTCACAAATAAAATTATGACCCAATAATGACGACTCCCACGTAGTCTTTTCCGCTGCTGGTCAATCACTGACGATGGTGTCTTTTCTTGTCTTTGCAGACTTGCAGCTCGGAGGTGGGCTGTACAGTCTCTCTTTTCCTGTTCCACATCCTGTGAAAGTGCAGATAGAATAATCGGGGGCATTTGTGTGTTACCTTCCGCTGTATCGTCCTGGTTGAGGTGTTCTGTTCAACTGGTGTCTGTTTCTCACAGGATCTGCGGTTGAAGGATATCCCTCTCATGGATACCCCTCTCTCGTGGGTGTCCCCTCTCACTGGATGACCCGGAGGCCCTTTGCTGCCAGGCTTCCACTGGATCAGTGAACTGCCGCCTTGTCGCTTCAACCACGTTGGAGGAGTCGCTATGGGTCCTTACTCCGTGTCTGAAGCTCTACCTGAAAAGGGTGTTGTTGGCACTGGTTCAGTCGCATGCTACCCTTGTTCTCCCTGGATCTCCAGAGCTAGCTTCAAGGGTCCATCTCTCATCTTGAGACCACCAGCCACCGGTGTCCCTGAGGCCTCTGCCCCTTGGATATCCATGGTTCTGTGTCCGTTCCATCCCAGAGGTGGTTGTTACCAACGGACCGGCCTGCTCGCCTCTGTCGTCCCTGGGTGACCTAGAGGGTTTGCACGTGAATGTGTACTTCCAGTGGTGCTGATGTGTTTCCAGGAACTGTGCTTAGATGGTCATGCACCTCTTCACCTTCTCCATCGGGTGTTCCCCTTCTAGTGTGTGCTGTGGTGTCTTGTCACATACACCTCTTCACTCTGCTCCTTTTCCTTCTTCTTTCTTTGTCGTGGCACTGTGCCACTCAGGATGGGTCATCCTTTCTTACTCTTCTCTTTTCTTCGTGCAGTCGTGCCACTCACTCTCCATCGTTTCTCTCCTTCCCTTTTGCGACTTGGTCCGGTGTTCTTGCTTTCCTTCGCATCCTTACCAGGTTTCTCCGAGCAGTGTGCACTTGTTTCCCTCTTGTCTTGTCCCAGCACTAGGACACTGTCATTACCTCGCTCCGTGACTGGACCTGTTGTCGCGACCTTCTGTCACATGATACTTCTGATGTCAAAGTGATGTTGTGGGACTTCGCGTCCGTCTCCTTCTGGTCCTCTTCACGGACCTCTCCTGGGGCCCTCTTTGTCGACGTCCCCACGGCCTTCCTCTTTACACTTGCTCTGACCTCTTGGTCGGTCAGCATCCTCCATTGCGACCGTCTGACAGGTCGGCTTCCTTGTTGCGACCAACTGGGTGATCGGCTTCTTCTTTCTTGCGACCAACGGGGTGGTCGGCTTCTTCATTGCAACCAACTGGGTGGTCGGCTTCTTCCTCCATGCGACCAGCAAGGTGGTCGGATTCTTCATTGCGACCAATTGGGTGGTCGGCTTCTTCCTTCGAGTCTTCATGCTTCTGGTGGTCTGCGCAACCACGCGGGGGCTCATCACATGCTCCTTGACTGTCGGGGCAATTAGTGCTTCGCTGCGGGACACAGCAGGCTGGTGTAGATAGTTCCCCTCCCCTTTGAGACGCAGCAGTCGGGCATGTACTTTTGATGATTCCCGCCCTCGCAGCAGACCTCGTCTCTCTCTGGCTGCGCAGGGGGGCATGTGATATCATTGTCCTGCAGGCACTGCAGGAGCGGGGTGGGCTCCCGATCTCCTCACCTTCGCCCTGGGGCACTTCACACGCCCCGCGGGCCTCTTCGACTGCCACAGTAGTCAGCAACTCTTCAGACGCGGGGTGGGCACCCGCTGGCCTAGCTTCATGGGGGGGGACACTTTTCTTATCGCGCAGCCCCGCTTCCCCGTTCACGGGCTCACCTCCACCAAACCTCTTCATCCACACGGGTGAGCTCTGCATGGATCATCTCACTTGCGGCGGCCCTCCGTCGTGGCCGACGGGGGTGGCTCCGCTAGGCTTGCACTTCACTGCCAGGGATTACTCCATTGCGGCTGACGCGAGTGGGCTCCGGTCGGTCCGCTCTTGGCTCCGTGGCACTCCCATGGCCGGGCGGCTCACAGCAGGCTTGAGAGGTGCGGGGTGGGCTCCGGTCACCTCTTGTCTTGAAGCAGGCCCGGGGCTCCGCACATCCCCCACAGGCTTCTCCGCGGCCGGCACCGTTCACAGGGGGTTCCCTCTAGGCGGGCAGCTCTCTCCCCCTTTCCCTAGATTTTCAGCTGTGGCACGCGGGGGCACAGCTTCTGCCTCGTCGCCAATGTGGTGATTTGAGGGCCCTAGGCCCGCATCGCTAATAATGGACACACAGTAGTGGGGTGGTACAATTGGCCATGAGCACGTGCGCTCAGCCCCTTTTATTAGCAGGGTCATCTGTGTTGCTATGTACAGTGTAGTGTTGCTTATGCTGTTTACCTTTGAGTAGCTCGAGCTGTATATCTGTAAGTAGCTCGAGCTTGTAGAATGTATGTATGTCATGAGTAGGATTCTAGATGTGAGCATTCTTGTACTGACTGGAGATCGTTTGATACCTATTTCCCTGGCGCTCACCTGTTGCTGAATAAACCTTACTACTACAAAGAATTATGCTGCATTTGTGTATCATTCAACTCTACAATTGGCGACGAGGGAAACAAGAATATTTAAATTAATGGACTATCAAAACTTAAAAGGAAGGGGGCGTGGCTACGCAAGCGGAGATGGCGGTCGCAGCTTGCTAGAGCTCCCGCCAGCCCGCCATTAATCCGACTACTTATCCTGGTCCCTGACCCCGACAACCCACAACCGAAGCGGGGCAAGTGTTGCCAGAAGTGCTGAGGACCCTCCGGTGTGCTCAGCGGTGGTCCCGCGCTCCAGAACCGGACAGGGCTGCGAGGCGAGAGGTGCGGCCTGGAGGGCTGAGGAGCAGCCGGGGCCTCGATTTTGGTGCTCCCCGGCCGGGGAGCCGTGCAGTGAGTCGCCTGGCCTAGTGGCGGCCGCAACGCTCAGCAGTCCGGAGCACCGAGGACACGACAGGATTGCGCATGATTCCTCCTTCAGGGCCCTGCTGCATTGAGAGGAGACACAGGGACAGCGGACGGCCGGAGGCAGTTGAGACGGCCTGGTGGCCCAGGCGCAGCCGGGACCTCGATTTTCGCGGCCCCGTGTCTGCCAGGGGCCTGCAGACACGGCGGGGATCAGACGTCTTGGTGATCCCGCCCGGCGGTGGATGGCCCGGGACACGGCTGACCTGCGGGGCGGCCGGCGGCAACAGTGAGTAGTAGCCCTCCCCCTACCCCCCCGGACCGGTGGGGACACCGGCGCTGTGGCGCAGGATACACTCGGACTACCCACTTTCAAGGGGAGGGTTGCTGGCCGTGGGGGACCCTGCTTGTTGGCGATCATTGAGGCCTGCCCCGCTCTGAACTTGACATTGGGCCGTACCAGAGCGACCCCTCCGGGACCCACCCGGGGGCCAGAGACAGTGCATTGCTTTCCCCCCCGCCCCCCTCCCATTTTATTGGATAGACTTCAACGAGGGCGGTCGGGAACCCACACATTCGGTTCCGTCTTGGGGCCCCTGTAATCTCAGCAGTCATGACCAGAGGAGGCGGCGGCCCCACCAAGCAAGTGACAATCGATAAATTTACGGGGCCCGGTGGGGGCCCTGGACCGTCGGGGTGCTCCACCTGGAGGGGGGCCGGACAATGCAGCCCTTATGGCGGCCATCACCCAATCAAGGGACATGCTAGACGCCAAGATAGGGGCAGTTGGCGCGGATGTGACCCTGTTGCGCCAGGACCTGAGAAATGCCGTGGCGCGAATCACAGAAACCGAATCCAGGGTATCGGTGGTGGAAGAAAACGTGACTACCCTTAAAAAGAAAATGGCGGCGATGGAATCTGCGCAACGAAACACAGCGCTCCGCATGGAGGATACCGAAGGGCGGGCACGCCGCAACAACCTCCGCTTTATTGGCTTTCCGGAGCGCTGTGCAAAAGGCAACATGGAACAATTCCTCACACAGTGGCTGGAATCATGGATGCCCCCAGGGACGTTATCTGCCTGCTTCATTATTGAAAGAGCACACCGCGCCTTGACGCAAAGGCCGCCTGAGGGCGAGCGGCCTAGGGCGGTAATCGCTAGACTGCTGAATTATCATGACAGGGACGCCATACTGAGGGAAGCTAGAATCAAAGAAACCCTCCTTTATGAAAACAGTAAAATCATGATTTTCCCTGACTATACTAAACTTGTGCAACAGCAGCGCCATTCTTTCTTGGCCGCCAAGGCAAAGTTGAGAGGCCTTAAGCTCCAATATTCCCTGTTGTACCCGGCGCACCTGAGGGTGATCTTCCAATCGCAGACACTGTTCTTTGATACTCCGGAAGACCTTTTCAAATGGACAGATGAAACAGTGCGGCTCAGACCGAATTCTCAACCAGGGCTTAATCCAGGCTCTCCTGAGGGGTCACCACGGGCACAGAGAGACCGGACGACGAGGAATGGTCGGAACAAACGCTCCAAGTCGCGCAAGCGCGCGGCCTCGGTCGATGGCACGCAGAACAGTGGTAGAACCGAGGATTCGGAACAATCTGGAACAGATCACTGAAGACTCCGGAGACTCGGCTCCCCTCTTCTGCTGTTAATGCTGTGAATCCTGGCTGGGCTCACCTGGTCGCCTGAGACTCATTGGTTACCTGGCTATATTGATGCCCTGGGACAGCGCTGCTTCTGTCTCCTGATCGTGGATGGAGTTGTGGAGTGGGGGTTCGGGGACTACGAGATAGGGGCTACCACTCTCCCGTTAGAGAGAGGGACACTGAGGGAGGGGGGGTGAATTTACTGTTCCTTTTTTTGGGGATGTTGGGATCCATTGGTATGGGTGGGCCCGGGCCCTCTGTTTTGGTCTCGGGACCACCCATGCCGCGACAGGTACTTCATAGTTCATTGAGGTATAGGGTGGGGGGAGGCGGGCGTGGGCGGTCAGGGATGTGGCTGCTGAGCTGGGGACGGGGACTGTTTGGGGCTGTGGGACTGAGGGGTTGGTGGTTTCTTCCTTTGGGGTAGACAGTAGTATGCATGTGTGTGTCGCAATAATGTTCCATGTGGTGTGCGGTGGGTGGCGTGGGAATGGAGGGCTCGTGTGGTGGATCTTACTGGACTATGGCTGAATCGACTCATAGACCCCCTGAAGACTCTATGCGGGTGATTACGTGGAATGTCAGGGGTTTGCTAGACAAGATTAAACGCGGGGCTGTGTTACGCTGGGGGAAAAAGGAAGCTGCAGATATACTTTTGCTTCAAGAAACTCACATGATGGGCACGAAGACTCTGGGCCTGCAGAGGTTTGGTTATCAACAGGTTTTCCATGCGGGATTTTCCAGGGGATCCAGGGGAGTGGCCATATTGATTCACCGCAGGGTGGCATACGTCCATGAGAAACAGTGGGTGGATCCTCAGGGTCGTTACCTGTTTGTTAAGGGCATGGTGGGCACGGAATCTGTAGTTTTTGGCAGTGTTTACGCCCCCCCCCTTACAGTGGGCCCTGGCCGAGAGGTTGTTGCAGTATGGGAGGATATCTCCGGATCGCTGGCAGTGATTGGGGGAGATTGGAACGATGTGATGGATATATGTATGGATCGCCGGAGGCGCCAGGAGGCGACAGAGATCCCCCCCCCTCCCATCCACCCACCAGATTGCATGCGATGAGTGAGGGGCTGGGCTGGGTAGATACTTGGCGACATATGCACCCTGCAGCCCGAGAATATACTTATGTTTCAGCAGTACACGGCTCTTTCTCGAGGCTAGATTGTGTGTTTGTGCCTAGAGAATGTTTGTATAGGGTGAAGGGCGCTGACATCTTGCCGAGGGGCCTGTCCGACCACTCCCCCGTCTCAGTTAGAGTGGAACTCCTCCGGAGACGGCAGCCGTTTAGATGGAGGATATCCTCGTGGCATCTCCTGCAACCGGCATATACTAAACACCTGCGAGAAACCATTTACCATTACTGGCGAGAAAACCTAGTGGAGGGTGTTGATGTAGGAGTGGTGTGGGAGGCTATGAAGCCTACCATACGGGGGGTAGATATCGCATGGTGCTCGGCGGCCCGTCGGAAGCGTCGAGAACAGACTACAGAGGCGGCTGCGCAAGTGGCGACCCTGGAGCAGGAAAGCCGCGAAGGAGGCGATGAAGTCGGGATACGGCTGCTTCTGCAGGCACAGCAAACATACGCGTCCCTCTTGATGGATGAAGCCAGACAGGCATGGCTGGCCACCAGAAGTAGGGTGTACCAATGGGGGGACAAGTCATAGATTGTGCCAACACAACTTCCAACCCCTCATGCTGCCAGGTCTCACGAATGGCAGTGGGGAGTTCCTGACCGACCCGGACGAACTGGCGGCGAGCTTCGCCACGTACTATACGGCCCAGTACGCTCCACGTGACCAATTATCTGAAGGCGACTTAGCCCGATTTCTCGCAGAGTTGCCGCTTGTACCGATATCAGATGAGACCAAGATGGCCCTGGATGCACCCCTCACAGCTGAAGAGCTAGGAGACGCACTGGGGCAACTCAATACTGGTAAGGCCCCTGGCCCGAATGGCTACCCGTGTGAATTCTTCAAAAAATTTCATGTACAGCTCGGATCTCATTATCGCCGGGTGCTTGAGGTGGCACGTGCACGGGGGGTTTTGCCCCCGGACTGGCGCCATGCGGAAATAGTGGTCTTTCTGAAGCCAGGCAGACCCCCAGATAGCCATGACTCGTATAGACCCATCTAATTAATTAATGTCGAGGCCAAAATCTTGGCCAAGGCCCTGGCGAACCGTCTGGCTCCGCATATCACAGACTTGGTCCACTCGGACCAAGCAGGTTTTATGCCGCACAGGGCAACGCGACATAATATCCGACGCGCACAGGCAGCGATCGACGCTGTTGGGGCCTTGGGAGACCAGGCGGCGTTGTTGCTGGCCGACATCAACAAGGCCTTCGACTCTGTTAGCTGGTCGTACCTATTTCACTTACTGCGTTGTCTTAACCTGGGTCCAGTTTTCCTGTCATATGTCAAACTCCTCTATACAAACATCACAGCCTCGGTGCGGGTCGCCGGGGCAGTGTCGGAGAAGTTCCACATTGGCCGTGGGACCAGACAGGGATGCCCTCTTTCCCCCTATTTATTTGCACTGGCCATGGAGCCCCTAGCTGCCAGAGTGCGTCAGGATGCGCTGATACGGGGCTTTCAGTGGAATGCCACCCTGTCGGATAAGATTGCGTTATACGCGGACGATGTCCTCTTCTTCCTTACCGACTTGCAGCGCTCGGGCCCGCGTGTCCTAGAGGTTATGCAACTGTTCGGGGAGGCGTCAGGCTTGTATCTGAACCTGCATAAATCTACACTGTGGGTACTGGAGGGAGGCACGGTGACGGATCCCTGGGCTTCGGGGTTGCGAGTGGCTACGACCGGTCTGAAGTACCTTGGGGTGTTTCTTTCAGACTCGGCGGACACTGCCTGGGAACGTAATCTAATGCCCGTCTGGGAGCGGGTACAGACGGATGTAAAAACTTGGTCTCGGATGCCCCTGTCAATCTTTGGCCGATCCGCTATTTTTAAGATGGTGGCGCTACCGCGCCTACTATACCAACTGCAGACTCATCCGTATCCTATCCCACCTCAATGGTTTAGGCAGGTCAACTCGGTGTTGGGCCGCTTTCTTTGGGCTGGGGGTGCCGCCAGAGTGGCACTACGTACATGTTTCTTGTCCACCTACTGTGGGGGCTTGGCCACATCGGATTTGCAGTCGTATTATCAAGCCGCTCATCTTCTCATTCTGAATGAATGGTGGTATGGTGACGGGAGGCATCCAGCCTATGCCCTGGAACGTGCATTGATGGGCGATAACTCGCTCCACACCATCCTCTACTCACCCCGACTGCGTCGCTCGCTGCCGAGGGTTACTCAACTTATCTTTGCGGTATGGCGACAGGCCTTGCGTCGCATGGGCTGGTGGGGCAGACTGACCGCGGAAACGCCCCTGTGGCGTAACGGCATGCTGCCCGAACTGTCCAAGCTATCAGGCTTCGATGGCTGGGACGCAATCGGCGTCTCGCAGCTGGGCCATGTGATGTCCGGAACGACGCTCAAGTCTTTCCAGGCCCTTAGTACCGAATTCGGTATGCCCCAATCTCAATTTTTTCGATACCTACAATTCCGACATGCACTGACGCCCAGTCTTACCAACCTCGACTCCCTCCCGGAATTTAGCCCGATTGAGGCGAAAGTCTTCATGGGCGACCTTGGGGATAAAAAAGTTTCACGCATCTACCAGACAATGGTCACCCATTGCTCCTCCACCCTTCTTCCACTGAAGGCGGCCTGGGAGGCTGATATTGGTCAGTTAGATGAAGATGATTGGCGAGAGGCCTTGGAATCCCCGAGGGGATCGGCTACTGCGATACAGTTCCGACTCATACAATTTAAAATTCTTCATAGAGCCTACTATACACGTGAGCGTCTGTGGAAGGCAGGACTGATTGGTTCCCCGGAGTGTCTGCGATGTGGGGTGGAGGTGGGTACGTTGCTCCACACAGTATGGTCGTGCCCCAGGCTGATTGGCTTCTGGAGGGGTGTATGGGGCTGCCTGTCGGAGGTGCTGGGCTGGACCCTCCCCCGTACTCACCGTCTGGGCCTCCTACACATCCTAGAGGGGGTTGGTGGCAATATCTACAAGAGACACATGTTCCTCCTGGGGCTAGTGGTAGCCAAAAGAGACCTAGCCCGAGCATGGAAAGACGTGAGCCCCCCCCCCCCCCCCGAGTGCATGGAAGGCTGGCATAGACTTCTGTATGGGTCTGGAGAGACCGATCTTTGAAGCACGGGGATGCCCCCGCAAGCACTTTAAGGTGTGGAAGAGGTGGGCAGACTACAGGGGCTTGACACTGGACCCCCCGGCGGAACAAGAGGAAGACCTTTAGCCACATGTGGCCCGACAACCCCGTTTCCCACACACACAATTGCCGCATCAGGAATTTGCATTAACACAGTACATACACACATGCATGGGGTTAGGGCGGGCTCCAGGGAGGGTTATGGGAGTTGGGTGGGTAGGTAACTGAAAAGATAAAGAAGGGGCAAGTTTTTCTTTGTATCCTTGAGTTACATTGGTTCCTCGACTGGACAATTAGTCCTATTTTATGATTGTATCAGAATGTCTGGTGGTACCATCCTGACTGTGGGGTGCCACTCTATTTCATATGCTCATCTTTATCAATAAAATTGTTGTGAAAAAAAAAACTGAAAAGGAATATAATTTGCGGAAAAATACAGATTACAGGATTTTGATCATTATTCCGGAGGTGTTGGAGGAGAGATTCTGCCGTTTGTCATTGACATCTACTGTGAGAAGTAGCTTTCGGGAAAAAGAAAACAAAAGCAAGTATAGCAGTAATTACCCTTTCTTAATATGCCGTTCAGTTGCTGACTTCGGAGCATCATTCAAGTACAGGTAGAGTTCGGAGAGCGTGGAGCGGGTGACACGTCTAGTGTGTTATCAGGCATGCGCAGGAGAAGCTGAACTCAACGCACTGACGTCAGGACGTGGGGTCATGTCCTGTGACCTTACCTGGCGGCCATTTTGTGGGTAATTACGGAGATACAAAGGTGTTGGAGCTTAAAATCGATCGTTATTCTGGATAACAATTAAAATTTACAACGTAAACATAGCGGTTACACAGAGCAACAGGTGAGGCAGTCCGGGAGATCATACAGTATTTAAATTGTTGTGTTTGAAATGTTTTTTTTTATATATATATATATATTTAAATAATCGAGAAGGAAGGATTTTAACTCGATTTTAATACAATTACATGGGTGAAGGTGATTCTACTCAAAGAATAGAAAGAGAAATAGCACAACAAAATTTTATAATAAGTCCACCATAGCCATTTTGGGATAAAGGCTCACAACCTAACATAAAGTGGATTGAATGGAAAGAATACTTTATAAATTATATTGAGGCAGTAGATGAGGCTAATAAAATGAAGCCAGAACCAAAGAAAAGGATGTTATTACATTTACTCAGACCTGTTGGTCTAAAGACATATTCTAGAATGAGTAAGAGCGAAGATACTGAAGCAGAGGTTTTTGAAAATGCTATTAAAGATATGGACAAATATTTCGCACCTAAAGTGTGCATGGGTGTCATTAGACACAAATTCTTTCAGCGGAAACAGACGAAAGAAGAAACAGTGGATGAATGGGTGGATGATCTTAAGAAATTGGCACTTGACTGTCGGTTTGGAGGATTACATGATGAATTAATCCAAGATCAGCTCGTCATGTTTAATGATAACTTGTCACTTCAGGATCGCTTTTGGTTTAATGGGGATGCCTCATTAGATGATGTTGTTCTGATCATGAGGAAATTAGAAATGTCTGGCAGATATGTGAATGTTGTTAAAGAAACTGATGTGAGTAAAACTTATACTGGAACAGTTTGTAAGATCCAAACACCTATTAAGAATTTTCGTATGCAACAGCAAGGAAGATGGACAGGCCAGCCGACAAAATTTCAAAACAGAAATGTGGAAGAAAGAAGATGTTACAGATGTAACAGCAAAGAACATTTAGCCTTTAGTCAGTCGTATCCAGCTTTAAAGAAAAAGTGTGGGAATTGTTGGCTAATTTGTCATTTTTCAAAGTTTTGTAGGAGACGTAGCAATGTAAAATTTGTGTGTGATGAGGATGTTGGTGTCGAGGTGGAGGATGAAGATGAAGATGATTGTGTGAATAATGTTAGGGGGAATTTTGTGATAAACATCTCTGAGAAGTCCTTGGAAGGGAAACCTATTTGTGAGGTTTCGTTTGGGGGTGTGTGTGTTAATGTTTATGCTGATTCCGGATCACATTATACCATAGTTAATCAAGAGGTATTAGAACAAAACTTTGTATGTAAGTTAGGTGAACATTTGGATAAATCTGATATCAGCCCTGTCAGCTACACTGGTCAAACAATTGAAATGTTGGGCTTTCGATGGCTCGTATTTTTGTTTAAAGCAAGATCCACGAATGGAAAATTGTATGTTGCAAAACTAGGTCCATCAGTTTTGGGGTGGTTCGATCAGAAAAATGTAAACATAATATTGGATCCGAACAGTATAGAAAAAGTTTTGATTATGGATGAAAGGAGCAAATTGAAGGATGAGTTGTGTGCGTGTTTTCCAAAAGTGTTTAGCAAGGATTTAGGTTCCTTGAAGGGATTTGAACACAGAATAGTGTTAAAGGACAATGCTCAACCAAAAGTACATAAAGTGAGACCTATTCCCATGCTAATTAGAGAGGAAGTCAAGAAAGAAATCCAAGGTTTGTTGAGTAAAGGTGTTATAGAGGAGATAGAAACATCTGAGTGGATTTCTCCGATTGTAGTAGCCAGGAAACCCAATGGGAAAATTTGTTTATGCATTGACTTACGCCACCTGAACCGTAACATCGTGGTGGACAAGTTTCTGTTGCCTAGAATAAATGAGATGGTTTCTTCACTAAAGGGTGCAAGTGTTTTCCACAATTGACCTCTCTGCCGCATACTATCAGGTAGAGTTAGAGCCAGAGTCAAAAAAAGGTACGGCATTTATAACACCCTTTGGTTGTTTCCAGTTCAGGAGGATGCCCTTTGCGCTAGCGTCAGCTGCGGCTGTATTTTAGCGGTTGATGCATAAATTATTTGGGAACATGCACATGGTGTCATTTTTCCAAGATGATATCCTTGTTGCTGGTATGGACAAGTGTGTACTTTACAATCTGCAGGGCTAACGATTGAAAGGTCAAAATGTAAATTTGGTGAAAGAAGTGTGTCATACTTGGGACATGTCATTAGCGGGGAGGGGGTCAAACCTAAACCTGCTTTAGTGGGAAACATTGTTACATTTCCAGCGCCTGTAACTAAAGAAGAAGTTAAGGCGTTTTTTGGTATGGGTGAGTATTGTGCCAAGTTTATTAAGAATTTTGCATCAAAGGTCTATAATATTCGCAACTTGTTAAGAAAGAACACAATATTTGTGTGGAGCAAGATGTGTGATGTGGAGCTTACTGTGATTAAGACAGAATTGCAAAAGGTGAATGCTCTTGCGAGTTTTGATCCTAATTTGGATTGTGTATTGACTACTGATGCGAGTGATAAAGGCCTTGGAGCTGTTTTGTCTCAAAGTGATGTGAAAGGTAAAGAGAGTATAATTTTATTTTCATCAAGAGCTCTTTCCCCTGCGGAAAGTAGGTATCCAATTATTGAGAGAGAGGCATTAGCATATGCTTGGGCGTTAGAGCATTTTCGTACCTTTGTGTGGGGCAAACCTGTGGTGATTCGTACAGATCATAGGCCTCTTGTTAGGATCCTATCTAGTGATGGTATATCTAGTGCTTCTGATAGAATGGCAAGATTGTCTATGCGTATGAAAGTAAGTGAGTGAAATTTATTTGCACAATTAATTAAAATCATTGCAATATACATTCTCGAAATTGACTGTTAAAAAAGAGAATATTCAGGTCTATTTAAAAAGACAATAAGTTTGTTGGTTAAAAAAGAACGAAAGAAATATCACTTAGAGGGGATAAAGGTCAGACTTAGTCAGATGGTAAGATCAAAGAGTTAATTTCTGAATAAACTTTACAAAGCGTGTCGTCATCTGAGGTGAGTCTCCCCTCATGCATGCATCGAGTGCTTTTTGGCATGTCCTGATATTAAGAAAAAGCCAAATTGGGCGCAGCCAGAAAATTATTTGGGCTCGTAGGCATCGACAAATGCACAATATGTGAATGAGATTTTCCTCTTCCTGTTTACAAAAGCGGCATTGGGAGGAAGCTTCTTTCCTATATCCTTAGCCAAACTTATATGCCTTCAGCGGAATTAAGCCGAAGCGGTATCTCATTAATTGAAGTTTTGTATGAGATTTCATGGAGGATGCAAGATAAGACGGTAAAGTTTTCGGGGCATATAGTTTGGCGGCCCAGGGGCCATGGAAGAGCTGAAGTACCTATTGCGAGTCGAGGTCATTTGATAGAATTTTTGCTTGCTTGGTTAAAAGCTTCGATTTCGCCTCGATGGGCAACGTAGTTGACCATATGTCCTTTGCTTTGAGGGAAGAGATTGTAGGAAGGAATTTTGTAGTAATCAATTTTATTAGCGGGACTAAGTCCTGGGAGTGCAAAGCACTCTTCGTTCTTATAAAAGCCCCCTCCAGGCTGCGAGCAACTGCCTGCATTTCAGTTGTATGTACAGAGGGTCTCCCTTTGTGATCGATCCAAACACCCATGTATGAAAGAATACATCTATGAGATGGTTTATTTGCTGGGGAAAGAGAATTTGATAGCTGATTGCCTATCTAGGAGTGAATTTTGTGTGGCGCTAGTTCATTATTCTGGTATTCCTGCAATTAGTAAGGAAGAATGGATGGAGGAACAAAGGAAGGATACCGTATTAAAGGATGTTGTTGATTACATGTGTAAAGGATGGCCTAGAAAGTGTTATATCAAGGATAATGTGAATACTTTTTGGAAAATTCGTATGGAGTTGTCTTGTGAGCATGACTTGTTGTTTAGGGGTGAAAGGATTGTTCCGCCAGTGTCCCTGAGGATAAAGATTTTACAGTTGTGTCATGAGGGTCACTTTGGGATTGTGAGAACTAAATCAACTGTGAAGGGTATGTTTTGGTGGCCAGGTGTAGATGGTATGGTCGAGAATTTTGTAAAGAAGTGTTTAATTTGCAGTTCTGCAGACAAAACACTTAAAACTTTGAAGCCAAAGATGTGTGATGGCTTAATCCCAGATTCACCTTGGAATACAATTGCTGTAGACATAATGAGACCTGTTGGAGAAGAAAAGGAGTTTGGTTTAGTGGTCATTGATCTTTTCTCTAAGTGGCCTGTGGTTAAATTTGTAGAGAAGATAGATTCGCAAACAGTGATTGCATTTTTGGACAAGATTTTCATCATGGAAGGTTTACTGGTTTGTGTTTTATCAGACAATGGTGTTCAGTTCATGTTTAAGATGGCAATGGATTATTTTGACAAATGTGGGATCAAGCATAGGACCACAGCGTTGTACAACCCAAGTGGCAACAGCACTGTTGAGAGATTTAATAGAGTGATTAAAGGTGTTATTCAGGCATCGATTAACAAGGGTTTGGAATGGAAGATAGAAGTACAAAAGGCTGTGTGGTCTTTCAGAATTACTGCTCAGGTTAATACTGGTTTGCCTCCATTCATTATGATGAGAGGTAGGTCACCGAGAGCTAAGTCCATTCCTGGTTGATTGAGCAGTAGCAAGGTAATCAGTTGGTCTCCTGTTGAAGTGAAGAGGAGTTTATAAGTTACTCATGCTAAAAGCAAGGATTATTATGATAGGCATCATAATACTAAAGATATACAAGTTAAGGTTGGAGATCTGGTTAGAGTGAGGAAGCCAGTTAAAGTGGCAAAGGATGAAAGTTGTTTTGGACCACCTATCAAGGTGGTAGAGGTCTTGAGGAATGCAGTTAGACTTGAGGATGGTAAGGTGTGGAATCTCAAAAGTGTGGCGATGAATCCTATTCAGGATGTCTTTTGTGAGCTACCTTCTACGTCCTCAGATAATTAAGGGTGGATTGAAGACCATTTTGAGAATAGTCAGTAACAGTCTGAGTTGGCTGGTGACTGTGGTGATGTTTCAAGGGCTAAAAGGGGTACAAAAGGGGGTGGTAATGGATGGAGCATCTGAACCAATCAAACACTCACACCCAGTCAAAAGATCTGGGTTTAATCCATCACCGTTCTTTAGCCCACTCTGCCACCCTATGAGGCACAGGGTCAGACTGATTTGCATATAGCCATGTCTGAACTGGGGTGGCAGAGTGAGATAAAGAACGGTGATGGATTAAACCCAGATCTTTTGACTGGGTGTGAGTGTTTGATTGATTCAGATGCTCCGTCCATCACCACCCCCTTTTGTACCGCTTTTGGCCGCCATAAGTGTGGCAGGGTATGCTCAGACGTGAGTCCCTTGCTCATTTTGCCACTGGATTCAAGCAAGCCGGGCTGAAGACGGCTGGAATGCCAGAAACCGGTCCTCAGAAGCTTGTTTCCGGTCCAGGGAAGACATGGCTTGGCAGTTCGGGCTGGACTGTTCCCATGAGGCACAGGGTCAGACTGATTTGCATATAGCCATGTCTGAACTGGGGTGGCAGAGTGGGCTAAAGAATGGTGATGGATTAAACCCAGATCTTGTGACTGGGTGTGAGTGTTTGATTGATTCAGATATTCCGTCCATCACCACCCCCTTTTGTACTGTTTCAAGGGCTAAGCAGATTGTTCTTTCTCATTTGGAAGCTAGTTCTTCTTTATGTGATGAGGGGGGAAGGTTTCTATGTAATGACGTTAAAAGTGACATCCATGTAGGTAATGATAGTGACATCCATATTGGTAATGCCAACAAATTGCCTGACAAAAGAACAAGAGTTTTACTTGGTTGGTTAAAGGGATTTGTAATGTGATTTAGGGTCACTGTGATCTATTTTTGTTGTTTTATCCTTTCTTAGAGCTTGTTTGTACATAGTTGTTTTTTTTTTAAATGATCATTTATTTTACTTCTTTTCCTTATTATAACGGGGGGTGGGATGTGTAGTGTTGCTTATGCTGTTTACCTTTAAGTAGCTCGAGCTGTATATCTGTAAGTAGCTCGAGCTTGTAGAATGTATGTATGTCATGAGTAGGATTCTAGATGTGAGCATTCTTGTACTGACTGGAGATCGTTTGATACCTATTTCCCTGGCGCTCACCTGTTGCTGAATAAACCTTACTACTACTAAGAATTATGCTGCATTCGTGTATCATTCAACTCTACATACAGCTGCATATAAACAATGAAGCTCATAGTATCTGTTCCCTTTAGATACACGTATAAAGTGCGTTACTTGTGTTTGTCTTAACATTGCGAATCCACGTGCCACACTGTTTCCGACTTTTCCTTTAAATTGCTATCACGTTCACGCTGTGCTAAACGTGCAAAACCAGCAGAGGGAAACATATATTTAATAAAATAAGTGGAAACATCAATTTCCTAGAGCAACAACTTCTCCAAAGTGCGTTCGTTGTTGCAGACTCACAATATTTTCACTTGGTAACTCAGCCTGCTTCATAGAAAAGTTAAGGTTTATCAGCTTTGTTATGTATCACGGCCTGACGCCCGGTTGTGGCGCTACAGAGTTCTAAAATAAGAACTTGATTCTCTAGAATTAACTTTGTTCTTCATAGGAACTCTATATAGCAAACGCATTCTAGTTTAGCACTCTAGTTCTGTGTGGGCGTGTCCCCTTCCGTAAACCACCGTGATTGACTGGTGACATGAACGAATCCCCGCCCTTTAATGACCAGTCCCTCCCGCGGGTTGTCTAGTCCCTCGTTGCTAGGCCGGTCTCCATGGACTCCAGCGCTGGCCGTCGGAGGAGGGGTGGCAGCCCGAGGCACGAAGAAAGGGGGCCCAGGGACCGAGGAGGTCGCCCTGCCATTCCTCCCCCGCGAAAGTCGCTCGTGGAACAGAGTCCCTGGGCATGAGTCGGACTCCGGTTTCCGGGGGTGTGGCAGGAGGGGGCTGTCTGCAGCTGCCGAAGGTCTCGTTTCTCAGCCCTCCCCTAGGGCCATAGGTAAGAGGCTGCAGGCATAGTTATAATACTGGCTTAGCGTGATACCGAGTAATCGAGACTAATTTACTTTCGAGTGCAACGTGTGTAGACTAGGAAAGCCGACATTAGTTAGCAATCGGTGTCTGGGGGTCGGTATTTAAATTGGCCTCGTTCATTTGAAGTCCGTGGCATTCATTGCTCGAATGGCCAGATGTGAAACCTTTGAGGCAGTACTGTACTACCGTCATCGGTCTCTGGCTATACCTGCATTTTGTCAGCAGGACTTGGGCAGAATTGGCACAACTCTTTTCGAACGTAAATGTCTGCTATGAGCCCGTGGAAAACGCTCACATCTCCAATTCTCGCTGCATGACTGCCCATCGGGTGCAATACTTTCTTTGATCAACCTTAAAAAGAGCTTACAGGATTACAACAGCGAGGGGCTTTGTCTACAACCACATGTTTGTGGACAGGAGTACATGTTTTGAATGGGCAGAAGATGTGTGCTTTCACAGAAAATGGACTTTACTCTCCAAGAGCTGTAATAATTTGTTCATCAAATTGCACAATTATGATGCTTTATGATGTCTAGCTATTGTGTTTCAATTTAGCTTTAATTTTAGATCAGACACCCGTCCTGCAGTGGAATCTATGGCCCTATGGTATTCTCATCCACCCTGCCTTCTCTTCCCATCATCAACTTCAGAGATACTTAAAATGGCACCTCTTGAGAGAATGATGTGTTTTCTTTCTAACCCTAACTCTATCCTTCCCTAAACTGGAAAACATTACTACACCTTAATGCTGTTCATCCCAGAAACCTAAATAGCCCTTACTACTTACTCCCTAACACTAACCATCCCAGAATCCTAAAAACGCTATCCTTTTCTGAACCCTACAAACCCCTTACTACACCCTAATACTGTCCTTCCCTGAACCCTACAAATCTCTTAACACTACCTATTCCTGAACCTTACAAGCCACTTACTACCCATTAATGCTACACCTCCCAGTGAACCCTAACTACCCCTTAATGCTTCCCTACCTTCAACTCTAAAAAACTAAAAACTCTTCCAATTCCTTAATTGTACTCATCCCTGAACTATAAAACCCCTTACCACTCCTTAAAGCTACCTTTCCCTAAACCCTAAAATCCCTTGCAACCATTTCACGCTACTCTTCCCTGAATCCTAAAAACCTTACTACCCCTTGATGCTACCCTTCCCAGAGTAGGAAAAGTTACTTTTATACCCCATAATGCCACAGTTTCCTGAACACTAACAATTACTTACTACCCATTAACGCTACCCTTCTGTGAACTTTAAAAACTCTGAATACTGCTTAACGCTACACTCCCTGCTGATGTGTCACTGCTATTGTGCATAAAATTATAAAACAACACCACATAGAAGGCTTTTCCCCAAATGATGCAGGCTCAAGACATCTGGAATTCATTTGAAAAAACATGTATTCTTAAGGAAGCAGTTTTGTTAAGCACATCACTACCAGAAAAAAACCATAAACCCCATTTGGTGCACTGACATGGAATCACCTTGGAAATACTAAAATATTATTGTTCTGTGGTTGTATGCTAAGTGGTGTGTAGGTTATAGTCCCAATAACAACAGAACACTGGCTTTTCCAGATTATTCAAGCAACGGAAACATTCCTACAATAGTAAGAACCATAAGTCAGACCAGTTCTTTATTTGTGATTTATTTTCTCAATATGAATTAGTTTGGAAATTTACAATAAACAACTCTCACTGACATGTATATAAATAAATATTATGTGAGCTCACTGCAGGTTCATGACCAAAACAAAAAACAAAAACATATCAATCAATCCATCAATCAATCGGGGATTTGTTTTGTGAAGCGCACTTCTCGCCCGTGAGGGTCTCAAGGCGCTGGGGACTGGGAGTTTACGGGCAGCTCTTGCTCATCTGAAGAGCCATGTCTTGAGGCTCATCCTGAATGCTTGCAGTGTGGGGGTTCATCTGATGCTGAGGGAGAGTTCGTTCCAGGTCTTGGCAGCGATGTAGGAGAAAGATCTTCCTTCCATTCTGGCTCTGTGGATGCAGGAGATTTTGCCCAGAGCAAAGTCGGTGGAGCGGAGGTTTCTCTTGGGGGTGTAGTAGGAGATTCTTTTGTTGAGGTATTTGGGTCCGGTGTTGTGGAGAGCTTTGTAGGCGTGTGTGAGCAGCTTGAAGATCATTCTTTTTTATGACGGGGAGCCAGTGGAGGTCTCGTAGGTGTTGGGTGATGTGGTCTTGTCGTGGGGCGCTAAGGACGAGTCTAGCTGCGGCATTCTGGACGGTCTGGACTTTGTGGAGTAGGAATTTGTTGATTCCGGCGTATAGGGCATACCCGTAGTCCAGTCTGCTGGTTATGAGTGTGTGGGTGACAGTCTTTCTGGATTCGGGGGAATCCATTTGAAGGTCTTTCAGAATATGCGGAGAGTGTTGAAGCACGTGGAGGATACGACGTTGATCTGTCGGTTCATCATGAGGGAGGAGTTGAGTATGATTCAGAGGTTGCGTGCACAGTCCGTGGGTCTGGGAGGGTTACAGAGGGCTTGGGGTCACCAGGTGTAGTCCCATGCAGAGGGGTGGATCTGAGGATGAGGACTTCGTTTTTCTCCGAGTTGAGCTTCAGGCAGCTTCTGCTCATCCAGGATGCGCCTTCCTGGAAACTGTGTCTGGTGATGTCAGGTTCATTGGTGAGAGAAAGGATGAGCTGGGTGTCGTCGGCATAGGATACTATGCTGAGACTGTGTTTTCTGACGATGGTTGCGAGGGGGCCATGCCAATGTTGAAGAATGTGGGGCTGAGGGAGGATCTTTGGGGTACTCCGCATCTGATCTCTGTGAGTTCGTTTTTTTTTTTGTTTTTATATTTTTATTGAAAGTTCATGACAATATCGTAGAAAACACAAACTAATATGACAAAACCAAGTAGTTATACATATTGAAAATATAAATATGGTTGACAGATTTTCAGCTTCTAATAAATAGTATTCGAGCTAGTTAAAACCATTAATATAGCGGGAAATACAAATACAAATAATATGTTAGGATCGTGAGGGAAGTAAAAGCTATGAATGTAAAAAAACTATAAGCCCAGAGTTTTTGACCGCCTCCATGAAGCCACGGGGGCCCAGAGCCTTAGTCCCATATCCCTGGATCTCACTCCCTTCAGTGCGTACAGTTCAGACTCAATGTTGTGGATCCCTAGTAGCCTAGATCTCTGTGAGTTCGAAGAGGAAGGCGGGAGTCTGATTCTTGGAGTTCGGTCTGCGAGGAAGGAGCAGCTCCAGTCTAAGGCAGTACCCTGTATGCCGGTGTCGTGGAGTCTGGCGGCTTGTGTGCAGTGAGAGCCGGTGCTGAAGGCTGCTGAAAGGTCTAGTAGAAGGAGGCTGCCGTGTGGCCTAGGTCGAGGAGTCTGTGGCGACTAGGAGGGCTGTCTCAGTGCTATGGTTTTTGCCGACTCCGGATTGAGAGGTGTCGAGTATCGTGTTGGATTCTTTGAAGCTTGTGAGCTGGTTGTTGACGATCTTCTCAGTGACTTTGGCAGAGAAGGGGAGGAGAGAGATGGGACTGTAGTTCTTGAGGTTCGTTGGGTCTGCGGAGGGCTTCTTGAGGAGGGTTTGACTTCTGCGCCTATCCAGTCATCGGGGAAAGTGCCTGTTTTCGAGGGTGCAGTTGATTGTTCTTCGTAGTTCAGGTGCTATGGCGGAGGTGGTCCTGTGGAAGATGTGCGGCAAGCAGGGGTCGGTAGGAGTTCAGGGGTGTACGCTTCTCCTGTTTTTTTCTGTGTCTTCTGTGGTGACAGGGGTCCAGGTGGTGATGGTCGGCTAGTTGGCATTGCTTGTGGCCGGTGTCGGGTCGGTGCCTTGGTTCTGTTCGTCGAAGTTGTCATAGGGAGTCCTGATCTTGTGATGGAAGAAGGAGCCAAGTTTGTTGCAGAGGTCCTAGGAGGGAGGGAGATCAGAAGTTTTACTTGTGGGTTTGGTGAAGTCTGGTTTGATGTTGAAGAGATATTCTACCACTTCAAGTCACTCAAACCCACTCAGACTAAAAGAAATAACATACATTCTAAACATTAAAAACAGGGATGTCACATTGTAGTATCATTGCTATTAACAACATTCATGGATGGTTTACTACATAAAGATCATTTTTTATCCTTTTTTTAAAGTTAAAAGACAAAAACATATCGTTTGAATCTAAAGCTTGTATTCACAATAGAGAAGAACAACAGAACAGGATTGTGCAATCAACACCAGAAATGTAAATACAGAGGCCTTCTAGGTTAGCCCTAAAAGCCAGTGGTTCTCAAACTTTTTTGTCCCACGGCTCCCTTGAACTGTTGTCCATTGGCCGCGGCTCCCCACTATGTTACTTTTTGGGGGAGGGTGGGTTGGATGTAAGCTCAGCCTCAGGAGTACTTCCATTTCCATTTTTCTCCCTGAAAATAATTGGGATGAAGCTGTTGAAGGTATTATAATCATATACGCAGGGTGTTTCATATTACTATGGTGGCGCCTCTAATAAAATATTTCTAGTTACACTTCTTTGCCCATGCTTTTTTTAGAGAACCCTGTCAAACTTTTCAGCCCACTTACAGTACTAGATAGCACTTGTATGCATGCAGGCAGGCCCCATTGCCAAAGTGTTTCTGCATTTGAAGAATATTTGTATGCACTTCCATTTCTACCCATGTCATATGTGCCAACACACCTGTCTCAAAATGAACAAAGAATTTGCCAGTACTGTGCGATAATTTATACTTTTAACAAGATGTTGAGCGGAAAATTTACTCAACCCAAAGACCACTATTTCAGTCTAGAATCTTATGAAAGAAAATTTGTTTCATTGATTTTTTATTTTCTTTTTCTTTTTACTTTCTTTTAAAACAAAATAAACCAGTCAAATTGAACAAGAAGTTAATTTCGGATGAGTGTTTGCAGTAAACTCATCTAATGTTCAACATGTAAAACACACTTGTTTTAAAGGTTCGTTTCAATACACAAAAACAGAAAAACCAAAGACAATGGGGGTATCAATACCCAAATCACAATTCACCAATACAACATGAAAAATGACGCTTTTAGACAACGATTAGACAATAGACAACATATAGAAGTAGTGAGGCTAATGGGAAACCTCTGTTTAAATTCAAATTATTTCAAATAGGACCTATTGCAGAATCTCTGCTCTAATCTAGGATGGGCCTATACATCTAAATGAAAACGTGCCAGATTAGACATATCTTTTTGCATATACGACCACACGCTATGTTTATATTTTCAGATTTTCAAAAGAAAGTTGGTCGTAAAAACAGAATAAATCAGAATTAATGAGGAGAAGGGAGGGGTCGACGCGTTTCGAATCTCTGCTTAAGTTCAGAGATTCTCTTCAGGACCGACAGACATGATCTGTATCAGTGTTCAAGTCTTAAAGTATAATTGGTGTTTTGATAGTCCAAAGGCCAATTTGAAGGGCAAATGGGGAGTTTAACGTCTAGTTTGGCGTCTTCCCTGCGAGCAAGGAGCGAGTTAAGGAGGATAGAGCATCTATAGAAGGATTTGTCTACAAATTGATTGAGAAGTCGGCTGTCTCCTCCTTAAAATTGCTTCCAATTCAACGCAAGACAAATACATTCCTCTGATTTATTTTTTTAAATGTCCCTCTTTCTTGCTTCCAAATGTTGCCATTATGCCGTATGGTGTTTTACTTCCCTGTGCTCATGGAGAGAGCAGGTCTATCGGGAAATATGTGTGTACTGGAAGTACCTATGGTTCAAGTACACATGACAATACCTAAAAACAGTTAGGGCCCGATTACTATGTCGTGAGGAAAGTCTCCAATTAGCTGTCTGTCGGAGGTTTTCCGCCCTACATCGTAGGGTTCCTTCTGTCCGTCGTATTACGATGACAGATGTCGAGGTAAATCTGTCGGGGATTCCGATGAACATCCGACAGGCTCAAGAAGATTCAGAAAGCATCACAACCCTTAATGATGGCGAAGCCTGCCTCGGCGCCGCCGTCAGGATTATGATGACACTTTCCGACATGGGAAGGCTGTTGTAACGTGTCATTGGGGGCCTCTAGCAGGACCCCCATTCCGCATTTGGAAAAAAACGAAACTATTGCTTACTTTGGTAGTGTTTTAACATGGTGATCCAGTGTAATATGGAGGTCATCTCCCTCGACATGCCATCAATTAAGCACTATGTTTCCAGCTTTAGGCATGTCACTTACAAATCATCGGTACAAAAAGGGGTGGTGATGGACGGAGCATCTGAATCAATCAAACACTCACACCCAGTCAAAAGATCTGGGTTTAATCCATCACCGTTCTTTAGCCCACTCTTCCACCCCAGTTCAGACATGGCTATATGCAAATCAGTCTGACCCTGTGCCTCATGGGAACAGTCCAGCCCGAACTGCCAAGCCATGTCTTCCCTGGACCGGAAACAAGCTTCCGAGGACCGGTTTCTGGCATTCCAGCCGTCTTCAGCCCGGCTTGCTTGAATCCAGTGGCAAAGTGAGCAAGCGACTCAGGTCTGAGCATACCCTGCCACACTTATGGCGGCCAAAAGCGGTACAAAAGGGGGTGGTGATGGACGGAGCATCTGAATCAATCAAACACTCACACCCAGTCAAAAGATCTGGGTTTAATCCATCACCATTCTTTAGCCCACTCTGCCACCCCAGTTCAGACATGGCTATATGCAAATCAGTCTGACCCTGTGCCTCATGGGAACAGTCCAGCCCGAACTGCCAAGCCATGTCTTCCCTGGACCGGAAACAAGCTTCCGAGGACCGGTTTCTGGCATTCCAGCCGTCTTCAGCCCGGCTTGCTTGCAAATCATCAACATCATGCGTTTAAGTCTAATTAGTTTAACTGACGCCAACAAACCCTTCAACATTAAATGCATTAAAGTGCTTGGTGCGCTTCTCCCCAGGCTAGTTTTGGAGGCGCACCAGGGAACCACAGTGCACAGATTGGGAACCACTGCCTATAAGCCTTTAGTTTGTTTGGGCCACATCATTCAGTCAGTGCTTAAAAAAAGTGTCATTCACATTTTGGATCAGCACGTATATGTGATTTTCCCTGAAATGTGATATGACAGTCCTTCTTACTCTGCAACCACTGCAATTTTGCACCTAGAAGTTAATTGGCACGTAAAAAATGTTTGCACTTAAATGCAATTTGTGTTTTTTAAAAGTCTACCACGTTCATGCTGATGTTGCACCAAGAGTGGTTTGACACCTCAATGCCACCAATGTGAGGATATACTGATGCCTCCCTTTTACTACTGCATTTTCTGTCTGTACTGAATGATACCTGACCGCTGCATACTGTGGTCTTGAATCTATTCTCAGGATCAAGAACCCACATTTTTTTGGTGATATCATTATGCCCTTGACAAATAATCGAGAAAATGTCATACCATATTAGACTCCAGTATGGATGTAACAACACTTCAGATATCCTATTGTCTTCTTATCCAGAAGGATCCTAAAATGACACTGGCTTGATGGCCAACCCAGAAGCCTTCTCTGTGACAAATATAGTCTCACACGGGAAGCCATTGAAACGGACTTTCTCTTTTGTGTATCTAACACATACCCTCTTGATCAATACACTAGGCTTTTTTTTCTTAGTACCAAAATCACTTTCAAGAAAAACCTTATTATCTTGGAGTACTGGGATGAATAATGGCAGGAGGTTTGGCTTACTGCTTAATACTTGGGCGCTGGTGAGTAATCCTGTAAACCTGCTCACACTGAGTCCACTTCAGAGATGGAAAGGTTGGCAGACCTAGAGTGTTTGCACTTTTCGAAGAGAGGGCTTCTCGTATGTGAAGCACGCAGACACAACTGTGGCCTGACGATGAATTGCATTCCCAGAAGGCCAAAAACTCTCCAATAATTTAAAGATGCGGTAGCCATCCTTGATACTTGGGGACATCCTTCCTCATGTCCGACAGCGTCTTTCTTAGGCAAGTATATATACAATGTTGCTACAGCCAGGACCTTGATACGCTGATCTAGGATTTCCCAAGCAAAGAAGAGTTGCTTGCTTTGAAGTTATTTGACAGACATTGGGAATACAGAAACGTATTCTTGAGTTGTGTTGTGAAAACCATCTAGTTTGAACATTTAACTTGACCTCTTTGAAAGACAGTAGGATATTGACATTACACTTAAGAAAGACCATTTAATAGAATAAGAATTATTCTTTGGTCGGAATTATGTTGCACCAGCTATGTATATACTATTATATATAAGGTATTCAGTGACCTAGTAATGTACATAACAGTTGTTACAATAGGAATTACAGGACAATGATGTTTGCCAAATGTAATACAATGACAAAAGAGTCAAGTACAGACTATTACCCATCTTCCACACAGAATGCATAGTGGCAAAACTTGAGGTAGCTATCTTATTGCTAAAAGTTGAATCAAAGATGATGCCACATGAGTAAAAGCAAAGCTAGACTAGAGGTGGTGTATCTTTAATTCCAAATAACTTTATCATGGGTTTAGAGAATTAAAGAAATAAAAAATGTCAGCAAAATAAATATTCTTAAGATACGGTAGTAGGGATAAATAAAATATAAAGTTGATTTCCAGAATATTCAATAAGAAACCAGTCATTGACACATTATGAATTGGTGTCCTTGTTTCTGAGCTAATAAAAGAATAAAAAACCTGAATTCAATCACTTGGACATTTTTAAGAACTATGTGATGCTCTCTGTCATATTAATAAAAAGTACATCAGTAGGGTTTCTGATGTTAGAGTTTGAGCGCCAGCCATACATCTTCTGTACCCAGATGCTTTTTAATTTAGGCATTACAGAAAACGAATGTTTGCTAATTGCCATGATATGATACAGGAGTCACATAGAAGTTAGGTGCCTGATTTAGAGTTTGGAAGACAGAGTACTCTGCCCCTCAAGCTCCCAGTCTGCCCTCCTCATTTAGAGACAAATGGGCCTCAATTATTCTGTCAAAGTGGGGGCATTCGAAGGAAGGACATTACATCACCCACCGTATTTAGGGTGTTTTTTTTAGGAACTCTTGCTTTTGGGAGTTTGTTTTTGAAAAACCAAAAAGAGTTGATGGACACCGGTCAAAACTGATGGCAGCCTTCCACCAACCTTTTAATACATTAAAAGGAACCGTCTTGACTGTGGTTCCCATCAGTGTTCAGAGGTGACTGCTAGGCCGGCGGTCATCTCTAAATTTGGCGGGTGGTTGTTCGTCTTGGTGGTGGAGGTAATGGCCTTCTTCCACCATGACAGACTGCAAGCCCTATATCTCCTCCTCCACACAGACTGCATAGTGACAAAGTTTTATGTAATGATCCTGCTGAGAGACTGCATTTTTGAAGAACATATATTTAAGATACTCATCTTTTGTATGTTTAGTTTCAGGAATAACAAGTTCCACATAAAAGTACAGAGAATAGGTAAATGATATTGCTAGGGCGTACCCAATCCCTGTTACAGTTAGATGCCAGACGTTCATGGCAGGTTACTAAAGATATCTCTCATTGCACTAGGCACTTACTACGTCTTGTAGACACGATGCCCAGCAGAAGTGACAAGTCACAGTGGTGGAGTCCACTGTCTCTCTTTTCTCAGTTATTCCTTTCCCAGTTCCCCGTTTCTACCTCTGGCCCATATATTATTGTGTATGTGGTCATTGGTGGAGGTGGTGAGAGAGGAAAAAGCGCATTGCTCCCACAGGATCCAATGTACAAGGTTAGAGCCTCCTAACAATGTTCAAGTTATCCTGTTTTTTATTCATTAAGCTTGCCACTGTTTTGTATACTCAAAGCTTCCAGTGCTGTTACTGCAGCTATGTATTGTGTGTTGTATTTTTGATGTGTTTTGCTGTGTGTTGTATAGTGTGTTGTTGTGTTGTATTATTGTGATGTGTTGTATTGTTGTCTGTTGACGTGCTCTGTGTAGCATTGTGTTATTGTGGCAATTTTGTGGTTCTGTTGTGTGTTGTGCTAATGTTGCTTTTTGGCTGTTTTTTTTAATATCACATTTCTGTTTTTGATTTTAGCAATTCAGATCAAAAGGTATCCGGGTATTATGGTACAAATGCAGGAATCCAAGAAGGCAGTCTGTTACAGAAAACCCCCATGTGGTGGGAAGGGGAGAGTCCTAAATATAACAAAAAGGGGAAAGAGGAAACACCCTATCTATGATACAACTTACATAGCATAAACACACATATAATTCCTATCATTCAATCGATGTGCTTCTGAGGACTCCGTTTTTTATTTTTTTTAAAGTTATTTATTAGGTTTTTTGCTTACAATAACGTAACCAGAAACAAAAGAAAGCAAAACAAAAAGAAGGAACAAATTGTAACTTACATTGACATTGCTCACAGTATTTATCAATGATGGCAGAGTGGGGTGACTGGATACATAGATAAGAAGCAATTGTGGCATTCAGATCATGACATAATATATATATATATATATATATATATATATATATATATATATATATATATATATATATATATATATATATATATATATATATATATATATATTACCTACTGGCGGTCGCCAGTAGGTATATATAGTTAGGATTTTTTCTCTATGGGATTTTTGAAAATTCTATGTCTAATAACTTTGGCGTTTGTGCACGGAATTGGCTGAAATTTTCAGGAAAATGGAACATTTTGTTTCTGAGCAGCCCCTGACAATTTGGGGGGGTTTCATCAAGGGGGGGCCGGGAAAAAAGGGGGGTCCCAAAACGCGTTTTTCCCATGTTAATTTCCATAGGGCGGTTGGCCTCACTTTTAGCTCGAACGGCTGAATGGATTTGCACGAAACTTGGCAAAATTGTAGGGACTGTTAGCCCGATGTGCCTTTGCTAGGTCTCAATATATGTGCTCCAGTGGATTTTGAGTAATTTAGGTTCAAAAAAAGATATATATCTGGGCGGAGCCTAACCACACATCTGATCTGATTGGCTGTCAGCACTTCATCCAAGAAGTGTTGGCAGCCATCTTGGGACCAATATACATGATAGCACCTCATTAAAAAGCATTGTAGTTAATAGAGGGTTTTAGGACTTTAGTTACATTATAAATCATTTGTTGATTGTACCATACTCGTTTTAGTCATTGTGGTGGGTTCTAAGGTGATTTTACCATGTGAAAAAACCTTCTGCTGTGATATCATGAATATTGTTTGAAAGAAAACTAATATCTCATGATTTTCCCACAGTGGTTTGGAAGGGGATCTATAAGCTAAACTGAAAGCATATTTTCTGTAAATTCACATTATCTTTCTCAGTCATGTGAAAATGAAGTCTGACATTCTCAGTAAAACATGTACATCCAACAAGGACAGAGACTGTCAGTTGATTCCTTTGTGCTCTACTGCAGCCTCCTAAAGTGTTCTAAAGAACAACTACAGCGCTAACAGTCCTACGTATTATAAAGGTATAGCACACCTGGAGCCATCGTGATGGGAATAAAGTGGTAACTCTTAAAACATTTAATTTAAAAAGGAACAAAATGAGGGGGTATATTATGCAATAGAAGGTATTATTAGTGCTGCAGAAAGAAACATTAGGGCACATTTTGAGTGACTTTTCAAATCCTCTTCTATTTCATTAAAAAATTCTGACATGCAGTCTCCCAAAATGGCCACCAGAGACAAAAGAGCCCAAATGTAGCCCAAATATCACCCAGATGTAGCCCAAGTATAGCCCAATGACAGAATGTCCCAGAGTGTTCTAAAGAACAACTAGAGCGCTAACAGTCCTACTTATTACAAAGGTATGGCACACCTGAAGCCATCTTGATTGGAATAAAGTGGTAACTCTTAAAACATTTAATTTAAAAAGGAACAAAAGGAGGGGGTATATTTTGCCATATGAATTATGATTAGTGCTGCAGAAAGAAAAATTAGGGCACATTTTGAGTGACTTCTCAAACCCTCTTCAATTTCATTAAAAAATTCTGACATACAGTCTCCCAAGATGGCCACCAGAGACAAAAGAGCCTAAATGTAGCCCAAATATCACCCAGATGTACCCCAAGTATAGCCCAATGACAGAATGTCCCAGAGTGTTCTAAAGAACAACTAGAGCGCTAACAGTCTTACTTATGACAAAAGTATGGCACACCAGAAGCCATCTTGATTGGAATGAAGTGGTAAGTCTGAAAACACTCAATTTAAAAAGGAACAACATGAGGGGGTTAATTTTGCCATAGAAAGTATGATTAGTGCTTCAGAAAGAAAAATTAGGGATCATTTTGAGTGACTTCTCAAATCCTCTTCTATTTCATTAAAAAAATTCTGACATGCAGACTGAAACATGCACTTTGAATACCAGCAGCAGACGTCCCTGGTGAGCAGTAGCTTTACTACAGTGATCTAATGTGCAACTAGAGTGCTAACATTCAGAATTTATGGCAAATGTGTGACACATCTGAATGCCTTCTTGATGGAACCAAAGTAAACAAGCATTGAAAATGCAATAGATCTCGCCCTCGTTTAAGTTAAAGCCATTCTGTTTGTAATGAGGTGGCTTTTTAGCTTTGCTTTTATTAGTGTTTTTTCAACTTTCATGTAAATAACATGCATCTGTATGCATATAAGTATATGTATGCATGCATTTATGTTTGTATTTATATAGATATACAGATGATATATGTTTATATATGTATATATATATATATATTCACTGAAAAAACCATAGGTTATAGACCATATATAGTTAGGAATTAGCATTTACAAAACCTTGAAAATTCACTGAAAAAACCATAGGTTATAGACCATATATAGTTAGGAATTCACATTTACAAAACCTTGAAAATTCACTGAAAAAACCATAGGTTATAGACCATATATAGTTAGGAATTCGCATTTACAAAACCTTATTTTACTCACACAAAACCATTGAAATTCCATATATAGTTAGTTGCACTAACTATATATCGCGCACCCGCAATCCACTGCTGATGATGTCACATATTACATCATTCATGACATGGTCAGTGACATCACTGATGACATCACTGATGACATCTCAAATGACATCACTGATGACAACATCCAGTGACTGTATGTTTCTGTAAAGTTAAAATATGTCTTACATATTGAAGAATGAGTGGATGTATAAGTGTCTGGATGAAGGATTTAGTAGGTGCATGACTGATTGTATGAGTGAGTGATTAAATGTGTCTCACTGAGTACATGGGTTAGTGACTAAACTGTCTTAATTTGTGCATCATTATGTCTGTTGTTCTGTAAACTGTTGCATGTGTTGATAAGTAGCTATATGAGTAACTATATGGGTTATTGATTGGTTGCCCAAGTATTTGTATGGGAGACTGAGTGTGTGTGTGGGTGGCTGGGAGGTGTATGACTCTGTGCATAGATGTGTGAGCAGTTGATTCACTAGATGTATGGTTTCAAAAGTGCATGTGGAAACAGCTGTATGGGCGGTTGACTGTGTGCATGAGTGTATTGGTGAGTGAATGGATATCTCAGTGCTACATGTCAAAGTAAGTACATATGTAAAACACAGTACATGTGAGAGTTGACATATATAAATAACTGTGCATAAGAGCCAGTGAATGTGTGAGTGGCTGTATGGATCATTGTGAACTTGTATCAGGGATTGTATAAGAGAGTAAATATGTGCTAGTATATGTTTGAATAAGTAACGTTTGTATAACTGTATAGTTGAGGAAATGGAGGTGTGATTGATTCTTTGCATGACTGACTAGGTGTGTGAGTAACTCCATGGATGAGTGACAGTCTGTGAGTGTCTGTTTACACTGATTGTATCTAAGGTTATATTAGAGTCTGAAGAGGTTCATCATATTATCACATGAATGATATCATCAGTGATGTGATCAGTAATGTCAAATGAGATGTCATCAGTGATGTCATCAGTGATGTCATTTGAGATGTCATCAGTGATGTCATTTGAGATGTCATCAGTGATGTCATCAGTGATGTCACTGACCATGTCATGAATGATGTAATATGTGACATCATCAGCAGTGGATTGCGGGTGCGCGATATATAGTTAGTGCAACTAACTATATATGGAATTTCAATGGTTTTGTGTGAGTAAAATAAGGTTTTGTAAATGCGAATTCCTAACTATATATGGTCTATACTCTATGGTTTTTTCAGTGAATATATATATATATATATATTCACTGAAAAAACCATAGGTTATAGACCATATATAGTTAGGAATTCGCATTTACAAAACCTTATTTTACTCACACAAAACCATTGAAATTCCATATATAGTTAGTTGCACTAACTATATATCGCGCACCCGCAATCCACTGCTGATGATGTCACATATTACATCATTCATGACATGGTCAGTGACATCACTGATGACAACTCAAATGACATCACTGATGACATTATCCAATGACTGTATGTTTCTGTAAAGTTAAAATATGTCTTACATATTGAAGAATGAGTGGATGTATAAGTGTCTGGATGAAGAATTTAGTAGGTGCATGACTGACTGTATGAGTGAGTGATTAAATGTGTCTTACTGAGTGCATGGGTTAGTGACTAAACTGTCTTAATTTGTGCATCATTATGTCTGTTGTTCTGTAAACTGCTGAATGTGTTAATCAGTAGCTATATGAGTAACTATATGGGATATTCATTGGTTGCCTAAGTATTTGTATGGGAGTCTAAGTATGTGTGTGAGTGGCTGGGAGGTGTATGACTCTGTGCATAGATGTGTGAGCAGTTGATTCACTAGATGTATGGGTTAAAAAGTGCATGTGGAAACAGCTGCATGGGCGGTTGACTGTGTGCATGAGTGTATTGGTGAGTGAATGGATATCTCAGTGCAACATGTCAAAGTAAGTACATATGTAAAACACAGTACATGTGAGAGTTGACATATATAACCGTGCATAAGAGCCAGTGAATGTGTGAGTGGCTGTATGGATCATTGTGAACTTGTATCAGGGATCGTATAGGAGATTAAATATGTGGTAGAATATGTTTGAATTAGTAAGGTGTGTTTAACTGTATAGTTGAGGAAATGGAGGTGTGATTGATTCTTTGCATGACTGACTAGATGTATGAGTAAATCCATGGATGAGTGACAATCTGTGAGTGTCTTTTTACACTGATTGTATCTAAGGTTATATTAGAGTCTGAAGAGGTTCATTGTATTATCACATGTACTGTGTTCTACATATGTACTTACTTTGACATGTAGCACTGAGATATCCATTCACTCACCAATACACTCATGCACACAGTCAACCGCCCATACAGCTGTTTCCACATGCACTTTTGAAACCATACATCTAGTGAATCAACTGCTCACACATCTATGCACAGAGTCATACACCTCCCAGCCACCCACACACACACTCAGTATCCCATACAAATACTTGGGCAACCAATCAATAACCCATATAGTTACTCATATAGCTACTTATCAACACATGCAACAGTTTACAGAACAACAGACATAATGATGCACAAATTAAGACAGTTTAGTCACTAACCCATGCACTCAGTGAGACACATTTAATCACTCACTCATACAGTCAGTCATGCACCTACTAAATCCTTCATCCAGACACTTATACATCCACTCATTCTTCAATATGTAAGACATATTTTAACTTTACAGAAACATACAGTCACTGGATGTTATCATCAGTGATGTCATCAGTGATGTCATTTGAGATGTCATCAGTGATGTCATCAGTGATGTCACTGACCATGTCATGAATGATGTAATATGTGACATCATCAGCAGTGGATTGCGGGTGCGCGATATATAGTTAGTGCAACTAACTATATATGGAATTTCAATGGTTTTGTGTGAGTAAAATAAGGTTTTGTAAATGCGAATTCCTAACTATATATGGTCTATAACCTATGGTTTTTTCAGTGAATTTTCAAGGTTTTGTAAATGCTAATTCCTAACTATATATGGTCTATAACCTACGGTTTTTTCAGTGAATTTTCAAGGTTTTGTAAATGCTAATTCCTAACTATATATGGTCTATAGCCTATGGTTTTTTCAGTGAATGTATATATATACATACATATATAAACATATATCATCTGTATATCTACATATAAATACAAACATAAATGCATGCATACATATACTTATATGCATTTTAGGGTTGTTAGGGCGTTTTCGTGTGTATTATGTTGCTTTTTTAGGGCTTTTGGGTCAATTAAGTAGGGTTCCCGGAGCCTAGGGCTGAGGGGCCGGTTCAGTTTCGTGCGTATTGGCGTTGGCAAGGTTTTGAGGGATTTTGGCGGTTTTTGGTCGAGATTTGGCCGTTTTATGGCTTTTTTTTGTGTTTGCGGGGGGCGCGTAATCGGGTTGAAATTCGTCCCCGTTCCAGTGGATGGATTGAGCTGATTTTTGGTGAGATGTTAGGGAATCGCTGGAACTAGTGTCCAGCCAAGTTTGAAGCGGATCGGAGCAGAGGAAGTGCTTTAAAGAGCAATTTTTGTGCGGAGTAGCGAATTGTCATGTTATTCAATGGGAGTTTTTGGTGCGCATGGAGAAGGTGAATTTGGGATGTTCCAGTTGCGCTAGAGGGACGGGGCTTGGGTGAGCTGTAGGGAGAGTGGATCGGCAGGTGTGCCAAATTTTTGGGATTTGTTGGCCGAAGGGAAGGGTGTGCTTGGGCAAAGTCGATTTGGTGAAAACGGTGTGTTATTTACATGAAAGTTGAAAAAACACTAATAAAAGCAAAGCTAAAAAGCCACCTCATTACAAACAGAATGGCTTTAACTTAAATGAGGGCGAGATCTATTGCATTTTCAATGCTTGTTTACTTTGGTTCCATCAAGAAGGCATTCAGATGTGTCACACATTTGCCATAAATTCTGAATGTTAGCACTCTAGTTGCACATTAGATCACTGTAGTAAAGCTACTGCTCACTAGGGACGTCTGCTGCTGGTATTCAAAGTGCATGTTTCAGTCTGCATGTCAGAATTTTTTTAATGAAATAGAAGAGGATTTGAGAAGTCACTCAAAATGATCCCTAATTTTTCTTTCTGAAGCACTAATCATACTTTCTATGGCAAAATTAACCCCCTCATGTTGTTCCTTTTTAAATTGAGTGTTTTCAGACTTACCACTTCATTCCAATCAAGATGGCTTCTGGTGTGCCATACTTTTGTCATAAGTAAGACTGTTAGCGCTCTAGTTGTTCTTTAGAACACTCTGGGACATTCTGTCATTGGGCTATACTTGGGGTACATCTGGGTGATATTTGGGCTACATTTAGGCTCTTTTGTCTCTGGTGGCCATCTTGCGAGACTATGTCAGAATTTTTTAATGAAATTGAAGAGGGTTTGAGAAGTCACTCAAAATGTGCCCTAATTTTTCTTTCTGCAGCACTAATCATAATTCATATGGCAAAATATACCCCCTCATTTTGTTCCTTTTTAAATTAAATGTTTTAAGAGTTACCACTTTATTCCAATCAAGATGGCTTCAGGTGTGCCATACCTTTGTAATAAGTAGGACTGTTAGCGCTCTAGTTGTTCTTTAGAACACTCTGGGACATTCTGTCATTGGGCTATACTTGGGCTACATCTGGGTGATATTTGGGCTACATTTGGGCTCTTTTGTCTCTGGTGGCCATTTTGGGAGACTGCATGTCAGAATTTTTTAATGAAATAGAAGAGGATTTGAAAAGTCACTCAAAATGTGCCCTAATTTTTCTTTCTGCAGCACTAATAATACCTTCTATTGCATAATATACCCCCTCATTTTGTTCCTTTTTAAATTAAATGTCTTAAGAGTTACCACTTTATTCCCATCACGATGGCTCCAGGTGTGCTATACCTTTGTAATAAGTAGGACTGTTAGCGCTCTAGTTGTTCTTTAGAACACTCTGGGACATTCTGTCATTGGGCTATACTTGGGCTACATCTGGGTGATATTTGGGCTACATTTGGGCTCTTTTGTCTCTGGTGGCCATTTTGGGAGACTGCATGTCAGAATGTTTTAATGAAATAGAAAAGGATTTGAGAAGTCACTCAAAATGTGCCCTAATTTTTCATTCTGCAGCACTAATCATACTTTCTATGGCAAAATATACCCCCTCATGTTGTTTCTTTTTAAATTAAATGTTTTAAGAGTTACCACTTTATTCCAATCAAGATGGCTTCAGGTGTGCCATACCTTTGTAATAAGTAGGACTGTTAGCGCTCTAGTTGTTCTTTAGAACACTCTGGGACATTCTGTCATTGGGCTATACTTGGGCTACATCTGGGTGATATTTGGGCTACATTTGGGCTCTTTTGTCTCTGGTGGCCATTTTGGGAGACTGCATGTCAGAATGTTTTAATGAAATAGAAAAGGATTTGAGAAGTCACTCAAAATGTGCCCTAATTTTTCATTCTGCAGCACTAATCATACTTTCTATGGCAAAATATACCCCTTCATGTTGTTTCTTTTTAAATTAAATGTTTTAAGAGTTACCACTTTATTCCAATCAAGATGGCTTCAGGTGTGCCATACCTTTGTAATAAGTAGGACTGTTAGCGCTCTAGTTGTTCTTTAGAACACTCTAGGAGGCTGCAGTAGAACACAAAGGAATCAACTGACAGTCTCTGTCCTTGTTGGATGTACATGTTTTACTGAGAATGTCAGACTTCATTTTCACATGACTGAGAAAGATAATGTGAATTTACAGAAAATATGCTTTCAGTTTAGCTTATAGATCCCCTTCCAAACCACAGTGGGAAAATCATGAGATATTAGTTTTCTTTCAAACAATATTCATGATATCACAGCAGAAGGTTTTTTCACATGGTAAAATCACCTTAGAACCCACCACAATTCCTAAAACGAGTATGGTACCATCAACAAATGATTTATAATGTAACTAAAGTCCTAAAACCCTCTATTAACTACAATGCTTTTTAATGAGGTGCTATCATGTATATTGGTCCCAAGATGGCTGCCAACACTTCTTGGATGAAGTGCTGACAGCCAATCAGATCAGATGTGTGGTTAGGCTCCGCCCAGATATATATATTTTTTTGAACCTAAATTACTCAAAATCCACTGGAGCACATATATTGAGACCTAGCAAAGGCACATCAGGCTAACAGTCCCTACAATTTTGCCAAGTTTCGTGCAAATCCATTCAGCCGTTCGAGCTAAAAGTGAGGCCAACCGCCCTATGGAAATTAACATGGGAAAAATGCGTTTTGGGACCCCCCTTTTTTCTCGGCCCCCCCTTGATGAAACCCCCCCAAATTTTCAGGGGCTGCTCAGAAACAAAATGTTCCATTTTCCTGAAAATTTCAGCCAATTCCGTCCACAAACGCCAAAGTTATTAGACATAGAATTTTCAAAAATCCCATAGAGAAAAAATCCTAACTATATATACCTACTGGCGACCGCCAGTAGGTAATATATATATATATATTCGAAGCTCCGCTACTCCGCGACCGGCAACCGGCAGCAGAAAGCAACAAGACGGCACATATATATATACGATATATATATATACGACTCCTGTTGGGTTATACATTGACCATATAGGTAGTGTGTTAATTCTAAATGACAGCGGGTAGAACAGCACATCCTCAGTGACCATAATTAGTATTGACAATAGGAAAAAGCTTGCACGGACTTGACCCATATCCTAAGGGACAGTCAGCCTGGCATACATACCCTCAAGTGAGCATATCATTACAAGCATAATCAACATTAGGAAATCATTTTACTCAGTTACATTTGGCTCCTTTCCTGCTAAGTAGCTTTGGTATAGGCCCCAAAAGCTTTTAGGGCGATTCTGAGGCGGGAGTAGTTTGCTATATAATTCAGTTTGCGTGTTACAATACATCATATCTTTGGACCATTCTGTTATGGTGGGCGCATCGCTATCCAACTCTCCGCAATCAACATCTGCTGGAGACCATCTTGTTAGGGGAATCCGAACCAAGTATAAGAGAGCAGGGGGTGACCTCAGGGGGTTCCATCATATCATCGCCCAGCTGTTTGCAGAGGGCATGTCTAACCCTGTGAAAGTAAAATCTCACCAAAGGGGAAACTATTCGACCCTCATCCCAGTCCCGCGCTCTACCCACCAAAAACAAGTCTCCAATTTCTGTAATGTTGAGAGTCTCTAGTGCAGTGAAAACCTCCCTTTTCCTGCTGACCGGCAGCCACTGGCACCAGTCTAGTGGAGTTAGAGGTGAATACAAGATGGAGCTCGCCTGTCTTTTCAGCAGATCGTGCAAGGTATGTACCGTGGCGTTGATTGAGTCTAGTATTCCGATGCGCCTGCATGGGGATTGAAACATCCGAGTTGGTAATTGGGATGGCGCTGTCGCCACCCTCTCTATATGTAAGTTTGGGGGGGTTGGTTTGTCGGTGAACCCAATAGTAAGCATGTGAGCACTGGGCCACCCTGTAGTAAACCTCCAAATCAGGGTGTTCCCAGTCCACCCAGGGAATAATCTTCCATTGGACACGTGGCTGCTTACCAGCCCAAGCAAGTCTCACCAGTAATGTTCTGGTAACTTTGAAGAAATGAGCGGGCAGGACCATCAGTATATTTAGAAATGGGAATAAAAACCTAGACAATGCGGGACAAGATTCAAGTACAAACCATGAAGTTTTATTAAAAAATTTAAAATCATTACAGAAGGCTAAAATAGTTCAATTCAAACCATCAGACTGCAAATAAATGAGACTTAGCAAGGGTGAATAGAGACTGAGCCTATTTCTAGCTTTGTAGCTGAGACCACATGCAGTCTAGTACAAAGCAAAATAATGAATTAGCAAGAAACGAGACATAATGTCTGCATAGTTTAAAGGAAAGGACAAGTCCTGAGAAATCTATAGGGGAAGCAAAAGTAGTCTGCCTCACATCTCAAATACAGTGTCTGATACACCTTTTCAAACAAAGAAATCGTGCTGTCAGCATGGTGTGAAAACAAGTTACATGGTAATACATAAAACACAGCACAGGAAAAATAAGAACACCATCCAGCATGAATAATAAGTTTTGACTTTTACCCTAAACGCTAGTAAAAAGCATTCAATGGCACTTTTGAAATTACAGATGCAACATCCATTAACTGGAGGAAGAACCCTTGAAAGGATTCAGTTGAGCTGTGATCTTTCCGTCAGAAACATCACAAACAAGAAACAGAATACAATATATGGACAACAGTGCAGGGCCATAAAACTTTTTAACCCCTTCGATGCTCATGACGAGCTCAGCTCGTCATGAGGCACGGTTGAGCTGTGCTGATGACGAGCTGAGCTCGTCATGAACAATGAGAACTCTGTGATTTCAGCACGGGGGGGGAAAACCTCTAGCAGCCAAGAGGTTAATGTAAGAATAGCTTTACAAAACTCTAAAGGACATCTTTTAGCTCGTGCTGCACAGACAGAGAAACTACAAACCATATTATAAATGTGCACCGTATGACAAATTAGAGTGGATTTGAGGCCTAGTTATGTCAATTTTAAAAGTTTTGTTATGTCAATACAGTATATGTACATTGTTTGAGACTCATTCTTCTTAATATAACACACATATTTATGAATTTGAAATTCACTTCTACAGTACTACTGCAGGTGTTGGACAGAGACCGGGGCTGAACTGCTGCCCATAGCCCCTAGTAAGAAGGGATACCACCCATCAAAAAATCCTGGTCGCAAAAGTGACAGGTCCGGTCGCAAACAGCTGGTCGCAATTTTGAAAGCTTTTGACATGTCTGGTCTTAAACTTCTGGCCTTATTTTTGACAGTTCTGGCAGCAAAAATGGACATGCCAGGGTTTGATCAGCCCTGGCCTTAAACAGTCCTTGCCTTAAACTGTTGGAATGTGGGGCTAGTCTTAAGAGTAACAGGTCTGCTGCAAAACATGAGGTAATTGTGTATATGTTTAAAAGTGCATAGAAAAACTGCATGGTTGTAGGCTGGAAATGTCTGTGCATATTTAAAACTGGGGGTTTGCAGCCAGCTGCTGGTTGAACAGCTGCGGGGCAGTCCTGAGTTCCCCAGCCCAGGGCATGGGTGGAAGGCTATGGCATGTAGGTGTCAAAGTTGTAAAGGGTCCTCACAAACCTCCCTATGGTAATTCTCTCAAAACAATAGGTTAATACAAACCTCTTATAAAATAATAAACCCCCAGCCAGCCCTGAGCTTTTAGATGCGAAAAAGACAGGTGGCATGTAGAGCAAAGCTTCCCATGAGAACCTGAAACAGGGTGACAGCTGTTAGGGTGTAATAAACACATCACAAAGCCCCTGGTCCCAAATTTGACAGGTTAGTCCCAAACTTGACAGCTCTGGCAGCAAACTCCTGGCAGGAAATTTGACAGGTCTAGTCTTAAATTTGACAGCTCTGGCAGCAAACTCCTGGCAGGAAATTTGACAGGTCTAGTCTTAAATTTGACAGCTCTGGCAGCAAACTCCTGGCAGGAAATTTGACAGGTCTGGCTGGAAAAACTCTGGCAGGAAATGTGACAGGCTAGTCCCAAACTTGACAAGCATGGCAGGAAAACTCGACAGGCATGTTTTATTTTCTGGCGAGTTTAAACATAGTCTTACACAAGCTTTTCTGGTGTGAGCCCTGCTTCCGTAGGCCTGTAGTGGATGCAGAAAACGTATTTACGGCATATTTATGGCAGCTACTACATTATTTTCAGACAGTACAGCTCAGAAAAAGCAGTCAAAGGGCAACTATTTTTATTTCTGATCTTTGTTGTCTGAAACTAAAGCGCGTATTTCGAGAAATATCATGATACTTCCCAACATCTAAATAATTCACAGTTAATATTAAGGTTCTGAACAGAGTACAGGGAAGTTGTTTGGGGTACCTAGTGCTATAGCAGGAGGAGAGGTAGCACTCAATATACAATTGTGGCACACCGGCTCCATGGCATACATTATGTGTTCACACAATAAATTAGTGTACATACAAAATCAACACAACTAAAAGGTGCACTGCAAAGGTGTCTTCAATCCCCAATTGTGTAGATTGTGTGCTGTATGTAGCATGTGTAACATTACACACGGACACATTCATTTTTTTGTTTGTTTTAGACACGTGGAGGTTAACTGATTAAAGTCATCAGGCCTTAAAAGAGTTGTGCGCTTGTTTGGCATGATTCTAAAATCTGTGACGCCTTTCTCAACAGCGTCTGTGAACGCTGCTTTGAGAGGAAACTCTAGGAAGGCTTCAGGATGCCGATGGACTAGAGCTGCAAATGCATCTCTTCGCATAACAATGGGACAAGCAGCATCGCAAGAGATCCGCGTTCTCTTAACTCTGACTGGGGGGATGGGTCCTGCCTCTAGCACACCTTTCTACAGAGACACAGCATAGGATGCCGGTGTGGAAACAGAGGCTGTCTCTGCAGAGCTTAAATCTGCGAGCAGTTATACAAACAAGTGCAACTGTTAAGGATGTATGATTTAAAGGCGCAGCATAGTTTACGGTGTATATTATTTCATTTGTACCTAAACATACGGCAGTTCCATGGCGAGTTTGCACAGACTGAAAGGGTTACATGCCTCTCCGATCTCTTCACCAGCTGAACGTTTTGGAGTTATGGTGCTGAGGTTATTTAAGCTGTTCGCATCTTCAGTAGTGCGCACTACAAACAGGGGTATGTGAGTAAACAAAAATTATATTGCTGGGGACTGGAACACATAATGGGGTGACCAAAGAGAAATCCAGGAAAGTAGAGGAGGTGGGGAAATGACCTGAGCTGCTGTCTTTAAGAACTGGGGAGTGTTGGAATCACAGCACAGGATTGATATCTTCTTATTCTGGAAGCATGTAAAGACTGCTAATTCTGCCTGATTTAACACCAATGATATTTTAACATGTCTTCAGCACCAAATTATTTCAGGTCTTCTGATGAGGGCAATTTAAAACTGCTGTTATCGCTAAGCTCTCATTGAAGGCTCATTGTTAGAAATTTGTTTCTTTTACAGTGTCAAAGTTGCAGAAGGCTTACATGAAAGTAAAAAATTATTAACATGACACATTTTTACAAATGCCTGATCATTAGGGCTCTGTGCAATTCACATTATTTGCTTTTAAAACACAAAAGCTTTTAGTTTTGCTCCATAGCGTGTAGACAATGCCCTCTACTCAGTCTACCATCGAAGATGTTAAAATATGTGCCTTGAGAGGAAGTTCATGGCCGGCCTTCGATATGGACAGCTATCAGCGTGTAAATAGGCATCTGTGCATTACAAGGACCATTAGAATATCAAGAGGCCGGTGTTCCGGGATCTCATGAAGTCAGTTGCAGACTGGAGGATGGGTCCTGTTGCAAGGAAAACACTTTCGAGGAACAAGAAGCATCAGGTGCTTTTGATCTGAGACCCTGACTACAGCAAGGATGGGGCTATAGTGCTAAAAAAAGAGGCTGACTGATCATAGCCTCCTGCTCAGAGTGAGTTTACATTAAAAACAATAAAACAACATGTGCAATTTTAAAGCACATAGTATATTTAAATGTATCCATGTTTTCTAGTTACAGTTATACATTTAGAAATAATTCCTTCTACATCTACAAATGTCTGAGGCATTTTTACTTAGTAAAGGGACAAATATTTATCAGATCCCTTCAAAAGCTGAGTACATATTTGTAGCTTTTTCATAGGTTTCTCAAGTTAATTGAAGGTCTGCTATGTGGAATATGGGAGTAGGTGCAAATGGTAAGATCTAGTGTGATATGGGAGGGAAGAGGATGCCGTACAACCAACATTTATAAATAGAGAAAAGAATAGTTGAGATTTAAGAAGATGAAGTGTCCACAGACCCCATCGATGCAGGGTCAGATGGCAGTATTAAAAATGCACAGCAGACTACACTGACAAGCACATTCAAACAATTTTGCTTCTGAAACTTTCCAGTTTGCAAAGCAGGTTGCAAAGATTCTGAAACTTTCTAGTTTGCAAAGCAGGTTGCAAAGATTAAGTGTAGAGTTTGAAAACATGTGTCCAAGATAATAAGAATGTCCTAGGACAGGGGAGAGATGAGGAGAAAGAAAGAGACATGGATAGAGGGAAACTGAAAGTGGAAAAGACAGAGAGATACATACAAAGTCAGAGAAAGAGAAGAAGGGATGTGAGAGAGACAGCACTCTGCAAAGATATGTCAGGGGGGAGCCAGATTGAGAGAACAGGATAAAAAGAATGGTATAGAGAAAGACAAAAGGGGAGAGACACGGGGGAGAGAGACAGGGGAAAAGACAGAGAGAAATACATTTGCAGACATGGAAAGACCGAGATATAGAATGCCAGGAAGAGGCAGAAAGACAGTAGTACTTCTCATGATGGGTAATATGTTTATGAACAAGATTTTCTTGCCTTTATTCAGACTTTACAATCACTTCAGGGCAGCGGCCCCTTGCATGTCATTGGAACTATTGGAAACGGCACCAAAAGGCACAACCAAACATCTAAGCATAAATATGCCTTCTAACCAGGGGCAACTAGAATTGTGCAACTGAGGCTGCCTGCTGGATGTCTGCAGACCGGTACATACAAGCAAGATTGATCACTCCTGTCTATTGTATGCCAATTGCACCAAGGGAAGAAAATGCGTCTTTATCACTGGCTCACTGTTGCCAAATGTTTTGCATTGATGCATCCATGTGTGCACACTATCAGATCACTCTCCAGAGACCTTAATCCTTGAGTGTATCCAGGCGGCCCTTTCACTCAAATCATGGAAAATTAACCAAGAATAAACTTACTGTCGAAATGAATGAGCTACAAACTATAGCAAGACATATCCGTTGGGAAACAACGTAGCCTCATAGGAAGCAGATAGGACTTCTCTACAAGTGGGAATGATGCGAGAGAGTGCCTTACACAAGAAGAAGATTAAGTGGGAACAGAAGTGACTGGAATCTTCTTCCAAGACCTATCACCTAGATACAAAAGACACTTCACTGCCTGAAACAGAAAAGTGCTAAGATCTCTCTTAACTCACTCTTTACCCCCCAGAGCGGGTCATTCCCTTACTATTCCCTTACTCATCTACAATGGCAAATTTATTAAGAAGGTGAAAATTCTATATGCACTTAGCAACTCAACCTTGCACTCTCTGCGTTACCTATTATCTAATATAACCAGGGCATCGTACAAAAGCACCCCCAAAACCAGGGCCACCAGAATTATGCAGCTTAAGAGTGCCAAATTATACAGCAGAGTTAAGTAAATTATGCATCAGATTTGAGTAAATGATATGGCAAGAAAAATCTAATTATGCAGCATAAAGCAGCACATTTTGTAATAGTATTTCGTCATTATTTAGTAATTTGTAAACTTGGAAACACTGTCGGGGTATCGGTTGCATTCCATTAGAACCTGCTTAACACCCCAAATATAGCAATAAGCAACAGAAAGGTGACCATTCCAGCTTTGCAAAGGGCCTTCCACCGAGCAGCAACACGTGTCGCTTCATTTTTATAACTTTTGAACAGTTTGAGCTAGAAACGACTTTTTGTTAATATCTGCAGATCATGTGGTAGATTATGGCTTATGTGTCAAATGTGACAAATCTATAATGATGTGAAAATCGCTGCAGCTGCAGAATTGAATAAACCAAATGGCCTTACTCAAAGCATACATTAGATAGTTACTATATAGAGTTGTATATTACAGGGATTGGGGAAACCAAACCTGTAGAGGAATGGGGAAACCACATCTGTAGAGGAAGATTTATTTTCCTGGCAAGACATACCTCAAGTGGAAACAGAGAAGAAAGCACTACTAGAAAGAAAATATCAGGAGGATGAAATTACTAACCCATCACTTAATGGCAATTAACCCAATTGTTGGAGAAAGATTCTATAAGTTGGGCAAAGCACAAATGCCTGATATTCATGATTCACTCACACAAGGAAGATGAACCCACTGGTACTTGGATTGTTGTTGTACAAGGCTTTAGGTTGTGTTCATCTCAAACCCGTCAGGGGCAACTTATAAAGTGGCCGCTATCTCAAAATATTTTTTTTAATCAATGTATTGTTGAAGACTCTGGTTAAATGTCTAACAGGCATATGGTCGCCCATCATATACTTCTGTGAACAATATTAAGGAGACAATAAATAGGTCAGGTAATATTTTTGTAGATGATATCGTAACATTCAATTGTGTTGACTTGTTTAATCAGAGGATGATATACCGCATGACTGCATATCGGCCCTTAGTTTAGAAGAGTTTGGTGTGTTTTATGTACCCTCAAAGAATAGTATATCTTTGTCTACCTGGTGAAGTAGAAATATTAGGATGAGCAGGGGGATCAATCCTAACAAGCAGGCAAAATGTGGCCCACCCACCATATTCACTGTTTAGGCCTTCCTCTAAAGAGTCAAATGTAAGATGGCTCTTGGTATAAAGACATTGGTCTTCTCAGAGATTAAGGATGTCTGATTATTATCAATATTGTGCTCGAACCCTCAATTAACAAGTATTCCTAAAAACTCAAGATTATTCTGTCTCCACTACAATTCAAAACCTCGTGGGCACTCTTGACATGGTTAATGTTATACTACCGTTCCAGTTAGCCTTAAAATGTACAAAAATTAAAATTATGAATAGAGGGGAAGTAGGGAGGGCTGTGCTAGGAACCGATGCCCCATATAACAAACAAATTCCTCTTCGGCATCTAGTGAGATAAATATAGCTTCTTCCAAAGTGTCCATGCTGAGCCATAACAGAAGCCACAATGTCCCATGATGTTTTTGGAATGAGAAGCCAAGGACAAATAATTTAAAACGTGTATTTTAAAATGCACTTGTACCCTTAGGTCTCTTGGTGCTGAAATAATATGTTTATTGTTACCCTACAATAGTACAGCAGTAGTCTTTCTATTGACTTCAGAATTATGAAGATCTGATTGGACCCCCTGGGCTCAAAACATGTTCCCATGAGATAAAACAAAGATTCCTGAAGTGGATACATTTGTCCACAGAACCCCTGGGCCGCCATCTATTAACAAATGTCACTTGTGACTGGGTGTATGATGCCTGTTAGAAATTTAACCAGAGTCTTCAACAATACATTGATTAAAAACATATTTTGAGATAGCGGCCACTTTATAAGTTGCCCCTGACGGGTTTGAGATGAATACAACCTAAAGCCTTGTATAACAACAATCCAAGTACCAGTGGGTTCATCTTCCTTGTGTGAGTGAATCATGAATATCAGACATTTGTGCTTTGCCCAACTTATAGAATCTTTCTCCAACAATTGGGTTAATTGCCATTAAGTGATGGGTTAGTAATTTCATCCTCCTGATATTTTCTTTCTAGTAGTGCTTTCTTCTCTGTTTCCACTTGAGGTATGTCTTGCCAGGAAAAGAAATCTTCCTCTACAGATGTGGTTTCCCCATTCCTCTACAGGTTTGGTTTCCCCAATCCCTGTAATATACAACTCTATATAGTAATAATCTAAAGTATGCTTTGAGTAAGACCATTTGGTTTATTCAATTCTGCAGCTGCAGCGATTTTCACATCATTATAGATTTGTCACATTTGACACATAAGCCATAATCTACCACATGATCTGCAGATATTAACAAAAAGTCGTTTCTAGCTCAAACTGTTCAAAAGTTATAAAAATGAAGCGACACGTGTTGCTGCTCGGTGGAAGGCCCTTTGCAAAGCTGGAATGGTCACCTTTCTGTTGCTTATTGCTATATTTGGGGTGTTAAACAGGTTCTAATGAGATGCAACCGATACCCCGACAGTGTTTCCAAGTTTACAAATTACTAAATAATGACGTAATACTATTACAAAATGTGCTCCTTTATGCTGCATAATTAGATTTTTCTTGCCATATCATTTACTCAAATCTGATGCATAATTTACTTAACTCTGCTGTATAGTTTGGCACTCTTAAGCTGCATAATTCTGGTGGCCCTGGTTTTGGGGGTGCTTTTGTACGATGCCTTGGTTATATTAGATGATAGGTAACGCAGACAGTGCAAGGTTGAGTTGCTAAGTGCATATAGAATTTTCACCTTCTTAATACATTTGCCATTGTAGATGAGTAAGGGAATGGTAAGGGAATGACCCGCTCTAGGGGGTAAAGAGTGAGTTAAGAGAGATCTTAGCACTTTTCTGTTTCAGGCAGTGGAGTGTCTTTTGTATCTAGGTGATAGGTCTTGAAAGAAGATTCCAGTCACTTCTGTTCCCACTTAATCTTCTTCTTGTGTAAGGCACTCTCTCGCATCATTCCCACTTGTAGAGAAGTCCTATCTGCTTCCTATGAGGCTACGTTGTTTCCCAACGAATATGTCTTGCTATGGTTTGTGGCTCATTCATTTCGACAGTAAGTTTATTCTTGGTTAATTTTCCATGATTTGAGTGGAAGGGCCGCCTGGATACACTCAAGGATTTAGGTCTCTGGAGAGTGATCTGATAGTGTGCACACATGGATGTATCAATGCAAAACATTTGGCAGCAGTGAGCCAGTGATAAAGACGCATTTTCTTCCCTTGGTGCAATTGGCATACAATAGACAGGAATGATCAATCTTGGATGTATGTACCGGTCTGCAGACATCCAACAGGCAGCCTCAGTTGCACAATTCTAGTTGCCCCTGGTTAGAAGGCATATTTATGCTTAGATGTTTGGTTGTGCCTCTTGGTGCCGTTTCCAATAGTTCCAATCACATGCAAGGGGCCGCTGCCCTGAAGTGATTGTAAAGTCTGAATAAAGGCAAGAAAATCTTGTTCATAAACATATTACCCATCATGAGAAGTACTACTGTCTTTCTGCCTGTTCCTGGCATTCTCTATCTCGGTCTTTCCATGTCTGCAAATGTATTTCTCTCTGTCTTTTCCCCTGTCTCTCTCCCCCGTGTCTCTCCCCTTTTGTCTTTCTCTATACCATTCTTTTTATCCTGTTCTCTCAATCTGACTCCCCCTGACATATCTTTGCAGAGTGCTGTCTCTCTCACATCCCTTCTTCTCTTTCTCTGACTTTGTATGTATCTCTCTGTCTTTTCCTCTTTCAGTTTCCCTCTATCCATGTCTCTTTCTTTCTCCTCATCTCTCCCCTGTCCTAGGACGTTCTTATTATCTTGGACACATGTTTTCAAACTCTACACTTAATCTTTGCAACCTGCTTTGCAAACTGGAAAGTTTCAGAATCTTTGCAACCTGCTTTGCAAACTAGAAAGTTTCAGAAGCAAAATTGTTTGAATGTGCTTGTCAGTGTAGTCCGCTGTGCATTTTTATTACTGCCATCTGACCCTGCATCGCCGGGGTCTGTGGACACTTCATCTTCTTAAATCTCAACTATTCTTTTCTATATTTATAAATGTTGGTTGTAAGTCATCCTCTTCCCTCCCATATCACACTAGATCTTACCATTTGCACCTACTCCCATATTCCACATAGCAGACCTTCAATTAACTTGAGAACCCTATGAAAAAGCTACAAATATGTACTCAGCTTTTGAAGGGATCTGATAAATATTTGTCCCTTTACTAAGTAAAAATGCCTCAGACATTTGTAGATGTAGAAGGAATTATTTCTAAATGTATAACTGTAACTAGAAAACATGGATACATTTAAATATACTATGTGCTTTAAAATTGCATATGTTGTTTTATTGTTTTTAATGTAAACTCGCTCCGAGCAGGAGGCTATGATCAGTCAGCCTCTTTTTTTAGCACTATAGCCCCATCCTTGCTGTAGTCAGGGTCTCAGATCAAAAGCACCTGATTCTTCTTGTTCCTCGAAAGTGTTTTCCTTGCAACAGGACCCATCCTCCAGTCTGCAACTGACCTCATGAGATCCCGGAACACCGGCCTCTTGATATTCTAATGGACCTTGTAATGCACAGATGCCTATTCACACGCTGATAGCTGTCCATATCGAAGGCCGGCCATGAACTTCCTCTCAAGGCACATATTTTAACATCTTCGATGGTAGACTGAGTAGAGGGCATTGTCTACACGCTATGGAGCAAAACTAAAAGCTTTTGTGTTTTAAAAGCAAATAATGTGAAATGCACAGAGCCCTAATGATCAGGCATTTGTAAAAATGCGTCATGTTAATAATGTTTTACTTTCATGTAAGCGTTATGCAACTTTGACACTGTAAAAGAAACACATTTCTAACAATGAGCCTTCAATGAGAGCTTAGCGATAACAGCAGTTTTAAATTGCCCTCATCAGAAGACCTGAAATAATTTGGTGCTGAAGACATGTTAAAATATCATTGTTGTTAAATCAGGCAGAATTAGCAGTCTTTACATGCTTCCAGAATAAGAAGATAACGATCCTGTGCTGTGATTCCAACACTCCCCAGTTCTTAAATACAGCAGCTCAGGTCATTTCCCCACCTCCTCTACTTTCCTGGATTTCTCTTTGGTCACCCCATTATGTGTTCCAGTCCCCAGCAATATAATTTTTGTTTACTCACATACCCCTGTTGGTAGTGCGCACTACTGAAGATGCGAACAGCTTAAATAACCTCAGCACCATAACTCCAAAACGTTCACCTGGTGAAGAGATCGGAGAGGCATGTAACCCTTTCAGTCTGTGCAAACTCGCCATGGAACTGCCGTATGTTTAAGTACAAATGAAATAATATACACCGTAAACTATGCTGCGCCTTTAAATCATACATCCTTAACAGGTGCACTTGTTTGTATAACTGCTCGCAGATTTAAGCTCTGCAGAGACAGCCTCTGTTTCCACACCGGCATCCTATGCTGTGTCTCTGTAGAAAGGTGTGCTAGAGGCAGGACCCATCCCCCCAGTCAGAGTTAAGAGAACACGGATCTCTTGCGATGCTGCTTGTCCCATTGTTATGCGAAGAGATGCATTTGCAGCTCTAGTCCGTCGGCATCCTGAAGCCTTCCTAGAGTTTCCTCTCAAAGCAGCGTTCACAGACGCTGTTGAGAAAGGCGTCACAGATTTTAGAATCATGCCAAACAAGCGCACCACTCTTGTAAGGCCTGATGACTTTAATCAGTTAACTCACGTGTCTAAAACAAACAAAAAAATTAATGTGTCCGTGTGTAATGTTACACATGCTACATACAGCACACAATCTACACAATTGGGGATTGAAGACACCTTTGCAGTGCACCTTTTAGTTGTGTTGATTTTGTATGTACACTCATTTATTGTGTGAACACATAATGTATGCCATGGAGCCGGTGTGCCACAATTGTATATTCAGTGCTACCTCTCCTCCTGCTATAGCACTAGGTACCCCAAACAACTTCCCTGTACTGTTCAGAACCTAAATATTAACTATGTATTATTTAGATGCTGGGAAGTATCATGATATTTCTCGAAATACGCGCTTTAGTTTCAGACAACAAAGATCAGAAATAAAAATGGTTGCCCTTTGACTGCTATTTCTGAGCTGTACTGTCTGAAAATAATGTAGTAGCTGCCATAAATATGCCGTAAATACGTTTTCTGTATCCACTACAGACCTACAGAAGCAGGGCTCACACCAGAAAAGCTTGTGTATGACTATGTTTAAACTCGCCAGAAAATAAAAAATGCCTGTCGAGTTTTCCTGCCATGCTTGTCAAGTTTGGGACTAGCCTGTCAAATTTCCTGCCAGAGTTTTTCCAGCCAGACCTGTCAAATTTCCTGCCAGGAGTTTGCTGCCAGAGCTGTCAAATTTAAGACTAGACCTGTCAAATTTCCTGCCAGGAGTTTGCTGCCAAAGCTGTCAAATTTAAGACTAGACCTGTCAAATTTCCTGCCAGGAGTTTGCTGCCAGAGCTGTCAAGTTTGGGACTAACCTGTCAAATTTGGGACCAGGGGCTTTGTGATGTGTTTATTACATATTAACAGCTGGCACCCTGTTTCAGGTTCTCATGGGAAGCTTTGCTCTACATGCCACCTGTCTTTTTCGCATCTCAAAGCTCAGGGCTGGCTGGGGGTTTATTATTTTATAAGGGGTTTGTATTAACCTATTTTTTTTTAGAGAATTACAATAGGGAGGTTTGTGAGGACCCTTTACAACTTTGACACCTACATGCCATATCCTTCCACCCATGCCCTGGGCTGGGGAACTCAGGACTGCCCTGCAGCTGTTCAACCAGCAGCTGGCTGCAAACCCCCAGTTTTAAAAATGCACAGACATTTCCAGCCTACAACCATGCAGCTTTTCTATGCACTTTTAAACATATGCACAATTACCTCATGTTTTGCAGCAGACCTGTTACTCTTAAGACTAGCCCCACATTCCAACAGTTTAAGGCTAGGACTGTTTAAGGCCAGGGCTGATCAAACCCTGGCATGTCTGTTTTTGCTGCCAGAACTGTCAAAAATAAGGCCAGAAGTTTAAGACCAGACATGTCAAAAGCTGTCAAAATTGCGACCAGCCGTTTGCGACCAGACCTGTCACTTTTGCGACCAGGATTTTTTGATGGGTGGTATCCCTTCTTACTACTGCCCCTCCAGGCTGGAAAAGGGTACGATGTCTCCAGACTCAGAATAATTGAGTCCGTAGTTTGCAAACCCTATAATTCCAGAACCAAAGACACATTGAATTGCTGCTGTTGAAATTTCACTAGGAGCTATTGCTCCGGTTGAAATTCCACTACTTGTAATCGGAGCTTTAGCACTGCAATTCCTTCAACATACAAGACACTGCTTTTTAAGTGTGATTCCAGTGTCTTTGTAAATGAAGTCAATTTCATGCTCTCAATCTAGAATGCAATTTTTCCAAAATACATTTTCAGGGTATTGGAAAGTGGTGTGGGTGTCTTTTAAGGTAGTGTATCAATAAATATGGCTGAGCCGGTGGCCAAGATGGCGGCGGAGTAGGACGTGCTTTTAAGTCCCTCCGGCGACGGGCCTTCTATAGCCTTGTTTAGCACCCTGCTCCGGGCTCGTTTGCGGCCCTCCAGGTCCCCCTGCATCTCCTGGGGGCCCGTGTCCTGCTACCGATTCCCCGCTGCCTGCCGCGGCGCCCCGGGGGCGAAGACAGAGCTGGAGCGGGCGAGCCGCGCAGACGGGACGCAGGGGTGACCGGACTTTGGAGGTCGCAGCCCGGTCGAAAGGAGTTGTGGGCCGGGGCTGCCCTGCGAGAGGCGATCGGGGCTACCCGGAAAGGCGGGGAGCTGCCCAGGACACATCGGCGGACCCTGGAAGAGCCGACGAGACGGGGACCCGGCGCGAAGGGGACTGCGCCATCCGGCCCCGCTGCCTACGTGAGTCCGAGGCTTGTGGCCTAGATACCGCGGCGGAAAAGACCGTGACGAGAGGCCTACCCTTCCACTGAGCTCCCTCGGTCCACGGAGCGCCTGAGGGGGGTGAGTGTGCACTAAGCGGCGCAGAGCAGAGAGCGGTGCGGCGGTCCAGAGGAGCGAGTGACCACCCGAGACTCCCTGGCCCACGTGGCGGACCGCTGACGACCCGGTCGGCCCTCCTGGGGTGACCCTCGCTCCCTCGCCGATGTGGATGAGCTGGGGGAGCAGTGATCTGGACTTTGCGGCCTGGTGACGGGGTGGAGCCCGGAACAGGGGACACCTGCACCAAAATCGAGCCCGGGGCTTACAGGCCTACTGCGGCAGGGAGCCAAATCTGTGGCATTCAGGGGCATGCGGGGAGTGGACCAGCGTCACCGACCGCCCAGGCCATGGTGGAGAGTGCCTTCCCCGGGTGTTGGGGAGCTGTAGTCCCTGGGCTGCGAGTCTACCGAACTGCATGACCTCCAGTGCTGACATCAGGCCCGTGGACGGAGGGCCTTGGGCGAATGGGAACCTGGCATGTGGCATCTAGGGAACCCCGGGGTGGGGTGTGAAGTGATCGGCGCATAGGGCGTTGGTGAGCCGCGCTCTCTCCCGACACGGCAGTGGTGGGGCCCCTGGACAGTGTGTTTCCCCTGAGCTAAGATACTGCCACCAGTCTAGCAAGTGTGGAGCTGAGGCCATTGGGACATCGCCCATTAGACCGGGATTGCCCTGACCGAGGTCTTGCGCGGACGAGCGAAGAGAGAGCGACGTGGTGGGCACCATATACCGCGTAGGGTTCTCGAGCTTACCGGGGGACCGCTGAGGCAGACTTTGGGCTCTTGGGCCAAGACCCGGACAGGGAAGGTGCGCAGTCGGACCAGAGGAGCTACATACTAGAGGAAGGTGATCCCTCGCCCTGAATACCCGAATGAGCAGGGGTGCCGCGATGTCCTCCACACAGCGCAAAGGGAAGCCCGGTAAGGATGGCCCCTCGAAAGGATCCCAGCAGCCAGCGTCCCCGGACCTAGCGTATCGCCCAGGCAGAAGGATGATGAGGCCCCCGCAACCAAAGCCTTTATGACGGAACTATCAAGGAGGACATCTCTGAACTCCGTTCTCAGCTGGCGTCGGACTTCCGCGAGGTGCGGAGGGACGTGGATGGTATCAGAGAGCGGGTGACTACTCTGGAGGATCACGACTTAAGCATGGCAAACGATGTCCACCAATTGCAGCAGGATGTAATTCGGCTCACTGAGCAGAACCTAGACCTCCAGGCACATGCGGAAGACTTGGAGAATCATTCCCGCCGGAACAACATTCGCATACGCCGGTGCCGCGGGACGGGGAAGCAGGTGACCTACGGGGCTATGTGCTGGCACTTTTCTTGCAGATCCTGGGCGATGAGGACCTACACGAAATCAGGATGGACAGGGTCCACATGGTCGGACTGCCTAAACGGGGAGGAGGTCCACCACCTGACGTCTTAGTCTGCGTGCATGACTTCCAGCTAAAGGAGCGCATCCTTCGGAAAGCACGGGATACTCTGTCATTGCAATTCCGAGAGCATCGTCCTCAACTATACCAGGACTTAGCGGCGTCAACGCTCCAGAAGAGGCGCAAATTTCGCCCGGTGACCACCTTTCAACGGGAACGCAATATTTCCTACTCGTGGGGCCACCCCTTTCGCATCATTTTTAGGTGGCAAAATAGACTGGCGCAAATCCGTTCTCTCCAGGTAGCGAAATATCTTCTGGGCCTTGATGACACGACTCGTCCCCAGAGGGTGGAAGTTCACCATCGTGGAGGAGACGGCGATCCTCCTCATGGCAGAGAGTGGGTCCGGAGACAGATCGAAGAAGACCTGATCGCACAACTAGCCTACAGGAGAGGGGAGAGGCGGTGGCATCTGTGGCCTCGGCGACATTGGCGTCTTCCCAGCAGAGCTCCGGAGCAGCCTGAACTCTGAGACGATGGCCAAATGGTGCGGAGGGGCACATCATTTCAGGTACCGTGGGTAAATTTGTACTTTTTGAGAAGACACCCCGGACCGTGGCCCTGGGGGCGCCCCCAGTGGTGCCCCGTCCCCATCCCAGGAGGGACTCTACGGACTACTGCGCACTGGGACTGTTAAGTACATTGTTCTTGTTTGTTCTTTGGGGGGGTGGGAACCGGGGGGCTTCGTGGGAGGAATGGGGGGGGGGGTAGTTGGGGACTGGGTTGGAACTGGAATTAGGGGTGGTGGCGACCGATGTGTGCTTTCTGTGAGTCCCGTCATTCTTGGAAGTATGGCACGTGGGCTCCTTGATAACCTGGTCCTGAACAAGGGCGACCACTGGGTTTTTCATGATGATTGAGACGCTCTCTCGCTGCTGTTGGGTGGGCCTTTGGGGGGGTCCTAGGGTCTGGTGCTGGTAGTTGGGAGGCGGGACTTGATGGAGGGGTACAGGGTGTGGATGGGGAACGGGGGGACGCCTGGCTGCCTGTGACGGGGAGGGGGCAGGGGCATGTTGACGGAGCGAGTGCAATGCGAGGGAACTAATGCTTTCTCATGCCACTTAGTATCGGCACATGGAATGTGAAGGGCCTAAACTCCCCACAGAAGCGCCAAAAACCTTGGAAATACCTGACTGACCATCAATTAGAAGTAGTGGGTCTCCAGGAGACCCACCTGGCGAGCAGAGACGAGCTCCGGCTCCGACACAAACACTTCCCCCTTATCTACATGTCACTTGCCTCCACCAAACACAGGGGGGTGGCTCTTCTATTTCGGGCGTCCCTTCACTTTCAGCCTATGGGGGTGTGTTGTGATAAAGAAGGTCGCTGGTTGATGGTCAAGGGGTTGCTGTATGGCAGATTATGCACTTTTGTGGTGGTGTACGTCCCCAATGCTAGGCAGAATAGCTTTCTCCAGGATTTGTTGGATAAAGTTGGGAACTTTGTGGAGGGGTACCTGTTTTTAATGGGGGATTTCAATATGGTTTGGGACAAGGACCTGGACAGCTCCCGCGCCCAAAGGGCAGACACAGGCGTTTTTTCCACTGAAACACAACGCCTTGTAGGTGACTTAGGATTGATTGACAGCTGGCGTTCCTTGCATCCCCAGGCCCAAGACTATACCTTCTTCTCCCATGTCCACCATTCCTACTCCCGCCAAGACCACAATTTTTTGAGCCAAGCCCTCAGGGGAGATGTCCGTGATTCTAGCATCTTTCCGCTCTCCGTGTCAGATCATAGCCTGTTGGTCCTCGGGTTGCACTGGTCGATGAGGGGGGACGGCCTGCGGAAATGGTACTTCCCAGCTGCGCTTGTTCGGGATGATACATCCTGTAAGGAGCTACGGAAGGCCATCGGGGACTTTCTGGCCCTTAACCCGGTATCGGTCACTTCGGTGTTCAACACCTGGGACGCATGCAAAGCATCGCTGCGAGGCACCTGCCTAGGTCTCAATGCGAACCTCAATAAATTGAGAAGGAAGGAACGGGAGGACTTAGAGGCGGAACTTGCTACCTTGGAACAGGCACACAAATCGAACCCGTCCAGGGCGACCCTCCGGCCGCTGACAGCTGTGAGGGGGAAGTTAAAGGCCCACTACAATAACCGCGCTGAATTCACCCTCCTGAGGCTTCGGCGTCTCTCATATTCACAGGCGAACAAGGTAGGAAAGCACTTGGCCCGTCAACTTCGGGACAAAAGGGAGAGGGAATTCATCGGGGGGGATTCAGGACTCATCGGGGTCCCTGCAACATCGAGATGAGGACAAGGCGGACCTCTTTGGCCGCTTTTATGCTGCACTCTACGAGGGAGACTCTCTGGACCAGGAAGCCCAAAGGAGATTCCTGGCTGATCTCCCCATACCGCAGGTCTCTAAAGAGTGGAATGAACTTTTGGCTGCGCCCATCTCCAGAACGGAAGCGTTGGACGCTATTAAGGCCCTAAAACTCCATAAAGCGCCGGGCCCAGACGGCTACACTGGCCTTTTTTATAAATCATTTGCGACTGAGCTGTGCGACTATCTGGTCTCCCTCTTCAATGAAATGGCTGTCACTGGGAAGACCTCAGGGACTATGGCCGAAGCCGTGATCACTGTGATCCCCAAACCAGAGAAGGATCTATCTAAATGCTCGTCGTATCGCCCGATAGCTCTCCTCAATATCGATGCTAAATAGTACTCCTCTATCATTGCGCGCAAGCTCCAGGACTTAATGCCGGCCCTCATTCATCCGGACCAGTCCGGGTTCATTAAGGGCCGACAGATGCACGACAATTTGAGGCGGGTGATACACCTGATAGAAAAGGCCGCCAGATTCCGCATCCCGGCGGTGCTGGTGGGGCTTGACGCGGAAAAAGCTTTTGATCGCGTTGATTGGGGGTTCATGTTTCGCACCCTGGTCGCCTTTGGCTTCTCGACCCAGTTCATATCAATGATCCCTACAAACTACAGCAGCCCCAGCACTAGGGTAATGATTAATGGGCATCGATCCACCTGTTTCACTCACTCCCGTGGTACCAGACAGGGCTGTCCCCTTTCTCCTCTCCTCTTCGCTCTGAGCATCGAGCCACTAGCGCTTGCGGTGCGGGAGCATGAGCAGATCAAGGGTCTTCCCTTTACTGGTGAGCAGCACAAAATCTCCCTATTTGCGGATGATGTATTATTATCGGTGGCTCACTCATTACCTCATATCCAAACAGTGTTGTCCGACTTTGAAGCAGTGGCCGGTTTCAAGGTCAACTTTGGTAAACCATACATACTGAACCTTACTCTCCCTCCAGCAGAAGTGAAACGTGTGCGGCTGCTCATGCCTTTGTCATGGGCATCCACCTCTCTATTATACCTGGGAGTTCGGCTAACTCCCTCCATAGGATCACAGTATTCAGCAAACTTCCCCCCAATGCTAGCGGCGGTGCGAGCGGACCTGGATTGGTGGAGGCCGAGGTATATTTCGTGGCTTGGCAGGATCCATGCTCTCAAGATGGTTCTCCTCCCCAAGTTCCTATATCTTTTCCAGGCCCTTCCCATCCCAATAGATTTGGACTTTTTCCGACGCCTTAAAACCTTGATGCTGAGATTCGTTTGGCAGGGTGGGCGGGCGCGTTTCTCCTTCACAACTCTGCGACGTCCACGGAAGGAGGGGGGAGTGGGATTCCCTGATATGCACCTGTACTATAAAGCCACGCAGCTACGGGTACTGGTGGAATGGTCCCAACAGCTCTCAGAAAAACACTGGCTGCACATGGACAGGAGTGTGGCTGGGAGATCAATCTGGGACCTTGCCTGGAAGCCCAAGGTGGATAGGCCCAAGAACGCCTACATCAGCACACCCACTAGCACTGTCTTGAAAGTCTGGGATACGGTCTCTGGTGACAACCGCTGGACCACGTTTTCGTCCCCCTTTACCCCCATACACTTCAACCCGGCCTTTCCGCCGGCGATGCAGGAGGGCCCCTTCCGACTGTGGAGAGAAGGAGGATGCAGAGCTCTCACACACTTGTTCCATGGGTCTGTACCACTCACATTTAACAAATGCATGAGAGACTATGGGATCCCGGCCACTGAACGATTCCGCCACATCCAGCTCCTTCACTGGGCGACCTCAGCGGGAGTGGGAGATGCAGCCACGAGACCGCTGTCACCATTTGAGGCCTTTATCCTACGTACCTCCAATATGAAGGGGGCGATCTCCTTCCTGTACGGGTTGCTGCTCACCACTGCAGTGTCTCCCCATCCCCGCTACATGGGACACTGGGAGGACCTTCTGTGCCAGGACGTTATTGATGAGGAATGGAAGGGTCTCTGGCGAGATATCGCTACGCACAACCACCCGGTGGATCTAAGAGAGGCCCACCTAAAAACCATGCTGGATTGGTACCTGTACCCGTCCAAGTTACATCGAATATTTCCGGCCTCCTCGGACAGGTGTTGGAGGGGCTGTGGTCTACTGGGGGACTTCCGCCACATTTGGTGGGACTGCCCGATCATCCGCCCATTCTGGGATTAAATTCTGTCCCACATCAAAGACATTCTAGGCTATCCGATACCTGATTCAGTAGCTCATGTCCTACTGGGTCTCTGTGACCCAGCGTTGGAACATCAAACAAAAGCGGATAAACATATCCTATGGCTCTGCCTCGGAGCCGCCAAACTCACGTTAGCTGCAGCCTGGAAGAAACCGGATGCTCCGGCAATATCACTGTGGCACGCGAGACTATGGAGATTACTGAGCATGGAGCGAATGGCGGACATCTTCCTGGGCAACCTTAAGAGTTTTCTGTTCCGCTGGGGTCCTCTAGTCCGCTTCCTCTCACAGGGCTACCCTCTGCGGTCTGCCCCTCCGCAGTACGCGCTCTCCACCTTTTCCAGATTTAATAAGATTGTATGAATGTGGAACTGATTGTGTGTAGTTGTCGCCATCACCTGGGGGGGGGGGGGGTTCAGTTGGTTTCGTTACCTGTTGCGACACCGCATGGCCTATGGAGGCTGTCAGATTTTCTAGTTTTTCTGCAGCACTGATTCCCCCACCTGGGTTTTGTCACCCCTCTTTGCAGGGCTGCTACCAGTCGGGAAGTCGGGAAGGGGCCTGCTCTCGATTCCCTATATGTTCACCATCAGACATTGACTCTTCGAACTGAACTTTAATGACACACTATGCTGCCTCCTTTTGCCTCCTATTATGCCTATTCCAGTGCCCCCCCTGTGAGGGGAACAATGCAGGACTGTCGCTTGTATACTTTCCTTTGCTTCTTTCTTTTTCTCTCTGCAACATAAAAAAAAAAAAAAAAAAAAAAATATGGCTGAAGCTAACATTGGGCCCGATTCACAGAACTAACTTAAGACAAAATCCTAAACTTACTACCATTTTGGTATTCACAGACAGCACTTACTCATTTTGGTGTTCACAGAAGGCACTTACTCATTTCGGTATTCACAGAAGTTAGGACTCCTAACTTTAGGACTCCTAAATGCCTTCTGTGAATACCGAAAGTCTTAAAGTTAGGATTTTGCTCAATTTAGTAGTAGTAAAGTTAGGACTCCTAACTTTAGGACTCTTAAATGCCTTCTGTGAATACCAAAAGTCTTAAAATTAGGATTTTTCCCAATTTAGTAGTAGTAAAGTTAGGACTCCTAACTTTCAGACTCCTAAATGCCTTCTGTGAATACCGAAAGTCTTAAAATTAGTATTTTTCTCAACTTTACTACTACTAAACTGAGAAAAATCCTAATTTTAAGACTTTTGGTATTCACAGAAGGCATTTAGGAGTCCTAAAGTTAGGCGTCCTAACTTTACTACTCCTAAACTGAGAAAAATCCTAACTTTAGGACTTTCGGTATTCACAGAAGGCATTTAGGAGTCCTTCTGTGAATTCTGTGAATACTAAAATGGTAGTACGTTTAGGATTTTGTCTTAAGTTAGTTCGTGAATCTGGCCCAAAGAGAGGATATTATTTAGGGGAAACTAATGTGCAACCAGCCATCCCGAGCTCTTCATCTTCCCCACTACTCTGGTCTCAGTCAACAGAAGCCCCATTTTACTACTTATCCTTGGTCCATTATATTCTCTACTGTGCAATACTCTAAATTGTTCCTTGTTTTCATGCAGAGTCAATGTTGTAAAGAATTTCCTTTACACTTAGTTAATTTCTTATTATTAGCACTCGGAGTAGAAAGTACACAATGGTTCAGCTAATAAAAGGGAATGGCTTCCATACAATAGCTAATTTTTTCTTACTCACGATTTTAGCATTTTTATATGACCTTTCCCTACTTTGATGCTGTGTCATTGTTCGTTTACATCCTCTCCTGGGGGTTAAAGTGTTCCATCTGGCCTTTTTGTGCCTTTCTTCATCTTTTTTGAGAAAATGGATTTCCTTGTCAGGGTATGCTTGGCGTATGATGGTCATTGCAAGTAAGAGCAGACTCTTTATGTGTAGTTGATTGTTGTATGAACATTAGGTGGCACCAAGTAGATTATTTGGATTGATGGTGCAGGAAGTGTGTGGAGGGGTAGTGTTAGACCTGTCTGCCTTAGGGTGGTCTACTCCTAAACGTTTTGCCTTACTCCTCCTGTTAGACCTTCCAGCCTTTCTGGTGGTCTCCCTCCCCCAACTTGTTGCCTTACTCCTTCATTTGTTCTGATCTTCTTGTTGCTGGCATTACGACTCTGGGTACTTTACCACTGCTAACCAGTCTTAAAGTGCATGTGCTCACTCCTTACACATGGCAATATTGGCTTACACCCAATTAGCATATTTAATTTTCCTATAAGTCCCTAGTAAAGTGATACTGCATGTATCCAGGGCCTTTAAATTACATTTTAAATTAGTGGGCCTGCAGCACTGATTGTGCCACCTACTTAAGTAGCCCTTTAAACCTGTCTCAGGCCGGCCACTGCAGAGTTTGTGGGTGCAGTTTTAAACTGCCAGTTCCACCTGGAAAAATTAACCTTTTGCCAGGCCTAATTCTTAAAAAAAAAAATATATATATATAAGCAACTCCTAGGGTAGGCCCTGGGCAGCCCATAGGGCAGGGTGCAATGTATGTAAATAGCACGACATGTAAAACTTAAAAGTACATGTGCTGATAGTGAAACACTCTCAAACTTGTTTTCACTATTACAAAGCCTACCTCTCCTGTAAGATAACATTGGGGTTACCTTATTATATTTAAAAAGGATAACCTCTAAATAAGGACAGCTAAACTGTTCATGTTTGGTGTCTTAGGGATTATAGAGAAAAATCCTCTGTTATGGTAAAGTCTGAGTTTGAAAATGTCACTTTTGGAACCCTGGCATTTTCCTGCCCTAGCCATTTAGTGCCTGCAGCCTGTCTCTGGGTCACATGACTTGGTGTAGGAGGCAGGTGGTCTTTGTATATTCTTCCCAGACCACCTAACACAATAGAGAGCATAAGTGTACCTGGGTGGGTCAACACTGCCAGGATGGGTGAACTGAGTTAGGCACAGCTCCGCCTTTACTTGAATGTGCTAAGTCCTGCCTTCACACAAAGAATTGCATGCCCCTGTAATTAGTCTGGAGCCATGGCAGAGGAGGCAGGATACCTGAGCACTTCAAAGGAAATTCTCTAGATTATTCTTCCACTTCAAAGAAGGCACCAGGTTTAAATAGTGGACATTAGACACCGACTCTTCAGGACACTCTTGGACCCGTGGAAGACTCTGCCAGGAAGGAGGACCCCTGTGCTCCTGAAAGAACTGCCACTCAGTTGGACTACTGCCCTGAAGGACTGCTGCCCTGCTATGGTGATCTGCCTTGCCTGATCTTGCCTGGGTGAGAAGGACTGGACTTGCAACCTGTACCCTGGACCACTAGAGTGAGTTGCAAACCAGAGTAGAACCGATGCATCACCTCTACTGCCTGGACTTTCCAGATGCAAGGACTATGCATCACCTTCGCAGTCTCAATGGAACAACTGCTGTGCAACACATCCCGGCGCAGGCCCTCGCATCACAAGCCCCTCGTCAACAGCATCCTTGATGATGACACAGGACTCCGCATCGCAAGACCCCCAACTTCTTCGGAACTTGCCAGTGCATGATGCATCCTAGATGTCCTCAACATCGCAAACATCCTCATCGATAGCCTACTCGACGACGACAAAAAACCTTGCATCACAGCCTTGCAGTTACCTGGAACTACCACTGTGTGACACACCTCCAACCAGACCTCGCATGGCATCAGCTGCGTGACGCATCCTCAACGTGGGACCACGCAATGCTTAGTAACCAGGATTTAAGGTGCTCTTGTTCATCTCACCTGACCTGGTCCCTGTAGCCTGTGTGAATATCATGGCATAATCTTAGCAAGACACTAGGGAAGGTAAATACATAAAGGAACCACAAAATCAAGAGAATATAAAAAACGTTGTTTCATTTAATAAGTATTCATGTTAAAACCAAACATCATAAACACTAATAAGGCATAAATTAGGACAAAAATTTATAAAAAGACAAATTATACAATTTCAATGCAATACATAATAGTAAAAAGTAAAATAGTGGCAATCAATATTTTCTGACGCGCGTTTCGGCGTTACAAGAGACGCCTTCTTCAGGAGCCACAATTCCTGTCTGAAACAAATAGTTGAAAAATATAAACACAAAATGAATAACATAAATTTAAAAATTCCACTAACAATGTGTCATATATAACAAGTCAATTAAAACAGTTTATACAGCCAATTCAAAACAAGTCCCTGAATAGCACTCCTTCCCTACTTGATGTAGCAATATAGTAATTAGTTTAATCAAAAAAGGACTAGCTGTGTTTAGGGGGGGGGGGGTTTGACAAGATTAGTTTTGCAATCTAAGTGACTCAATCTTGTTTTGTCAAGGGGTTGTGGCACCTGATGGGTGTCCTTATAAAGCCCTCACCCACCAACCTAGTTGGTGGCATGCTTCATCATCGGGCCCACCCAGTGACACCTAACGTGTCCCGGGTGTGCTACGACGCCTGGTTACAACGGAGCAGGTATGTCACTGTGTGTGCGGTGAAGGGTGAAAAGATAGTGATTTAAAACGGCTTGACGAGGGTCCCAGTACCCGGAGGGTGAAGAAACTTTAATACCTGGGCCTCCGTCAGCGGTTAAAAATAAGGCAGTGGGACGTTAGAGGCGAGTTACGACCTCCCACGTCCTTTAGTGAGTCAACATGTTTCAGCCAGTGCCTTATGAATATGCTGGCTTTCTTCAGGACAAGAAATAAAATAGTGTGTGCAATTAAAACTAGTGGGTGTGTGCTACAGACTATGTGTCTACACGCCCTAAAGTGTATCTATGTGTGAGAGGGGGGATTCCCTTCTCAAGACCACCTGTACATGTAACATGTAAGGACAAAGACAAAACATACAGGAGAAGAGAGAGTCACTGGACAATATTGCATATGAGCTCATAACAGCCGGCTTAATAGCGTAAGGGGTGCAGGCTATAAGCGGCTTAAGGTGTAATGATACTGGTGGTATCATTATGGTGAAGATCGCTATAGAACTTCGTAGGTGGAGTGATTAAAACAAGCGGTATTCACAACATTGGTGAGAGAAGTGAAAATAAAACAATAGAGCACAAGGGCAATTCTTACGCTAGTTTTAGAAAGTTTTCTCCTCAAGGTTATTGAAGTGGCAAGGGGTTAGTCCTATGAGGGAGAAAAAGGTAGGGCCACTGTGGTTAGGAGACCTGTAAAGAGAAAAGAGTGGTAGCGCTTATCAGTAGTAGAGGTGGTTGTTCAGCATACTCACAGGATTTCTTGCCAGAACCTGCCTTGGACCTGTTGTGCCTCCTTCGCAGAACCGGTAACTAATGGCCAGTATTGCAGGGTTTTTTATACTGTGGTTGATTGGTAGATTGAGGACAACTGTGAGGCAAGAGGAATGGTGGAAAGACTCGCGCTGGTGAGTTATGATAGCGCTCAGGTGTGCGAGGGGTACCGCGCGAGTGCGCGCGGTGTAGTGGCCAGAGTCCACGCATGCGCAACGGAACCTACTCCCCGGGCGCCAGCGCGAACAATGCTGAAGCTATTGCGCATGCGCGAACAATGCTGAAGCTATTGCGCATGCGCGAACAGTGGGAGTGGCATCGCGCATGTGCGTAGTACGCGCTATGCAAGCGCGAGGCTTCCTTGCCTAGGGAAGTCAAGGCAGCAGGAGCACATGCGTGTAGACAAGCGCGCCCTGTGTGAGATAAGTGTGACACATATGACTGTGTCAAAGGAGTGTATATACATAAATTGCTAAACACAATGTGTGCTGTAGATGGCCTGGGGAGCTAGGGTATGGTTAAAAACGTGGGGGGAACAGCTCAAGTACTCAGAACTACAGGGCTCAATTAGCAAGGGGTGGGGGACAGGTTAGCCCACTGGTTATAGGGTGGTTAGGGAATTCCAGGGGATGGCATCATTCAGGCCGTCTGTGGCAGTTGAGAGGCGATATATCCATCGCTGCTCTTTGTTAAGGAGTTTCTTGTCATTGTTGATGGGGCTCTCAGGAATTTGTTCAATGACTGTCCAACTGAGATCGTTGGGTGTATGACAGTGGGTGATGAAGTGGTTAGTCAACCTGCTGATGTTCTTTTTGCATCGTATAGTACTGCGGTGCTCAGTTATTCTGGTTCTGATTTTGCGTGTGGTCATCCCCACATACCGAAGACCACACGTGCAAGTGAGCAAGTATATCACGTTGCGTGAATTGCAATTGGTGTGGTTCCGTTGGGTCCAGATCTTGTTAGGTTCAAGGTTCAGAGTTTTGGTGTGAGTTGTGAGGTGGCATACACTACAATCGTTGCAGGGGTAGTGTCCTGTGATTTTGGGCAAGCCCCATGCATTGAGAATTGTATTCTCAGGTGGTTTAGGCAGTGGTCTTGGTCGGGTGCTTACCAATTGGTCTCTCAGGTTGTGGCACCTCTTGTATGCAAACCTAGGGGCTTCCCAGTTCCTTTGTCCAGAGTTGATGATTCTCCAGTGTTTTTGATGATTTTTGCTACCTCATTAGAGGCTGTGTTGTAGGTTGTGACGCAGGTTATCGGTTGCTCCTGGTCCTCCTTAGTGATATTTTCAAGGAGTGCGTCACGGTTTTGGTTTCTCGCCCTTTTCTGAGATTTCCGTATGATGGCCTTGGGGTAACCGCGGTTTTCCAGCTTGGTTACCAAGTCTGCTGATTGTGATTTATAATCACTGACATTGGTACAGTCTCTCCGTATGCGAAGGAATTGACCAAATGGTAAGTTTTCTTTGAGTGGGCGGGGGTGGAAGCTGGTGTAAAGGAGCAGTGAGTTCCTTGCTGTGGGTTTGTAATATGTAGTAGTGACGAGGGTCCCATCCTTGGCCGTGATGTTCAGGTCTAAGAAGGGTAATTGGTGGTTGCTAGATGTGCTAGTGAAGTTTAGGTATGGGTCTCTGCTGTTGAGCCAGATCAGGAATTTGTCCAGGTCACTCTGTGTGCCTCGCCAGATGACCAGGATGTCATCAATATACCTGTGCCATTTCAGGATATGGTGACTGAACGGGTTGGTGACTGCAGAGATGTTGGTGCATTCAAAATGGTGTACATATAATCCTGCCACGCTCGGCGCGAAAACGCTGCCCATGGATGTCCCGTTTGTTTGGAGATAGAAAGTGCCCTCATATTCAAAGTAAATTTCTTTGAGGGCTAAAGTTGCACATGCTAGTATGAAGCTCCTAGGAGTGTGGTAAGGCCAGGGTGAATCTGCCAGGATGTCATGTAGTACCTTCGAAGTGGCATCCTGTGGGAGACTGGTGTACAGGCTCTCCACGTCTAGCCCCACAAGTAATTGTGTGTCAGGGTCAAAATCGATATTGTTTATAGCTTGCAATAGATGTTTGGTATCCTTTATGTATGTGGGAGTTTTTTGTACAAGAGGGTTCAGGAAGAAATCGCAGTATCGAGAGAGTGGTTCTAATAGGGAATTGATCCCAGATACAATGGGTCTGCCAGGTGGTGGGATTTTGCCTTTGTGTACTTTTGGTACAGTATAAAAGTACGGTGTCCGTGTGTTTACTGGGCAAAGGTATTCAGCTTCCTGCTTAGAAATGTGCTCAGCGTCTGCTGCTCTCTTCACAAGCGAATGAATGGTTGTATGCAATTGGTCTGTGGGGTCCTGTTCCAGCCTGCGGTAGTTCCTGTTGTCGCTGAGCAGTCTGCGACATTCTGTATCGTAGTCGATTTTGTCTAGGAGCACAATGCCTCCCCCCTTGTCAGCTGGTTTTATGATCAACGTGGGGTTGTTTTGAAGGCGTTGTATGGTTTGTCTGTCCTCCCACGACAGGTTGTTGAAGTGGTTGGTTGGGTTGAGGTTCTCAATGTCATGGTATACTGCCTGTTCGAACGTGGTGATTTCGGCAGGGATGGTAGAGGGTGGTGGGACGAAGGTAGACTTGATTCTGAGACCCGTGGTATTCGGGTTGTCTTGAGGTGGTCACTTTCGGGGATGGGTTTTTCAAAGAACGTTTTCAATTTCAGTTTTCTGAAAAATTGTGCTAGTTCAGTATGTAGTTTGAATTTATCAAGCCTTGTGGTAGGCACAAAAGATAGTCCTTTTTCCAGGACTAACTGCTCTTTTTGAGATAGTGGGGTACTGGATAAGTTAAAAACCAGTGATGGTTGGGCAATGGGGTTCACTATTTGCTCGGTCCCGGTGTTGCTTCTTTTGCTTTTTGGCGTGTGTTGGAACTGACTGGGTTCTCTTCTTCGGCCCAGTGGACCTGTGTATTGTGCTGTGTTGGTCTTCGGCGTCCCCGCGCCCTTTGGCCCCGTCCTAAAAAAGGAAAATTTGGGCCCTGATTGCCCGCGAAAAGCGGCATTGGTCCCGGTGGGTAAATGGTTGGGAAACCATAATAGGGGTTCTGCATCTGGCCGAGGTTCGGTGGGAATTCATAGAATTGGTTTGGTTGTCCTCCTTGCCAAGTGTTAGGCCAGCGTTGTCCTCTTCGTCCTCTTCCTCCTCGTTTTTGTGATCCACTGCTCGAGTCACTTGAGATGGAGCTATCATACCCTGAAGAGTTGGACATATTAGCCTCCTTTGTTGGTGGCGTATAGTTGTCCTCTGAGTACGGATACACTTTTGCGTAGCTAAATTTCTTGAGGTCTTTGTCGAATTTTTTGATTTTGGCCTGGGTCAAGTAGTCCTTGTATTCATTAATCTCTCTGATTTGGTCATCTAGTGTTTTCTTGTAGGCTGTGATAGTGGCTTTGAAATGGCTCTCTGTGGATTGGATTTCAATCATTATGGCGTCAGATAGGCGTTTAGCTGTTTTGAGGATGAGTATCATCCAGTCCCTGGTACAGTGCCAAGCGATCTGGGTCCAGTCTTTCCTAAACGTAGGGTCATCAAGGAAGATCCTGGGTGCATTGGTCACTAAAAGGCCCCTTGGAGCCGTGTTAGTTCTGAGGTATTGGGCCAGGATAGTCCCATGGAGAATGGTACGTATCCTGTTGCGCTTTTTCTCTGTGAGGGTCTCCCAATCAGTGGTCTGTGCGACAGTATTGGAGATGTTAAAATCCGCTTGGAAGGACGGGTCAGATAGGATATCTGCCAAGTCACTTTCAGTGAAGGTCAAGCCATGGTTTTCCGCCATGGTATGTAAAAGCTCTCGCAGCTGTGCGCTGCCAATATGGTCGTGTATCAAGAGGGAGAGAGAGGACCAGATAGCCAGTCCGTATCCCTGGTTTATATGTAGTTTAATCAAAAAAGGACTAGCTGTGTTTTGGGGGGGGGGGTTTGACAAGATTAGTTTTGCAATCTAAGTGACTCAATCTTGCTTTGTCAAGGGGTTGTGGCACCTGATGGGTGTCCTTATAAAGCCCTCACCACCAACCTAGTTGGTGGCATGCTTCATCATCGGGCCCACCCAGTGACACCTAACGTGTCCCGGGTGTGCTACGACGCCTGGTTACAGCGGAGCAGGTATGTCACTGTGTGTGCGGTGAAGGGTGAAAAGATAGTGATTTAAAACAGCTTGGCGAGGGTCCCAGTACCCGGAGGGTGAAGAAACTTTAATACCTGGGCCTCCGTCAGCGGTTAAAAATAAGGCAGTGGGACGTTAGAGGCGAGTTACGACCTCCCACGTCCTTTAGTGAGTCAACATGTTTCAGCCAGTGCCTTATGAATATGCTGGCTTTCTTCAGGACAAGAAATAAAATAGTGTGTGCAATTAAAACTAGTGGGTGTGTGCTACAGACTATGTGTCTACACGCCCTAAAGTGTATCTATGTGTGAGAGGGGGGATTCCCTTCTCAAGACCACCTGTACATGTAACATGTAAGGACAAAGACAAAACATACAGGAGAAGAGAGAGTCACTGGACAATATTGCATATGAGCTCATAACAGCCGGCTTAATAGCGTAAGGGGTGCAGGCTATAAGCGGCTTAAGGTGTAATGATACTGGTGGTATCATTATGGTGAAGATCGCTATAGAACTTCGTAGGTGGAGTGATTAAAACAAGCGGTATTCACAACATTGGTGAGAGAAGTGAAAATAAAACAATAGAGCGCAAGGGCAATATGGCTGAGATACCCGCCACCCCCTCTCAACACAATCCCCAAAAGGAGGGAAACCGGAAACAGTTCTTAAAGTTTTTGGAAGTGGGAGGGAGTGACCCTCCCGGCCGTATTTATTAAACAAAATTAAAAACATTAAACGTATCATGTTATGTACAATTTCATTAACACATTGCGATGTTTGGCTAACCTTAACATATTCTCTAATACAGAGGTTCTCCTAGCCGAACTAGCATCCTACAAAACATTCTCTAGAAATACTGAAATTGTACATCCTAACGTTTAAGGGCCAACGGCAAGGTCATAACCGGTGTCAAGATCCCTAACCAGACTTACCCCTCCCACTTGGGAGGGGCGACAGCACAGAGGCTTACCTCAAGTGCAACTACTAACAATTTCCCTTGACTTGACGGGGGCACTTAAGACTCGACGCCATTTAAAGGTCGTTCGAAGACTCGTGTGAGGTATCTAGAAGGTATCGTGGACCTCCCCCCACCCCACACAACTTACCGCATCTGCCGTCGCAGATGACACTGGCCCCGGGAAATTCCCCAGGAGGGGGCTGTAACCCCTCCTACAAAGGAAGGGGCCTTGACCGCCTTTCCTTTACTTCCGGCGACCCACCCTTAGACGGGACCGCCTCCCCACTGAGGGGCCAATGGCCACCTCTCCCGAGCGCTCCCATCCGTGTTGGGTGACGCCCACTCATAGGGATCTTCTAATTAGTGCTCACCGATCATGACCTTACCGCCTACCAAAAATAAATACGACAATACATACTCAAACCTATGTAAACATTGGTCGCTACGACCGAAAGAGCATGCTTAAAGATACAACACTACATCAAATCATTTTCATCGTAAGAACCTACACGACATTCACCATTCTTTATTAGGCTCAACATCAAACTGATACCTTCACAGCCTGTAAACGAAACGGAAAACATATTTATAAATTCACTTTATTACAACAACTGGCTGTCCTCAGGGGCTGGTGGGTGGGTCAAAATTGGCTCTTCGTTCTGTCCCGAGCTCACGTGTAGCGAGGAGGTGCAACTTCGGAGCACAAGAACAAGAGGACGTCTTCCGGTCTTGCGTCTCTTTTTATCCGTCTTCAGGGCGGGCGTAAACCCGCCCCTGCCTGCCCCTAGGGCGTGGCTGGCTACGTCGGTGTCTAGGCCAGCCCACTCTAGGGCGGGAAAAGACGCGCCCCGGCTACGCCGCTTCGGGCATACCAGCCGAGACGCGCCTCCCGCCCCAAAATGGCTTCCCGGGAGGATCGAGGCACTCCGCCATACGTTCGGGGGGACCGAGTGGTCGCCCCTTTTCATATGGCTGAGATACCCGCCACCCCCTCTCAACACAATCCCCAAAAGGAGGGAAACCGGAAACAGTTCTTAAAGTTTTTGGAAGTGGGAGGGAGTGACCCTCCCGGCCGTATTTATTAAACAAAATTAAAAACATTAAACGTATCATGTTATGTACAATTTCATTAACACATTGCGATGTTTGGCTAACCTTAACATATTCTCTAATACAGAGGTTCTCCTAGCCGAACTAGCATCCTACAAAACATTCTCTAGAAATACTGAAATTGTACATCCTAACGTTTAAGGGCCAACGGCAAGGTCATAACCGGTGTCAAGATCCCTAACCAGACTTACCCCTCCCACTTGGGAGGGGCGACAGCACAGAGGCTTACCTCAAGTGCAACTACTAACAATTTCCCTTGACTTGACGGGGGCACTTAAGACTCGACGCCATTTAAAGGTCGTTCGAAGACTCGTGTGAGGTATCTAGAAGGTATCGTGGACCTCCCCCCACCCCACACAACTTACCGCATCTGCCGTCGCAGATGACACTGGCCCCGGGAAATTCCCCAGGAGGGGGCTGTAACCCCTCCTACAAAGGAAGGGGCCTTGACCGCCTTTCCTTTACTTCCGGCGACCCACCCTTAGACAGGACCGCCTCCCCACTGAGGGGCCAATGGCCACCTCTCCCGAGCGCTCCCATCCGTGTTGGGTGACGCCCACTCATAGGGATCTTCTAATTAGTGCTCACCGATCATGACCTTACCGCCACAGGTCCGGATAGTTGACCGGCTATCCGGACCCCCCACAAGACTCCTACCTAAAGGTCATGTTTTAACGTTTTTAACCAAGCTAAGAAGTCTTCTATGAGTAACTCATTCCCCACCCTTGACAAATGCACACCGTCCCCCAAATACATACTGTCATCATTAATACAACTATGCGAGATCGAATGCAATGTCTTGGAACGGAACAACCTACTCACTTTGTTATTCAATTTTTTAACAGAATGATTCAAAGCAGGGATCGAGATAGCCCCCCGCCACACTTTTCGTGGGATCATATGAGACCACGCAATTATGCACCCCGGAACTCTCCTCGCTAACCAACTTACCGTGGAAAGCATAGCCTCCAGGAGAAGTCGTCTACCGGTGGTGACCAAATCATTGCCCCCTAGATGTACTATGACTATGGACGGCGGTGACCTCATCCGCCCTAACAAACCCTCAAAGAATGCTTGAAACTGGTCAATACAGAGACCGCCTCTTCCGTAGAAGGACACTCTGCACCCGTATTCCCCAGGTACGTGAACCATGTCACCTGCTTTGAATACGTCCGCGGCCCGTCTCACGTATGAGTGGCCCACGACCCACACCTCCTTTCTCACAGCCGGTGATGTCTGACCGCTGGCCTGGTGTTGGGTCGACTGCATAGTCCGCCCTGCCGCGTAGGCTTGCGCAACTGAAAACAAACAAAAGACAAGAAGCGTGAGTATATGATTACAGCTTCACAACATGTGCAATCGCACATATCTCTTATAACAATCGGAGGACCAACGCCCTACACGTTTCACTTGCTCTACATTAAGACCCCTGGCTGTAGCTTCAGTAGCAGCCCCTATTCGAAAGGAATGGGTCCCGAATTCGCCCGGGTCCAAGCCCGCTGCGGCAATGGCCATTGCAAGCACCCGCTGAAACTGAAACCTCGTCAGCGGGGTGGCGTCTGCATGCCTCAACAAAGTCCCCCCCCATGATGCCACCCTTCGTGCTAGGTAATCTTCTAAACACTGTACCGGACACATGGAGGACCCGGGGGTCCTGCGAATGATCGTGCAGTCCCCCTTCCCATCTTGGTCGGTCTTGGACCTGAGAAAGGAGACAATCACCGCATCGCCCCTGATCTGAACGTGTTCCCGGCACAACCCCCCCACCACATCCTGTTTGTTTCTTGCAACCAGCTCACTTATCCTCATAGCCCCGTGAAATGCCAGCGTAAATGCAGTCCGGAACAAACACGTCTCGAAAGGAGACGAGCATGTGGTAGGGAGTGTGGCCAGCAACTGGGACAACCTATCCAGACCTATCGGTCGTCTCACATCCACTCTGCGACCCTCAAGGCGTTGCCACCCGCGCAGCGCCCTTTGTACTGCAAAAGACGCTGTCGGGTCCTGGATATTATGGGCCCTGGCAACAAAGGAAATGGCGGCACGATGCCTTTGGGCCGTAGCCACCGATTTCCCAGCCCTACGTAAGGACATCAGAAAATGTACAACCCACTCTTCCCGACCCCAAAGTCCCCCTCTCTCAGTCCCCAAAAAGGCTAAATAGGCCTGAAACGCCCCTTCATATGCCTTCCTTGTCCTGGGTGCTAGACTCTCTCCCACGAGGTGACGAAGTTCGGGGCACCGAGAGACCAGAGAGCTTCGGGGAAGGGTGCCGGCTCTGGGTCCGCTGAAGGAAGGAAACCCGAGAAAGCCTGCATGTGAAAACGAGACAGTGCATCAGCCGCCTGATTCATCACCCCCGGGACATGTTTTGCTCTGAATATCACGTTCAGTTGCATACACAGTAGGACAATTTCTTTGAGCAGCCTCAAAATCAGTTTACAACGGGCTGCCTGACTATTGATGCATTCTACAACGGTCATATTGTCAGACCAGAACACGACAGAATGATCTCTGAACCCTTCAGGCCAGGTTCTCAGGGCCACCAGAATGGGAAACAGTTCCAGGAAAGCAATATTACTCGTCAGCCCCTTCTCGTGCCACCATAGGGGCCACCTTTGTGCAGACCATTTTGTGCCGAAGATGGCGCCAAAGCCTATGCTTCCCGCTGAATCTGTCCATAGCCCAAGCTCCTCGGAGGATACGGCTGGCTTGTTCCAGACGACTCGACCATTGAAGTCCGCCAAAAATGCTAACCAAATACGCATGTCCTGGCGGACCTCGGCCGATAACCTCGTGCGATGATGACCCTCCTTTAGGCCAACCATTGCTTGGGCGATTGAGCGGGAAAAGGGGCGGGCCATTGGGATCACTCTCAAGGCAAAGTTCAACTTCCCCACCAATTGTTGCAACTGATGCAGTGTAACCTTAGATGCAATTAAACATACTCGGAGGGCTGCCCTAAACTTCAACACTTTGCTAGCTGGTAAACGGAAACACCCCTCCCTAGAGTCCAACTCGATCCCCAAAAACTCGAGGCAAGTCGTGGGACCCATAGTTTTACCTGGTGCCAATGGCACGCCAAAATGACCCATCAACACACAGAATTCAGCTAAGGCCTGGGCACATTCGGGATGTCCGGCGGGGCCAAGGAACAGGAAGTCATCAAGGTAGTGCATTACATTTCGGAAACCCGTTTTCATAGTGAACACCCATTGCAGGAAAGTACCGAATTTCTCAAAATAAGCACATGATATAGAGCATCCCATTGGCATACACCTATCCATGTAAAATGACCCCTGAAACCCGAATCCCAGAAGACGCTGGTCGTCTGGGTGTACCGGGAGCAACCGGAACGCTGACTCGATATCTGATTTCGCCATCAACGTCCCGGGCCCCAGGCGATTCAAGATGGCTACTGCCTCATCAAACGATGCGTATCGCACCGAACAAAGCTCTGGATCAATTGCATCGTTCACCGAAAGACCATGTGGAGCAGACAGATTATGGATCAAACGAAACTCACCTGGATCCTTCTTGGGGACCACCCCTAACGGAGAACAGACAAAATGCGGTACCGGGGGTACACTAAACGGGCCGGCGACCCGTCCCCGGCTAACCTCTTTCTGAATTTTCTCTTGCACTACAGATGTATGTTGTAAAACGGAAAGTTGATTTTTGCACGTCCCTACACCCTGAAAGTCCCCCACCGGGATGCGGAAACCATGTGTAAAACCGTTCCGCAGCACCCCAGCAGAAGTACGATCCGGGTATTCGCTGAGCCAGGGAATCATTGCCAAGGTATCAATCGGGGTTGGTAAAGGCGCCCCTCGGACTATCTTAGACCTGTTTGGCGCTTCCCTTACCCCCATTCTCACTCGTTCTGGCTCTGCACGATGACTCAGGATGGGACGACCCACAAGTACTACATTCATGTTTGAATTTACACGATCCCGGAGGCCTGGTACATTTCCCCTTGTTGAAATTAAAGCAGAAACCCTTTTTCCCTGGATTGCCTGCGGGTCTCGAATAATCGTCGGTGCTCGTACCTGGTCGAAAGGGCGTCCCCACATTTTGGCGGGAGTAATCAACAACATTGCTCCCAACCAATGGCATTTTTAACATTCCTGATTCTTTCATTTTATCCCATGTCACAGAATCGTAACAATCCCAAGTCAAACTCTTGTTATGCTCCTTTTCTTTCCTGAACAGATTGTCATAACAGAACCAATGGTTACCTTGATACGCTGTCGAGTAACCCATAATTCGTGATTGATAAATGGGAAACTCAGGAAGCAACTCGGGCCTACGTTCCCCCAAAATCGATGTAAAAATACCCCACGCATTGCCCCAGTTGCCAATATTCTCATTTACCTTGAAGGCGGCCATTTTTGCGCGCCAAACACTTGGATGCATTAGGTCCTTCTGACTCTTGACATGCTCTAACTCATAATGATCGACAAGCAAGGAGAATATATTCACGTATTCCCCCGCCCAAATCTTCTCTTTTATTGCTAAGGGAACATGCTGCCCCAATCTGTCTCTACGAGAGGGTGCTGACTCGTCCCTTGCGATCGGCAATGGCCGCTTACCTGAACCGGATGCTGCGTCTACCACTTGCGGCTTTTCTATCACCGCCACCGGTGCGGTCACCTTGGCTGCTTCTTTTTCCTTACGCAGCTTTCTTATCAGCGCCTGTGCCTCGGCAGCCGTGGCGCCCTCAGTACTATCGCCCAACCACGCTGCTAGCTGTGCTGCCAGCTCGGGGGGCATATCCTCGTTGGATGTCGGGGTGATGACAACGGGGATTGGATTCCCCTCCATCGGTAGCGGGGGCGGCACCTCGAGCGGGGCAGAGGAAGCCGGGACACTTCCCCCGGCTGGAACCTTTCTCGGCCTCTTAGGTCTCCCTCCAGCCGGTGGTTGGCCCGATCCCTCCTCCCCATCTCGCTCCGCCAGCCGCTTCTTTATGTCGGACATATCCTTAAAGAGGGCCCGAACCATCTGCTCAGTCGTCATTCTCTTTGCGCCTTTCTTGGGCATCTCTTCGACGAAGTATCTAGAAGACAAAGAAAAAGATCAAAACGCTCAAAATTGGCTCTTCGTTCTGTCCCGAGCTCACGTGTAGCGAGGAGGTGCAACTTCGGAGCACAAGAACAAGAGGACGTCTTCCGGTCTTGCGTCTCTTTTTATCCGTCTTCAGGGCGGGCGTAAACCCGCCCCTGCCTGCCCCTAGGGCGTGGCTGGCTACGTCGGTGTCTAGGCCAGCCCACTCTAGGGCGGGAAAAGACGCGCCCCGGCTACGCCGCTTCGGGCATACCAGCCGAGACGCGCCTCCCGCCCCAAAATGGCTTCCCGGGAGGATCGAGGCACTCCGCCATACGTTCGGGGGGACCGAGTGGTCGCCCCTTTTCATTCTTACGCTAGTTTTAGAAAGTTTTCTCCTCAAGGTTATTGAAGTGGCAAGGGGTTGGTCATATGAGGGAGAAAAAGGTAGGGCCACTGGGGTTAGGAGACCTGTAAAGAGAAAAGAGTGGTAGCGCTTACCCGTAGTAGAGGTGGTTGTTCAGCATACTCACAGGATTTCTGGCCAGAACCTGCCTTGGACCTGTTGTGCCTCCTTCGCAGAACCGGTAACTAATGGCCAGTATTGCAGGGTTTTTTATACTGTGGTTGATTGGTAGATTGAGGACACGTGTGAGGCAAGAGGAATGGTGGAAAGACTCGCGCTGGCGAGTTATGATAGCGCTCAGGTGTGCGAGGGGTACCACGCGAGTGCGCGCGGTGTAGTGGCCTGAGTCCGCGCATGCGCGACGGAACCTACTCCCCGGGCGCCAGCGCGAACAATGCTGAAGCTATTGCGCATGCGCGAACAATGCTGAAGCTATTGCGCATGCACGAACAGTGGGAGTGGCATCGCGCATGTGCGTAGTACGCGCTATGCAAGCGCGAGGCTTCCTTGCCTAGGGAAGTCAAGGCAGCAGGAGCGCATGCGTGTAGACAAGCGCGCCCTGTGTGAGATAAGTGTGACACATATGACTGTGTCAAAGGAGTGTATATACATAAATTGCTAAACACAATGTGTGCTGTAGATGGCCTGGGGAGCTAGGGTATGGATAAAAACGTGTACTCAGAACTACAGGGCTCAATTAGCAAGGGGGGGGGGACAGGTTAGCCCACTGGTTATAGGGTGGTTAGGGAATTCCAGGGGATGGCATCATTCAGGCCGTCTGTGGCAGTTTAGAGGCGATATATCCATCCTGCTGATGTTCTTTTTTGCATCGTATAGTACTGCGGTGCTCAGTTAGCACCGCAGTACTATACGATGCAAAAAGAACATCAGCAGGTTGACTAACCACTTCATCACCCACTGTCATACACCCCCGCCCACTCAAAGAAAACTTACCATTTGGTCAATTCCTTCGCATACAGAGAAACTGTACCAATGTCAGTGGTTATAAATCACAATCAGCAGACTTGGTAACCAAGCTGGAAAACCGCGGTTACCCCAAGGCCATCATACGGAAATCTCAGAAAAGGGCGAGAAACCAAAACCGTGACGCACTCCTTGAAAACATCACTAAGGAGGACCAGGAGCAACCGATAACCTGTGTCACAACCTACAACACAGCCTCTAATGAGGTAGCAAAAATCATCAAAAACACTGGAGAATCATCAACTCTGGACAAAGGAACTGGGAAACCCCTAGGTTTGCGTACAAGAGGTGCCACAACATGAGAGACCAATTGGTAAGCACCCGACCAAGACCACTGCCTAAACCACCTGAGAATACAATTCTCAATGCATGGGGCTTGCCCAAAATCACAGGACACTACCCCTGCAACGATTGTAGTGTATGCCACCTCACAACTCACACCAAAACTCTAAACCTTGAACCTAACAAGAACTGGACCCAACGGAACCACACCAATTGCAATTCACGCAACGTGATATACTTGCTCACTTGCACGTGTGGTCTTCAGAACCAGAATAACTGAGCACCGCAGTACTATACGATGCAAAAAGAACATCAGCAGGTTGACTAACCACTTCATCACCCACTGTCATACACCCAACGATCTCAGTTGGACAGTCATTGAACAAATTCCTGAGAGCCCCATCAACAATGACAAGAAACTCCTTAACAAAGAGCAGCGATGGATATATCGCCTCTCAACTGCCACAGACGGCCTGAATGATGCCATCCCCTGGAATTCCCTAACCACCCTATAACCAATGGGCTAACCTGTCCCCCCCCTTGCTAATTGAGCCCTGTAGTTCTGAGTACTTGAGCTGTTCCCCCCACGTTTTTAACCATACCCTAGCTCCCCAGGCCATCTACAGCACACATTGTGTTTAGCAATTTATGTATATACACTCCTTTGACACAGTCATATGTGTCACACTTATCTCACACAGGGCGCGCTTGTCTACGCGCATGCGCTCCTGCTGCCTTGACTTCCCTAGGCAAGGAAGCCTTGCGCTTGCATAGCGCGTACTACGCACATGCGCGATGCCACTCCCACTGTTCGCGCATGCGCAATAGCTTCAGCATTGTTCGCGCATGCGCAATAGCTTCAGCATTGTTCGCGCTGGCGCCCGGGGAGTAGGTTCCATCGCGCATGCGCGGACTCTGGCCACTACACTGCGCGCACTCGCGCGGTACCCCTCGCACACCTGAGCGCTATCATAACTCGCCAGCGCGAGTCTTTCCACCATTCCTCTTGCCTCACAGGTGTCCTCAATCTACCAATCAACCACAGTATAAAAAACCCTGCAATACTGGCCATTAGTTACCGGTTCTGCGAAGGAGGCACAACAGGTCCAAGGCAGGTTCTGGCCAGAAATCCTGTGAGTATGCTGAACAACCACCTCTACTACGGGTAAGCGCTACCACTCTTTTCTCTTTACAGGTCTCCTAAACCCAGTGGCCCTACCTTTTTCTCCCTCATAGGACCAACCCCTTGCCACTTCAATAACCTTGAGGAGAAAACTTTCTAAAACTAGCGTAAGAATTGCCCTTGCGCTCTATTGTTTTATTTTCACTTCTCTCACCAATGTTGTGAATACCGCTTGCTTTAATCACTCCACCTACGAAGTTCTATAGCGATCTTCACCATAATGATACCACCAGTATCATTACACCTTAAGCCGCTTATAGCCTGCACCCCTTACGCTATCAAGCCGGCTGTTATGAGCTCATATGCAATATTGTCCAGTGACTCTCTCTTCTCCTGTATGTTTTGTCTTTGTCCTTACATGTTACATGTACAGGTGGTCTTGAGAAGGGAATCCCCCCTCTCACACATAGATACACTTTAGGGCGTGTAGACACATAGTCTGTAGCACACACCCACTAGTTTTAATTGCACACACTATTTTATTTCTTGTCCTGAAGAAAGCCAGCATATTCATAAGGCACTGGCTGAAACATGTTGACTCACTAAAGGACCTGGGAGGTCGTAACTCGCCTCTAACGTCCCACTGCCTTATTTTTAACCGCTGACGGAGGCCCAGGTATTAAAGTTTCTTCACCCTCCGGGTACTGGGACCCTCGCCAAGCCGTTTTAAATCACTATCTTTTCACCCTTCACCGCACACACAGTGACATACCTGCTCCTCTGTAACCAGGCGTCGTAGCACACCCGGGACACGTTAGGTGTCACTGGGTGGGCCCGATGATGAAGCATGCCACCAACTAGGTTGGTGGTGAGGGCTTTATAAGGACACCCATCAGGTGCCACAACCCCTTGACAAAACAAGATTGAGTCACTTAGATTGCAAAACTAATCTTGTCAACCCCCCTCCTAAACACAGCTAGTCCTTTTTTGATTAAACTACATATAAACCGGGGATACGGACTGGCTATCTGGTCCCCTCTCTCCCTCTTGATACACGACCGGCAATATAGTAATTGCCAAACAAGGTACAAAGCTGATATTTATATATTTGAGCAGTTGTAAATAGACTAAACTAAGATGGTTGGGTACCCAATAGATTGGTACACCTAAAAGGCCAGGACCATTCGGTCACTCATTATGATAACTTCCCAGTGATTGAAGATAATATCAGAGAGGATACTGAATATATTTGAGTGTAATCATATATTGCGAGAGGGGTATACCTACTATAACAGTCTCCACTCAATGTCTACAATGAACACAATTTCCTTTGAATATTGGGATTTTATAGCAATTCATAGGAAATATACAAGATCTATCCAATAGGGAGTAACACTAGAACCACTGGTATATTTTGTTGTGTTTTTATACATTTTCATTTTAAATCCATTTTTTAGATAAAGAAAACCTTTAGAAAAACCACTACGGATTGCATGTTTAAAACTTCATTGGCGGTATTTATGTTCAATACCCAATGGATGTCTCGATTTGTCAATTCAAGGGGGATTCTCTTGATTTTGTGGTTCCTTTATGTATTTACCTTCCCTTGTGTCTTGCTAAGATTATGCCATGATATTCACACAGTGTATTTCCCTGCCTTAAGAATCATTTATTCTGAACAGGGGGTCCTTGTTATTCACATTGCTGGTCCCTGTAGCCATCATGGTTGAACTGAACTTTGATCACAGCCTAGCGTGACTAGATATCCACAGCTGGCACTTTGTGCTTTTTAGTGCTATATTCACTGAAATCTTTAAAATTGCATATCTCCTGTTTTACTGATTGGAATTTTGTCGTTTTGATGTTGATTAATTTATTACAACTCTATTTTTCTCTATTGGTGTTACATTTTTATTGTGTTGTGTTTTTACCTTATTACTGTTGGAAGTGCTGTATAAATACTTTACACATTGCCTCTAAGTTAATTTGGGGTTTACCTGTGACTTCACCCTGACAAGGATTGGGGTTGCTGCTTGAGCAGGGGTTCACCCCTCTCAACAAGTAACCCAATTTTATACAGGCAGTATATAATGGGGGGAACAATTAGATTGGGGAGGGTCAGCGGAGCAGATTAGGGTCCATAAATGAGAGAAAACTGTGTCACAGATTAGTTAAAAGTTTTGACTGGTGAACAGTAGGGGCAGGTGGAACCAATACCGGCTTATTATTTGGGAATGCTATGGACGGATGACTTAAGGGAGTTCATGTAGGCTAATGGCGTGGTAACTTTATTCCTTCAGACTCCATTGTCACCCAAGCAGTAAAAAACACAAAATATACGAGATCATTGCTAATTGGTGTCAGTAAGGCTGAAGTGCCAAGCACTCCGGAAGGAAAGGAAGGAAATCTCCCTCAACAAATTGCAAGTAGTCTTGAATACGGTGGCCCGCTTGGTGACCAATACCCCACCTAGAGCGGCCTCTCTCCCTCTTCGCAAAATCTACACTGGCTTCCTGTGCGAAAGAGAATCAAATTTAAGATATGCTGTTTGGTCTATAAATTTCTGAACAACATGGCCCCCTGTTATCTGACAGATAAGCTGATCAGATATATTCCATATAGACCCCTTCGATCAGGATCAAAAGCCCTCCTCCATATCCCGCGTTTTAAGCAAGCCCACATTGGTGGCAAAGCTTCCTCTTACCTTGCCCCGCTTCCTCTGTCAATGCACCAACTTTCTAGTCTTTCCTGGTTGGTTACGGCAGCTCACAGCTCGGAGATAGCCCTGATGGGGTGATTCGGACGCTTTATAAATTACAAATAAAATTACATTAAATTAAGTACTAATAGCTTTAATAAAACTGCTCATGACAGCATCCATTGTGGCTGTGTTTACGACTGAGAGCCCGATTAAAAGTTCCTCGTAATATTCCGACTCATGTTTAAACTCCTGTGTACATTTGTGTCGGAATTACGAGTTTGAAGGTATTTAACTCATCCAAAATGTATTGGCCTCGTTAAATAACACAACCTTCATTAAATTTCAGCAGGTCAAACTTGCCGAAATTTGACAAGGGAAAACTTAGGTATTTACCATATCATGCGGATTTTGGTGCGTTAAACACCAACATTTGCATGCTATTCCCCATAAACTTGTAATGGGTGTTTATTTATTGCACCCAAAAGAAAAAATACCCCATGGTATTTTTATTTATCAAGGGTGATAAATTATGCCTTAGTTCATAATCAGGCCCTAAATATCTTGTTTGCTCTTCCCGCTGCCTTCTCCACGAACTTCTAATGCATGGTTTGTCGATTATCAATTGTTAATACTTACAGCAGTGAGCAGTAACACGTAAATCGTCCTAAAAACGGAGTTTGTGAATTGAAACAGTCAAAGACTGAATGTGTGGTATTTTTGTTTCAATAATCAATTGTATTGTCTCAAGAGGAGACCAAGTATAAACTGCAAAATTCCGCGATTAGTTAGTTTTCCCATACTTAACCGATTCACTGGCTGTCCGTGGAAAAAAGTTCACATTTTAACTCTATTTCATTAGTCTTTTGCGCTGCATATTCAGGCCTGCTCCCACAATAGTTTGTAGAAAGGATTACGTACAAAACACTTCAAAGATGAGTGCATTTTCTCAGGAATAAATTAGTGGTCGGGGTACTATATTGCTTGCCAGTGGTATAGCTTCTACCTTGAGTACCCCCAATTGATGTTCGTGTTTTAATCACACATTACATAACTTTACAGCAGGGGTAAGAACATTTAAACTAGTTTGTTTGGAGGCCTTAAACGGTTAACTCACTCCATCTTAGGGTACCATTTTGTCATATGTATAAAGTCCTTAAAAAGTGTTTTAATGCTGCACTACTAATATATCAGCATAGTCCTTAAATACTTAGGGCCTCATTACCATGTCGGTCGGCAGTCCTGACACTGCTATTACAATACAGTGTGCAGTCGCATACTTCCATTTCTCTATAGGAGCTTGTACTGCGGCCGTAAATCGGCCGCAGCACAAACTCCCATAGAGAAATAGGAGTTTTTGTTCATCCCTTCACCGCGTGGCAGGCACAACACGGTGCCCGCCACTTGTGCAGGAATTGACAGGGGGCACCATATGTGCCCTTCAGCCCCCCAACTGGAGGCCACTGTTGCAAGAGAGCCCTGCTAGGGGCCCCCAAAGTCACTTTCTGACAGGCTTTTGATGTCCGAAAGCACAACATGAAAAGCTTGTGGGAAACCAACATCGTAATCATGATGGCGGAAACGCCGTCCTTAAAGGAGTACATGCCGACTGGCTTATTGAGCCTTTCGGAAGCCAGCTGGAATGACCAGCCGGTTTCACTTCTGACTGCCGTCATTGTAATATGGTGGTCGAAAGTGAAACCAAAGATTTCGGTCGCAAAGCCTCTGACCATAGGTCAGAGGCTTTTCGACCGACATCAAAATGAGGGCCTTAATGTGTAGGAAATACATTATTTTGCTGTGATTCCCTCACTGTTGTTTCCTGTCTATCCAGGACCTACTTCAATGAGTAAGGTGCAACTGTTTAATACACTAACCTTACCTATGCTGTGGCCATCAATCAGAATCTCATGCTATGCACAAAACCCAGTTTGCCAATGTATGCAATGACTTCTGCTGTCATAGTTGTCTTGCACTTGATAGCGGTATTACCCAGTCGAACATTTACCACCATGGTGTAAATATTGAAATCTATGAGGAGATGGTTCCCAAAGGTGGAATACCTTTGCAAAAAGGTGTGTGGCGATGTGAAAATGATGGACACCCTGGGAGGATGTAGTTGGTTTGTATTGGAATATAGAATGTAATTACAGAATGTTATTTCTCAACAATTGTTGCTTGCACATGGAGTGTGCACTGGTGGTGGGTTCGATGTACAACGGCAGTTGCCGATCGACCTTCGGACCAGCGACGCGCTCCATGTTTGGGTGAAGTCTCAACTTAATAAATACTTTTCTTACCTGAACAACTGCTCACGGTGTTACCTCTATACTTAGCACATTTGATGACGATTTAGGAATTACTTCACCCACTGCCGACGAACTCCACGCAGTTGGTCCAACTCGTCACTTCCGCGACAACTGGATTCTGGCATCACAAAGCCAGCGGTAAGGCACAGGAGGGTAGGTGCTACCACATCAGTGATCTCCGAGGACTCTGGCACAGGAGGGCAAGTGCCACGGCAGTTAGCATTCTAGATAGGCACTGGCACCGCGTGTTCACAAGCATCTGCATTGGGTGAACGACGTTGGTAAAGTGCCACCGCTGTTCACGGTTACTGGCAGGCAGGCTGGAAACCTTGGGGTCGCAAGTTCAAAATCTACACCGATCACAAGCCTCTAACCTTCATCTTTAGCAAATTTAATGGCAGCAACATGTCAGCCAGACTGACCAGGCTGGTATTGAAGCTACAGGAGTATAATTTTGAGATGAAGCATGTTTCGGGGGGGGGGGTAAACATTTTCGTGCGGATTGTTTATCCAGAGTGTTGATGGAGAAGGATGATGAGGAGGATCTGGTTGAAGAGGATGTGGAGTGTGTGGCTGTGGTGGATGCAATTGATGAATGGGGTTCGGTCATTTCAGAAAGTGATTGGAGGGATGCTAGTTGGAAGGATGCTATGTTATCCAAGCTGTTGTAGTATTCCTCGTAGAAATGGCCTAAGGCAAGACGTTTTTCCGGGTCCTTGCTCAGGTGGAGGATGAGATAACAGTGAAGGATAGCATAGTGATGAGAGGAGACAAGTTCATTCCCCCAGCTGGTTTCCGGGAATCAATCGTAAAGTTAGCTCACCAGGGTCCCATCAGGGTTACTAAAACAAGCATGAGGGTAAAACAACACTGTTGGTGGCCCACCCTAGACTACCAGGTCAGGAGCTTGGTGGATAGTTGTGAGGAGTGTTTGCTGCCGGACAAAAACTGGAATGTTGCGCACACACCATTGCCTCCGACTTAGTTCCCTGGGGCAGCTGGGAAAAAATTAATCTGGACTTCTCGTATCTTATAATGTGTTGCCAAATGAAATGAAGTATTTAATTTTGGCTGTTGATTACTATTCAAAGTGGATGTGTTACTAATTTGTGGAATCACTTGATACAGATAATACTATTGGATTTTTGAAAATGGTATTTTTGTTGAAAGGGGCTCCTAGGTCATTAGTTACGGAACACGAGACACACTTTGTGCCTGAAAAAATTTGCACGTTTTTGGATATGCAAGATATAAAGTACTTCCAGGTGGCATTGTATTCACCTTCTTCAAATGGACTTGTGGAGTCGGGTAATAAGGTACTGAAAGAAGGAATTCAGTTTACAATCGCTTCTGGCTTTGATGTAGGAAAAGGTTCTAGAGGAGAAAGTATGGAACTATAACACATCACCACACTGTACTACTGAAGCTACTCCGTTTGAGCTGCAATCGGGCAGAAAGGCACACACTACCTTATTTCCTTCATGGCTGAGGGGAAAAAGAATATAGAAAGCAGATGAAAAGTCTTAACTTAATAAAGACTTTTCTTACCTGAACAACGTCTCCGGAGTGTTACCTCTATACTTACCACAGAGGGCCATTCAAATCCGCTGACAGATCTCAAAAGTGTATGTCAGGCTTAAATAAACAAAACTCACAAAAGGGAAATTCATGATGCACTAGATGTAGTCCTACACAGTCTTGAAGTATATCCTTTTAAATAATTACATGGCAGTAATAACTGTGGATGGGCAAAACTTCCTCTATAAAAACTAACAAAAATGTCCTCACCTAGTCACATCTAACAAAACATGGAAGCAACAATGGAAAATTAGGCTGGGGTATTTTGACCTTTGAAGCAGCTTAAGCCTGGAAATCAGTCCCCCGCTGCTCTGCCCGAAAATGAAATCTGTTTTGTATTTAAATTGGCATGTTTTAGATGTTAGTGAGCTGGAAATATGCTTCAAACTTTCACAAACCTTTATGTACAACAAATGTTACTGCCACAGAGACCTCTCTTAGCATTGGGTGAGGCAACTGGAACTTTGAGCCGTGGATGTCTTTGAACCTTTGAAGGCAGGAAGGTGAGCAATGGGCAACATTTGGGGTAGATGGTGATGAGTTGCGTAGGAAACACAGTACTGCAATACTGGTTGACTGTTTTACAAAAAACTCTAGTATAGCTTTTGACTTAAAGCACCTTCATGAAACAAGAGCGTAGTGGCGCTGTAGTAAATATTTGGTGTGGAAACTGATCATTTTAGTATGATTTGCTTAAACTTGGCATCAAACAAAGAATTTGTCTTCCTGTTAAGAGATGCTGCATAGACACTCTCGGACAGCAAGATGTTTGAAATAGAAAAAGAGAAGAAGTCTTTCCTGCTGCCTGCAAGCTTTAGCAGGCGCGGTTCGTCCATTGGGGCGTGGGGGCGTAGCCCCCCTCCCCAAAGCCGCCCGCAGCTCCCTCGGCGTTTTTGTGGCAATCATGTCAATGAATCAACATGACGTCAGACCGCCCTGCCTGGCGGTCTGGCGTCATGTGGATTGATTGACATGATTGTACAGGCGGCAACACAAGTGCGCATGAGTGGGGACGGAGGGTGAATTTTTACCTGTGCCCACACATGCGCACTTGTTTTTGCGACGTTGTGCATGCCCATTAGAAGCCCTAATGGGCGTGCTGCGGGCGAGAAGGTACCTGGACCCCTGGCTCCAGGATTGGCCAGGGGCGCTGTGAGCCTGTGACGTGTGGGGAGCAGAGCCCAGAGGTGGCGCGGACCGGGACCGGCAGCAAGGTAAGAGTGTGTGTTTTTCTTTTATTTTAAAGTGTTTGGTGCGAGCGTGTGTGTATGCATGAATGTTTGGTGGAGAGTGTTGCGAATGGATGTGTTTGTGTGTATGCGTGTGTGAATACATTTCTTTGAGTGTTGTGTATGTGGGTCGGGGGGGGGGGGCGGTCGCCGCCGGCCTGAGTGGCCTGGGGCCCGCACTCGCAAATCAGTTTGCGGCCCACCACTTTAAAATGTCACCAGCCGCCCCTGAGCTTTAGATGTAGTCTTTGGGTCTAGTCAGCCACTCTATAAGCTAAGAAAAATTGTCTGTTGCTGACCACCAAATACAAAGGAGTCCCAGTTCGAGCCAAGGAAACCTTTTTGCCTGTTGGAACCTCTCTTCTGAAGCTGGAAAAAGTAACATTTTGTGGAGTCAAAGGAAGATGTGTGTGCATTAAAGAATAAGACAACTGGACATTTTTAGGTCTCGCTGATCGAACGCGCATGCGTTCTCAGCGAGACTTAAGTAGGGGCTCTGAAAAATGCACCCAAAGGCGGATTGCCTACAGTGCATGTGAGCCGGGCGCGTGCACATCACACACCATCGGCATCATACTTCAAATGAAGCCGCTTCCCCGCCCCCACCACGCAATGACGCTCCCCCGCCCCCACCACGCAATGCCGAGAGCTTGTTTTGGTTAATCTGTACTTCAAGGGAAGCTTGATTTCCTTTTGCATTCCACTTGTGGCGATGTTTTTGGTTTCATTTCTCTACAGATTTTTCGCATTTGCAAGCTTGCATTATTTGATGCCTTTGCATCAATGACTTTGCGTTTATTATGAGGCAATGTTTTTTATTTAGTTTTAGCTACATCCCTTCCCTCCCCTCCCCCACCCCCGCAGTAGCAGATTTGCTTTTGGCGGGAGGCGATGTTTTGGGTTTTGTTTTAGGTCTAGCTTCCCCGCATTTGTCAGTCCGCATTATTCTTGCTCCGTGCCTTTGCATCAAGAACTTAACGTTTCTCGTGAGGCAATGTTTTTGTTAGTTTTACCTTCAGCACCCCGCCACAGCAACATCTTTTCTTTCGGCGTGATGCAATGTTTTTGGTTTCGTTTTAGGTCTAGCTTCCCCGCATTTGGAAACAGGAAGCAAAGCTACAACACTAACACTTTTTTGTGGGAGACTATCAAGAAAGAAAGCTTTTACGAGCACATTTCACTGGACTGATTTAACCAGATATTTTCTTAGTTTTTGAACCCTGCTACTGGAATCAAGCTGCTGCACACTTGCTTACTTCGTTTTGTAAGTGGCGGGTTATTTTAGCGCTATATTTCGTATTACCAAAACTGTTCCACAACGGCTTTCTTTTCTGTCTAAGGTAATGTGTTTGTTTTGATTTTAGCCACAACTTCCCTGCATTTATCTTACGGCACGATTATTGCCGTACAACAAAAGCTTAGCGTTTCACATCAGTCAATGTTTTGGTTTTCGTTTTAGCTACAGCCCCCTTATCTTTCTCTAAGCGTATTTCTATAGCTCCGTGCCTGTGTTTTTATTTTAGTCTGAAGTTTTTGGTAAATTGTTCTTACTTGTTATTTTTATGTCTTTTCATTCCCTTTGAGGATTTCTCTCCAGCCCCCTCATGCTCCATTTTTAATCCTCTTTCCTTCTTTCTGCCTTGCTGTCCCCTCCCTTCTTCTCCCACCTCATATTTCTCTATTTTCTCTCCTCCCCTCAACATACTGCCTTCCACTCAATTCTGTTGTTCTCTGTCTCTCTTACTAACATCCCTTTAGACCCGTTTACATGCTCCCCTCTCTCCTTCGTTCGCCGTGTCATTGCATTTTCTTCTTTATCCCATCGTCTCATTCTGTCACTTCTCTGCTCTTCTGTTCCTCCTCCTCTTCTCGCCCTAGATCTTTGTTCTGTGCCCCTGCTTCTCACGTCCCTTCTCTCCCACACTTTTGGTTCAGTTTAATAATGCTTTATTGTCGCTGCTGATGGGGTTTCAAGTGAAACCAAAACTTTACTGCTCACGGTCTAATTTACAGTGTGCAAGCCCCACTTTTGCTGTGCTTTCTATGCTTTTCTGTCTGCCCCTTACAATCTCCAGCCAGTACTTTGTTACCTACCACTTAGTCATTAATCTGTGTTAAGATTTTTTCTCACTGTTGACAGCTATTCTTTTAGGGTGTTGATCTTGATAACAGCCTGTTCTGGCCATATTGTTGTTCAGACTACTGACCTGCACGTCATACACAGATGTTATACTCAGGGCCATGTTTACACCGTCTCCCTCCTAGCTTTTTTCTCCCTCCCCTTTTTTCCCCTCCTCCTATCTCTCTCCTCTTTCATGCTCTGTCCCCATTTTTATTTTTACGTCTTTTCATTCCCTTTGACGATTTCTCTCCAGCCCCCTCGTGCTCCATTTTTATTCCTCTTTCCTTCTTTCTGCCTTGCTGTCCCCTCCCTTCTTCTCCCACTAACACCTCATATTTGTCTATTTTCTCTCCTCCTCTCGATGTTCTGCCTTCCACTCACTTCTGTTGTTCTCTGTCTCTCTTACTAACGTCCCTTTAGACCCGTTTACATGCTCCCCTCTCTCCTTCGTTCGCCGTG